>NC_133021.1:691875-1378750 GCF_048564905.1 Vicugna pacos
GCTGCCTCCCCAAGGTCAGGGAAGGTATTTCCCGGACTTCCCCGAACAGGGAACACCTGTGACTGAAGAGAGCTTCGTGGAGTTGTCCCTCGAGCTCCCCCACGCACTGACAATGGTTCCGGAATCCTGAGCGTGGGGAGGTTCCACCAACGGTCGGCAGCGCGTGGGTTCTAACGGAATGCCTAAGATCGTCTCCCCTGAGGGTTTTCCTAATGTCTCTGTGCCAGGGAATGCTAGGGGTGATTGCAGGCAATCCCAGTGAACGAGGCGGCCTCCCCAAGGTCAGGGAAGGTATTTCCCGGACTTCCCCGAACAGGGAACACCTGTGACTGAAGAGAGCTGCGTGGAGTTGTCTCTCGAGCTCCCCCACGCACTGACAATGGTTCCGGAATCCTGAGCGTGGGGAGGTTCCACCAACGGTCGGCAGCGCGTGGGTTCTAACGGAATGCCTAAGCTCGCCTCCCCTGAGGGTTTTCCTAATGTCTCTGTGCCAGGGAATGCTAGGGGTGATTGCAGGATATCCCAGTGACCGAGGCTGCTTCCCCAAGGTCAGGGAATGTATTTCCCGGACTTCCCCGAACAGGGAACACCTGTGACTGAAGAGAGCTGCGTGGAGTTGTCTCTCGAGCTCCCCCACGCACTGACAATGGTTCCGGAATCCTGAGCGTGGGGAGGTTCCACCAACGGTCGGCAGCGCGTGGGTTCTAACGGAATGCCTAAGCTCGTCTCCCCTGAGGGTTTTCCTAATATCTCTGTGCCAGGGAATGCTAGGGGTGATTGCAGGCAATCCCAGTGACCGAGGCTGCCTCCCCAAGTTCAGGGAAATTATTTCCCGGACTTCCCCGAACAGGGAACACCTGTGACTGAAGAGAGCTGCGTGGAGTTGTCTCTCGAGCTCCCCGACGCACTGACAATGGTTCCGGAATCCTGAGCGTGGGGAGGTTCCACCAACGGTCGGCAGCGCGTGGGTTCTAACGGAATGCCTAAGCTCGTCTCCCCTGAGGGTTTTCCTAATGTCTCTGTGTCAGGGAATGCTAGGGATGATTGCAGGCAATCCCAGTGACCGAGGCTGACTCGCCAAGGTCAGGGAAGGTATTTCCCGGACTTCCCCGAACAGGGAACACCTGTGACTGAAGAGAGCTGCGTGGAGTTTTCTCTCGAGCTCCCCCACGCACTGACAATGGTTCCGGAATCCTGAGCGTGGGGAGGTTCCACCAACGGTCGGCAGCGCGTGGGTTCTAACGGAATGCCTAAGCTCGTCTCCCCTGAGGGATTTCCTAATGTCTCTGTGCCAGGGAATGCTAGGGGTGATTGCAGGCAATCCCAGTGACCGAGGCTGCCTCCCCAAGGTCAGGGAAGGTATTTCCCGGACTTCCCCGAACAGGGAAGACCTGTGACTGAAGAGAGCTGCGTGGAGTTGTCTCTCGAGGTCCCCCACGCACTGACAATGTTTCCGGAATCCTGAGCGTGGGGAGGTTCCACCAACGGTCGGCAGCGCGTGGGTTCTAACGGAATCCCTAAGCCCGTCTCCCCTGAGGGTTTTCCTAATGTCTCTGTGCCAGGGAATGCTAGGGGTGATTGCAGGCATTCCCAGTGACCGAGGCTGCCTCCACAAGGTCAGAGAAGGTATTTCCCGAACTTCCCCAAACAGGGAACACCTGTGACTGAAGAGAGCCTCGTGGAGTTGTCTCTCGAGCTCCCCCACGCACTGACAATGGTTCCGGAATCCTGAGCGTGGGGAGGTTCCACCAACGGTCGGCAGCGCGTGGGTTCTAACGGAATGCCTAAGCTCATCTCCCCTGAGGGTTTTCCTAATGTCTCTGTGCCAGGGAATGCTAGGGGTGATTGCAGGATATCCCAGTGACCGAGGCTGCTTCCCCAAGGTCAGGGAATGTATTTCCCGGACTTCCCCGAACAGGGAACACCTGTGACTGAAGAGAGCTGCGTGGAGTTGTCTCTCGAGCTCCCCCACGCACTGACAATGGTTCCGGAATCCTGAGCGTGGGGAGGTTCCACCAACGGTCGGCAGCGCGTGGGTTCTAACGGAATGCCTAAGCTCGTCTCCCCTGAGGGTTTTCCAAATATCTCTGTGCCAGGGAATGCTAGGGGTGATTGCAGGCAATCCCAGTGACCGAGGCTGCCTCCCCAAGTTCAGGGAAGGTATTTCCCGGACTTCCCCGAACAGGGAACACCTGTGACTGAAGAGAGCTGCGTGGAGTTGTCTCTCGAGCTCCCCGACGCACTGACAATGGTTCCGGAATCCTGAGCGTGGGGAGGTTCCACCAACGGTCGGCAGCGCGTGGGTTCTAACGGAATGCCTAAGCTCGTCTCCCCTGAGGGTTTTCCTAATGTCTCTGTGTCAGTGAATGCTAGGGATGATTGCAGGCAATCCCAGTGAACGAGGCTGACTCGCCAAGGTCAGGGAAGGTATTTCCCGGACTTCCCCGAACAGGGAACACCTGTGACTGAAGAGAGCTGCGTGGAGTTTTCTCTCGAGCTCCCCCACGCACTGACAATGGTTCCGGAATCCTGAGCGTGGGGAGGTTCCACCAACGGTCGGCAGCGCGTGGGTTCTAACGGAATGCCTAAGCTCGTCTCCCCTGAGGAATTTCCTAATGTCTCTGTGCCAGGGAATGCTAGGGGTGATTGCAGGCAATCCCAGTGACCGAGGCTGCCTCCCCAAGGTCAGGGAAGGTATTTCCCGGACTTCCCCGAACAGGGAAGACCTGTGACTGAAGAGAGCTGCGTGGAGTTGTCTCTCGAGGTCCCCCACTCACTGACAATGTTTCCGGAATCCTGAGCGTGGGGAGGTTCCACCAACGGTCGGCAGCGCGTGGGTTCTAACGGAATCCCTAAGCCCGTCTCCCCTGAGGGTTTTCCTAATGTCTCTGTGCCAGGGAATGCTAGGGGTGATTGCAGGCATTCCCAGTGACCGAGGCTGCCTCCACAAGGTCAGAGAAGGTATTTCCCGAACTTCCCCAAACAGGGAACACCTGTGACTGAAGAGAGCCTCGTGGAGTTGTCTCTCGAGCTCCCCCACGCACTGACAATGGTTCCGGAATCCTGAGCGTGGGGAGGTTCCACCAACGGTCGGCAGCGCGTGGGTTCTAACGGAATACCTAAGCTCGTCTCCCCTGAGGGTTTTCCTAATGTCTCTGTGCCAGGGAATGCTAGGGGTGATTGCAGGATATCCCTGTGACCGAGGCTGCCTCCCCAAGGTCAGGGAAGGTATTTCCCGGACTTCCCCGAACAGGGAACACCTGTGACTGAAGAGAGCCTCATGGAGTTGTCTCTCGAGCTCCCCCCACGCACTGACAATGGTTCCGGAATCCTGAGAGTGGGGAGGTTCCACCAACGGTCGGCAGCGCGTGGGTTCTAACGGAATGCCTAAGCTCGTCTCCCCTGAGGGTTTTCCTAATGTCTCTGTGTCAGGGAATGCTAGGGATGATTGCAGGCAATCCCAGTGACCGAGGCTGCCTCCTCAAGGTCAGGGAAGGTATTTCCCGGACTTCCCCGAACAGGGAACACCTGTGACTGAAGAGAGCTGCGTGGAGATTTCTCTCGAGCTCCCCCACGCACTGACAATGGTTCCGGAATCCTGAGCGTGGGGAGGTTCCACCAACGGTCGGCAGCGCGTGGGTTCTAACGGAATGCCTAAGCTCGTCTCCCCTGAGGGTTTTCCTAATGTCTCTGTGCCAGGGAATGCTAGGGGTGATTGCAGGATATCCCTGTGACCGAGGCTGCCTCCCCAAGGTCAGGGAAGGTATTTCCCGGACTTCCCCGAACAGGGAACACCTGTGACTGAAGAGAGCCTCATGGAGTTGTCTCTCGAGCTCCCCCACGCACTGACAATGGTTCCGGAATCCTGAGCGTGGGGAGGTTCCACCAACGGTCGGCAGCGCGTGGGTTCTAACGGAATGCCTAAGCTCGTCTCCCCTGAGGGTTTTCCTAATGTCTCTGTGCCAGGGAATGCTAGGGGTGATTGCAGGATATCCCAGTGACCGAGGCTGCATCCCCAAGGTCAGGGAATGTATTTCCCGTACTTCCCCGAACAGGGAACACCTGTGACTGAAAAGAGCTGCGTGGAGTTGTCTCTCGATCTCCCCCACCCACTGACAATGGTTCCGGAATCCTGAGCGTGGGGAGGTTCCACCAACGGTCGGCAGCGCGTGGGTTCTAACGGAATGCCTAATCTCGTCTCCCCTGAGGCTTTTCCTAATGTCTCTGTGCCAGGGAATGCTAGAGGATATTGCAGGATAACCCAGTGACCGAGGCTGCCTCCCCAAGGTCAGGTAATTTATTTCCCGGACTTCCCCCAACAGGGAACACCTGTGACTGAAGAGAGCTGCGTGGAGTTGTCTCTCTGGCTCCCCCACGCACTGACAATGGTTCCGGAATCCTGAGCGTGTGGAGGTTCCACCAACGGTCGGCAGCACGTGGGTTCTAACGGAATGCCTAAGCACGTCTCCCCTGAGGGTTTTCCTAATGTCTCTGTGCCAGGGAATGCTAGGGGTGATTGTAGGCAATCCCAGTGACCGAGGCTGCCTCCCCAAGGTCAGGGAAGTTATTTCCCGGACTTCCCCGAACAGGGAACACCTGTGACTGAAGAGAGCTGCGTGGAGTTGTCTCTCGAGCTCCCCCACGCAGAGACAATGGTTCCGGAATCCTGAGCGTGGGGAGGTTCCACCAACGGTCGGCAGCGCGTGGGTTCTAACGGAATGCCTAAGCTCGTCTCCCCTGAGGGTTTTCCTAATGTCTCTGTGCCAGGGAATGCTAGGGGTGATTGCAGGATATCCCAGTGACCGAGGCTGCCTCCCCAAGGTCAGGGAAGTTATTTCCCGGACTTCCCCGAACAGGGAACACCTGTGACTGAAGAGAGCTGCGTGGAGTTGCCTCTCGAGCTCCCCCACGCACTGACAATGGTTCCGGAATCCTGAGCGTGGGGAGGTTCCACCAACGGTCGGCAGCGCGTGGGTTCTAACGGAATGCCTAAGCTCGTCTCCCCTGAGGGTTTTCCTAATGTCTCTGTGTCAGGGAATGCTAGGGATGATTGCAGGCAATCCCAGTGACCGAGGCTGACTCGCCAAGGTCAGGGAAGGTATTTCCCGGACTTCCCCGAACAGGGAACACCTGTGACTGAAGAGAGCTGCGTGGAGTTTTCTCTCGAGCTCCCCCACGCACTGACAATGGTTCCGGAATCCTGAGCGTGGGGAGGTTCCACCAACGGTCGGCAGCGCGTGGGTTCTAACGGAATGCCTAAACTCGTCTCCCCTGAGGGATTTCCTAATGTCTCTGTGCCAGGGAATGCTAGGGGTGATTGCAGGCAATCCCAGTGACCGAGGCTGCCTCCCCAAGGTCAGGGAAGGTATTTCCCGGATTTCCCCGAACAGGGAAGACCTGTGACTGAAGAGAGCTGCGTGGAGTTGTCTCTCGAGGTCCCCCACGCACTGACAATGTTTCCGGAATCCTGAGCGTGGGGAGGTTCCACCAACGGTCGGCAGCGCGTGGGTTCTAACGGAATCCCTAAGCCCGTCTCCCCTGAGGGTTTTCCTAATGTCTCTGTGCCAGGGAATGCTAGGGGTGATTGCAGGCATTCCCAGTGACCGAGGCTGCCTCCACAAGGTCAGAGAAGGTATTTCCCGAACTTCCCCAAACAGGGAACACCTGTGACTGAAGAGAGCCTCGTGGAGTTGTCTCTCGAGCTCCCCCACGCACTGACAATGGTTCCGGAATCCTGAGCGTGGGGAGGTTCCACCAACGGTCGGCAGCGCGTGGGTTCTAACGGAATGCCTAAGCTCGTCTCCCCTGAGGGTTTTCCTAATGTCTCTGTGCCAGGGAATGCTAGGGGTGATTGCAGGATATCCCAGTGACCGAGGCTGCCTCCCCAAGGTCAGGGAAGTTATTTCCCGGACTTCCCCGAACAGGGAACACCTGTGACTGAAGAGAGCTGCGTGGAGTTGCCTCTCGAGCTCCCCCACGCACTGACAATGGTTCCGGAATCCTGAGCGTGGGGAGGTTCCACCAACGGTCGGCAGCGCGTGGGTTCTAACGGAATGCCTAAGCTCGTCTCCCCTGAGGGTTTTCCTAATGTCTCTGTGTCAGGGAATGCTAGGGATGATTGCAGGCAATCCCAGTGACCGAGGCTGACTCGCCAAGGTCAGGGAAGGTATTTCCCGGACTTCCCCGAACAGGGAACACCTGTGACTGAAGAGAGCTGCGTGGAGTTTTCTCTCGAGCTCCCCCACGCACTGACAATGGTTCCGGAATCCTGAGCGTGGGGAGGTTCCACCAACGGTCGGCAGCGCGTGGGTTCTAACGGAATGCCTAAACTCGTCTCCCCTGAGGGATTTCCTAATGTCTCTGTGCCAGGGAATGCTAGGGGTGATTGCAGGCAATCCCAGTGACCGAGGCTGCCTCCCCAAGGTCAGGGAAGGTATTTCCCGGATTTCCCCGAACAGGGAAGACCTGTGACTGAAGAGAGCTGCGTGGAGTTGTCTCTCGAGGTCCCCCACGCACTGACAATGTTTCCGGAATCCTGAGCGTGGGGAGGTTCCACCAACGGTCGGCAGCGCGTGGGTTCTAACGGAATCCCTAAGCCCGTCTCCCCTGAGGGTTTTCCTAATGTCTCTGTGCCAGGGAATGCTAGGGGTGATTGCAGGCATTCCCAGTGACCGAGGCTGCCTCCACAAGGTCAGAGAAGGTATTTCCCGAACTTCCCCAAACAGGGAACACCTGTGACTGAAGAGAGCCTCGTGGAGTTGTCTCTCGAGCTCCCCCACGCACTGACAATGGTTCCGGAATCCTGAGCGTGGGGAGGTTCCACCAACGGTCGGCAGCGCGTGGGTTCTAACGGAATGCCTAAGCTCATCTCCCCTGAGGGTTTTCCTAATGTCTCTGTGCCAGGGAATGCTAGGGGTGATTGCAGGATATCCCAGTGACCGAGGCTGCTTCCCCAAGGTCAGGGAATGTATTTCCCGGACTTCCCCGAACAGGGAACACCTGTGACTGAAGAGAGCTGCGTGGAGTTGTCTCTCGAGCTCCCCCACGCACTGACAATGGTTCCGGAATCCTGAGCGTGGGGAGGTTCCACCAACGGTCGGCAGCGCGTGGGTTCTAACGGAATGCCTAAGCTCGTCTCCCCTGAGGGTTTTCCAAATATCTCTGTGCCAGGGAATGCTAGGGGTGATTGCAGGCAATCCCAGTGACCGAGGCTGCCTCCCCAAGTTCAGGGAAGGTATTTCCCGGACTTCCCCGAACAGGGAACACCTGTGACTGAAGAGAGCTGCGTGGAGTTTTCTCTCGAGCTCCCCCACGCACTGACAATGGTTCCGGAATCCTGAGCGTGGGGAGGTTCCACCAACGGTCGGCAGCGCGTGGGTTCTAACGGAATGCCTAAGCTCGTCTCCCCTGAGGAATTTCCTAATGTCTCTGTGCCAGGGAATGCTAGGGGTGATTGCAGGCAATCCCAGTGACCGAGGCTGCCTCCCCAAGGTCAGGGAAGGTATTTCCCGGACTTCCCCGAACAGGGAAGACCTGTGACTGAAGAGAGCTGCGTGGAGTTGTCTCTCGAGGTCCCCCACGCACTGACAATGTTTCCGGAATCCTGAGCGTGGGGAGGTTCCACCAACGGTCGGCAGCGCGTGGGTTCTAACGGAATCCCTAAGCCCGTCTCCCCTGAGGGTTTTCCTAATGTCTCTGTGCCAGGGAATGCTAGGGGTGATTGCAGGCATTCCCAGTGACCGAGGCTGCCTCCACAAGGTCAGAGAAGGTATTTCCCGAACTTCCCCAAACAGGGAACACCTGTGACTGAAGAGAGCCTCGTGGAGTTGTCTCTCGAGCTCCCCCACGCACTGACAATGGTTCCGGAATCCTGAGCGTGGGGAGGTTCCACCAACGGTCGGCAGCGCGTGGGTTCTAACGGAATACCTAAGCTCGTCTCCCCTGAGGGTTTTCCTAATGTCTCTGTGCCAGGGAATGCTAGGGGTGATTGCAGGATATCCCTGTGACCGAGGCTGCCTCCCCAAGGTCAGGGAA
The DNA here is from genome assembly GCF_048564905.1 of Vicugna pacos. NCBI lineage: Eukaryota > Metazoa > Chordata > Mammalia > Artiodactyla > Camelidae > Vicugna > Vicugna pacos. Next base: position 699,910 of record NC_133021.1, read on the forward strand.
GGTATTTCCCGGACTTCCCCGAACAGGGAACACCTGTGACTGAAGAGAGCCTCATGGAGTTGTCTCTCGAGCTCCCCCCACGCACTGACAATGGTTCCGGAATCCTGAGCGTGGGGAGGTTCCACCAACGGTCGGCAGCGCGTGGGTTCTAACGGAATGCCTAAGCTCGTCTCCCCTGAGGGTTTTCCTAATGTCTCTGTGTCAGGGAATGCTAGGGATGATTGCAGGCAATCCCAGTGACCGAGGCTGCCTCCTCAAGGTCAGGGAAGGTATTTCCCGGACTTCCCCGAACAGGGAACACCTGTGACTGAAGAGAGCTGCGTGGAGATTTCTCTCGAGCTCCCCCACGCACTGACAATGGTTCCGGAATCCTGAGCGTGGGGAGGTTCCACCAACGGTCGGCAGCGCGTGGGTTCTAACGGAATGCCTAAGCTCGTCTCCCCTGAGGGTTTTCCTAATGTCTCTGTGCCAGGGAATGCTAGGGGTGATTGCAGGATATCCCTGTGACCGAGGCTGCCTCCCCAAGGTCAGGGAAGGTATTTCCCGGACTTCCCCGAACAGGGAACACCTGTGACTGAAGAGAGCCTCATGGAGTTGTCTCTCGAGCTCCCCCACGCACTGACAATGGTTCCGGAATCCTGAGCGTGGGGAGGTTCCACCAACGGTCGGCAGCGCGTGGGTTCTAACGGAATGCCTAAGCTCGTCTCCCCTGAGGGTTTTCCTAATGTCTCTGTGCCAGGGAATGCTAGGGGTGATTGCAGGATATCCCAGTGACCGAGGCTGCATCCCCAAGGTCAGGGAATGTATTTCCCGTACTTCCCCGAACAGGGAACACCTGTGACTGAAAAGAGCTGCGTGGAGTTGTCTCTCGATCTCCCCCACCCACTGACAATGGTTCCGGAATCCTGAGCGTGGGGAGGTTCCACCAACGGTCGGCAGCGCGTGGGTTCTAACGGAATGCCTAATCTCGTCTCCCCTGAGGCTTTTCCTAATGTCTCTGTGCCAGGGAATGCTAGAGGTTATTGCAGGATAACCCAGTGACCGAGGCTGCCTCCCCAAGTTCAGGTAATTTATTTCCCGGACTTCCCCCAACAGGGAACACCTGTGACTGAAGAGAGCTGCGTGGAGTTGTCTCTCTGGCTCCCCCACGCACTGACAATGGTTCCGGAATCCTGAGCGTGTGGAGGTTCCACCAACGGTCGGCAGCACGTGGGTTCTAACGGAATGCCTAAGCACGTCTCCCCTGAGGGTTTTCCTAATGTCTCTGTGCCAGGGAATGCTAGGGGTGATTGTAGGCAATCCCAGTGACCGAGGCTGCCTCCCCAAGGTCAGGGAAGTTATTTCCCGGACTTCCCCGAACAGGGAACACCTGTGACTGAAGAGAGCTGCGTGGAGTTGTCTCTCGAGCTCCCCCACGCAGAGACAATGGTTCCGGAATCCTGAGCGTGGGGAGGTTCCACCAACGGTCGGCAGCGCGTGGGTTCTAACGGAATGCCTAAGCTCGTCTCCCCTGAGGGTTTTCCTAATGTCTCTGTGCCAGGGAATGCTAGGGGTGATTGCAGGATATCCCAGTGACCGAGGCTGCCTCCCCAAGGTCAGGGAAGTTATTTCCCGGACTTCCCCGAACAGGGAACACCTGTGACTGAAGAGAGCTGCGTGGAGTTGCCTCTCGAGCTCCCCCACGCACTGACAATGGTTCCGGAATCCTGAGCGTGGGGAGGTTCCACCAACGGTCGGCAGCGCATGTGTTCTAACGGAATGCCTAAGCTCGTCTCCCCTGAGTGTTTTCCTAATGTCTCTGTGACAGGGAATGCTAGGGGTGATTGCAGGCAATCCCAGTGACCGAGGCTGCATCCCGAAGGTCAGGGAAGATATTTCCCGGACTTCCCCGAACAGGGAACACATGTGACTGAAGAGAGCTGCGTGGAGTTGTCTCTCGAGCTCCCCCACGCACTGACAATGGTTCCGGAATCCTGAGCGTGGGGAGGTTCCACCAACGGTCGGCAGCGCGTGGGTTCTAACGGAATGCCTAAGCTCGACTAACCTGAGGGTTTTCCTAATCTCTCTGTGCCAGGGAATGCTAGGGGTGATTGCAGGATATCCCTGTGACCGAGGCTGCCTCCCCAAGGTCAGGGAAGCTATTTCCCGGACTTCCCCGAACAGGGAAAACCTGTGACTGAAGAGAGCTGCGTGGAGTTGTCTCTCGAGCTCCCCCACGCACTGACAATGGTTCCGGAATCCTGAGCGTGGGGAGGTTCCACCAACGGTCGGCAGCGCGTGGGTTCTAACGGAATGCCTAAGCTCGTCTCCCCTGAGGGTTTTCCTAATGTCTCTGTGCCAGGGAATGCTAGGGGTGATTGCAGGCAATCCCAGTGACCGAGGCTGCCTCCCCAAGTTCAGGGAAGGTATTTCCCGGACTTCCCCGAACAGGGAACACCTGTGACTGAAGAGAGCTGCGTGGAGTTTTCTCTCGAGCTCCCCCACGCACTGACAATGGTTCCGGAATCCTGAGCGTGGGGAGGTTCCACCAACGGTCGGCAGCGCGTGGGTTCTAACGGAATGCCTAAGCTCGTCTCCCCTGAGGAATTTCCTAATGTCTCTGTGCCAGGGAATGCTAGGGGTGATTGCAGGCAATCCCAGTGACCTAGGCTGCCTCCCCAAGGTCAGGGAAGGTATTTCCCGGACTTCCCCGAACAGGGAAGACCTGTGACTGAAGAGAGCTGCGTGGAGTTGTCTCTCGAGGTCCCCCACGCACTGACAATGTTTCCGGAATCCTGAGCGTGGGGAGGTTCCACCAACGGTCGGCAGCGCGTGGGTTCTAACGGAATCCCTAAGCCCGTCTCCCCTGAGGGTTTTCCTAATGTCTCTGTGCCAGGGAATGCTAGGGGTGATTGCAGGCATTCCCAGTGACCGAGGCTGCCTCCACAAGGTCAGAGAAGGTATTTCCCGAACTTCCCCAAACAGGGAACACCTGTGACTGAAGAGAGCCTCGTGGAGTTGTCTCTCGAGCTCCCCCACGCACTGACAATGGTTCCGGAATCCTGAGCGTGGGGAGGTTCCACCAACGGTCGGCAGCGCGTGGGTTCTAACGGAATACCTAAGCTCGTCTCCCCTGAGGGTTTTCCTAATGTCTCTGTGCCAGGGAATGCTAGGGGTGATTGCAGGATATCCCTGTGACCGAGGCTGCCTCCCCAAGGTCAGGGAAGGTATTTCCCGGACTTCCACGAACAGGGAACACCTGTGACTGAAGAGAGCCTCATGGAGTTGTCTCTCGAGCTCCCCCCACGCACTGACAATGGTTCCGGAATCCTGAGCGTGGGGAGGTTCCACCAACGGTCGGCAGCGCGTGGGTTCTAACGGAATGCCTAAGCTCGTCTCCCCTGAGGGTTTTCCTAATGTCTCTGTGTCAGGGAATGCTAGGGATGATTGCAGGCAATCCCAGTGACCGAGGCTGCCTCCTCAAGGTCAGGGAAGGTATTTCCCGGACTTCCCCGAACAGGGAACACCTGTGACTGAAGAGAGCTGCGTGGAGATTTCTCTCGAGCTCCCCCACGCACTGACAATGGTTCCGGAATCCTGAGCGTGGGGAGGTTCCACCAACGGTCGGCAGCGCGTGGGTTCTAACGGAATGCCTAAGCTCGTCTCCCCTGAGGGTTTTCCTAATGTCTCTGTGCCAGGGAATGCTAGGGGTGATTGCAGGATATCCCTGTGACCGAGGCTGCCTCCCCAAGGTCAGGGAAGGTATTTCCCGGACTTCCCCGAACAGGGAACACCTGTGACTGAAGAGAGCCTCATGGAGTTGTCTCTCGAGCTCCCCCACGCACTGACAATGGTTCCGGAATCCTGAGCGTGGGGAGGTTCCACCAACGGTCGGCAGCGCGTGGGTTCTAACGGAATGCCTAAGCTCGTCTCCCCTGAGGGTTTTCCTAATGTCTCTGTGCCAGGGAATGCTAGGGGTGATTGCAGGATATCCCAGTGACCGAGGCTGCATCCCCAAGGTCAGGGAATGTATTTCCCGTACTTCCCCGAACAGGGAACACCTGTGACTGAAAAGAGCTGCGTGGAGTTGTCTCTCGATCTCCCCCACCCACTGACAATGGTTCCGGAATCCTGAGCGTGGGGAGGTTCCACAAACGGTCGGCAGCGCGTGGGTTCTAACGGAATGCCTAATCTCGTCTCCCCTGAGGCTTTTCCTAATGTCTCTGTGCCAGGGAATGCTAGAGGTTATTGCAGGATAACCCAGTGACCGAGGCTGCCTCCCCAAGTTCAGGTAATTTATTTCCCGGACTTCCCCCAACAGGGAACACCTGTGACTGAAGAGAGCTGCGTGGAGTTGTCTCTCTGGCTCCCCCACGCACTGACAATGTTTCCGGAATCCTGAGCGTGTGGAGGTTCCACCAACGGTCGGCAGCACGTGGGTTCTAACGGAATGCCTAAGCACGTCTCCCCTGAGGGTTTTCCTAATGTCTCTGTGCCAGGGAATGCTAGGGGTGATTGTAGGCAATCCCAGTGACCGAGGCTGCCTCCCCAAGGTCAGGGAAGTTATTTCCCGGACTTCCCCGAACAGGGAACACCTGTGACTGAAGAGAGCTGCGTGGAGTTGTCTCTCGAGCTCCCCCACGCAGAGACAATGGTTCCGGAATCCTGAGCGTGGGGAGGTTCCACCAACGGTCGGCAGCGCGTGGGTTCTAACGGAATGCCTAAGCTCGTCTCCCCTGAGGGTTTTCCTAATGTCTCTGTGCCAGGGAATGCTAGGGGTGATTGCAGGATATCCCAGTGACCGAGGCTGCCTCCCCAAGGTCAGGGAAGTTATTTCCCGGACTTCCCCGAACAGGGAACACCTGTGACTGAAGAGAGCTGCGTGGAGTTGCCTCTCGAGCTCCCCCACGCACTGACAATGGTTCCGGAATCCTGAGCGTGGGGAGGTTCCACCAACGGTCGGCAGCGCATGTGTTCTAACGGAATGCCTAAGCTCGTCTCCCCTGAGTGTTTTCCTAATGTCTCTGTGACAGGGAATGCTAGGGGTGATTGCAGGCAATCCCAGTGACCGAGGCTGCATCCCGAAGGTCAGGGAAGATATTTCCCGGACTTCCCCGAACAGGGAACACATGTGACTGAAGAGAGCTGCGTGGAGTTGTCTCTCGAGCTCCCCCACGCACTGACAATGGTTCCGGAATCCTGAGCGTGGGGAGGTTCCACCAACGGTCGGCAGCGCGTGGGTTCTAACGGAATGCCTAAGCTCGACTAACCTGAGGGTTTTCCTAATCTCTCTGTGCCAGGGAATGCTAGGGGTGATTGCAGGATATCCCTGTGACCGAGGCTGCCTCCCCAAGGTCAGGGAAGCTATTTCCCGGACTTCCCCGAACAGGGAAAACCTGTGACTGAAGAGAGCTGCGTGGAGTTGTCTCTCGAGCTCCCCCACGCACTGACAATGGTTCCGGAATCCTGAGCGTGGGGAGGTTCCACCAACGGTCGGCAGCGCGTGGGTTCTAACGGAATGCCTAAGCTCGTCTCCCCTGAGGGTTTTCCTAATGTCTCTGTGCCAGGGAATGCTAGGGGTGATTGCAGGCAATCCCAGTGACCGAGGCTGCCTCCCCAAGGTCAATTTAGATATTTCCCGGACTTCCCCGAACAGGGAACACCTGTGACTGAAGAGAGCTGCGTGGAGTTGTCTCTCGAGCTCCCCCACGCACTGACTATGGTTCCATAATTCTGAGCGTGGGGAGGTTCCACCAACGGTAGGCAGAGCGTGGGTTCTAACGGAATGCCTAAGCTCGTCTCCACTGAGGGTTTTCGTAATATCTCTTTGCCAGTGAATGCTAGGGGTGATTACAGGCAATCCCAGTGACCGAGGCTGCCTCCACAAAGTCAGGGAAGGTATTTCCCGGACTTCCCCGAACAGGGAACACCTGTGACTGAAGAGAGCTGCGTGGAGTTGTCTCTCGAGCTCCCCCACGCACTGACAATGGTTCCGGAATCCTGAGCGTGGGGAGGTTCCACCAACGGTCGGCAGCGCGTGGGTTCTAACGGAATGCCTAAGCTCGTCTCCCCTGAGGGTTTTCCTAATGTCTCTTTGCCAGGGAATGCTAGGGTTGATTGCAGACAATCCCAGTGAACGAGGCTGCATCCCCAAGGTCAGGGAAGGTATTTCCCGGACTTCCCCGAACACGGAACACCTGTGACTGAAGAGAGCTGCGTGGAGTTGTCTCTCGAGCTCCCCCACGCACTGACAATGGTTCCGGAATCCTGAGCGTGGGGAGGTTCCACCAACGGTCGACAGCGCGTGGGTTCTAACGGAATGCCTAAGCTCGTCTCCCCTGAGGGTTTTCCTAATGTCTCTGTGCCAGGGAATGCTAGGGGTGATTGCAGGCTATCCCAGTGACCGAGGATGCTTCCCAAAGTTCAGGGAAGCTATTTCCCGGACTTCCCCGAACATTTAACACCTGTGACTGAAGAGAGCTGCGTGGATTTGTCTCTCGAGCTCCCCCACGCACTGACAATGGTTCCGGAATCCTGAGCGTGGGGAGGTTCCACCAACGGTCGGCAGCGCGTGGGTTCTAACGGAATGCCTAAGCTCGTCTCCCCTGAGGGTTTTCCTAATGTCTCTGTGCCAGGGAATGCTAGGGGTGATTGCAGGCAATCCCAGAGACCGAGGTTGCCTCCCCAAGGTCAGGGAAGTTATTTCCCGGACTTCCCCGAACAGGGAACACCTGTGACTGAAGAGAGCTGCGTGGAGTTGTCTCTCGAGCTCCCCCACGCACTGACAATGGTTCCGGAATCCTGAGCGTGGGGAGGTTCCACCAACGTTCGGCAGAGCGTGGGTTCTAACGGAATGCCTAAGCTCGTCTCCACTGAGGTTTTTCGTAATATCTCTTTGCCAGGGAATGCTAGGGGTGATTACAGGCAATCCCAGTGACCGAGGCTGCCTCCACAAAGTCAGGGAAGGTATTTCCCGGACTTCCCCGAACAGGGAACACCTGTGACTGAAGAGAGCTGCGTGGAGTTGTCTCTCGAGCTCCCCCACGCACTGACAATGGTTCCGGAATCCTGAGCGTGGGGAGGTTCCACCAACGGTCGGCAGCGCGTGGGTTCTAACGGAATGCCTAAGCTCGTCTCCCCTGAGGGTTTTCTTAATGTCTCTGTGCCAGGGAATGCTAGGGGTGATTGCAGGATATCCCAATGACTGAGGATGCCTCCCCAAGATCAAGGAAGGTATTTCCCAGACTTCCCCGAACAGGGAACACCTGTGACTGAAGAGAGCTGCGTGGAGTTGTCTCTCGAGCTCCCCCACGCACTGACTATGGTTCAGGAATCCTGAGCGTGGGGAGGTTCCACCAACGGTCGGCAGCGCGTGGGTTCTAACGGAATGCCTAAGCTCGTCTCCCCTGAGGGTTTTCCTAATGTCTCTGTGCCAGGGAATGCTAGGGGTGATTGCAGGCAATCCCAGTGACCGAGGCTGCCTCCCCAAGGTCAGGGAAGGTATTTCCCGGACTTCCCCTAACAGGGAACACCTGTGACTGAAGAGAGCTGCGTGGAGTTGTCTCTCGAGCTCCCCCACGCACTGACAATGGTTCCGGAATCCTGAGCGTGGGGAGGTTCCACCAACGGTCGGCAGCGCGTGGGTTCTAACGGAATGCCTAAGCTCGACTAACCTGAGGGTTTTCCTAATGTCTCTGTGCCAGGGAATGCTAGGGGTGATTGCAGGATATCCCTGTGACCGAGGCTGCCTCCCCAATATCAGGGAAGCTATTTCCCGGACTTCCCCTAACAGGGAACACCTGTGACTGAAGAGAGCTGCGTGGAGTTGTCTCTCGAGCTCCCCCACGCACTGACAATTGTTCCGGAATCCTGAGCGTGGGGAGGTTCCACCAACGGTCGGCAGCGCGTGGGTTCTAACGGAATGCCTAAGCTCGTCTCCCCTGAGGGTTTTCCTAATGTCTCTGTGCCAGGGAATGCTAGGGGTGATTGCAGGCAATCCCAGTGACCGAGGCTGCCTCCCCAAGGTCAAGGAAGATATTTCCCGGACTTCCCCGAACAGGGAACACCTGTGACTGAAGAGAGCTGCGTGGAGTTGTCTCTCGAGCTCCCCCACGCACTGACAATGGTTCCGGAATCCTGAGCGTGGGGAGGTTCCACCAACGGTCGGCAGCGCGTGGGATCTAACGGAATGCCTTAGATCATCTCCCCTGAGGGTTTTCCTAATATCTCTGTGCCAGGGAATGCTAGGGGTGATTGTAGGCAATCCCAGTGACCGAGGCTGCCTCCCCAAGGTCAGGGAAAGTATTTCCCGGACTTCCCCGAACAGGGAACACCTGTGACTGAAGAGTGCTGCGTGGAGTTGTCTCTCGAGCTCCCCCACGCACTGACAATGGTTCCGGAATCCTGAGCGTGGGAGGTTCCACCAACGGTCGGCAGCACGTGGATTCTAACGGAATGCCTAAGCTCGTATCCCCTGAGGGTTTTCCTAATGTCTCTTTGCCAGGGAATGCTAGGGGTGATTGCAGGCAATCCCAGTGACCGAGGCTGCATCCCCAAGGTCAGGGAAGGTATTTCCCGGACTTCCCCGAACACGGAACACCTGTGACTGAAGAGAGCTGCGTGGAGTTGTCTCTCGAGCTTCCCCACGCACTAACAATGGTTCCGGAATCCTGAGCGTGGGGAGGTTCCACCAACGGTCGACAGCGCGTGGGTTCTAACGGAATGCCTTAGCTCGTCTCCCCTGAGGGTTTTCCTAATGTCTCTGTGCCAGGGAATGCTAGGGGTGATTGCAGGCTATCCCAGTGACCGAGGATGCTTCCCCAAGATCAGGGAAGCTATTTCCCGGACTTCCCCGAACATTTAACACCTGTGACTGAAGAGAGCTGCGTGGATTTGTCTCTCGAGCTCCCCCACGCACTGACAATGGTTCCGGAATCCTGAGCGTGGGGAGGTTCCATCAACGGTCGGCAGCGCGTGGGTTCTAACGGAATGCCTAAGCTCGTCTCCCCTGAGTGTTTTCCTAATGTCTCTGTGCCAGGGAATGCTAGGGGTGATTGCAGGCAATCCCAGAGACCGAGGCTGCCTCCCCAAGGTCAGGGAAGTTATTTCCCGGACTTCCCCGAACAGGGAACACCTGTGACTGAAAAGAGCTGCGTGGAGTTGTCTCTCGATCTCCCCCACCCACTGACAATGGTTCCGGAATCCTGAGCGTGGGGAGGTTCCACCAACGGTCGGCAGCGCGTGGGTTCTAACGGAATGCCTAATCTCGTCTCCCCTGAGGCTTTTCCTAATGTCTCTGTGCCAGGGAATGCTAGAGGTTATTGCAGGATAACCCAGTGACCGAGGCTGCCTCCCCAAGGTCAGGTAATTTATTTCCCGGACTTCCCCCAACAGGGAACACCTGTGACTGAAGAGAGCTGCGTGGAGTTGTCTCTCGAGCTCCCCCACGCACTGACTATGGTTCCATAATTCTGAGCGTGGGGAGGTTCCACCAACGGTAGGCAGAGCGTGGGTTCTAACGGAATGCCTAAGCTCGTCTCCACTGAGGGTTTTCGTAATATCTCTTTGCCAGTGAATGCTAGGGGTGATTACAGGCAATCCCAGTGACCGAGGCTGCCTCCACAAAGTCAGGGAAGGTATTTCCCGGACTTCCCCGAACAGGGAACACCTGTGACTGAAGAGAGCTGCGTGGAGTTGTCTCTCGAGCTCCCCCACGCACTGACAATGGTTCCGGAATCCTGAGCGTGGGGAGGTTCCACCAACGGTCGGCAGCGCGTGGGTTCTAACGGAATGCCTAAGCTCGTCTCCCCTGAGGGTTTTCCTAATGTCTCTTTGCCAGGGAATGCTAGGGTTGATTGCAGACAATCCCAGTGAACGAGGCTGCATCCCCAAGGTCAGGGAAGGTATTTCCCGGACTTCCCCGAACACGGAACACCTGTGACTGAAGAGAGCTGCGTGGAGTTGTCTCTCGAGCTCCCCCACGCACTGACAATGGTTCCGGAATCCTGAGCGTGGGGAGGTTCCACCAACGGTCGACAGCGCGTGGGTTCTAACGGAATGCCTAAGCTCGTCTCCCCTGAGGGTTTTCCTAATGTCTCTGTGCCAGGGAATGCTAGGGGTGATTGCAGGCTATCCCAGTGACCGAGGATGCTTCCCAAAGTTCAGGGAAGCTATTTCCCGGACTTCCCCGAACATTTAACACCTGTGACTGAAGAGAGCTGCGTGGATTTGTCTCTCGAGCTCCCCCACGCACTGACAATGGTTCCGGAATCCTGAGCGTGGGGAGGTTCCACCAACGGTCGGCAGCGCGTGGGTTCTAACGGAATGCCTAAGCTCGTCTCCCCTGAGGGTTTTCCTAATGTCTCTGTGCCAGGGAATGCTAGGGGTGATTGCAGGCAATCCCAGAGACCGAGGTTGCCTCCCCAAGGTCAGGGAAGTTATTTCCCGGACTTCCCCGAACAGGGAACACCTGTGACTGAAGAGAGCTGCGTGGAGTTGTCTCTCGAGCTCCCCCACGCACTGACAATGGTTCCGGAATCCTGAGCGTGGGGAGGTTCCACCAACGTTCGGCAGAGCGTGGGTTCTAACGGAATGCCTAAGCTCGTCTCCACTGAGGTTTTTCGTAATATCTCTTTGCCAGGGAATGCTAGGGGTGATTACAGGCAATCCCAGTGACCGAGGCTGCCTCCACAAAGTCAGGGAAGGTATTTCCCGGACTTCCCCGAACAGGGAACACCTGTGACTGAAGAGAGCTGCGTGGAGTTGTCTCTCGAGCTCCCCCACGCACTGACAATGGTTCCGGAATCCTGAGCGTGGGGAGGTTCCACCAACGGTCGGCAGCGCGTGGGTTCTAACGGAATGCCTAAGCTCGTCTCCCCTGAGGGTTTTCTTAATGTCTCTGTGCCAGGGAATGCTAGGGGTGATTGCAGGATATCCCAATGACTGAGGATGCCTCCCCAAGATCAAGGAAGGTATTTCCCAGACTTCCCCGAACAGGGAACACCTGTGACTGAAGAGAGCTGCGTGGAGTTGTCTCTCGAGCTCCCCCACGCACTGACTATGGTTCAGGAATCCTGAGCGTGGGGAGGTTCCACCAACGGTCGGCAGCGCGTGGGTTCTAACGGAATGCCTAAGCTCGTCTCCCCTGAGGGTTTTCCTAATGTCTCTGTGCCAGGGAATGCTAGGGGTGATTGCAGGCAATCCCAGTGACCGAGGCTGCCTCCCCAAGGTCAGGGAAGGTATTTCCCGGACTTCCCCTAACAGGGAACACCTGTGACTGAAGAGAGCTGCGTGGAGTTGTCTCTCGAGCTCCCCCACGCACTGACAATGGTTCCGGAATCCTGAGCGTGGGGAGGTTCCACCAACGGTCGGCAGCGCGTGGGTTCTAACGGAATGCCTAAGCTCGACTAACCTGAGGGTTTTCCTAATGTCTCTGTGCCAGGGAATGCTAGGGGTGATTGCAGGATATCCCTGTGACCGAGGCTGCCTCCCCAATATCAGGGAAGCTATTTCCCGGACTTCCCCTAACAGGGAACACCTGTGACTGAAGAGAGCTGCGTGGAGTTGTCTCTCGAGCTCCCCCACGCACTGACAATTGTTCCGGAATCCTGAGCGTGGGGAGGTTCCACCAACGGTCGGCAGCGCGTGGGTTCTAACGGAATGCCTAAGCTCGTCTCCCCTGAGGGTTTTCCTAATGTCTCTGTGCCAGGGAATGCTAGGGGTGATTGCAGGCAATCCCAGTGACCGAGGCTGCCTCCCCAAGGTCAAGGAAGATATTTCCCGGACTTCCCCGAACAGGGAACACCTGTGACTGAAGAGAGCTGCGTGGAGTTGTCTCTCGAGCTCCCCCACGCACTGACAATGGTTCCGGAATCCTGAGCGTGGGGAGGTTCCACCAACGGTCGGCAGCGCGTGGGATCTAACGGAATGCCTTAGATCATCTCCCCTGAGGGTTTTCCTAATATCTCTGTGCCAGGGAATGCTAGGGGTGATTGTAGGCAATCCCAGTGACCGAGGCTGCCTCCCCAAGGTCAGGGAAAGTATTTCCCGGACTTCCCCGAACAGGGAACACCTGTGACTGAAGAGTGCTGCGTGGAGTTGTCTCTCGAGCTCCCCCACGCACTGACAATGGTTCCGGAATCCTGAGCGTGGGAGGTTCCACCAACGGTCGGCAGCACGTGGATTCTAACGGAATGCCTAAGCTCGTATCCCCTGAGGGTTTTCCTAATGTCTCTTTGCCAGGGAATGCTAGGGGTGATTGCAGGCAATCCCAGTGACCGAGGCTGCATCCCCAAGGTCAGGGAAGGTATTTCCCGGACTTCCCCGAACACGGAACACCTGTGACTGAAGAGAGCTGCGTGGAGTTGTCTCTCGAGCTTCCCCACGCACTAACAATGGTTCCGGAATCCTGAGCGTGGGGAGGTTCCACCAACGGTCGACAGCGCGTGGGTTCTAACGGAATGCCTTAGCTCGTCTCCCCTGAGGGTTTTCCTAATGTCTCTGTGCCAGGGAATGCTAGGGGTGATTGCAGGCTATCCCAGTGACCGAGGATGCTTCCCCAAGATCAGGGAAGCTATTTCCCGGACTTCCCCGAACATTTAACACCTGTGACTGAAGAGAGCTGCGTGGATTTGTCTCTCGAGCTCCCCCACGCACTGACAATGGTTCCGGAATCCTGAGCGTGGGGAGGTTCCATCAACGGTCGGCAGCGCGTGGGTTCTAACGGAATGCCTAAGCTCGTCTCCCCTGAGTGTTTTCCTAATGTCTCTGTGCCAGGGAATGCTAGGGGTGATTGCAGGCAATCCCAGAGACCGAGGCTGCCTCCCCAAGGTCAGGGAAGTTATTTCCCGGACTTCCCCGAACAGGGAACACCTGTGACTGAAAAGAGCTGCGTGGAGTTGTCTCTCGATCTCCCCCACCCACTGACAATGGTTCCGGAATCCTGAGCGTGGGGAGGTTCCACCAACGGTCGGCAGCGCGTGGGTTCTAACGGAATGCCTAATCTCGTCTCCCCTGAGGCTTTTCCTAATGTCTCTGTGCCAGGGAATGCTAGAGGTTATTGCAGGATAACCCAGTGACCGAGGCTGCCTCCCCAAGGTCAGGTAATTTATTTCCCGGACTTCCCCCAACAGGGAACACCTGTGACTGAAGAGAGCTGCGTGGAGTTGTCTCTCTGGCTCCCCCACGCACTGACAATGGTTCCGGAATCCTGAGCGTGTGGAGGTTCCACCAACGGTCGGCAGCACGTGGGTTCTAACGGAATGCCTAAGCACGTCTCCCCTGAGGGTTTTCCTAATGTCTCTGTGCCAGGGAATGCTAGGGGTGATTGTAGGCAATCCCAGTGACCGAGGCTGCCTCCCCAAGGTCAGGGAAGTTATTTCCCGGACTTCCCCGAACAGGGAACACCTGTGACTGAAGAGAGCTGCGTGGAGTTGTCTCTCGAGCTCCCCCACGCAGAGACAATGGTTCCGGAATCCTGAGCGTGGGGAGGTTCCACCAACGGTCGGCAGCGCGTGGGTTCTAACGGAATGCCTAAGCTCGTCTCCCCTGAGGGTTTTCCTAATGTCTCTGTGCCAGGGAATGCTAGGGGTGATTGCAGGATATCCCAGTGACCGAGGCTGCCTCCCCAAGGTCAGGGAAGTTATTTCCCGGACTTCCCCGAACAGGGAACACCTGTGACTGAAGAGAGCTGCGTGGAGTTGCCTCTCGAGCTCCCCCACGCACTGACAATGATTCCGGAATCCTGAGCGTGGGGAGGTTCCACCAACGGTCGGCAGCGCGTGGGTTCTAACGGAATGCCTAAGCTCGTCTCCCCTGAGGGTTTTCCTAATGTCTCTGTGTCAGGGAATGCTAGGGATGATTGCAGGCAATCCCAGTGACCGAGGCTGACTCGCCAAGGTCAGGGAAGGTATTTCCCGGACTTCCCCGAACAGGGAACACCTGTGACTGAAGAGAGCTGCGTGGAGTTTTCTCTCGAGCTCCCCCACGCACTGACAATGGTTCCGGAATCCTGAGCGTGGGGAGGTTCCACCAACGGTCGGCAGCGCGTGGGTTCTAACGGAATGCCTAAGCTCGTCTCCCCTGAGGGATTTCCTAATGTCTCTGTGCCAGGGAATGCTAGGGGTGATTGCAGGCAATCCCAGTGACCGAGGCTGCCTCCCCAAGGTCAGGGAAGGTATTTCCCGGATTTCCCCGAACAGGGAAGACCTGTGACTGAAGAGAGCTGCGTGGAGTTGTCTCTCGAGGTCCCCCACGCACTGACAATGTTTCCGGAATCCTGAGCGTGGGGAGGTTCCACCAACGGTCGGCAGCGCGTGGGTTCTAACGGAATCCCTAAGCCCGTCTCCCCTGAGGGTTTTCCTAATGTCTCTGTGCCAGGGAATGCTAGGGGTGATTGCAGGCATTCCCAGTGACCGAGGCTGCCTCCACAAGGTCAGAGAAGGTATTTCCCGAACTTCCCCAAACAGGGAACACCTGTGACTGAAGAGAGCCTCGTGGAGTTGTCTCTCGAGCTCCCCCACGCACTGACAATGGTTCCGGAATCCTGAGCGTGGGGAGGTTCCACCAACGGTCGGCAGCGCGTGGATTCTAACGGAATGCCTAAGCTCATCTCCCCTGAGGGTTTTCCTAATGTCTCTGTGCCAGGGAATGCTAGGGGTGATTGCAGGATATCCCAGTGACCGAGGCTGCTTCCCCAAGGTCAGGGAATGTATTTCCCGGAATTCCCCGAACAGGGAACACCTGTGACTGAAGAGAGCTGCGTGGAGTTGTCTCTCGAGCTCCCCCACGCACTGACAATGGTTCCGGAATCCTGAGCGTGGGGAGGTTCCACCAACGGTCGGCAGCGCGTGGGTTCTAACGGAATGCCTAAGCTCGTCTCCCCTGAGGGTTTTCCAAATATCTCTGTGCCAGGGAATGCTAGGGGTGATTGCAGGCAATCCCAGTGACCGAGGCTGCCTCCCCAAGTTCAGGGAAGGTATTTCCCGGACTTCCCCGAACAGGGAACACCTGTGACTGAAGAGAGCTGCGTGGAGTTTTCTCTCGAGCTCCCCCACGCACTGACAATGGTTCCGGAATCCTGAGCGTGGGGAGGTTCCACCAACGGTCGGCAGCGCGTGGGTTCTAACGGAATGCCTAAGCTCGTCTCCCCTGAGGAATTTCCTAATGTCTCTGTGCCAGGGAATGCTAGGGGTGATTGCAGGCAATCCCAGTGACCGAGGCTGCCTCCCCAAGGTCAGGGAAGGTATTTCCCGGACTTCCCCGAACAGGGAAGACCTGTGACTGAAGAGAGCTGCGTGGAGTTGTCTCTCGAGGTCCCCCACGCACTGACAATGTTTCCGGAATCCTGAGCGTGGGGAGGTTCCACCAACGGTCGGCAGCGCGTGGGTTCTAACGGAATCCCTAAGCCCGTCTCCCCTGAGGGTTTTCCTAATGTCTCTGTGCCAGGGAATGCTAGGGGTGATTGCAGGCATTCCCAGTGACCGAGGCTGCCTCCACAAGGTCAGAGAAGGTATTTCCCGAACTTCCCCAAACAGGGAACACCTGTGACTGAAGAGAGCCTCGTGGAGTTGTCTCTCGAGCTCCCCCACGCACTGACAATGGTTCCGGAATCCTGAGCGTGGGGAGGTTCCACCAACGGTCGGCAGCGCGTGGGTTCTAACGGAATACCTAAGCTCGTCTCCCCTGAGGGTTTTCCTAATGTCTCTGTGCCAGGGAATGCTAGGGGTGATTGCAGGATATCCCTGTGACCGAGGCTGCCTCCCCAAGGTCAGGGAAGGTATTTCCCGGACTTCCCCGAACAGGGAACACCTGTGACTGAAGAGAGCCTCATGGAGTTGTCTCTCGAGCTCCCCCCACGCACTGACAATGGTTCCGGAATCCTGAGCGTGGGGAGGTTCCACCAACGGTCGGCAGCGCGTGGGTTCTAACGGAATGCCTAAGCTCGTCTCCCCTGAGGGTTTTCCTAATGTCTCTGTGTCAGGGAATGCTAGGGATGATTGCAGGCAATCCCAGTGACCGAGGCTGCCTCCTCAAGGTCAGGGAAGGTATTTCCCGGACTTCCCCGAACAGGGAACACCTGTGACTGAAGAGAGCTGCGTGGAGATTTCTCTCGAGCTCCCCCACGCACTGACAATGGTTCCGGAATCCTGAGCGTGGGGAGGTTCCACCAACGGTCGGCAGCGCGTGGGTTCTAACGGAATGCCTAAGCTCGTCTCCCCTGAGGGTTTTCCTAATGTCTCTGTGCCAGGGAATGCTAGGGGTGATTGCAGGATATCCCTGTGACCGAGGCTGCCTCCCCAAGGTCAGGGAAGGTATTTCCCGGACTTCCCCGAACAGGGAACACCTGTGACTGAAGAGAGCCTCATGGAGTTGTCTCTCGAGCTCCCCCACGCACTGACAATGGTTCCGGAATCCTGAGCGTGGGGAGGTTCCACCAACGGTCGGCAGCGCGTGGGTTCTAACGGAATGCCTAAGCTCGTCTCCCCTGAGGGTTTTCCTAATGTCTCTGTGCCAGGGAATGCTAGGGGTGATTGCAGGATATCCCAGTGACCGAGGCTGCATCCCCAAGGTCAGGGAATGTATTTCCCGTACTTCCCCGAACAGGGAACACCTGTGACTGAAAAGAGCTGCGTGGAGTTGTCTCTCGATCTCCCCCACCCACTGACAATGGTTCCGGAATCCTGAGCGTGGGGAGGTTCCACCAACGGTCGGCAGCGCGTGGGTTCTAACGGAATGCCTAATCTCGTCTCCCCTGAGGCTTTTCCTAATGTCTCTGTGCCAGGGAATGCTAGAGGTTATTGCAGGATAACCCAGTGACCGAGGCTGCCTCCCCAAGGTCAGGTAATTTATTTCCCGGACTTCCCCCAACAGGGAACACCTGTGACTGAAGAGAGCTGCGTGGAGTTGTCTCTCTGGCTCCCCCACGCACTGACAATGGTTCCGGAATCCTGAGCGTGTGGAGGTTCCACCAACGGTCGGCAGCACGTGGGTTCTAACGGAATGCCTAAGCACGTCTCCCCTGAGGGTTTTCCTAATGTCTCTGTGCCAGGGAATGCTAGGGGTGATTGTAGGCAATCCCAGTGACCGAGGCTGCCTCCCCAAGGTCAGGGAAGTTATTTCCCGGACTTCCCCGAACAGGGAACACCTGTGACTGAAGAGAGCTGCGTGGAGTTGTCTCTCGAGCTCCCCCACGCAGAGACAATGGTTCCGGAATCCTGAGCGTGGGGAGGTTCCACCAACGGTCGGCAGCGCGTGGGTTCTAACGGAATGCCTAAGCTCGTCTCCCCTGAGGGTTTTCCTAATGTCTCTGTGCCAGGGAATGCTAGGGGTGATTGCAGGATATCCCAGTGACCGAGGCTGCCTCCCCAAGGTCAGGGAAGTTATTTCCCGGACTTCCCCGAACAGGGAACACCTGTGACTGAAGAGAGCTGCGTGGAGTTGCCTCTCGAGCTCCCCCACGCACTGACAATGGTTCCGGAATCCTGAGCGTGGGGAGGTTCCACCAACGGTCGGCAGCGCATGTGTTCTAACGGAATGCCTAAGCTCGTCTCCCCTGAGTGTTTTCCTAATGTCTCTGTGACAGGGAATGCTAGGGGTGATTGCAGGCAATCCCAGTGACCGAGGCTGCATCCCGAAGGTCAGGGAAGATATTTCCCGGACTTCCCCGAACAGGGAACACATGTGACTGAAGAGAGCTGCGTGGAGTTGTCTCTCGAGCTCCCCCACGCACTGACAATGGTTCCGGAATCCTGAGCGTGGGGAGGTTCCACCAACGGTCGGCAGCGCGTGGGTTCTAACGGAATGCCTAAGCTCGACTAACCTGAGGGTTTTCCTAATCTCTCTGTGCCAGGGAATGCTAGGGGTGATTGCAGGATATCCCTGTGACCGAGGCTGCCTCCCCAAGGTCAGGGAAGCTATTTCCCGGACTTCCCCGAACAGGGAAAACCTGTGACTGAAGAGAGCTGCGTGGAGTTGTCTCTCGAGCTCCCCCACGCACTGACAATGGTTCCGGAATCCTGAGCGTGGGGAGGTTCCACCAACGGTCGGCAGCGCGTGGGTTCTAACGGAATGCCTAAGCTCGTCTCCCCTGAGGGTTTTCCTAATGTCTCTGTGCCAGGGAATGCTAGGGGTGATTGCAGGCAATCCCAGTGACCGAGGCTGCCTCCCCAAGGTCAATTTAGATATTTCCCGGACTTCCCCGAACAGGGAACACCTGTGACTGAAGAGAGCTGCGTGGAGTTGTCTCTCGAGCTCCCCCACGCACTGACTATGGTTCCATAATTCTGAGCGTGGGGAGGTTCCACCAACGGTAGGCAGAGCGTGGGTTCTAACGGAATGCCTAAGCTCGTCTCCACTGAGGGTTTTCGTAATATCTCTTTGCCAGTGAATGCTAGGGGTGATTACAGGCAATCCCAGTGACCGAGGCTGCCTCCACAAAGTCAGGGAAGGTATTTCCCGGACTTCCCCGAACAGGGAACACCTGTGACTGAAGAGAGCTGCGTGGAGTTGTCTCTCGAGCTCCCCCACGCACTGACAATGGTTCCGGAATCCTGAGCGTGGGGAGGTTCCACCAACGGTCGGCAGCGCGTGGGTTCTAACGGAATGCCTAAGCTCGTCTCCCCTGAGGGTTTTCCTAATGTCTCTTTGCCAGGGAATGCTAGGGTTGATTGCAGACAATCCCAGTGAACGAGGCTGCATCCCCAAGGTCAGGGAAGGTATTTCCCGGACTTCCCCGAACACGGAACACCTGTGACTGAAGAGAGCTGCGTGGAGTTGTCTCTCGAGCTCCCCCACGCACTGACAATGGTTCCGGAATCCTGAGCGTGGGGAGGTTCCACCAACGGTCGACAGCGCGTGGGTTCTAACGGATTGCCTAAGCTCGTCTCCCCTGAGGGTTTTCCTAATGTCTCTGTGCCAGGGAATGCTAGGGGTGATTGCAGGCTATCCCAGTGACCGAGGATGCTTCCCAAAGTTCAGGGAAGCTATTTCCCGGACTTCCCCGAACATTTAACACCTGTGACTGAAGAGAGCTGCGTGGATTTGTCTCTCGAGCTCCCCCACGCACTGACAATGGTTCCGGAATCCTGAGCGTGGGGAGGTTCCACCAACGGTCGGCAGCGCGTGGGTTCTAACGGAATGCCTAAGCTCGTCTCCCCTGAGGGTTTTCCTAATGTCTCTGTGCCAGGGAATGCTAGGGGTGATTGCAGGCAATCCCAGAGACCGAGGCTGCCTCCCCAAGGTCAGGGAAGTTATTTCCCGGACTTCCCCGAACAGGGAACACCTGTGACTGAAGAGAGCTGCGTGGAGTTGTCTCTCGAGCTCCCCCACGCACTGACAATGGTTCCGGAATCCTGAGCGTGGGGAGGTTCCACCAACGTTCGGCAGAGCGTGGGTTCTAACGGAATGCCTAAGCTCGTCTCCACTGAGGTTTTTCGTAATATCTCTTTGCCAGGGAATGCTAGGGGTGATTACAGGCAATCCCAGTGACCGAGGCTGCCTCCACAAAGTCAGGGAAGGTATTTCCCGGACTTCCCCGAACAGGGAACACCTGTGACTGAAGAGAGCTGCGTGGAGTTGTCTCTCGAGCTCCCCCACGCACTGACAATGGTTCCGGAATCCTGAGCGTGGGGAGGTTCCACCAACGGTCGGCAGCGCGTGGGTTCTAACGGAATGCCTAAGCTCGTCTCCCCTGAGGGTTTTCTTAATGTCTCTGTGCCAGGGAATGCTAGGGGTGATTGCAGGATATCCCAATGACTGAGGATGCCTCCCCAAGATCAAGGAAGGTATTTCCCAGACTTCCCCGAACAGGGAACACCTGTGACTGAAGAGAGCTGCGTGGAGTTGTCTCTCGAGCTCCCCCACGCACTGACTATGGTTCAGGAATCCTGAGCGTGGGGAGGTTCCACCAACGGTCGGCAGCGCGTGGGTTCTAACGGAATGCCTAAGCTCGTCTCCCCTGAGGGTTTTCCTAATGTCTCTGTGCCAGGGAATGCTAGGGGTGATTGCAGGATATCCCAGTGACCGAGGCTGCTTCCCCAAGGTCAGGGAATGTATTTCCCGGAATTCCCCGAACAGGGAACACCTGTGACTGAAGAGAGCTGCGTGGAGTTTTCTCTCGAGCTCCCCCACGCACTGACAATGGTTCCGGAATCCTGAGCGTGGGGAGGTTCCACCAACGGTCGGCAGCGCGTGGGTTCTAACGGAATGCCTAAGCTCGTCTCCCCTGAGGAATTTCCTAATGTCTCTGTGCCAGGGAATGCTAGGGGTGATTGCAGGCAATCCCAGTGACCGAGGCTGCCTCCCCAAGGTCAGGGAAGGTATTTCCCGGACTTCCCCGAACAGGGAAGACCTGTGACTGAAGAGAGCTGCGTGGAGTTGTCTCTCGAGGTCCCCCACGCACTGACAATGTTTCCGGAATCCTGAGCGTGGGGAGGTTCCACCAACGGTCGGCAGCGCGTGGGTTCTAACGGAATCCCTAAGCCCGTCTCCCCTGAGGGTTTTCCTAATGTCTCTGTGCCAGGGAATGCTAGGGGTGATTGCAGGCATTCCCAGTGACCGAGGCTGCCTCCACAAGGTCAGAGAAGGTATTTCCCGAACTTCCCCAAACAGGGAACACCTGTGACTGAAGAGAGCCTCGTGGAGTTGTCTCTCGAGCTCCCCCACGCACTGACAATGGTTCCGGAATCCTGAGCGTGGGGAGGTTCCACCAACGGTCGGCAGCGCGTGGGTTCTAACGGAATACCTAAGCTCGTCTCCCCTGAGGGTTTTCCTAATGTCTCTGTGCCAGGGAATGCTAGGGGTGATTGCAGGATATCCCTGTGACCGAGGCTGCCTCCCCAAGGTCAGGGAAGGTATTTCCCGGACTTCCCCGAACAGGGAACACCTGTGACTGAAGAGAGCCTCATGGAGTTGTCTCTCGAGCTCCCCCCACGCACTGACAATGGTTCCGGAATCCTGAGCGTGGGGAGGTTCCACCAACGGTCGGCAGCGCGTGGGTTCTAACGGAATGCCTAAGCTCGTCTCCCCTGAGGGTTTTCCTAATGTCTCTGTGTCAGGGAATGCTAGGGATGATTGCAGGCAATCCCAGTGACCGAGGCTGCCTCCTCAAGGTCAGGGAAGGTATTTCCCGGACTTCCCCGAACAGGGAACACCTGTGACTGAAGAGAGCTGCGTGGAGATTTCTCTCGAGCTCCCCCACGCACTGACAATGGTTCCGGAATCCTGAGCGTGGGGAGGTTCCACCAACGGTCGGCAGCGCGTGGGTTCTAACGGAATGCCTAAGCTCGTCTCCCCTGAGGGTTTTCCTAATGTCTCTGTGCCAGGGAATGCTAGGGGTGATTGCAGGATATCCCTGTGACCGAGGCTGCCTCCCCAAGGTCAGGGAAGGTATTTCCCGGACTTCCCCGAACAGGGAACACCTGTGACTGAAGAGAGCCTCATGGAGTTGTCTCTCGAGCTCCCCCACGCACTGACAATGGTTCCGGAATCCTGAGCGTGGGGAGGTTCCACCAACGGTCGGCAGCGCGTGGGTTCTAACGGAATGCCTAAGCTCGTCTCCCCTGAGGGTTTTCCTAATGTCTCTGTGCCAGGGAATGCTAGGGGTGATTGCAGGATATCCCAGTGACCGAGGCTGCATCCCCAAGGTCAGGGAATGTATTTCCCGTACTTCCCCGAACAGGGAACACCTGTGACTGAAAAGAGCTGCGTGGAGTTGTCTCTCGATCTCCCCCACCCACTGACAATGGTTCCGGAATCCTGAGCGTGGGGAGGTTCCACCAACGGTCGGCAGCGCGTGGGTTCTAACGGAATGCCTAATCTCGTCTCCCCTGAGGCTTTTCCTAATGTCTCTGTGCCAGGGAATGCTAGAGGTTATTGCAGGATAACCCAGTGACCGAGGCTGCCTCCCCAAGGTCAGGTAATTTATTTCCCGGACTTCCCCCAACAGGGAACACCTGTGACTGAAGAGAGCTGCGTGGAGTTGTCTCTCTGGCTCCCCCACGCACTGACAATGGTTCCGGAATCCTGAGCGTGTGGAGGTTCCACCAACGGTCGGCAGCACGTGGGTTCTAACGGAATGCCTAAGCACGTCTCCCCTGAGGGTTTTCCTAATGTCTCTGTGCCAGGGAATGCTAGGGGTGATTGTAGGCAATCCCAGTGACCGAGGCTGCCTCCCGAAGGTCAGGGAAGTTATTTCCCGGACTTCCCCGAACAGGGAACACCTGTGACTGAAGAGAGCTGCGTGGAGTTGTCTCTCGAGCTCCCCCACGCAGAGACAATGGTTCCGGAATCCTGAGCGTGGGGAGGTTCCACCAACGGTCGGCAGCGCGTGGGTTCTAACGGAATGCCTAAGCTCGTCTCCCCTGAGGGTTTTCCTAATGTCTCTGTGCCAGGGAATGCTAGGGGTGATTGCAGGATATCCCAGTGACCGAGGCTGCCTCCCCAAGGTCAGGGAAGTTATTTCCCGGACTTCCCCGAACAGGGAACACCTGTGACTGAAGAGAGCTGCGTGGAGTTGCCTCTCGAGCTCCCCCACGCACTGACAATGGTTCCGGAATCCTGAGCGTGGGGAGGTTCCACCAACGGTCGGCAGCGCATGTGTTCTAACGGAATGCCTAAGCTCGTCTCCCCTGAGTGTTTTCCTAATGTCTCTGTGACAGGGAATGCTAGGGGTGATTGCAGGCAATCCCAGTGACCGAGGCTGCATCCCGAAGGTCAGGGAAGATATTTCCCGGACTTCCCCGAACAGGGAACACATGTGACTGAAGAGAGCTGCGTGGAGTTGTCTCTCGAGCTCCCCCACGCACTGACAATGGTTCCGGAATCCTGAGCGTGGGGAGGTTCCACCAACGGTCGGCAGCGCGTGGGTTCTAACGGAATGCCTAAGCTCGACTAACCTGAGGGTTTTCCTAATCTCTCTGTGCCAGGGAATGCTAGGGGTGATTGCAGGATATCCCTGTGACCGAGGCTGCCTCCCCAAGGTCAGGGAAGCTATTTCCCGGACTTCCCCGAACAGGGAAAACCTGTGACTGAAGAGAGCTGCGTGGAGTTGTCTCTCGAGCTCCCCCACGCACTGACAATGGTTCCGGAATCCTGAGCGTGGGGAGGTTCCACCAACGGTCGGCAGCGCGTGGGTTCTAACGGAATGCCTAAGCTCGTCTCCCCTGAGGGTTTTCCTAATGTCTCTGTGCCAGGGAATGCTAGGGGTGATTGCAGGCAATCCCAGTGACCGAGGCTGCCTCCCCAAGGTCAATTTAGATATTTCCCGGACTTCCCCGAACAGGGAACACCTGTGACTGAAGAGAGCTGCGTGGAGTTGTCTCTCGAGCTCCCCCACGCACTGACTATGGTTCCATAATTCTGAGCGTGGGGAGGTTCCACCAACGGTAGGCAGAGCGTGGGTTCTAACGGAATGCCTAAGCTCGTCTCCACTGAGGGTTTTCGTAATATCTCTTTGCCAGTGAATGCTAGGGGTGATTACAGGCAATCCCAGTGACCGAGGCTGCCTCCACAAAGTCAGGGAAGGTATTTCCCGGACTTCCCCGAACAGGGAACACCTGTGACTGAAGAGAGCTGCGTGGAGTTGTCTCTCGAGCTCCCCCACGCACTGACAATGGTTCCGGAATCCTGAGCGTGGGGAGGTTCCACCAACGGTCGGCAGCGCGTGGGTTCTAACGGAATGCCTAAGCTCGTCTCCCCTGAGGGTTTTCCTAATGTCTCTTTGCCAGGGAATGCTAGGGTTGATTGCAGACAATCCCAGTGAACGAGGCTGCATCCCCAAGGTCAGGGAAGGTATTTCCCGGACTTCCCCGAACACGGAACACCTGTGACTGAAGAGAGCTGCGTGGAGTTGTCTCTCGAGCTCCCCCACGCACTGACAATGGTTCCGGAATCCTGAGCGTGGGGAGGTTCCACCAACGGTCGACAGCGCGTGGGTTCTAACGGATTGCCTAAGCTCGTCTCCCCTGAGGGTTTTCCTAATGTCTCTGTGCCAGGGAATGCTAGGGGTGATTGCAGGCTATCCCAGTGACCGAGGATGCTTCCCAAAGTTCAGGGAAGCTATTTCCCGGACTTCCTCGAACATTTAACACCTGTGACTGAAGAGAGCTGCGTGGATTTGTCTCTCGAGCTCCCCCACGCACTGACAATGGTTCCGGAATCCTGAGCGTGGGGAGGTTCCACCAACGGTCGGCAGCGCGTGGGTTCTAACGGAATGCCTAAGCTCGTCTCCCCTGAGGGTTTTCCTAATGTCTCTGTGCCAGGGAATGCTAGGGGTGATTGCAGGCAATCCCAGAGACCGAGGCTGACTCCCCAAGGTCAGGGAAGTTATTTCCCGGACTTCCCCGAACAGGGAACACCTGTGACTGAAGAGAGCTGCGTGGAGTTGTCTCTCGAGCTCCCCCACGCACTGACAATGGTTCCGGAATCCTGAGCGTGGGGAGGTTCCACCAACGTTCGGCAGAGCGTGGGTTCTAACGGAATGCCTAAGCTCGTCTCCACTGAGGTTTTTCGTAATATCTCTTTGCCAGGGAATGCTAGGGGTGATTACAGGCAATCCCAGTGACCGAGGCTGCCTCCACAAAGTCAGGGAAGGTATTTCCCGGACTTCCCCGAACAGGGAACACCTGTGACTAAAGAGAGCTGCGTGGAGTTGTCTCTCGAGCTCCCCCACGCACTGACAATGGTTCCGGAATCCTGAGCGTGGGGAGGTTCCACCAACGGTCGGCAGCGCGTGGGTTCTAACGGAATGCCTAAGCTCGTCTCCCCTGAGGGTTTTCTTAATGTCTCTGTGCCAGGGAATGCTAGGGGTGATTGCAGGATATCCCAATGACTGAGGATGCCTCCCCAAGATCAAGGAAGGTATTTCCCAGACTTCCCCGAACAGGGAACACCTGTGACTGAAGAGAGCTGCGTGGAGTTGTCTCTCGAGCTCCCCCACGCACTGACTATGGTTCAGGAATCCTGAGCGTGGGGAGGTTCCACCAACGGTCGGCAGCGCGTGGGTTCTAACGGAATGCCTAAGCTCGTCTCCCCTGAGGGTTTTCCTAATGTCTCTGTGCCAGGGAATGCTAGGGGTGATTGCAGGCAATCCCAGTGACCGAGGCTGCCTCCCCAAGGTCAGGGAAGGTATTTCCCGGACTTCCCCTAACAGGGAACACCTGTGACTGAAGAGAGCTGCGTGGAGTTGTCTCTCGAGCTCCCCCACGCACTGACAATGGTTCCGGAATCCTGAGCGTGGGGAGGTTCCACCAACGGTCGGCAGCGCGTGGGTTCTAACGGAATGCCTAAGCTCGACCTACCTGAGGGTTTTCCTAATGTCTCTGTGCCAGGGAATGCTAGGGGTGATTGCAGGATATCCCTGTGACCGAGGCTGCCTCCCCAATATCAGGGAAGCTATTTCCCGGACTTCCCCTAACAGGGAACACCTGTGACTGAAGAGAGCTGCGTGGAGTTGTCTCTCGAGCTCCCCCACGCACTGACAATTGTTCCGGAATCCTGAGCGTGGGGAGGTTCCACCAACGGTCGGCAGCGCGTGGGTTCTAACGGAATG
Source organism: Vicugna pacos (assembly GCF_048564905.1). Taxonomy (NCBI): domain Eukaryota; kingdom Metazoa; phylum Chordata; class Mammalia; order Artiodactyla; family Camelidae; genus Vicugna; species Vicugna pacos. Next base: position 725,435 of record NC_133021.1, read on the forward strand.
CCTAAGCTCGTCTCCCCTGAGGGTTTTCCTAATGTCTCTGTGCCAGGGAATGCTAGGGGTGATTGCAGGCAATCCCAGTGACCGAGGCTGCCTCCCCAAGGTCAAGGAAGATATTTCCCGGACTTCCCCGAACAGGGAACACCTGTGACTGAAGAGAGCTGCGTGGAGTTGTCTCTCGAGCTCCCCCACGCACTGACAATGGTTCCGGAATCCTGAGCGTGGGGAGGTTCCACCAACGGTCGGCAGCGCGTGGGATCTAACGGAATGCCTTAGATCGTCTCCCCTGAGGGTTTTCCTAATATCTCTGTGCCAGGGAATGCTAGGGGTGATTGTAGGCAATCCCAGTGACCGAGGCTGCCTCCCCAAGGTCAGGGAAAGTATTTCCCGGACTTCCCCGAACAGGGAACACCTGTGACTGAAGAGTGCTGCGTGGAGTTGTCTCTCGAGCTCCCCCACGCACTGACAATGGTTCCGGAATCCTGAGCGTGGGAGGTTCCACCAACGGTCGGCAGCACGTGGATTCTAACGGAATGCCTAAGCTCGTATCCCCTGAGGGTTTTCCTAATGTCTCTTTGCCAGGGAATGCTAGGGGTGATTGCAGGCAATCCCAGTGACCGAGGCTGCATCCCCAAGGTCAGGGAAGGTATTTCCCGGACTTCCCCGAACACGGAACACCTGTGACTGAAGAGAGCTGCGTGGAGTTGTCTCTCGAGCTTCCCCACGCACTAACAATGGTTCCGGAATCCTGAGCGTGGGGAGGTTCCACCAACGGTCGACAGCGCGTGGGTTCTAACGGAATGCCTTAGCTCGTCTCCCCTGAGGGTTTTCCTAATGTCTCTGTGCCAGGGAATGCTAGGGGTGATTGTAGGCTATCCCAGTGACCGAGGATGCTTCCCCAAGATCAGGGAAGCTATTTCCCGGACTTCCCCGAACATTTAACACCTGTGACTGAAGAGAGCTGCGTGGATTTGTCTCTCGAGCTCCCCCACGCACTGACAATGGTTTCGGAATCCTGAGCGTGGGGAGGTTCCATCAACGGTCGGCAGCGCGTGGGTTCTAACGGAATGCCTAAGCTCGTCTCCCCTGAGTGTTTTCCTAATGTCTCTGTGCCAGGGAATGCTAGGGGTGATTGCAGGCAATCCCAGAGACCGAGGCTGCCTCCCCAAGGTCAGGGAAGTTATTTCCCGGACTTCCCCGAACAGGGAACACCTGTGACTGAAGAGAGCTGCGTGGAGTTGTCTCTCGAGCTCCACCACGCACTGACAATGGTTCCGGAATCCTGAGCGTGGGGAGGTTCCACCAACGGTCGGCAGCGCGTGGGTTGTAACGGAATGCCTAAGCTCGTCTCCACTGAGGGTTTTCGTAATATCTCTTTGCCAGGGAATGCTAGGGGTGATTACAGGATATCCCTGTGACCGAGGCTGCCTCCCCAAGTTCAGGGAAGTTATTTCGCGGACTTCCCCCAACAGGGAACACCTGTGACTGAAGAGAGCTGCGTGGAGTTGTCTCTCGAGCTCCCCCACGCACTGACACTGGTTTCGGAATCCTGAGCGTGGGGAGGTTCCACCAACTGTCGGCAGCGCGTGGGTTCTAACGGAATGCCTAAGCTCGTCTCCCCTGAGGGTTTTCATAATATCTCTTTGCCAGGGAATGCTAGGGGTGATTACAGGCAATCCCAGTGACTGAGTCTGCCTCCACAAAGTCAGGGAAGGTATTTCCCGGACTTCCCCGAACAGGGAACACCTGTGACTGAAGAGAGCTGCGTGGAGTTGTCTCTCGAGCTCCCCCACGCACTGACAATGTTTCCGGAATCCTGAGCGTGGGGAGGTTCCACCAACGGTCGGCAGCGCGTGGGTTCTAACGGAATGCCTAAGCTCGTCTCCCCTGAGTGTTTTCCTAATGTCTCTGTGCCAGGGAATGCTAGGGGTGATTGCAGGCAATCCCAGAGACCGAGGCTGCCTCCCCAAGGTAAGGGAAGTTATTTCCCGGACTTCCCCGAACAGGGAACACCTGTGACTGAAGAGAGCTGCGTGGAGTTGTCTCTCGAGCTCCACCACGCACTGACAATGGTTCCGGAATCCTGAGCGTGGGGAGGTTCCACCAACGGTCGGCAGCGCGTGGGTTGTAACGGAATGCCTAAGCTCGTCTCCACTGAGGGTTTTCGTAATATCTCTTTGCCAGGGAATGCTAGGGGTGATTACAGGATATCCCTGTGACCGAGGCTGCCTCCCCAAGTTCAGGGAAGTTATTTCGCGGACTTCCCCCAACAGGGAACACCTGTGACTGAAGAGAGCTGCGTGGAGTTGTCTCTCGAGCTCCCCCACGCACTGACACTGGTTTCGGAATCCTGAGCGTGGGGAGGTTCCACCAACTGTCGGCAGCGCGTGGGTTCTAACGGAATGCCTAAGCTCGTCTCCCCTGAGGGTTTTCATAATATCTCTTTGCCAGGGAATGCTAGGGGTGATTACAGGCAATCCCAGTGACTGAGTCTGCCACCACAAAGTCAGGGAAGGTATTTCCCGGACTTCCCCGAACAGGGAACACCTGTGACTGAAGAGAGCTGCGTGGAGTTGTCTCTCGAGCTCCCCCACGCACTGACAATGTTTCCGGAATCCTGAGCGTGGGGAGGTTCCACCAACGGTCGGCAGCGCGTGGGTTCTAACGGAATGCCTAAGCTCGTCTCCCCTGAGGGTTTTCCAAATGTCTCTGTGTCAGGGAAAGCTAGGGGTGTTTGCAGGCAATCCCAGTGACCGAGGCTGCCTCCCCAAGGTCAGTGAAGGTATTTCCCGGACTTCCCCGAACAGGGAACACCTGTGACTGAAGAGAACTGCGTGGAGTTGTCTCTCTGGCTCCCCCACGCACTGACAATGGTTCCGGAATCCTGAGCGTGTGGAGGTTCCACCAACGGTCGGCAGCACGTGGGTTCTAACGGAATGCCTAAGCACGACTCCCCTGAGGGTTTTCCTAATGTCTCTGTGCCAGGGAATGCTAGGGGTGATTGCAGGCAATCCCAGTGACCGAGGCTGCCTCCCCAAGGTCAGGGAAGGTATTTCCCGTACTTCCCCGAACAGGGAACACCTGTGACTGAAGAGAGCTGCGTGGAGTTGTCTCTCGAGCTCCCCCACGCACTGACAATGGTTCCGGAATCCTGAGCGTGGGGAGGTTCCACCAACGGTCGGCAGCGCGTGGGTTCTAACGGAATGCCTAAGCTCGTCTCCCCTGAGGGTTTCCCTAATGTCTCTGTGCCAGGGAATGCTAGGGGTGATTGCAGGCAATCCCAGTGACCGAGGCTGCCTCCCCAAGGTCAGGGAAGGTATTTCCCGGACTTCCCCGAACAGGGAACACCTGTGACTGAAGAGAGCTGCGTGGAGTTGTCTCTCGAGCTCCCCCACGCAGAGACAATGGTTCCGGAATCCTGAGCGTGGGGAGGTTCCACCAACGGTCGGCAGCGCGTGGGTTCTAACGGAATGCCTAAGCTCGTCTCCCCTGAGGGTTTTCCTAATGTCTCTGTGCCAGGGAATGCTAGGGGTGATTGCAGGATATCCCAGTGACCGAGGCTGCCTCCCCAAGGTCAGGGAAGTTATTTCCCGGACTTCCCCGAACAGGGAACACCTGTGACTGAAGAGAGCTGCGTGGAGTTGCCTCTCGAGCTGCCCCACGCACTGACAATGGTTCCGGAATCCTGAGCGTGGGGAGGTTCCACCAACGGTCGGCAGCGCATGGGTTCTAACGGAATGCCTAAGCTCGTCTCCCCTGAGTGTTTTCCTAATTTCTCTGTGACAGGGAATGCTATGGGTGATTGCAGGCAATCCCAGAGACCGAGGCTGCCTCCCCAAGGTCAGGGAAGTTATTTCCCGGACTTCCCCGAACAGGGAACACCTGTGACTGAAGAGAGCTGCGTGGAGTTGTCTTTCGAGCTCCACCACGCACTGACAATGGTTCCGGAATCCTGAGCGTGGGGAGGTTCCACCAACGGTCGGCAGCGCGTGGGTTGTAACGGAATGCCTAAGCTCGTCTCCACTGAGGTTTTTCGTAATATCTCTTTGCCAGGGAATGCTAGGGGTGATTACAGGATATCCCTGTGACCGAGGCTGCCTCCCCAAGTTCAGGGAAGTTATTTCGCGGACTTCCCCCAACAGGGAACACCTGTGACTGAAGAGAGCTGCGTGGAGTTGTCTCTCGAGCTCCCCCACGCACTGACAATGGTTTCGGAATCCTGAGCGTGGGGAGGTTCCACCAACTGTCGGCAGCGCGTGGGTTCTAACGGAATGCCTAAGCTCGTCTCCCCTGAGGGTTTTCCTAATGTCTCTCTGCCAGGGAATGCTAGGGGTGATTGCAGGATATCCCTGTGCCCGAGGCTGCCTCCCCAAGTTCAGGGAAGGTATTTCCCGGACTTCTCCGAACAGGGAACACCTGTGACTGAAGAGAGCTGCGTGGAGTTGTCTCTCGAGCTCCCCCACGCACTGACAATGGTTCCGGAATCCTGAGCGTGGGGAGGTTCCACCAACGGTCGGCAGCGCGTGGGTTCTAACGGAATGCCTAAGCTCGTCTCCCCTGAGGGTTTTCCTAATGTCTCTGTGCCAGGGAATGCTAGGGGTGATTGCAGGATATCCCAGTGACCGAGGCTGCCTCCCCAAGGTCAGGGAAGTTATTTCCCGGACTTCCCCGAACAGGGAACACCTGTGACTGAAGAGAGCTGCGTGGAGTTGCCTCTCGAGCTCCCCCACGCACTGACAATGGTTCCGGAATCCTGAGCGTGGGCAGGTTCCACCAACGGTCGGCAGCGCATGGGTTCTAACGGAATGCCTAAGCTCGTCTCCCCTGAGTGTTTTCCTAATGTCTCTGTGACAGGGAATGCTAGGGGTGATTGCAGGCAATCCCAGAGACCGAGGCTGCCTCCCCAAGGTCAGGGAAGTTATTTCCCGGACTTCCCCGAACAGGGAACACCTGTGACTGAAGAGAGCTGCGTGGAGTTGTCTCTCGAGCTCCACCACGCACTGACAATGGTTCCGGAATCCTGAGCGTGGGGAGGTTCCACCAACGGTCGGCAGCGCGTGGGTTGTAACGGAATGCCTAAGCTCGTCTCCACTGAGGTTTTTCGTAATATCTCTTTGCCAGGGAATGCTAGGGGTGATTACAGGATATCCCTGTGACCGAGGCTGCCTCCCCAAGTTCAGGGAATTTATTTCGCGGACTTCCCCCTACAGGGAACACCTGTGACTGAAGAGAGCTGCGTGGAGTTGTCTCTCGAGCTCCCCCACGCACTGACACTGGTTTCGGAATCCTGAGCGTGGGGAGGTTCCACCAACTGTCGGCAGCGCGTGGGTTCTAACGGAATGCCTAAGCTCGTCTCCCCTGAGGGTTTTCATAATATCTCTTTGCCAGGGAATGCTAGGGGTGATTACAGGCAATCCCAGTGACTGAGTCTGACTCCACAAAGTCAGGGAAGGTATTTCCCGGACTTCCCCGAACAGGGAACACCTGTGACTGAAGAGAGCTGCGTGGACTTGTCTCTCGAGCTCCCCCACGCACTGACAATGTTTCCGGAATCCTGAGCGTGGGGAGGTTCCACCAACGGTCGGCAGCGCGTGGGTTCTAACGGAATGCCTAAGCTCGTCTCCCCTGAGGGTTTTCCAAATGTCTCTGTGCCAGGGAATGCTAAGGGTGTTTGCAGGCAATCCCAGTGACCGAGGCTGCCTCCCCAAGGTCAGTGAATGTATTTCCCGGTCTTCCCCGAACAGGGAACACCTGTGACTGAAGAGAGCTGCGTGGAGTTGTCTCTCTGGCTCCCCCACGCACTGACAATGGTTCCGGAATCCTGAGCGTGTGGAGGTTCCACCAACGGTCGGCAGCACGTGGGTTCTAACGGAATGCCTAAGCACGACTCCCCTGAGGGTTTTCCTAATGTCTCTGTGCCAGGGAATGCTAGGGGTGATTGCAGGCAATCCCAGTGACCGAGGCTGCCTCCCCAAGGTCAGGGAAGGTATTTCCCGTACTTCCCCGAACAGGGAACACCTGTGACTGAAGAGAGCTGCGTGGAGTTGTCTCTCGAGCTCCCACACGCACTGACAATGGTTCCGGAATCCTGAGCGTGGGGAGGTTCCACCAACGGTCGGCAGCGCGTGGGTTCAAACGGAATGCCTAAGCTCGTCTCCCCTGAGGGTTTTCCTAATGTCTCTGTGCCAGGGAATGCTAGGGGTGATTGCAGGCAATCCCAGTGACCGAGGCTGCCTCCCCAAGGTCAGGGAAGGTATTTCCCGGACTTCCCCGAACAGGGAACACCTGTGACTGAAGAGAGCTGCGTGGAGTTGTCTCTCGAGCTCCCCCACGCAGAGACAATGGTTCCGGAATCCTGAGCGTGGGGAGGTTCCACCAACGGTCGGCAGCGCGTGGGTTCTAACGGAATGCCTAAGCTCGTCTCCCCTGAGGGTTTTCCTAATGTCTCTCTGCCAGGGAATGCTAGGGGTGATTGCAGGATATCCCTGTGCCCGAGGCTGCCTCCCCAAGTTCAGGGAAGCTATTTCCCGGACTTCCCCGAAGAGGGAACACCTGTGACTGAAGAGAGCTGCGTGGAGTTTTCTCTCGAGCTCCCCCACGCACTGACAATGGTTCCGGAATCCTGAGCGTGGGGAGGTTCCACCAACTGTCGGCAGCGCGTGGGTTCTAACGGAATGCCTAAGCTCGTCTCCCCTGAGGGTTTTCCTAATGTCTCTGTGCCAGGGAATGCTAGGGGTGATTGCAGGCAGTCCCAGTGACCGAGGCTGCCTCCCCAAGGTCAAGGAAGATATTTCCCGGACTTCCCCGAACAGGGAACACCTGTGACTGAAGAGAGCTGCGTGGAGTTGTCTCTCGAGCTCCCCCACGCACTGACAATGGTTCCGGAATCCTGATCGTGGGGAGGTTCCACCAACGGTCGGCAGCGCGTGGGATCTAACGGAATGCCTAAGCTCGTCTCCCCTGAGGGTTTTCCTAATATCTCTGTGCCAGGGAATGCTAGGGGTGATTGCAGGCAATCCCAGTGACCGAGGCTGCCTCCCCAAGGTCAGGGAATGTATTTCCCGGACTTCCCCGAACAGGGAACACCTGTGACTGAAGAGTGCTGCGTGGAGTTGTCTCTCGAGCTCCCCCACGCACTGACAATGGTTCCGGAATCCTGAGCGTGGGAGGTTCCACCAACGGTCGGCAGCGCGTGGATTCTAACGGAATGCCTAAGCTCGTCTCCCCTGAGGGTTTTCCTAATGTCTCTTTGCCAGGGAATGCTAGGGGTGATTGCAGGCAATCCCAGTGACCGAGGCTGCATCCCCAAGGTCAGGGAAGGTATTTCCCGGACTTCCCCGAACACGGAACACCTGTGACTGAAGAGAGCTGCGTGGAGTTGTCTCTCGAGCTCCCCCACGCACTGACAATGTTTCCGGAATCCTGAGAGTGGGGAGGTTCCACCAACGGTCGACAGCGCGTGGGTTCTAACGGAATGCATAAGCTCGTCTCCCCTGAGGGTTTTCCTAATGTCTCTGTGCCAGGGAATGCTAGGGGTGATTGCAGGCTATCCCAGTGACCGAGGATGCTTCCCCAAGGTCAGGGAAGCTATTTCCCGGACTTCCCAAACATTTAACACCTGTGACTGAAGAGAGCTGCGTGGAGTTGTCTCTCGAGCTCCCCCACGCACGGACAATGATTCCGGAATCCTGAGCGTGGGGAGGTTCCACCAACGGTCGGCAGCGCGTGGGTTCTAACGGAATGCCTAAGCTCGTCTCCCCTGAGGGTTTTCCTAATGTCTCTGTGCCAGGGAATGCTAGGGGTGATTGCAGGATATCCCTGTGACCGAGGCTGCCTCCCCAAGTTCAGGGAAGGTATTTCCCGGACTTCTCCGAACAGGGAACACCTGTGACTGAAGAGAGCTGCGTGGAGTTGTCTCTCGAGCTCCCCCACGCACTGACAATGGTTCCTTAATCCTGAGCGTGGGGAGGTTCCACCAACGGTCGGCAGCGCGTGGGTTCTAACGGAATGCCTAAGCTCGTCTCCCCTGAGGGTTTTCCTAATGTCTCTGTGCCAGGGAATGCTAGGGGTGATTGCAGGATATCCCAGTGACCGAGGCTACCTCCCCAAGGTCAGGGAAGTTATTTCCCGGACTTCCCCGAACAGGGAACACCTGTGACTGAAGAGAGCTGCGTGGAGTTGCCTCTCGAGCTCCCCCACGCACTGACAATGGTTCCGGAATCCTGAGCGTGGGGAGGTTCCACCAACGGTCGGCACCGCGTGGGTTCTAACGGAATGCCTAAGCTCGTCTCCCCTGAGTGTTTTCCTAATGTCTCTGTGACAGGGAATGCTAGGGGTGATTGCAGGCAATCCCAGTGACCGAGGCTGCATCCCGAAGTTCAGGGAAGATATTTTCCGGACTTCCCCGAACAGGGAACACATGTGACTGAAGAGAGCTGCGTGGAGTTGTCTCTCGAGCTCCCCCACGCACTGACAATGGTTCCGGAATCCTGAGCGTGGGGAGGTTCCACCAACGGTCGGCAGCGCGTGGGTTCTAACGGAATGCCTAAGCTCGTCTCCCCTGAGGGTTTTCCTAATGTCTCTGTGCCAGGGAATGCTAGGGGTGATTGCAGGCAATCCCAGTTACCGAGGTTGCCTCCCCAAGGTCAGGGAAGGTATTTCCCGGACTTCCCCGAACAGGGAACACCTGTGACTGAAGAGAGCTGCGTGGAGTTGTCTCTCGAGCTCCCCCACGCACTGACAATGGTTCCGGAATCCTGAGCGTGGGGAGGTTCCACCAACGGTCGACAGCGCGTGGGTTCTAACGGAATGCCTAAGCTCGTCTCCCCTGAGGGTTTTCCTAATGTCTCTGTGCCAGGGAATGCTAGGGGTGATTGCAGGCTATCCCAGTGACCGAGGATACTTCCCCAAGGTCAGGGAAGCTATTTCCCGTACTTCCCCGAACATTTAACACCTGTGACTGAAGAGAGCTGCGTGGATTTGTCTCTCGAGCTCCCCCACGCACTGACAATGGTTCCGGAATCCTGAGCATGGGGAGGTTCCACCAACGGTCGGCAGCGCGTGGGTTCTAACGGAATGCCTAAGCTCGTCTCCCCTGAGGGTTTTCCTAATGTCTCTGTGCCAGGGAATGCTAGGGGTGATTGCAGGATATCCCAATGACCGAGGATGCCTCCCCAAGATCAAGGAAGGTATTTCCCAGACTTCCCCGAACAGGGAACACCTGTGACTGAAGAGAGCTGCGTGGAGTTGTCTCACGAGCTCCCCCACGCACTGACAATGGTTCAGGATTCCTGAGGGTGGGGAGGTTCCACCAACAGTCGGCAGCGCGTGGGTTCTAACGGAATGCCTAAGCTCGTCTCCCCTGAGGGTTTTCCTAATTTCTCTGTGCCAGGTAATGCTAGGGGTGATTGCAGGCAATCCCAGAGACCGAGGCTGCCTCCCCAAGGTCAGGGAAGTTATTTCGCGGACTTCCCCCAACAGGGAACACCTGTGACTGAAGAGAGCTGCGTGGAGTTGTCTCTCGAGCTCCCCCACGCACTGACAATGGTTTCGGAATCCTGAGCGTGGGGAGGTTCCACCAACTGTCGGCAGCGCGTGGGTTCTAACGGAATGCCTTAGCTCGTCTCCCCTGAGTGTTATCCTAATGTCTCTGTGACAGGGAATACTACGGGTGATTGCAGGCAATCCCAGTGACCGAGGCTGCATCCCGAAGTTCAGGGAAGTTATTTCCCGGACTTCCCCGAACAGGGAACACATGTGACTGAAGAGAGCTGCGTGGAGTTGTCTCTCGAGCTCCCCCACGCACTGACAATGGTTCCGGAATCCTGAGCGTGGGGAGGTTCCACCAACGGTCGGCAGCGCGTGGGTTCTAACGGAATGCCTAAGCTCGTCTCCCCTGAGGCTTTTCCTAATGTCTCTGTGCCAGGGAATGCTAGGGGTGATTGCAGGCAATCCCAGTGACCGAGGCTGCCTCCCCAAGGTCAGGGAAGGTATTTCCCGGACTTCCCCGAACAGGGAACACCTGTGACTGAAGAGAGCTGCGTGGAGTTGTCTCTCGAGCTCCCCCACGCACTGACAATGGTTCCGGAATCCTGAGCGTGGGGAGGTTCCACCAACGGTCGGCAGCGCGTGGGTTCTAACGGAATGCCTAAGCTCGTCTCCCCTGAGGGTTTTCCTAATTTCTCTGTGCCAGGGAATGCTAGGGGTGATTGCAGGCAATCCCAGAGACCGAGGCTGCCTCCCCAAGGTCAGGGAAGTTATTTCCCGGACTTCCCCGAACAGGGAACACCTGTGACTGAAGAGAGCTGCGTGGAGTTGTCTCTCGGACTCCACCACGCACTGACAATGGTTCCGGAATCCTGAGCGTGGGGAGGTTCCACCAACGGTCGGCAGCGCGTGGGTTCTAACGGAATGCCTAAGCACGTCTCCCCTGAGGGTTTTCCTAATGTCTCTGTGCCAGGGAATGCTAGGGTTGATTGCAGGCAATCCCAGTGACCGAGGCTGCCTCCCCAAGGTCAGGGAAGGTATTTCCCGGACTTCCCCGAACAGGGAACACCTGTGACTGAAGAGAGCTGCGTGGAGTTGTCTCTCGAGCTCCCCCACGCACTGACAATGGTTCCGGAATCCTGAGCGTGGGGAGGTTCCACCAACGGTCGGCATCGCGTGGGTTCTAACGGAATGCCTAAGCTCGTCTCCCCTGAGGGTTTTCCTAATGTCTCTGTGCCAGGGAATGCTAGGGGTGATTGCAGGCAATCCCAGTGACCGAGGCTGCCTCCCCAAGGTCAGGGAAGTTATTTCCCGGACTTCCCCGAACAGAGAACACCTGTGACTAAAGAGAGCTGCGTGGAGTTGTCTCTCGAGCTCCCCCACGCACTGACAATGGTTGCGGAATCCTGAGCGTGGGGAGGTTCCACCAACGGTCGGCAGAGCGTGGGTTCTAACGGAATGCCTATGCTCGTCTCCCCTGAGGATTTTCCTAATTTCTCTTTGCCAGGGAATGCTAGGGGTGATTGCAGGCAATCCCAGTGACCGAGGTTGCCTCCCCAAGGTCAGGGAAGGTATTCCCCGGACTTCCCCGAACAGGGAACACCTGTGAATGAAGAGAGCTGCGTGGAGTTGTCTCTCGAGCTCCCCCACGCACTGACAATGGTTCCGGAATCCTGAGCGTGGGGAGGTTCCACCAACGGTCGGCAGCGCGTGGGTTCTAACGGAATGCCTAAGCTCGTCTCCCCTGAGGGTTTTCCTAATGTCTCTGTGCCAGGGAATGCTAGGGTGATTGCAGGCAATCCCAGTGCCTGAGGCTGCCTCCCCAAGGTCAGGGAAGGTATTTCCCGGACTTCCCCGAACAGGGAACACCTGTGACTGAAGAGAGCTGCGTGGAGTTTTCTCTCGATCTCCCCCAAGCACTGACAATGGTTCCGGAATCCTGAGCGTGGGGAGGTTCCACCAACGGTCGGCAGCGCGTGGATTCTAACGGAATGCCTAAGCTCGTCTCCCCTGAGGGTTTTCCTAATGTCTCTGTGCCAGGGAATGCTAGGGGTGATTGTAGGCAATCCCAGTGACCGAGGCTGAATCCCGAAGATCATGGAAGTTATTTCCCGGACTTCCCCGAACAGGGAACACCTGTGACTGAAGAGAGCTGCGTGGAGTTGTCTCTCGAGCTCCCCCACGCACTGACAATGGTTCCGGAATCCTGAGCGTGGGGAGGTTCCACCAACGGTCGACAGCGCGTGGGTTCTAACGGAATGCCTAAGCTCGTCTCCCCTGAGGGTTTTCCTAATGTCTCTGTGCCAGGAAATGCTAGGGGTGATTGCAGGCAATCCCAGTGACCGAGGATGCTTCCCCAAGGTCAGGGAAGGTATTTCCCGGACTTCCCCGAACATTTAACACCTGTGACTGAAGAGAGCTGCGTGGAGTTGTCTCTCGAGCTCCCCCACGCACTGACAATGGTCCCGGAATCCTGAGCTTGGGGAGGTTCCACCAACGGTCGGCAGCGCGTGGGTTCTAACGGAATGCCTAAGCTCGTCTCCCCTGAGGATTTTCCTAATGTCTCTGTGCCAGGAAATGCTAGGGGTGATTGCAGGATATCCCTGTGACCGAGGCTGCCTCCCCAAGGTCAGGGAAGGTATTTCCCGGACTTCCCCAAACAGGGAACACCTGTGACTGAAGAGAGCTGCGTGGAGTTGTCTCTCGAGCTCCCCCACGCACTGACAATGGTTCCGGAATCCTGAGCGTGGGGAGGTTCCACCAACGGTCGGCAGCGCGTGGGTTCTAACGGAATGCCTAAGCTCGTCTCCCCTGAGGGTTTTCCTAATGTCTCTGTGCCAGGGAATGCTAGGGGTGATTGCAGGCAATCCCAGTGACCGAGGCTGCCTCCCCAAAGTCAGGTAAGTTATTTCCCGGACTTCCCCGAACAGGGAACACCTGTGACTGAAGAGAGCTGCGTGGAGTTGTCTCTCGAGCTCCCCCACGCACTGACAATGTTTCCGGAATCCTGAGCGTGGGGAGGTTCCACCAACGGTCGGCAGCGCGTGGGTTCTAACGGAATGCCTAAGCTCGTCTCCCCTGAGTGTTTTCCTAATGTCTCTGTGCCAGGGAATTCTAGGGGTGATTGCAGGCAATCCCAGTGACCGAGGCTGCCTCCCCAAGGTCAGGGAAGGTATTTCCCGGACTTCCCCGAACAGGGAAAACCTGTGACTGAAGAGAGCTGCGTGGAGTTGTCTCTCGGACTCCCCCACGCACTGACAATGGTTCCGGAATCCTGAGTGTGGGGAGGTTCCACCAACGGTCGGCAGCGCGTGGGTTCTAACGGAAGGCGTAAGCTCGTCTCCCCTGAGGGTTTTCCTAATGTCTCTGTGCCAGGGAATGCTAGGGGTGATTGCAGGCAATCCCAGTGACCGAGGCTGCATCCCCAAAGTCAGGGAATATATTTCCCGGACTTCCCCGAACAGGGAACACCTGTGACTGAAGAGAGCTGCGTGGAGTTGTCTCTCGATCTCCCCCACGCACTGACAATGGTTTCGGAATCCTGAGCGTGGGGAGGTTCCACCAACGGTCGGCAGCGCGTGGGTTCTAACGGAATGCCTAAGCTCGTCTCCCCTCTGTGTTTTCCTAATGTCTCTGTGCCAGGGAATGCTAGGAGTGATTGCAGGTTATCCCAGTGACCGAGGCTGCCTCCCCAAGTTCAGGGAAGGTATTTCCCGGACTTCCCCGAACAGGGAACACCTGTGACTGAAGAGAGCTGCGTGGAGTTGTCTCTCGAGCTCCCCCACGCACTGACAATGATTCCGGAATCCTGAGCGTGGGGAGGTTCCACCAACGGTCGGCAGCGCGTGGGTTCTAACGGAAGGCCTAAGCTCGTCTCCCCTGAGGTTTTTCCTAATGTCTCTGTTCCAGGGAATGCTAGGGGTGATTGCAGGATATCCCAGTGTCCGAGGCTGCCTGCCCAAGGTCAGGGAAGGTATTTCCCGGACTTCTCCGAATAGGGAATACCTGTGACTGAAGAGAGCTGCGTGGAGTTGTCTCGCGAGCTCCACCACGCACTGACAATGGTTCCGGAATCCTGAGCGTGGGGAGGTTCCACCAACGGTCGGCAGCGCGTGGGTTCTAACGGAATGCCTAAGCTCGTCTCCCCTGAGGGTTTTCCTAATGTCTCTGTGCCAGGGAATGCTAGGGGTGATTGCAGGCAATCCCAGTGACCGAGGCTGCCTCCCCAAGGTCAGGGAAGGTATTTCCCGGACTTCCCTGAACAGGGAACACCTGTGACTGAAGAGAGCTGCGTGGAGTTGTCTCTCGAGCTCCCCCACGCACTGACAATGGTTGCGGAATCCTGAGCGTGGGGAGGTTCCACCAACGGTCGGCAGCGCGTGCGTTCTAACGGAATGCCTATGCTCGTCTCCCCTGAGGGTTTTCCTAATGTCTCTGTGCCAGGGAATGCTAGGTGTGATTGCAGGATATCCCAGTGGCCGAGGCAGCCTCCAAAAGGACAAGGAAGGTATTTCCCGGACTTCCCCGAACAGGGAACACCTGTGACTGAAGAGAGCTGCGTGGAGTTGTCTCTCGATCTCCCCCACGCACTGACAATGGTTCCGGAATCCTGAGCGTGGGGAGGTTCCACCATCGGTCGGCAGCGCCTGGGTTCTAACGGAATGCCTAAGCTCGTCTCCCCTGAGGGTTTTCCTAATGTCTCTGTGCCAGGGAATGCTAGGGGTGATTGCAGGATATCCCTGTGACGGAGGCTGCCTCCCCAAGGTCAGGGAAGGTATTTCCCGGACTTCCCCGAACAGGGAACACCTGTGACTGAAGAGACCTGCGTGGAGTTGTCTCTCGAGCTCCCCCACGCACTGACAATGGTTCCGGAATCCTGAGCGTGGGGAGGTTCCACCAACGGTCGGCAGTGCGTGGGTTCAAACGGAAGGCCTAAGCTCGTCTCCCCTGAGGTTTTTCCTAATGTCTCTGTACCAGGGAATGCTAGGGGTGATTGCAGGCAATCCCAGTGACCGAGGCTGCCTCCCCAAGGTCAGGGAAGGTATTTCCCGGACTTCCCCGAACAGGGAACACCTGTGACTGAAGAGAGCTGCGTGGACTTGTCTCTCGAGCTCCCCTAAGCACTGACAATGGTTCCGGAATCCTGAGCGTTGGGAGGTTCCACCAACGGTCGGCAACGCTTGGGTTCTAACGGAAGGCCTAAGCTCGTCTCCCCTGAGGGTTTTCCTTATGTCTCTGTGCCAGGGAATGCTACGGGTGATTGCAGGCAATCCCAGTGATCGAGGCTGCCTCCCAAAGGTCAGGGAATGTATTTCCCGGACTTCCCCGAACAGGGAACACCTGTGACTGAAGAGAGCTGCGTGGAGTTGTCTCTCGAGCTCCCCCACGCACTGACAATGTTTCCGGAATCCTGAGCGTGGGGAGGTTCCACCAACGGTCGGCAGCGCGTGGGTTCTAACGGAAGGCCTAAGCTCGTCTCCCCTGAGGGTTTTCCTAATATCTCTGTGCCAGGGAATGCTAGGGTTGATTGCAGGCAATCCCAGTGACCGAGGCTGCCTCCCCAAGGTCAGGGAAGGTATTTCCCGGACTTCCCCGAACAGGGAACACCTGTGACTGAAGAGAGCTGCGTGGAGTTGTCTCTCGAGCTCCCCCACGCACTGACAATGGTTCCGGAATCCTGAGCGTGGGGAGGTTCCACCAACGGTCGGCAGCGCGTGGGTTCTAACGGAATGCCTAAGCTCGTCTCCCCTGAGGGTTTTCCTAATGTCTCTGTGCCAGGGAATGCTAGGGGTGATTGCAGGATATCCCAGTGACTGAGGCTGCCTCCCCAAGGTAAGGGAAGGTATTTCCCGAACTTCCCCGAACAGGGAACACCTGTGACTGAAGAGAGCCTCGTGGAGTTGTCTCTCGAGCTCCCCCACGCACTGACAATGGTTCCGGAATCCTGAGAGTGGGGAGGTTCCACCAACGGTCGGCAGCGCGTGAGTTCTAACGGAATGCCTAAGCTCGTCTCCCCTGACGGTTTTCCTAATGTCTCTGTGCCAGGGAATGCTAGGGGTGATTGCAGGATATCCCAGTGACCGCGGCTACCTCCCCAAGGTCAGGGAAGGTATTTCCCGAACTTCCCCGCACAGGGAACACCTGTGACTGAAGAGAGCCTCGTGGAGTTGTCTCTCGAGCTCCCCCACGCACTGACAATGGTTCCGGAATCCTGAGCGTGGGGAGGTTCCACCAACGGTCGGCAGCGCGTGGGTTCTAACGGAATGCATAAGCTCGTCTCCCCTGAGGGTTTTCCTAATTTCTCTGTGCCAGGGAATGCTAGGTGTGATTGCAGGCAATCCCAGTGACCAAGGTTGCCTCCCCAAGGTCAGGGAGGGTATTTCGCGGACTTCCCCGAACAGGGAACACATGTGACTGAAGAGAGCCTCGTGGAGTTGTCTCTCGAGCTCCCCCACGCACTGACAATGGTTCCGGAATCCTGAGAGTGGGGAGGTTCCACCAACGGTCTGCAGCGCGTGGGTTCTAACGGAAGGCCTAAGCTCGTCTCCCCTGAGGGTTTTCCTAATGTCTCTGTGCCAGGGAATGCTGGGGGTGATTGCAGGTAATCCCAGTGACCGAGGCTACCTCCCCAAGTTCAGGGAAGGTATTTCCCGAACTTCCCGGAACAGGGAACACCTGTGACTGAAGAGAGCTGCGTGGAATTGTCTCTCGAGCTCCCCCACGCACTGACAATGGTTCCGGAATCCTGAGCGTGGGGAGGTTCCACCAACGGTCGGCAGCGCGTGGGTTCTAACGGAATGCCTAAGCTCGTCTCCCCTGAGGGTTTTCCTAATGTCTCTGTGCCAGGAAATGCTAGGGGTGATTACAGGATATCCCTGTGACCGAGGCTGCCTCCCGAAGTTCAGGAAAGGTGTTTCCCGGACTTCCCCGAACAGGGAACACCTGTGACTGAAGAGAGCCTCGTGGAGTTGACTCTCGAGATCCCCGACGCACTGACAATGGTTCCGGAATCCAGAGCGTGGGGAGGTTCCACCAACGGTCGGCAGCGCGTGGGTTCTAATGGAATGCCTAAGCTCGTCTCCCCTGAGGGTTTTCCTAATGTCTCTGTGCCAGGGAATGCTAGGGGTGATTGCAGGATATCCCAGTGACCGAGGCTGCCTCCCCAAGGTCAGGGAAGGTATTTCCCGGACTTCCCCGAACAGGGAACACCTGTGACTGAAGAGAGCTGCGTGGAGTTGTCTCTCGAGCTCCCACACGCAATGACAATGCTTCCGGAATCCTGAGCGTGGGGAGGTTCCACCAACGGTCGGCAGCGCGTGGGTTCTAACGGAAGGCCTAAGCTCGTCTCCCCGGAGGGTTTTCCTAATGTCTCTCTGCCAGGGAATGCTACGGGTGATTGCAGGCAATCCCAGTGACCGAGGCTGCCTCCCCAAGTTCAGGGAAGGTATTTCCCGGACTTCCCCGAACAGGGAACACCTGTGACTGAAGAGAGCTGCGTGGAGTTGTCTCTCGAGCTCCCCCACGCACTGACAATGGTTCCGGAATCCTGAGAGTGGGGAGGTTCCACCAACGGTCGGCAGCGCGTGAGTTCTAACGGAATGCCTAAGCTCGTCTCCCCTGACGGTTTTCCTAATGTCTCTGTGCCAGGGAATGCTAGGGGTGATTGCAGGATATCCCAGTGACCGCGGCTACCTCCCCAAGGTCAGGGAAGGTATTTCCCGAACTTACCCGAACAGGGAACACCTGTGACTGAAGAGAGCCTCGTGGAGTTGTCTCTCGAGCTCCCCCACGCACTGACAATGGTTCCGGAATCCTGAGCGTGGGGAGGTTCCACCAAAGGTCGGCAGAGCGTGGGTTCTAACGGAATGCCTTAGCTCGTCTCCCCTGAGGGTTTTCCAAATGTCTCTGTGCCAGGGAATGCTAGGGGTGATTGCAGGATATCCCAGTGACGGAGGCTGCCTCCACAAGCTCAGGGAAGGTATTTCCTGGACTTCCCCGAACAGGGAACACCTGTGACTGAAGAGAGCCGCGTGGAGTTGTCTCTCGAGATCCCCCACGCACTGACAATGGTTCCGGAATCCTGAGCGTGGGGAGGTTCCACCAACGGTCGGCAGCGCGTGGGTTCTAGCGGAAGGCCTAAGCTCGTCTCCCCTGAGGGTTTTCCTAATGTCTCTGTGCCAGGGAATGCTAGGGGTGATTGCAGGCAATCCCAGTGACCGAGTCTGCCTCCCCAATGTCAGGGAAGGTATTTCCCGGACTTCCCCGAACAGGGAACACCTGTGACTGAAGAGAGCTGTGTGGAGTTGTCTCTCGAGCTCCCCCACGCACTGACAATGGTTCCGGAATCCTGAGCGTGGGGAGGTTCTACCAACGGTCGGCAGCGCGTGGGTTCTAACGGAATGATTAAGCTCGTCTCCCCTGAGGGTTTTCCTAATGTCTCTCTGCCAGGGAATGCTAGGGGTGATTGCCTGCAATCCCAGTGACCGAGGCTGCCTCCCCAAAGTCAGGGAAGGTATTTCCCGGACTTCCCCGAACAGGGAACACCTGTGACTGAAGAGAGCTGCGTGGAGTTGTCTCTGGAGCTCCCCCACGCACTGACAATGGTTTCGGAATCCTGAGCGTGGGGAGGTTCCACCAACGGTCGGCAGCGCGTGGGTTCTAACGGAATGCCTAAGCTCGTCTCCCCTGAGGGTTTTCCTAATGTCTCTGTGCCAGGGAATGCTAGGGGTGATTGCAGGATATCCCAGTGACCGAGGCTGCCTCCCCAAGGTCAGGGATGGTATTTCCCGGTCTTCCCCGTACAGGGAACACCTGTGACTGAAGAGAGCTGCGTGGAGTTGTCTCTCGAGGTCCCCCACGCACTGACAATGGTTCCGGAATCCTGAGCGTGGGGAGGTTCCACCAACGGTCGGCAGCGCTTGGGTTCTAACGGAATGCCTAAGCTCGTCTCCCCTGAGGGTTTTTCTAATGTCTCTGTGCCAGGGAATGCTAGCGGTGATTGCAGGATATCCCAGTGACCGAGGCTGCCTCCCCAAGATCAGGGAAGGTATTTCCCGGACTTCCCAGAACCGGGAACACCTGTGACTGAAGAGAGCTGCGTGGAGTTTTCTCTCGAGCTCCCCCACGCACTGACAATGGTTCCGGAATCCTGAGCGTGGGGAGGTTCCACCAACGGTCGGCAGCGCGTGGGTTCTAACGGAATGCCTAAGCTCGTCTCCCCTAAGGGTTTTCCTAATGTCTCTGTGCCAGGGAATGCTAGGGGTGATTGCAGGCAATCCCAGTGACCGAGGCTGCCTCCCCAAGCTCAGGGAAAGTATTTCCCAGACTTCCCCGAACAGGGAACACCTGTGACTGAAGAGAGCTGCGTGGAGTTGTCTCTCGAGCTCCCCCACGCACTGACAATGGTTCCGGAATCCTGAGCGTGGGGAGATTCCACCAACGGACGGCAGCGGGTGGGTTCTAACGGAATGCCTAAGCTCGTCTCCCCTGAGGGTTTTCCTAATGTCTCTGTGCCAGGGAATGCTAGGGGTGATTGCAGGATATCCCAGTGACCGAGGCTGCCTCCCCAAGGGCAGGGAAGGTATTTCCCGGGATTCCCCGAACAGGAAACACCCGTGACTGAAGAGAGCTGCGTGGAGTTGTCTCTCGAGCTCCCCCACGCACTGAAAATGTTTCCGGAATCCTGTGCGTGGGGAGGTTCCACCAACGGTCGGCAGCGCGTGGGTTCTAACGGAATGCCTAAGCTCGTCTCCCCTGAGGGTTTTCCTAATGTCTCTGTGCCAGGGAATGCAAGGGGTGATTGCAGGATATCCCAGTGACCGAGGATGCCTCCCCAAGGTCAGGGAAGTTATTTCCCGGACTTCCCCGAACAGGGAACACCTGTGACTGAAGACAGCTGCGCGGAGTTGTCTCTCGAGCTCCCCCACGCACTGACAATGGTTCCGGAATCCTGAGCGTGGGGAGGTTCCATCAACTGTCGGCAGCGCGTGGGTTCTAACGGAATGCCTAATCTCGTCTCCCCTGAGGGTTTTCCTAATGTCTCTGTGCCAGGGAATGCTAGGGGTGATTGCAGGATATCCCAGTGACAGAGGCTGCCTCCCCAAGGACAGGGAAAGTATTTCCCGGACTTCCCCGAACAGGGAACACATGTGACTGAAGAGAGCTGCGTGGAGTTGTCTCTCGAGCTCCCCCACGCACTGACAATGGTTCCGGAATCCTGAGCGTGGGGAGGTTCCACCAACGGTCGGCAGCGCGTGGGTTCAAACGGAATGCCTAAGCTCGTCTCCCCTGAGGGTTTTCCTAATATCTCTGTGCCAGGAAATGCTAGGGGTGATTGCAGGATATCCCAGTGACCGAGGCTGCCTCCCCAAATTCAGGGAAGTTATTTCCCAGACTTCCCCGAAAAGGGAATGCCTGTGAGTGAAGAGAGCTGCGTGGAGTTGTCTCTCGGGCTCCCCCACGCACTGACAATGGTTCCGGAATCCTGAGCGTGGGAAGGTTCCACCTACGGTCTGCAGCGTGTTGGTTCTAACGTAATGCCTAATCGGGTCTCCCCTGAGTGTTTTCCTAATGTCTCTGTGCCAGGGAATGCTAGCGGTAATTGCAGGATATCCCAGTGACCGAGGCTGCCTCCCCAAGGACAGGGAAGGTATTTCCCTGACTTCCCCGAACAGGGAACACCTGTGACTGAAGAGAGCTGCGTGGAGTTGTCTCTCGAACTCCCCCACGCACTGACAATTGTTCCAGAATCCTGAGCGTGGGGAGGTTCCACCGACGATCGGCAGCGCGTGGGTTCTAACGGAATGCCTAAGCTCGTCTCCCCTGAGGGTTTTCCTAATGTCTCTGTGCCAGGGAATGCTAGGGGTGATTGCAGGATATCCCAGTGACCGAGCCTGCCTCCCCAAATTCAGGGAAGTTATTTCCTGGACTTCCCGAACAGGGAACACCTGTGACTGAAGAGAGCTGCGTGGAGTTGTCTCTCGAGCTCCCCCACGCACTGACAATGTTTCCGGAATTCTGAGGGTGGGGAGGTACCACCAACGGTCGGTAGCGCGTGGGTTCTAACGGAATGCCTAAGCTCGTCTCCCGTGATGGTTTTCCCAATGTCTCTGAGCCAGGGAATGCTAGGGGTGATTGCAGGATATCCAAGTGACCGAGGCTGCATCCCCAAGGTCAGGGAAGGTGTTTCCCGGACTTCCCCAAACAGGGAACACCTGTGACTGAAGAGAGCCGCGTGGAGTTGTCTCTCGAGCTCCCCCACGCACTGACAATCGTTCCGGAATCCTGAGCGTGGGGAGGTTCCACCAACGGTCGTTAGCGCGTGGGTTCTAACGGAATGCCTAAGCTCGTCTTTCCTGAGGGTTTTCTTAATCCCTCTATGCCACGGAATGCTAGGGGTGATTGCAGGATATCCCAGTGACCGAGGCTGCCTCCCCAAGGTCAGGGAAGGTATTTCCCGGACTTCCCCGAACAGGGAACACCTGTGACTGAAGAGAGCTGCGTGGAGTTGTCTCTCGAGCTCCCCCACGCACTGACAATGGTTCCGGAATCCTGAGCGTGGGGTGGTTCCCCCAACGGTCGGCAGCGCGTGGGTTCTAACGGAATGCCTAAGCTCGTCTTTCCTGAGGGTTTTCCTAATGTCTCTCTGCCAGGGAATACTAGGGGTGATTGCAGGATATCCCTGTGACCGAGGTTGCCTCCCCAAGATCAGGGAAGGTATTTCCCAGACTTCCCCGAACAGGGAACACCAGTGACTGAAGAGAGCTGCGTGGAGTTTTCTCTCGAGCTCCCCCACGCACTGACAATGGTTCCGGAATCCTGAGCGTGGGGAGGTTCCACCAACGGTCGGCAGCGCGTGGGTTCTAACGGAATGCCTAAGCTCGTCTCCCCTAAGGGTTTTCCTAATGTCTCTGTGCCAGGGAATGCTAGGGGTGATTGCAGGCAATCCCAGTGACCGAGGCTGCCTCCCCAAGCTCAGGGAAAGTATTTCCCAGACTTCCCCGAACAGGGAACACCTGTGACTGAAGAGAGCTGCGTGGAGTTGTCTCTCGAGCTCCCCCACGCACTGACAATGGTTCCGGAATCCTGAGCGTGGGGAGATTCCACCAACGGACGGCAGCGGGTGGGTTCTAACGGAATGCCTAAGCTCGTCTCCCCTGAGGGTTTTCCTAATGTCTCTGTGCCAGGGAATGCTAGGGGTGATTGCAGGATATCCCAGTGACCGAGGCTGCCTCCCCAAGGGCAGGGAAGGTATTTCCCGGGATTCCCCGAACAGGAAACACCCGTGACTGAAGAGAGCTGCGTGGAGTTGTCTCTCGAGCTCCCCCACGCACTGAAAATGTTTCCGGAATCCTGTGCGTGGGGAGGTTCCACCAACGGTCGGCAGCGCGTGGGTTCTAACGGAATGCCTAAGCTCGTCTCCCCTGAGGGTTTTCCTAATGTCTCTGTGCCAGGGAATGCAAGGGGTGATTGCAGGATATCCCAGTGACCGAGGATGCCTCCCCAAGGTCAGGGAAGTTATTTCCCGGACTTCCCCGAACAGGGAACACCTGTGACTGAAGACAGCTGCGCGGAGTTGTCTCTCGAGCTCCCCCACGCACTGACAATGGTTCCGGAATCCTGAGCGTGGGGAGGTTCCATCAACTGTCGGCAGCGCGTGGGTTCTAACGGAATGCCTAATCTCGTCTCCCCTGAGGGTTTTCCTAATGTCTCTGTGCCAGGGAATGCTAGGGGTGATTGCAGGATATCCCAGTGACAGAGGCTGCCTCCCCAAGGACAGGGAAAGTATTTCCCGGACTTCCCCGAACAGGGAACACATGTGACTGAAGAGAGCTGCGTGGAGTTGTCTCTCGAGCTCCCCCACGCACTGACAATGGTTCCGGAATCCTGAGCGTGGGGAGGTTCCACCAACGGTCGGCAGCGCGTGGGTTCAAACGGAATGCCTAAGCTCGTCTCCCCTGAGGGTTTTCCTAATATCTCTGTGCCAGGAAATGCTAGGGGTGATTGCAGGATATCCCAGTGACCGAGGCTGCCTCCCCAAATTCAGGGAAGTTATTTCCCAGACTTCCCCGAAAAGGGAATGCCTGTGAGTGAAGAGAGCTGCGTGGAGTTGTCTCTCGGGCTCCCCCACGCACTGACAATGGTTCCGGAATCCTGAGCGTGGGAAGGTTCCACCTACGGTCTGCAGCGTGTTGGTTCTAACGTAATGCCTAATCGGGTCTCCCCTGAGTGTTTTCCTAATGTCTCTGTGCCAGGGAATGCTAGCGGTAATTGCAGGATATCCCAGTGACCGAGGCTGCCTCCCCAAGGACAGGGAAGGTATTTCCCTGACTTCCCCGAACAGGGAACACCTGTGACTGAAGAGAGCTGCGTGGAGTTGTCTCTCGAACTCCCCCACGCACTGACAATTGTTCCAGAATCCTGAGCGTGGGGAGGTTCCACCGACGATCGGCAGCGCGTGGGTTCTAACGGAATGCCTAAGCTCGTCTCCCCTGAGGGTTTTCCTAATGTCTCTGTGCCAGGGAATGCTAGGGGTGATTGCAGGATATCCCAGTGACCGAGCCTGCCTCCCCAAATTCAGGGAAGTTATTTCCTGGACTTCCCGAACAGGGAACACCTGTGACTGAAGAGAGCTGCGTGGAGTTGTCTCTCGAGCTCCCCCACGCACTGACAATGTTTCCGGAATTCTGAGGGTGGGGAGGTACCACCAACGGTCGGTAGCGCGTGGGTTCTAACGGAATGCCTAAGCTCGTCTCCCGTGATGGTTTTCCCAATGTCTCTGAGCCAGGGAATGCTAGGGGTGATTGCAGGATATCCAAGTGACCGAGGCTGCATCCCCAAGGTCAGGGAAGGTGTTTCCCGGACTTCCCCAAACAGGGAACACCTGTGACTGAAGAGAGCCGCGTGGAGTTGTCTCTCGAGCTCCCCCACGCACTGACAATCGTTCCGGAATCCTGAGCGTGGGGAGGTTCCACCAACGGTCGTTAGCGCGTGGGTTCTAACGGAATGCCTAAGCTCGTCTTTCCTGAGGGTTTTCTTAATCCCTCTATGCCACGGAATGCTAGGGGTGATTGCAGGATATCCCAGTGACCGAGGCTGCCTCCCCAAGGTCAGGGAAGGTATTTCCCGGACTTCCCCGAACAGGGAACACCTGTGACTGAAGAGAGCTGCGTGGAGTTGTCTCTCGAGCTCCCCCACGCACTGACAATGGTTCCGGAATCCTGAGCGTGGGGTGGTTCCCCCAACGGTCGGCAGCGCGTGGGTTCTAACGGAATGCCTAAGCTCGTCTTTCCTGAGGGTTTTCCTAATGTCTCTCTGCCAGGGAATACTAGGGGTGATTGCAGGATATCCCTGTGACCGAGGTTGCCTCCCCAAGATCAGGGAAGGTATTTCCCAGACTTCCCCGAACAGGGAACACCAGTGACTGAAGAGAGCTGCGTGGAGTTGTCTCTCGAGCTCCCCCACGCACTGACAATGTTTCCGGAATCCTGAGCGTGGGGAGGTTCCACCAACGTTCGGCAGCGCGTGGGTTCTAACGGAATGCCTAAGCTCGTCTCCCCTGAGGGTTTTCCTAATGTCTCTGTGCCAGGGAATGCTAGGGGTGATTGCAGGATATCCCAGTGACTGAGGCTGCCTCCCCAAGGGCAGGGAAGGTATTTCCCGGGATTCCCCGAACAGGGAACACCCGTGACTGAAGAGAGCTGCGTGGAGTTGTCTCTCGAGCTCCCCCACGCACTGACAATGGTTCCGGAATCCTGAGCGTGGGGAGGTTCCACCAACGGTCGGCAGCGCGTGGGTTCTAACGGAATGCCTAAGCTCGTCTCCCCTAAGGGTTTTCCTAATGTCTCTGTGCCAGGGAATGCTAGGGGTGATTACAGGCAATCCCAGTGACCGAGGCTGCCTCCCCAAGGTCAGGGAAGGTATTTCCTGGACTTCCCCGAACAGGGAACACCTGTGACTGAAGAGAGCTGCGTGGAGTTGTCTCTCGAGCTCCCCCACGCACTGACAATGGTTCCGGAATCCTGAGCGTGGGGAGGTTCCACCATCGGTCGGCAGCGCGTGGGTTCTAACGGAATGCCTAAGCTCGTCTCCCCTGAGGGTTTTCCTAATGTCTCTGTGCCAGGGAATGCTAGGGGTGATTGCAGGCAATCCCAGTGAACGAGGCTGCCTCCCCAATGTCAGGGAAGTTATTTCCCGGACTTCCCCGAAAAGAGAATGCCTGTGAGTGAAGAGAGCTGCGTGGAGTTGTCTCTCGGGCTCCCCCACGCACTGACAATGGTTCCGGAATCCTGAGCGTGGGAAGGTTCCACCAACGGACGGCAGCGGGTGGGTTCTAACGGAATGCCTAAGCTCGTCTCCCCTGAGTGTTTTCCTAATATCTCTGTGCCAAGGAATGCAAGGGTTGATTGCAGGATATCCCAGTGACCGAGCCTGCCTCCCCAAGTTCAGGGAAGTTATTTCTCGGACTTCCCCGAACAGGGAACACCTATGACTGAAGAGAGCTGCGTGGAGTTGTCTCTCGAGCTCCCCCACGCACTGACAACCGTTCCGGAATCCTGAGCGTGGGGAGGTTCCACCAACGGTCGGCAGTGCGTGGGTTCTAACGGAATGCCTAAGCTCGTCTCCCCTGAGGATTTTCCTAATGTCTCTGAGCCAAGGAATGCTAGGGGTGATTGCAGGATATCCCAGTGACCGAGGCTGCATCCCCAAGGTCAGGGAAGGTGTTTCCCGGACTTCCCCAAACAGGGAACACCTGTGACTGAAGAGAGCCGCGTGGAGTTGTCTCTCGAGCTCCCCCACGCACTGACAATGGTTCCGGAATCCTGAGCGTGGGGTGGTTCCCCCAACGGTCGGCAGCGCTTGGGTTCTAACGGAATGCCTAAGCTCGTCTTTCCTGAGGATTTTCCTAATGTCTCTCTGCCAGGGAATACTAGGGGTGATTGCAGGATATCCCTGTGACCGAGGCTGCCTCCCCAAGGTCAGGGAAGGTATTTCCCAGACTTCCCCGAACAGGGAACACCAGTGACTGAAGAGAGCTGCGTGGAGTTGTCTCTCGAGCTCCCCCACGCACTGACAATGTTTCCGGAATCCTGAGCGTGGGGAGGTTCCACCAACGTTCGGCAGCGCTTGGGTTCTAACGGAATGCCTAAGCTCGTCTCCCCTGAGGGTTTTCCTAATGTTTCTGTGCCAGGGAATGCTAGGGGTGATTGCCTGCAATCCCAGTGACCGAGGCTGCCTTCCCAAGTTCAGGGAAAGTATTTCACGGACTTCCCCGAACAGGGAACACCTGTGACTGAAGAGATCTGCGTGGAGTTGTCTCTCGAGGTCCCCCACTCACTGACAATGTTTCCAGAATCCTGAGCGTGGGGAGGTTCCACCAACGGTCGGCAGCGCGTGGGTTCTAACGGAATGCCTAAGCTCGTCTCCCCTGAGGGTTTTCCTAATGTCTCTGTGCCAGGGAATGCTAGGGGTGATTGCAGGCAATCCCAGTGACCGAGGTTGCCTCCCCAAAGTCAGGGAAGGTATTTCCCGGACTTCCCCGAACAGGGAACACGTGTGACTAAAGAGAGCTGTGTGGAGTTGTCTCTCGAGCTCCCCCACGCACTGACAATGGTTCCGGAATCCTGAGCGTGGGGAAGTTCCACCAACGGTCGGCAGCGCGTGGGTTCTAACGGAATGCCTAAGCTCGTCTCCCCTGAGGATTTTCCTAATGTCTCTCTGCCAGGGAATGCTAGGGGTGATTGCCTGCAATCCCAGTGACCGAGGCTGCCTCCCCAAGGTCAGGGAAGGTATTTCCCGGACTTCCCCGAACAGGGAACACCTGTGACTGTAGAGAGCTGCGTGGAGTTGTCTCTCGAGCTCCCCCACGCACTGACAATTGTTCCGGAATCCTGAGCGTGGGGAGGTTCCACCAACGGTCGGCAGCGCGTGGTTCTAACGGAATGCCTAAGCTCGTCGCCCCTGAGGGTTTTCCTAATGTCTCTGTGCCAGGGAATGCTAGGGGTGATTGCAGGCAATCCCAGTGACCGAGGCTGCCTCCCCAAATCAGGGAAGGTATTTCCCGGACTTCCCCGAACAGGGAACACCTGTGACTGAAGAGAGGTGCGTGGAGTTGTCTCTCGAGCTCCCCCAAGCACTGACAATGGTTCCGGAATCCTGAGCGTGGGGAGATTCCACCAACGGTCGGCAGCGCGTGGGTTCTAACGGAATGCCTAAGCTCGTCTCCCCTGAGGATTTTCCTAATGTCTCTGTGCCAGGGAATGCTAGGGGTGATTACAGGATATCCCAGTGACCGAGGCTGCCTCCCCAAGGTCAGGGTAGGTATTTCCCGGACTTCCCCGAACAGGGAACACCTGTGACTGAAGAGAGCTGCGTGGAGTTGTCTCTCGAGCTCCCCCACTCACTGACAATGTTTCCAGAATCCTGAGCGTGGGGAGGTTCCACCAACGGTCGGCAGCGCGTGGGTTCTAATGGAATGCCTAAGCTCGTCTCCCCTGAGGGTTTTCCTAATGTCTCTGTGCCAGGGAATGCTAGGGGTGATTGCAGGCAATCCCAGTGACCGAGGCTGCCTCCCCAAGGTCAGGGAAGGTATTTCCCGGACTTCCCCGAACAGGGAACACCTGTGACTGAAGAGAGCTGTGTGGAGTTGTCTCTCGAGCTCCCCCACGCACTGACAATGGTTCCGGAATCCTGAGCGTGGGGAGGTTCCACCAACGGTCGGCAGCGCGTGGGTTCTAACGGAATGCCTAAGCTCGTCTCCCCTGAGGGTTTTCCTAATGTCTCTCTGCCAGGGAATGCTAGGGGTGATTGCCTGCAATCCCAGTGACCGAGGCTGCCTCCCCAAGGTCAGGGAAGGTATTTCCCGGACTTCCCCGAACAGGGAACACCTGTGACTGAACAGAGCTGCGTGGAGTTGTCTCTCGAGCTCCCCCACGCACTGACAATGGTTCCGGAATCCTGAGCGTGGGGAGGTTCCACCAACGGTCGGCAGCGCGTGGGTTCTAACGGAATGCCTAAGCTCGTCTCCCCTGAGGGTTTTCCTAATGTCTCTGTGCCAGGGAATGCTCGGGGTGATTGCAGGATATCCTAGTGACCGAGGCTGTCTCCCCAAGTTCAGGGAAGGTATTTCTCGGACTTTCCCGAACAGGGAACACCTGTGACTGAAGACAGCTGCGCGGAGTTGTCTCTCGAGCTCCCCCACGCACTGACAATGGTCCCGGATTCCTGAGCTTGGGGAGGTTCCATCAACTGTCGGTAGCGCGTGGGTTCTAACGGAATGCTTAATCTCGTCTCCCCTGAGGGTTTTCCTAATGTCTCTGTGCCAGGGAATGCTAGGGGTGATTGCAGGATATCCCAGTGACCGAGGCTGCCTCCCCAAATTCAGGGAAGGTATTTCCCGGACTTCCCCGAACAGGGAACACATGTGACTGAAGAGAGCTGCGTGGAGTTGTCTCTCGAGCTACCCCACGCACTGACAATGGTTCCGGAATCCTGAGCGTGGGGAGGTTCCACCAACGGTCGGCAGCGCGTGGGTTCAAACGGAATGCCTAAGCTCGTCTCCCCTGAGGGTTTTCCTAATATCTCTGTGCCAGGGAATTCTAGGGGTGTTTGCAGGATATCCCAGTGACTGAGGCTGACTTCCCAAAGTCAGGGAAGGTATTTCCCGTACTTCCCCGAACAGGGAACACCTGTGACTGAAGAGAGCTGCGTGGAGTTTTCTCTCGAGCTCCCCCACGCACTGACAATGGTTCCGGAATCCTGAGCGTGGGGAGATTCCACCAACGGACGGCAGCGTGTGGGTTCTAACGGAATGCCTAAGCTCGTCTCCCCTGAGGGTTTTCCTAATTTCTCTGTGCCAGGGAATGCTAGGGGTGAATGCAGGATATCCCAGTGACCGAGGCTGCCTCCCCAAGGGCAGGGAAGGTATTTCCCGGGATTCCCCGAACAGGGAACACCCGTGACTGAAGAGAGCTGCGTGGAGTTGTCTCTCGAGCTCCCCCACGCACTGAAAATGGTTCCGGAATCCTGTGCGTGGGGAGGTTCCACCAACGGTCGGCAGCGCGTGGGTTCTAACGGAATGCCTAAGCTCGTCTCCCCTGAGGGTTTTCCTAATGTCTCTGTGCCAGGGAATGCTAGGGGTGATTGCAGGATATCCCAGTGACCGAGGATGCCTCCCCAAGGTCAGGGAAGGTATTTCCCGGACTTCCCCGAACAGGGAACACCTGTGACTGAAGAGAGCTGCGTGGAGTTGTCTCTCGAGCTCCCCCACGCACTGACAATGGTTCCGGAATCCTGAGCGTGGGGAATTTCCACCAACGGTTGGCAGCGCGTGGGTTCTAATGGAATGCCTAAGCTCGTCTCCCCTGAGGGTTTTCCTAATGTCTCTGTGCCAGGGAATGCTAGGGGTGATTGCAGGATATCCCAGTGACCGAGGCTGCCTCCCCAAGGTCAGGGAAGGTATTTCCCGGACTTCCCCGAACAGGGAACACCTGTGACTGAAGAGAGCTGCGTGGAGTTGTCTCTCGAGCTCCCCCACGCACTGACAATGGTTGCGGAATCCTGAGCGTGGGGAGGTTCCACCAACGGTCGGCAGCGCGTGGGTTCTAACGGAATGCCTAAGCTCGTCTCCCCTGAGGGTTTTCCTAATGTCTCTGTGCCAGGGAATTCTAGGGGTGATTGCAGGATATCCCAGTGACCGAGGCTGCCTCCCCAATGTCAGGGATGGTATTTCCCGGACTTCCCCGAACAGGGAACACCTGTGACTGAAGAGAGCTGCGTGGAGTTGTCTCTCGAGCTCCCCCACGCACTGACAATGATTCCGGAATCCTGAGCGTGGGGAGGTTCCACCAACGGTCGGCAGCGCGTGTTTTCTAACAGAATGCCTAAGCTCGCCTCCCCTGAGGGTTTTCCTAATTTCTCTGTGCCAGGGAATGCTAGGGGTGATTGCAGGCAATCCCAGTGACCGAGGCTGCCTCCCCAAGGTCAGGGAAGGTATTTCCCGGACTTCCCCGAACAGGGAACACCTGTGACTGAAGAGAGCTGCATGGAGTTGTCTCTCGAGCTCCCCCACGCACTGACAATGGTTCCGGAATCCTGAGAGTGGGGAGGTTCCACCAACGGTCGGCAGCGCGTGGGTTCTAACGGAATGCCTAAGCTCGTCTCCCCTAAGGGTTTTCCTAATGTCTCTGTGCCAGGGAATGCTAGGGGTGATTGCAGACAATCCCAGTGACCGAGGCTGCCTCCCCAAGGTCAGGGAAGGTATTTCCCAGACTTCCCCGAACAGGGAACACCTGTGACTGAAGAGAGCTGCGTGGAGTTGTCTCTCGAGCTCCCCCACGCCCTGACAATGGTTCCGGAATCCTGAGCGTGGGGAGGTTCCACCAACGGTCGGCAGCGCGTGGGTTATAACGGAATGCCTAAGCTCGTCTCCCCTGAGGGTTTTCCTAATGTCTCAGTGCCAGGGAATGCTCGGGGTGATTGCAGGATATCCCAGTGACCGAGGCTGCCTCCCCAAGTTCAGGGAAGGTATTTCCCGGACTTCCCCGAACAGGGAACACCTGTGACTGAAGAGAGCTCCGTGGAGATGTCTCCCGAGCTCCCCCACGCACTGACAATGATTCCGGAATCCTGAGCGTGGGGAGGTTCCACCAACGGTCGGCAGCGCGTGGGTTCTATCGGAAGGCCTAAGCTCGTCTCCCCTGAGGGTTTTCCTAATATCTCTGTGCCAGGGAATTCTAGGGGTGTTTGCAGGATATCCCAGTGACTGAGGCTGACTTCCCAAAGTCAGGGAAGGTATTTCCCGTACTTCCCCGAACAGGGAACACCTGTGACTGAAGAGAGCTGCGTGGAGTTGTCTCTCGAGCTCCCCCACGCACTGACAATGGTTCCGGAATCCTGAGCGTGGGGAGATTCCACCACCGGACGGCAGCGGGTGGGTTCTAACGGAATGCCTAAGCTCGTCTCCCCTGAGGGTTTTCCTAATGTCTCTGTGCCAGGGAATGCTAGGGGTGATTGCAGGATATCCCAGTGACCGAGGCTGCCTCCCCAAGGGCAGGGAAGGTATTTCCCGGGATTCCCCGAACAGGGAACACCCGTGACTGAAGAGAGCTGCGTGGAGTTGTCTCTCGAGCTCCCCCACGCACTGAAAATGGTTCCGGAATCCTGTGCGTGGGGAGGTTCCACCAACGGTCGGCAGCGCGTGGGTTCTAACGGAATGCCTAAGCTCGTCTCCCCTGAGGGTTTTCCTAATGTCTCTGTGCCAGGGAATGCTAGGGGTGATTGCAGGATATCCCAGTGACCGAGGATGCCTCCCCAAGGGCAGGGAAGGTATTTCCCGGGATTCCCCGAACAGGGAACACCCGTGACTGAAGAGAGCTGCGTGGAGTTGTCTCTCGAGCTCCCCCACGCACTGACAATGGTTCCGGAATCCTGAGCGTGGGGAGGTTCCACCAACGGTCGGCAGCTCGTGGGTTCTAACGGAATGCCTAAGCTCGTCTCCCCTAAGGGTTTTCCTAATGTCTCTGTGCCAGGGAATGCTAGGGGTGATTGCAGGCAATCCCAGTGACCGAGGCTGGCTCCCCAAGGTCAGGGAAGGTATTTCCCGGACTTCCCCGAACAGGGAACACCTGTGACTGAAGAGAGCTGCGTGGAGTTGTCTCTCGAGCTCCCCCACGCACTGACAATGGTTCCGGAATCCTGAGCGTGGGGAGGTTCCACCAACGGTTGGCAGCGCGTGGGTTCTAACGGAATGCCTAAGCTCGTCTCCCCTGAGGGTTTTCCTAATTTCTCTGTGCCAGGGAATGCTAGGGGTGATTGCAGGCAATCCCAGTGAACAAGGCTGCCTCCCCAAGGTCAGGGAAGGTATTTCCCGGACTTCCCCGAACAGGGAACACCTGTGACTGAAGAGAGCTGTGTGGAGTTGTCTCTCGAGCTCCCCCACGCACTGAGAATGGTTCCGGAATCCTGAGCGTGGGGAGGTTCTACCAACGGTCGGCAGCGCGTGGGTTCTAACGGAATGATTAAGCTCGTCTCCCCTGAGGGTTTTCCTAATGTCTCTCTGCCAGGGAATGCTAGGGGTGATTGCCTGCAATCCCAGTGACCGAGGCTGCCTCCCCAAAGTCAGGGAAGTTATTTCCCGGACTTCCCCGAACAGGGAACACCTGTGACTGAAGAGAGCTGCGTGGAGTTGTCTCTCGAGCTCCCCCACGCACTGACAATGGTTCCGGAATCCTGAGCGTGGGGAGTTTCCACCAACGGTTGGCAGCGCGTGGGTTCTAATGGAATGCCTAAACTCGTCTCCCCTGAGGGTTTTCCTAATGTCTCTGTGCCAGGGAATGCTAGGGGTGATTGCAGGATATCCCAGTGACCGAGGCTGCTTCCCCAAGGTCAGGGAAGGTATTTCCCGGACTTCCCCGAACAGGGAACACCTGTGACTGAAGAGAGCTGCGTGGAGTTGTCTCTGGAGCTCCCCCACGCACTGACAATGGTTGCGGAATCCTGAGCGTGGGGAGGTTCCACCAACGGTCGGCAGCGCGTGGGTTCTAACGGAATGCCTAAGCTCGTCTCCCCTGAGGGTTTTCCTAATGTCTCTGTGCCAGGGAATTCTAGGGGTGATTGCAGGATATCCCAGTGACCGAGGCTGCCTCCCCAATGTCAGGGATGATATTTCCCGGACTTCCCCGAACAGGGAACACCTGTGACTGAAGAGAGTTGCGTGGAGTTGTCTCTCGAGGTCCCCCATGCAATGACAATGGTTCCGGAATCCTGAGCGTGGGGAGGTTCCACCAAAGGTCGGCAGCGCGTGGGTTCTAACGGAATGCCTAAGCTCGTCTCCCCTGAGGGTTTTTCTAATGTCTCTGTGCCAGGGAATGCTAGGGGTGATTGCAGGATATCCCAGTGACCGAGGTTGCCTCCCCAAGGTCAGGGAAGGTATTTCCCAGACTTCCCCGAACAGGGAACACCTGTGACTGAAGAGAGCTGCGTGGAGTTTTCAATCGAGCTCCCCCACGCACTGACAATGGTTCCGGAATCCTGAGCGTGGGGAGGTTCCACCAACGGTCGGCAGCGCGTGGGTTCTAACGGAATGCCTAAGCTCGTCTCCCCTAAGGGTTTTCCTAATGTCTCTGTGCCAGGGAATGCTAGGGGTGATTGCAGGCAATCCCAGTGTCCGAGGCTGCCTCCCCAAGCTCAGGGAAGGTATTTCCCAGACTTCCCCGAACAGGGAACACCTGTGACTGAAGAGAGCTGCGTGGAGTTGTCTCTCGAGCTCCCCCACGCCCTGACAATGGTTCCGGAATCCTGAGCGTGGGGAGGTTCCACCAACGGTCGGCAGCGCGTGGGTTCTAACGGAATGCCTAAGCTCGTCTCCCCTGAGGGTTTTCCTAATTTCTCAGTGCCAGGGAATGCTAGGGGTGATTGCAGGATATCCCAGTGACCGAGGCTGCCTCCCCAAGTTCAGGGAAGGTATTTCCCGGACTTCCCCGAACAGGGAACACCTGTGACTGAAGAGAGCTGCGTGGAGTTGTCTCTCGAGCTCCCCCACGCACTGACAATGGTTCCGGAATCCTGAGCGTGGGGAGGATCTACCAACGGTCGGCAGCGCGTGGGTTCTAACGGAATGCCTAAGCTCGTCTCCCCTGAGGGTTTTCCTAATGTCTCTGTGCCAAGGAATGCTAGGGGTAATTGCAGGATTTCCCAGTGACCGAGTCTGCCTCCCCAAGGTCAGGGAAGGTATTTCCCGGACTTCCCCGAACAGGGAACACCAGTGACTGAAGAGAGCCTCATGGAGTTGTCTCTCTAGCTCCCCCACGCACTGACAATGTTTCGTGAATCCTGAGCGTGGGGAGGTTCCACCAACGGTCGGCAGCGCGTGGGTTCTAACGGAATGCCTAAGCTCGTCTCCCCTGAGGGTTTTCCTAATGTCTCTGTGCCAGGGAATGCTAGGGGTGATTGCAGGATATCCCAGTGTCCGAGGCTGCCTCCCCAAGATCAGGGAAGTTATTTCCCGAACTTCCCCGAACAGGGAACACCTGTGACTGAAGAGAGCTGCGTGAACTTGTCTCTCGAGCTCCCCCACGCACTGACAATGGTTCCGGAATCCTGAGCGTGGGGAGGTCCACCATCGGTCGGCAGCGCGTGGGTTCTAACGGAATGCTTAAGCTCGTCTCCCCTGAGGATTTTCCTAATATCTCTGTGCCAAGGAATGCTAGGTGTGATTGCAGGATATCCCAGTGACCGAGGCTGCCTCCCCAAGGTCAGGGAAGGTATTTCCCGGACTTCCCCGAACAGGGAACACCTGTGACTGAAGAGAGTTGTGTGGAGTTGTCTCGAGCTCCCCCACGCACTGACAATTGGTCCGAAAACCTGAGCGTGGGGAGGTTCCACCAACGGTAGGCAGCGCGTGGGTTCTAACGGAATGCCTAAGCTCGTCTCCCCTGAGGGTTTTCCTAATATCTCTGTGCCAGGGAATGCTAGGGGTGATTGCAGGCAATCCCAGTGACCGAGGCTGCCTCCCCAATGTCAGGGATGGTATTTCCCGGACTTCCCCGAACAGGGAACACCTGTGACTGAAGAGAGTTGCGTGGAGTTGTCTCTCGAGGTCCCCCACGCAATGACAATGGTTCCGGAATCCTGAGCGTGGGGAGGTTCCACCAACGGTCGGCAGCGCGTGGGTTCTAACGGAATGCCTAAGCTCGTCTCCCCTGAGGGTTTTTCTAATGTCTCTGTGCCAGGGAATGCTAGGGGTGATTGC
The DNA here is from genome assembly GCF_048564905.1 of Vicugna pacos. Classification (NCBI taxonomy): domain Eukaryota; kingdom Metazoa; phylum Chordata; class Mammalia; order Artiodactyla; family Camelidae; genus Vicugna; species Vicugna pacos. The sequence continues at coordinate 759,666 of NC_133021.1, forward strand.
AGGATATCCCAGTGACCGAGTTTGCCTCCCCAAGGTCAGGGAAGGTATTTCCCAGACTTCCCCGAACAGGGAACACCTGTGACTGAAGAGAGCTGCGTGGAGATTTCTCTCGAGCTCCCCCACGCACTGACAATGGTTCCGGAATCCTGAGCGTGGGGAGGTTCCACCAACGGTCGGCAGCGCGTGGGTTCTAACGGAATGCCTAAGCTCGTCTCCCCTAAGGGTTTTCCTAATGTCTCTGTGCCAGGGAATGCTAGGGGTGATTGCAGGCAATCCCAGTGACCGAGGCTGCCTCCCCAAGCTCAGGGAAGGTATTTCCCAGACTTCCCCGAACAGGGAACACCTGTGACTGAAGAGAGCTGCGTGGAGTTGTCTCTCGAGCTCCCCCACGCCCTGACAATCGTTCCGGAATCCTGAGAGTGGGGAGGTTCCACCAACGGTCGGCAGCGCGTGGGTTCTAACGGAATGCCTAAGCTCGTCTCCCCTGAGGGTTTTCCTAATTTCTCAGTGCCAGGGAATGCTAGGGGTGATTGCAGGATATCCCAGTGACCGAGGCTGCCTCCCCAAGTTCAGGGAAGGTATTACCCCGAACTTCCCCGAACAGGGAACACCTGTGACTGAAGAGAGCTGCGTGGAGTTGTCTCTCGAGCTCCCCCACGCACTGACAATGGTTCCGGAATCCTGAGCGTGGGGAGGATCTACCAACGGTCGGCAGCGCGTGGGTTCTAACGGAATGCCTAAGCTCGTCTCCCCTGAGGGTTTTCCTAATGTCTCTGTGCCAAGGAATGCTAGGGGTAATTGCAGGATTTCCCAGTGACCGAGTCTGCCTCCCCAAGGTCAGGGAAGGTATTTCCCGGACTTCCCCGAACAGGGAACACCAGTGACTGAAGAGAGCCTCATGGAGTTGTCTCTCTAGCTCCCCCACGCACTGACAATATTTCGTGAATCCTGAGCGTGGGGAGGTTCCACCAACGGTCGGCAGCACGTGGGTTCTAACGGAATGCCTAAGCTCGCCTCCCCTGAGGGTTTTCCTAATGTCTCTGTGCCAGGGAATGCTAGGGGTGATTGCAGGATATCCCAGTGACCGAGGCTGCCTCCCCAAGATCAGGGAAGTTATTTCCCGAACTTCCCCGAACAGGGAACACCTGTGACTGAAGAGAGCTGCGTGAACTTGTCTCTCGAGCTCCCCCACGCACTGACAATGGTTCCGGAATCCTGAGCATGGGGAGGTCCACCATCGGTCGGCAGCGCGTGGGTTCTAACGGAATGCTTAAGCTCGTCTCCCCTGAGGATTTTCCTAATATCTCTGTGCCAAGGAATGCTAGGTGTGATTGCAGGATATCCCAGTGACCGAGGCTGCCTCCCCAAGGTCAGGGAAGGTATTTCCCGGACTTCCCCGAACAGGGAACACCTGTGACTGAAGAGAGTTGTGTGGAGTTGTCTCGAGCTCCCCCACGCACTGACAATTGGTCCGAAAACCTGAGCGTGGGGAGGTTCCACCAACGGTCGGCAGCGCGTGGGTTCTAACGGAATGCCTAAGCTCGTCTCCCCTGAGGGTTTTCCTAATATCTCTGTGCCAGGGAATGCTAGGGGTGATTGCAGGCAATCCCAGTGACCGAGGCTGCCTCCCCAAGGTCAGGGAAGGTTTTTCCCGGACTTCCCCAAACAGGGAACACCTGTGACTGAAGAGAGCTGCGTGGAGTTGTCTCTCGAGCTCCCCCACGCACTGACAATGGTTCCGGAATCCTGAGCGTGGGGAGGTTCCACCAACGGTCGGCAGCGTGTGGGTTCTAACGGAATGCCTAAGCTCATCTCCCCTGAGGGTTTTCCTAATGTCTCTATGCCAGGGAATGCTAGGGGTGATTGCAGGCTATCCCAGTGACCGAGGCTGCCTCCCCAAGGTCAGGGAAGGTATTTCCCGGACTTCCCCGAATAGGGAACACCTGTGACTGAAGAGAGCTTCGTGGAGTTTTCTCTCGAGCTCCCCCACGCACTGACAATGGTTCCGGAATCCTGAGCGTGGGGAGGTTCCACCAACGGTCGGCAGCGCGTGGGTTCTAACGGAATGCCTAAGCTCGTCTCCCCTGAGGGTTTTCCTAATGTCTCTGTGCCAGGGAATGCTAGGGGTGATTGCAGGCAATCCCAGTGACCGAGGCTGCCTCCCCAAGTTCAGGGAAGGTATTTCCCGGACTTCCCCGAACAGGGAACACCTGTGACTGAAGAGAGCTGCGTGGAGTTGTCTCTCGAGCTCCCCTACGCACTGAAAATTGTTCCGGAATCCTGAGCGTGGGGAGGATCTACCAACGGTCGGCAGCGCGTGGGTTCTAACGGAATGCCTAAGCTCGTCTCCCCTGAGGGTTTTCCTAATGTCTCTGTGCCAAGGAATGCTAGGGGTGATTGCAGGATTTCCCAGTGACCGAGGCTGCCTCCCCAAGGTCAGGGAAGGTATTTTCCGGACTTCCCCGAACAGGTAACACCAGTGACTGAAGAGAGCCTCATGGAGTTGTCTCTCGAGCTCCCCCACGCACTGACAATGTTTCGGGAATCCTGAGCGTGGGGAGGTTCCACCAACGGTCGGCAGCGCGTGGGTTCTAACGGAATGCCTAAGCTCGTCTCCCCTGAGGGTTTTCCTAATGTCTCTGTGCCAGGGAATGCTAGGGGTGATTGCATTATATCCCAGTGACCGAGGCTTCCTCCCCAAGATCAGGGAAGTTATTTCCCGGACTTCCCCGAACAGGGAACACCTGTGACTGAAGAGAGCTGCGTGGAGTTGTCTCTCGAGCTCCCCCACGCACTGACAATGGTTCCGGAATCCTGAGCGTGGGGAGGTTCCACCAACGGTCGGCAGCGCATGGGTTCTAACGGAATGCTTAAGCTCGTCTCCCCTGAGGATTTTCCTAATATCTCTGTGCCAAGGAATGCTAGGTGTGATTGCAGAATATCCCAGTGACCGAGGCTGCCTCCCCAAGTTCAGGGAAGTTATTTCCCGGACTTCCCCGAACAGGGAACACCTGTGACTGAAGAGAGCTGCGTGGAGTTGTCTCTGGAGCTCCCCCACGCACTGACAATGGTTGCGGAATCCTGAGCGTGGGGAGGTTCCACCAACGGTCGGCAGCGCGTGGGTTCTAACGGAATGCCTAAGCTCGTCTCCCCTGAGGGTTTTCCTAATGTCTCTGTGCCAGGGAATTCTAGGGGTGATTGCAGGATATCCCAGTGACCGAGGCTGCCTCCCCAATGTCAGGGATGATATTTCCCGGACTTCCCCGAACAGGGAACACCTGTGACTGAAGAGAGTTGCGTGGAGTTGTCTCTCGAGGTCCCCCATGCAATGACAATGGTTCCGGAATCCTGAGCGTGGGGAGGTTCCACCAAAGGTCGGCAGCGCGTGGGTTCTAACGGAATGCCTAAGCTCGTCTCCCCTGAGGGTTTTTCTAATGTCTCTGTGCCAGGGAATGCTAGGGGTGATTGCAGGATATCCCAGTGACCGAGGTTGCCTCCCCAAGGTCAGGGAAGGTATTTCCCAGACTTCCCCGAACAGGGAACACCTGTGACTGAAGAGAGCTGCGTGGAGTTTTCTCTCGAGCTCCCCCACGCACTGACAATGGTTCCGGAATCCTGAGCGTGGGGAGGTTCCACCAACGGTCGGCAGCGCGTGGGTTCTAACGGAATGCCTAAGCTCGTCTCCCCTAAGGTTTTTCCTAATGTCTCTGTGCCAGGGAATGCTAGGGGTGATTGCAGGCAATCCCAGTGTCCGAGGCTGCCTCCCCAAGCTCAGGGAAGGTATTTCCCAGACTTCCCCGAACAGGGAACACCTGTGACTGAAGAGAGCTGCGTGGAGTTGTCTCTCGAGCTCCCCCACGCCCTGACAATGGTTCCGGAATCCTGAGCGTGGGGAGGTTCCACCAACGGTCGGCAGCGCGTGGGTTCTAACGGAATGCCTAAGCTCGTCTCCCCTGAGGGTTTTCCTAATTTCTCAGTGCCAGGGAATGCTAGGGGTGATTGCAGGATATCCCAGTGACCGAGGCTGCCTCCCCAAGTTCAGGGAAGGTATTTCCCGGACTTCCCCGAACAGGGAACACCTGTGACTGAAGAGAGCTGCGTGGAGTTGTCTCTCGAGCTCCCCCACGCACTGACAATGGTTCCGGAATCCTGAGCGTGGGGAGGATCTACCAACGGTCGGCAGCGCGTGGGTTCTAACGGAATGCCTAAGCTCGTCTCCCCTGAGGGTTTTCCTAATGTCTCTGTGCCAAGGAATGCTAGGGGTAATTGCAGGATTTCCCAGTGACCGAGTCTGCCTCCCCAAGGTCAGGGAAGGTATTTCCCGGACTTCCCCGAACAGGGAACACCAGTGACTGAAGAGAGCCTCATGGAGTTGTCTCTCTAGCTCCCCCACGCACTGACAATGTTTCGTGAATCCTGAGCGTGGGGAGGTTCCACCAACGGTCGGCAGCGCGTGGGTTCTAACGGAATGCCTAAGCTCGTCTCCCCTGAGGGTTTTCCTAATGTCTCTGTGCCAGGGAATGCTAGGGGTGATTGCAGGATATCCCAGTGACCGAGGCTGCCTCCCCAAGATCAGGGAAGTTATTTCCCGAACTTCCCCGAACAGGGAACACCTGTGACTGAAGAGAGCTGCGTGAACTTGTCTCTCGAGCTCCCCCACGCACTGACAATGGTTCCGGAATCCTGAGCGTGGGGAGGTCCACCATCGGTCGGCAGCGCGTGGGTTCTAACGGAATGCTTAAGCTCGTCTCCCCTGAGGATTTTCCTAATATCTCTGTGCCAAGGAATGCTAGGTGTGATTGCAGGATATCCCAGTGACCGAGGCTGCCTCCCCAAGGTCAGGGAAGGTATTTCCCGGACTTCCCCGAACAGGGAACACCTGTGACTGAAGAGAGTTGTGTGGAGTTGTCTCGAGCTCCCCCACGCACTGACAATTGGTCCGAAAACCTGAGCGTGGGGAGGTTCCACAAACGGTCGGCAGCGCGTGGGTTCTAACGGAATGCCTAAGCTCGTCTCCCCTGAGGGTTTTCCTAATATCTCTGTGCCAGGGAATGCTAGGGGTGATTGCAGGCAATCCCAGTGACCGAGGCTGCCTCCCCAATGTCAGGGATGGTATTTCCCGGACTTCCCCGAACAGGGAACACCTGTGACTGAAGAGAGTTGCGTGGAGTTGTCTCTCGAGGTCCCCCACGCAATGACAATGGTTCCGGAATCCTGAGCGTGGGGAGGTTCCACCAACGGTCGGCAGCGCGTGGGTTCTAACGGAATGCCTAAGCTCGTCTCCCCTGAGGGTTTTTCTAATGTCTCTGTGCCAGGGAATGCTAGGGGTGATTGCAGGATATCCCAGTGACCGAGTTTGCCTCCCCAAGGTCAGGGAAGGTATTTCCCAGACTTCCCCGAACAGGGAACACCTGTGACTGAAGAGAGCTGCGTGGAGTTTTCTCTCGAGCTCCCCCACGCACTGACAATGGTTCCGGAATCCTGAGCGTGGGGAGGTTCCACCAACGGTCGGCAGCGCGTGGGTTCTAACGGAATGCCTAAGCTCGTCTCCCCTAAGGGTTTTCCTAATGTCTCTGTGCCAGGGAATGCTAGGGGTGATTGCAGGCAATCCCAGTGACCGAGGCTGCCTCCCCAAGCTCAGGGAAGGTATTTCCCAGACTTCCCCGAACAGGGAACACCTGTGACTGAAGAGAGCTGCGTGGAGTTGTCTCTCGAGCTCCCCCACGCCCTGACAATCGTTCCGGAATCCTGAGAGTGGGGAGGTTCCACCAACGGTCGGCAGCGCGTGGGTTCTAACGGAATGCCTAAGCTCGTCTCCCCTGAGGGTTTTCCTAATTTCTCAGTGCCAGGGAATGCTAGGGGAGATTGCAGGATATCCCAGTGACCGAGGCTGCCTCCCCAAGTTCAGGGAAGGTATTACCCCGAACTTCCCCGAACAGGGAACACCTGTGACTGAAGAGAGCTGCGTGGAGTTGTCTCTCGAGCTCCCCCACGCACTGACAATGGTTCCGGAATCCTGAGCGTGGGGAGGATCTACCAACGGTCGGCAGCGCGTGGGTTCTAACGGAATGCCTAAGCTCGTCTCCCCTGAGGGTTTTCCTAATGTCTCTGTGCCAAGGAATGCTAGGGGTAATTGCAGGATTTCCCAGTGACCGAGTCTGCCTCCCCAAGGTCAGGGAAGGTATTTCCCGGACTTCCCCGAACAGGGAACACCAGTGACTGAAGAGAGCCTCATGGAGTTGTCTCTCTAGCTCCCCCACTCACTGACAATATTTCGTGAATCCTGAGCGTGGGGAGGTTCCACCAACGGTCGGCAGCACGTGGGTTCTAACGGAATGCCTAAGCTCGCCTCCCCTGAGGGTTTTCCTAATGTCTCTGTGCCAGGGAATGCTAGGGGTGATTGCAGGATATCCCAGTGACCGAGGCTGCCTCCCCAAGATCAGGGAAGTTATTTCCCGAACTTCCCCGAACAGGGAACACCTGTGACTGAAGAGAGCTGCGTGAACTTGTCTCTCGAGCTCCCCCACGCACTGACAATGGTTCCGGAATCCTGAGCATGTGGAGGTCCACCATCGGTCGGCAGCGCGTGGGTTCTAACGGAATGCTTAAGCTCGTCTCCCCTGAGGATTTTCCTAATATCTCTGTGCCAAGGAATGCTAGGTGTGATTGCAGGATATCCCAGTGACCGAGGCTGCCTCCCCAAGGTCAGGGAAGGTATTTCCCGGACTTCCCCGAACAGGGAACACCTGTGACTGAAGAGAGTTGTGTGGAGTTGTCTCGAGCTCCCCCACGCACTGACAATTGGTCCGAAAACCTGAGCGTGGGGAGGTTCCACCAACGGTCGGCAGCGCGTGGGTTCTAACGGAATGCCTAAGCTCGTCTCCCCTGAGGGTTTTCCTAATATCTCTGTGCCAGGGAATGCTAGGGGTGATTGCAGGCAATCCCAGTGACCGAGGCTGCCTCCCCAAGGTCAGGGAAGGTTTTTCCCGGACTTCCCCAAACAGGGAACACCTGTGACTGAAGAGAGCTGCGTGGAGTTGTCTCTCGAGCTCCCCCACGCACTGACAATGGTTCCGGAATCCTGAGCGTGGGGAGGTTCCACCAACGGTCGGCAGCGTGTGGGTTCTAACGGAATGCCTAAGCTCATCTCCCCTGAGGGTTTTCCTAATGTCTCTATGCCAGGGAATGCTAGGGGTGATTGCAGGCTATCCCAGTGACCGAGGCTGCCTCCCCAAGGTCAGGGAAGGTATTTCCCGGACTTCCCCGAATAGGGAACACCTGTGACTGAAGAGAGCTTCGTGGAGTTTTCTCTCGAGCTCCCCCACGCACTGACAATGGTTCCGGAATCCTGAGCGTGGGGAGGTTCCACCAACGGTCGGCAGCGCGTGGGTTCTAACGGAATGCCTAAGCTCGTCTCCCCTGAGGGTTTTCCTAATGTCTCTGTGCCAGGGAATGCTAGGGGTGATTGCAGGCAATCCCAGTGACCGAGGCTGCCTCCCCAAGTTCAGGGAAGGTATTTCCCGGACTTCCCCGAACAGGGAACACCTGTGACTGAAGAGAGCTGCGTGGAGTTGTCTCTCGAGCTCCCCTACGCACTGAAAATTGTTCCGGAATCCTGAGCGTGGGGAGGATCTACCAACGGTCGGCAGCGCGTGGGTTCTAACGGAATGCCTAAGCTCGTCTCCCCTGAGGGTTTTCCTAATGTCTCTGTGCCAAGGAATGCTAGGGGTGATTGCAGGATTTCCCAGTGACCGAGGCTGCCTCCCCAAGGTCAGGGAAGGTATTTCCCGGACTTCCCCGAACAGGTAACACCAGTGACTGAAGAGAGCCTCATGGAGTTGTCTCTCGAGCTCCCCCACGCACTGACAATGTTTCGGGAATCCTGAGCGTGGGGAGGTTCCACCAACGGTCGGCAGCGCGTGGGTTCTAACGGAATGCCTAAGCTCGTCTCCCCTGAGGGTTTTCCTAATGTCTCTGTGCCAGGGAATGCTAGGGGTGATTGCAGGATATCCCAGTGACCGAGGCTTCCTCCCCAAGATCAGGGAAGTTATTTCCCGGACTTCCCCGAACAGGGAACACCTGTGACTGAAGAGAGCTGCGTGGAGTTGTCTCTCGAGCTCCCCCACGCACTGACAATGGTTCCGGAATCCTGAGCGTGGGGAGGTTCCACCAACGGTCGGCAGCGCATGGGTTCTAACGGAATGCTTAAGCTCGTCTCCCCTGAGGATTTTCCTAATATCTCTGTGCCAAGGAATGCTAGGTGTGATTGCAGAATATCCCAGTGACCGAGGCTGCCTCCCCAAGTTCAGGGAAGGTATTTCCCGGACTTCCCCGAACAGGGAACACCTGTGACTGAAGAGAGCTGCGTGGAGTTGTCTCTCGAGCTTCCCCACGCACTGACAATGGTTCCGGAATCCTGAGCGTGGGGAGGTTCCACCAACGGTCGGCATCGTGTGGGTTCTAACGGAATGCCAAACTCGTCTCCCCTAGGGTTTTCCTAATATCTCTGTGCCAGGGAATGCTAGGGATGATTGCAGGCTATCCCAGTGACCGAGGCTGACTCCCCAAGGTCAGGGAATGTTTTTCCCGGACTTTCCCGAACATGGAACACCTGTGACTGAAGAGAGCTGCGTGGAGTTGTCTCTCGAGCTCCCCCACGCACTGACCATGGTTCCGGAATCCTGAGCGTGGGGATGTTCCACCAACGGTCGGCAGCGTGTGGGTTCTAACGGAATGCCTAAGCTCGTCTCCCCTGAGGTTTTTCCTAATGTCTCTGTGCCAGGGAATGCTAGGGGTGATTGCAGGATATCCCAGTGACCGAGGCTGCCTCCCCAAGATCAGGGAATGTTTTTCCCGGACTTCCACGAACAGGGAACACCTGTGACTGAAGAGAGCTGCGTGGAGTTGTCTCTCGAGCTCCCCCACGCAATGACAATGGTTCCGGAATCCTGAGCGTGGGGAGATTCCACCAACGGACGGCAGCGCGTGGGTTCTAACGGAATGCCTAAGCTCGTCTCCCCTGAGGGTTTTCCTAATGTCTCTGTGCCAGGGAATGCTAGGGGTGATTGCAGGATATCCCAGTGACCGAGGCTGCCTCCCCAAGGTCAGGGAAGGTTTTTCCGGGATTCCCCGAACAGGGAACACCCGTGACTGAAGAGAGCTGCGTGGAGTTGTCTCTCGAGCTCCCCCACGCACTGACAATGGTTCCGGAATCCTGTGCGTGGGGAGGTTCCACCAACGGTCGGCAGCGCGTGGGTTCTAACGGAATGCCTAAGCTCGTCTCCCCTGAGGGTTTTCCTAATGTCTCTGTGCCAGGGAATGCTAGGGGTGATTGCAGGATATCCCAGTGACCGAGGATGCCTCCCCAAGGTCAGGGAAGGTATTTCCCGGACTTCCCCGAACAGGGAACACCTGTGACTGAAGAGACCTGCGTGGAGTTGTCTCTCGAGCTCCCCCACGCACTGATAATGGTTCCGGAATCCTGAGCGTGGGGAGGTTCCACCAACGGTCGGCAGCGCGTGGGTTCTAACGGAATGCCTAAGCTCGTCTCCCCTGAGGGTTTTCCTAATGTCTCTGTGCCAGGGAATGCTAGGGGTGATTGCAGGATATCCTAGTGACCGAGGCTGCCTCCCCAAGTTCAGGGAAGGTATTTCCCGGACTTCCCCGAACAGGGAACACCTGTGACTGAAGAGAGCTGCGTGGAGTTGTCTCTCGAGCTCCCCCACGCACTGACAATGGTTCCGGAATCCTGTGCGTGGGGAGGTTCCACCAACGGTCGGCAGCGCGTGGGTTCTAACGGAATGCCTAAGCTCGTCTCCCCTGAGGGTTTTCCTAATGTCTCTGTGCCAGGGAATGCTAGGGGTGATTGCAGGATATCCCAGTGACCGAGGATGCCTCCCCAAGTTCAGGGAAGGTATTTCCCGGACTTCCCCGAACAGGGAACACCTGTGACTGAAGAGAGCTGCGTGGAGTTGTCTCTCGAGCTCCCCCACGCACTGATAATGGTTCCGGAATCCTGAGCGTGGGGAGGTTCCACCAACGGACGGCAGCGCGTGGGTTCTAACGGAATGCCTAAACTCGTCTCCCCTGAGGGTTTTCCTAATGTCTCTGTGCCAGGGAATGCTTTGGGTGATTGCAGGATATCCTAGTGACCGAGGCTGCCTCCCCAAGGTCAGGGAAGATTTTTCCCAGACTTCCCCGAACAGGGAACACCTGTGACTGAAGAGAGCTGCGTGGAGTTGTCTCTCGAGCTCCCCCACGCACTGAAAATAGTTCCGGAATCCTGAGCGTGGGGAGGTTCCACCAACGGTCGGCAGCGCGTGGGTTCTAACGGAATGCCTAAGCTCGTCTCCCCTGAGGGTTTTCCTAATGTCTCTGTGCCAGGGAATGCTAGGGGTGATTGCAGGCAATCCCAGTGAACGAGGCTGCCTCCCCAAGGTCAGGGAAGGTATTTCCCGGACTTCCCCGAACAGGGAACACCTGTGACTGAAGAGAGCTGCGTGGAGTTGTCTCTCGAGCTCCCCCACGCACTGCCAATGGTTCCGGAATCCTGAGCGTGGGGAGGTTCCTCCACCGGTCGGCAGCGCGTGGGTTCGAACGGAATGCCTAAGCTCGTCTACCCTGAGGGTTTTCCTAATGTCTCTGTGCCAGCGAATGCTAAGGGTGATTGCAGGATATCCCAGTGACCGAGGCTGCCTCCCCAAGGTCAGGGAAGGTATTTCCCGGACTTCCCCGAACAGGGAAAACCTGTGATTGAAGAGAACTGCGTGGAGTTGTCTCTCTAGCTCCCCCACGCCCTGACAATGTTTCCGGAATCTTAAGCGTGGGGAGGTTCCACCAATGGTCGGCAGCGCGTGGGTTCTAACGGAATGCCTAAGCTCGTCTCCCCTGCGGATTTTCCTAATGTCTCTGTGCCAGGGAATGCTAGGGGTGATTGCAGGCAATCCCAGTGAACGAGGCTGCCTCCCCAAGGTCAGGGAAATTATTTCCCGGACTTCCCCGAACAGGGAACACCTGTGACTGTAGAGAGCTGCGTGGAGTTGTCTCTCGAGCTCCCACACGCACTGACAATGGTTCCGGAATCCTGAGCGTGGGGAGGTTCCACCAACGGTCGGCAGCGCGTGGGTTCAAACGGAATGCCTAAGCTCGTCTCCCCTGAGGGTTTTCCTAATGTCTCTGTGCCAGGGAATGCTAGGGGTGATTGCAGGATATCCCTGTGACCGAGGCTGCCTCCCCAAGGTCAGGGAAGGTATTTCCCGGACTTCCCCGAACACGGAACACCTGTGACTGAAGAGAGCTGCGTGGAGTTGTCTCTCGAGCTTCCCCACGCACTAACAATGGTTCCGGAATCCTGAGCGTGGGGAGGTTCCACCAACGGTCGACAGCGCGTGGGTTCTAACGGAATGCCTTAGCTCGTCTCCCCTGAGGGTTTTCCTAATGTCTCTGTGCCAGGGAATGCTAGGGGTGATTGCAGGCTATCCCAGTGACCGAGGATGCTTCCCCAAGATCAGGGAAGCTATTTCCCGGACTTCCCCGAACATTTAACACCTGTGACTGAAGAGAGCTGCGTGGATTTGTCTCTCGAGCTCCCCCACGCACTGACAATGGTTCCGGAATCCTGAGCGTGGGGAGGTTCCATCAACGGTCGGCAGCGCGTGGGTTCTAACGGAATGCCTAAGCTCGTCTCCCCTGAGTGTTTTCCTAATGTCTCTGTGCCAGGGAATGCTAGGGGTGATTGCAGGCAATCCCAGAGCCCGAGGCTGCCTCCCCAAGGTCAGGGAAGTTATTTCCCGGACTTCCCCGAACAGGGAACACCTGTGACTGAAGAGAGCTGCGTGGAGTTGTCTCTCGAGCTCCACCACGCACTGACAATGGTTCCGGAATCCTGAGCGTGGGGAGGTTCCACCAACGGTCGGCAGCGCGTGGGTTGTAACGGAATGCCTAAGCTCGTCTCCACTGAGGGTTTTCGTAATATCTCTTTGCCAGGGAATGCTAGGGGTGATTACAGGATATCCCTGTGACCGAGGCTGCCTCCCCAAGTTCAGGGAAGTTATTTCGCGGACTTCCCCCAACAGGGAACACCTGTGACTGAAGAGAGCTGCGTGGAGTTGTCTCTCGAGCTCCCCCACGCACTGACACTGGTTTCGGAATCCTGAGCGTGGGGAGGTTCCACCAACTGTCGGCAGCGCGTGGGTTCTAACGGAATGCCTAAGCTCGTCTCCCCTGAGGGTTTTCATAATATCTCTTTGCCAGGGAAAGCTAGGGGTGATTACAGGCAATCCCAGTGACTGAGTCTGCCTCCACAAAGTCAGGGAAGGTATTTCCCGGACTTCCCCGAACAGGGAACACCTGTGACTGAAGAGAGCTGCGTGGAGTTGTCTCTCGAGCTCCCCCACGCACTGACAATGTTTCCGGAATCCTGAGCGTGGGGAGGTTCCACCAACGGTCGGCAGCGCGTGGGTTCTAACGGAATGCCTAAGCTCGTCTCCCCTGAGGGTTTTCCAAATGTCTCTGTGTCAGGGAAAGCTAGAGGTGTTTGCAGGCAATCCCAGTGACCGAGGCTGCCTCCCCAAGGTCAGTGAAGGTATTTCCCGGACTTCCCCGAACAGGGAACACCTGTGACTGAAGAGAACTGCGTGGAGTTGTCTCTCTGGCTCCCCCACGCACTGACAATGGTTCCGGAATCCTGAGCGTGTGGAGGTTCCACCAACGGTCGGCAGCACGTGGGTTCTAACGGAATGCCTAAGCACGACTCCCCTGAGGGTTTTCCTAATGTCTCTGTGCCAGGGAATGCTAGGGGTGATTGCAGGCAATCCCAGTGACCGAGGCTGCCTCCCCAAGGTCAGGGAAGGTATTTCCCGTACTTCCCCGAACAGGGAACACCTGTGACTGAAGAGAGCTGCGTGGAGTTGTCTCTCGAGCTCCCCCACGCACTGACAATGGTTCCGGAATCCTGAGCGTGGGGAGGTTCCACCAACGGTCGGCAGCGCGTGGGTTCTAACGGAATGCCTAAGCTCGTCTCCCCTGAGGGTTTTCCTAATGTCTCTGTGCCAGGGAATGCTAGGGGTGATTGCAGGCAATTCCAGTGACCGAGGCTGCCTCCCCAAGGTCAGGGAAGGTATTTCCCGGACTTCCCCGAACAGGGAACACCTGTGACTGAAGAGAGCTGCGTGGAGTTGTCTCTCGAGCTCCCCCACGCAGAGACAATGGTTCCGGAATCCTGAGCGTGGGGAGGTTCCACCAACGGTCGGCAGCGCGTGGGATCTAACGGAATGCCTAAGCTCGTCTCCCCTGAGGGTTTTCCTAATGTCTCTGTGCCAGGGAACGCTAGGGGTGATTGCAGGATATCCCAGTGACCGAGGCTGCCTCCCCAAGGTCAGGGAAGTTATTTCCCGGACTTCCCCGAACAGGGAACACCTGTGACTGAAGAGAGCTGCGTGGAGTTGCCTCTCGAGCTGCCCCACGCACTGACAATGGTTCCGGAATCCTGAGCGTGGGGAGGTTCCACCAACGGTCGGCAGCGCATGGGTTCTAACGGAATGCCTAAGCTCGTCTCCCCTGAGTGTTTTCCTAATTTCTCTGTGACAGGGAATGCTATGGGTGATTGCAGGCAATCCCAGAGACCGAGGCTGCCTCCCCAAGGTCAGGGAAGTTATTTCCCGGACTTCCCCGAACAGGGAACACCTGTGACTGAAGAGAGCTGCGTGGAGTTGTCTTTCGAGCTCCACCACGCACTGACAATGGTTCCGGAATCCTGAGCGTGGGGAGGTTCCACCAACGGTCGGCAGCGCGTGGGTTGTAACGGAATGCCTAAGCTCGTATCCACTGAGGTTTTTCGTAATATCTCTTTGCCAGGGAATGCTAGGGGTGATTACAGGATATCCCTGTGCCCGAGGCTGCCTCCCCAAGTTCAGGGAAGGTATTTCCCGGACTTCTCCGAACAGGGAACACCTGTGACTGGAGAGAGCTGCGTGGAGTTGTCTCTCGAGCTCACCCACGCACTGACAATGGTTCCGGAATCCTGAGCGTGGGGAGGTTCCACCAACGGTCGGCAGCGCGTGGGTTCTAACGGAATGCCTAAGCTCGTCTCCCCTGAGGGTTTTCCTAATGTCTCTGTGCCAGGGAATGCTAGGGGTGATTGCAGGATATCCCAGTGACCGAGGCTGCCTCCCCAAGGTCAGGGAAGTTATTTCCCGGACTTCCCCGAACAGGGAACACCTGTGACTGAAGAGAGCTGCGTGGAGTTGCCTCTCGAGCTCCCCCACGCACTGACAATGGTTCCGGAATCCTGAGCGTGGGGAGGTTCCACCAACGGTCGGCAGCGCATGGGTTCTAACGGAATGCCTAAGCTCGTCTCCCCTGAGTGTTTTCCTAATGTCTCTGTGACAGGGAATGCTAGGGGTGATTGCAGGCAATCCCAGAGACCGAGGCTGCCTCCCCAAGGTCAGGGAAGTTATTTCCCGGACTTCCCCGAACAGGGAACACCTGTGACTGAAGAGAGCTGCGTGGAGTTGTCTCTCGAGCTCCACCACGCACTGACAATGGTTCCGGAATCCTGAGCGTGGGGAGGTTCCACCAACGGTCGGCAGCGCGTGGGTTGTAACGGAATGCCTAAGCTCGTCTCCACTGAGGTTTTTCGTAATATCTCTTTGCCAGGGAATGCTAGGGGTGATTGCAGGCAATCCCAGTGACCGAGGCTGCCTCCCCAAGTTCAGGGAAGGTATTTCCCGGACTTCCCCGAACAGGGAACACCTGTGACTGAAGAGAGCTGCGTGGAGTTGTCTCTCGAGCTCCCCCACGCAGAGACAATGGTTCCGGAATCCTGAGCGTGGGGAGGTTCCACCAACGGTCGGCAGCGCGTGGGTTCTAACGGAATGCCTAAGCTCGTCTCCCCTGAGGGTTTTCCTAATGTCTCTCTGCCAGGGAATGCTAGGGGTGATTGCAGGATATCCCTGTGCCCGAGGATGCCTCCCCAAGATCAAGGAAGGTATTTCCCAGACTTCCCCGAACAGGGAACACCTGTGACTGAAGAGAGCTGCGTGGAGTTGTCTCACGAGCTCCCCCACGCACTGACAATGGTTCAGGATTCCTGAGCGTGGGGAGGTTCCACCAACGGTCGGCAGCGCGTGGGTTCTAACGGAATGCCTAAGCTCGTCTCCCCTGAGGGTTTTCCTAATTTCTCTGTGCCAGGGAATGCTAGGGGTGATTGCAGGCAATCCCAGAGACCGAGGCTGCCTCCCCAAGGTCAGGGAAGTTATTTCGCGGACTTCCCCCAACAGGGAACACCTGTGACTGAAGAGAGCTGCGTGGAGTTGTCTCTCGAGCTCCCCCACGCACTGACAATGGTTTCGGAATCCTGAGCGTGGGGAGGTTCCACCAACTGTCGGCAGCGCGTGGGTTCTAACGGAATGCCTTAGCTCGTCTCCCCTGAGTGTTTTCCTAATGTCTCTGTGACAGGGAATACTACGGGTGATTGCAGGCAATCCCAGTGAAAGAGGCTGCATCCCGAAGTTCAGGGAAGTTATTTCCCGGACTTCCCCGAACAGGGAACACATGTGACTGAAGAGAGCTGCGTGGAGTTGTCTCTCGAGCTCCCCCACGCACTGACAATGGTTCCGGAATCCTGAGCGTGGGGAGGTTCCACCAACGGTCGGCAGCGCGTGGGTTCTAACGGAATGCCTAAGCTCGTCTCCCCTGAGGCTTTTCCTAATTTCTCTGTGCCAGGGAATGCTAGGGGTGATTGCAGGCAATCCCAGTGACCGAGGCTGCCTCCCCAAGGTCAGGGAAGGTATTTCCCGGACTTCCCCGAACAGGGAACACCTGTGACTGAAGAGAGCTGCGTGGAGTTGTCTCTCGAGCTCCCCCACGCACTGACAATGGTTCCGGAATCCTGAGCGTGGGGAGGTTCCACCAACGGTCGGCAGCGCGTGGGTTCTAACGGAATGCCTAAGCTCGTCTCCCCTGAGGGTTTTCCTAATTTCTCTGTGCCAGGGAATGCTAGGGGTGATTGCAGGCAATCCCAGAGACCGAGGCTGCCTCCCCAAGGTCAGGGAAGTTATTTCCCGGACTTCCCCGAACAGGGAACACCTGTGACTGAAGAGAGCTGCGTGGAGTTGTCTCTCGGACTCCCCCACGCACTGACAATGGTTCCGGAATCCTGAGCGTGGGGAGGTTCCACCAACGGTCGGCAGCGCTTGGGTTCTAACGGAATGCCTAAGCACGTCTCCCCTGAGGGTTTTCCTAATGTCTCTGTGCCAGGGAATGCTAGGGGTGATTGCAGGCAATCCCAGTGACCGAGGCTGCCTCCCCAAGGTCAGGGAAGGTATTTCCCGGACTTCCCCGAACAGGGAACACCTGTGACTGAAGAGAGCTGCGTGGAGTTGTCTCTCGAGCTCCCCCACGCACTGACAATGGTTCCGGAATCCTGAGCGTGGGGAGGTTCCACCAACGGTCGGCAGTGCGTGGGTTCTAACGGAATGCCTAAGCTCGTCTCCCCTGAGGGTTTTCCTAATGTCTCTGTGCCAGGGAATGCTAGGGGTGATTGCAGGCAATCCCAGTGACCGAGGCTGCCTCCCCAAGGTCAGGGAAGTTATTTCCCGGACTTCCCCGAACAGAGAACACCTGTGACTAAAGAGAGCTGCATGGAGTTGTCTCTCGAGCTCCCCCACGCACTGACAATGGTTGCGGAATCCTGAGCGTTGGGAGGTTCCACCAACGGTCGGCAGAGCGTGGGTTCTAACGGAATGCCTATGCTCGTCTCCCCTGAGGATTTTCCTAATATCTCTTTGCCAGGGAATGCTAGGGGTGATTGCAGGCAATCCCAGTGACCGAGGCTGCCTCCCCAAGGTCAGGGAAGGTATTCCCCGGACTTCCCCGAACAGGGAACACCTGTGAATGAAGAGAGCTGCGTGGAGTTGTCTCTCGAGCTCCCCCACGCACTGACAATGGTTCCGGAATCCTGAGCGTGGGGAGGTTCCACCAACGGTCGGCAGCGCGTGGGTTCTAACGGAATGCCTAAGCTCGTCTCCCCTGAGGGTTTTCCTAATGTCTCTGTGCCAGGGAATGCTAGGGTGATTGCAGGCAATCCCAGAGCCTGAGGCTGCCTCCCCAAGGTCAGGGAAGGTATTTCCCGGACTTCCCCGAACAGGGAACACCTGTGACTGAAGAGAGCTGCGTGGAGTTTTCTCTCGATCTCCCCCAAGCACTGACAATGGTTCCGGAATCCTGAGCGTGGGGAGGTTCCACCAACGGTCGGCAGCGCGTGGATTCTAACGGAAGGCCTAAGCTCGTCTCCCCTGAGGGTTTTCCTAATGTCTCTGTGCCAGGGAATGCTAGGGGTGATTGTAGGCAATCCCAGTGACCGAGGCTGAATCCCGAAGATCATGGAAGTTATTTCCCGGACTTCCCCGAACAGGGAACACCTGTGACTGAAGAGAGCTGCGTGGAGTTGTCTCTCGAGCTCCCCCACGCACTGACAATGGTTCCGGAATCCTGAGCGTGGGGAGGTTCCACCAACGGTCGACAGCGCATGGGTTCTAACGGAATGCCTAAGCTCGTCTCCCCTGAGGGTTTTCCTAATGTCTCTGTGCCAGGAAATGCTAGGGGTGATTGCAGGCAATCCCAGTGACCGAGGATGCTTCCCCAAGGTCAGGGAAGGTATTTCCCGGACTTCCCCGAACATTTAACACCTGTGACTGAAGAGAGCTGCGTGGAGTTGTCTCTCGAGCTCCCCCACGCACTGACAATGGTCCCGGAATCCTGAGCTTGGGGAGGTTCCACCAACGGTCGGCAGCGCGTGGGTTCTAACGGAATGCCTAAGCTCGTCTCCCCTGAGTGTTTTCCTAATGTCTCTGTGCCAGGGAATGCTAGGGGTGATTGCAGGCAATCCCAGTGACCGAGGCTGCCTCCCCAAGGTCAGGGAAGGTATTTCCCGGACTTCCCCGAACAGGGAAAACCTGTGACTGAAGAGAGCTGCGTGGAGTTGTCTCTCGGACTCCCCCACGCACTGACAATGGTTCCGGAATCCTGAGTGTGGGGAGGTTCCACCAACGGTCGGCAGCGCGTGGGTTCTAACGGAAGGCGTAAGCTCGTCTCCCCTGAGGGTTTTCCTAATGTCTCTGTGCCAGGGAATGCTAGGGGTGATTGCAGGCAATCCCAGTGACCGAGGCTGCATCCCCAAAGTCAGGGAATATATTTCCCGGACTTCCCCGAACAGGGAACACCTGTGACTGAAGAGAGCTGCGTGGAGTTGTCTCTCGATCTCCCCCACGCACTGACAATGGTTTCGGAATCCTGAGCGTGGGGAGGTTCCACCAACGGTCGGCAGCGCGTGGGTTCTAACGGAATGCCTAAGCTCGTCTCCCCTCTGTGTTTTCCTAATGTCTCTGTGCCAGGGAATGCTAGGAGTGATTGCAGGTTATCCCAGTGACCGAGGCTGCCTCCCCAAGTTCAGGGAAGGTATTTCCCGGACTTCCCCGAACAGGGAACACCTGTGACTGAAGAGAGCTGCGTGGAGTTGTCTCTCGAGGTCCCCCACGCACTGACAATGGTTCCGGAATCCTGAGCGTGGGGAGGTTCCACCAACGGTCGGCAGCGCGTGGGTTCTAACGGAATGCCTAAGCTCGTCTCCCCTGAGGGTTTTCCTAATGTCTCTGTGCCAGGGAATGCTAGGGGTGATTGCAGGATATCCCTGTGACGGAGGCTGCCTCCCCAAGGTCAGGGAAGGTATTTCCCGGACTTCCCCGAACAGGGAACACCTGTGACTGAAGAGACCTGCGTGGAGTTGTCTCTCGAGCTCCCCCACGCACTGACAATGGTTCCGGAATCCTGAGCGTGGGGAGGTTCCACCAACGGTCGGCAGTGCGTGGGTTCTAACGGAAGGCCTAAGCTCGTCTCCCCTGAGGTTTTTCCTAATGTCTCTGTACCAGGGAATGCTAGGGGTGATTGCAGGCAATCCCAGTGACCGAGGCTGCCTCCCCAAGGTCAGGGAAGGTATTTCCCGGACTTCCACGAACAGGGAACACCTGTGAGTGAAGAGAGCTGCGTGGACTTGTCTCTCGAGCTCCCCTAAGCACTGACAATGGTTCCGGAATCCTGAGCGTGGGGAGGTTCCACCAACGGTCGGCAACGCTTGGGTTCTAACGGAAGGCCTAAGCTCGTCTCCCCTGAGGGTTTTCCTTATGTCTCTGTGCCAGGGAATGCTACGGGTGATTGCAGGCAATCCCAGTGATCGAGGCTGCCTCCCCAAGGTCAGGGAATGTATTTCCCGGACTTCCCCGAACAGGGAACACGTGTGACTGAAGAGAGCTGCGTGGAGTTGTCTCTCGAGCTCCCCCACGCACTGACAATGTTTCCGGAATCCTGAGCGTGGGGAGGTTCCACCAACGGTCGGCAGCGCGTGGGTTCTAACGGAAGGCCTAAGCTCGTCTCCCCTGAGGGTTTTCCTAATGTCTCTGTGCCAGGGAATGCTAGGGTTGATTGCAGGCAATCCCAGTGACCGAGGCTGCCTCCCCAAGGTCAGGGAAGGTATTTCCCGGACTTCCCCGAACAGGGAACACCTGTGACTGAAGAGAGCTGCGTGGAGTTGTCTCTCGAGCTCCCCCACGCACTGACAATGGTTCCGGAATCCTGAGCGTGGGGAGGTTCCACCAACGGTCGGCAGCGCGTGGGTTCTAACGGAATGCCTAAGCTCGTCTCCCCTGAGGGTTTTCCTAAAGTCTCTGTGCCAGGGAATGCTAGGGGTGATTGCAGGATATCCCAGTGACTGAGGCTGCCTCCCCAAGGTCAGGGAAGGTATTTTCCGAACTTCCCCGAACAGGGAACACCTGTGACTGAAGAGAGCCTCGTGGAGTTGTCTCTCGAGCTCCCCCACGCACTGACAATGGTTCCGGAATCCTGAGAGTGGGGAGGTTCCACCAACGGTCGGCAGCGCGTGAGTTCTAACGGAATGCCTAAGCTCGTCTCCCCTGACGGTTTTCCTAATGTCTCTGTGCCAGGGAATGCTAGGGGTGATTGCAGGATATCCCAGTGACCGCGGCTACCTCCCCAAGGTCAGGGAAGGTATTTCCCGAACTTCCCCGCACAGGGAACACCTGTGACTGAAGAGAGCCTCGTGGAGTTGTCTCTCGAGCTCCCCCACGCACTGACAACGGTTCCGGAATCCTGAGCGTGGGGAGGTTCCACCAACGGTCGGCAGCGCGTGGGTTCTAACGGAATGCCTAAGCTCGTCTCCCCTGAGGGTTTTCCTAATGTCTCTGTGCCAGGGAATGCTAGGGGTGATTGCAGGATATCCCAGTGACCGTGGCTGCCTCCACAAGCTCAGGGAAGGTATTTCCTGGACTTCCCCGAACAGGGAACACCTGTGACTGAAGAGAGCTGCGTGGAGTTGTCTCTCGAGATCCCCTACGCACTGACAATGGTTCCGGAATCCTGAGCGTGGGGAGGTTCCACCAACGGTCGGCAGCGCGTGGGTTCTTACGGAATGCATAAGCTCGTCTCCCCTGAGGGTTTTCCTAATGTCTCTGTGCCAGGGAATGCTAGGTGTGATTGCAGGCAATCCCAGTGACCAAGGTTGCCTCCCCAAGGTCAGGGAGGGTATTTCGCGGACTTCCCCGAACAGGGAACACATGTGACTGAAGAGAGCCTCGTGGAGTTGTCTCTCGAGCTCCCCCACGCACTGACAATGGTTCCGGAATCCTGAGAGTGGGGAGGTTCCACCAACGGTCTGCAGCGCGTGGGTTCTAATGGAAGGCCTAAGCTCGTCTCCCCTGAGGGTTTTCCTAATGTCTCTGTGCCAGGGAATGCTGGGGGTGATTGCAGGTAATCCCAGTGACCGAGGCTACCTCCCCAAGTTCAGGGAAGGTATTTCCCGAACTTCCCGGAACAGGGAACACCTGTGACTGAAGAGAGCTGCGTGGAGTTGTCTCTCGAGCTCCCCCACGCACTGACAATGGTTCCGGAATCCTGAGCGTGGGGAGGTTCCACCAACGGTCGGCAGCGCGTGGGTTCTAACGGAATGCCTAAGCTCGTCTCCCCTGAGGGTTTTCCTAATGTCTCTGTGCCAGGAAATGCTAGGGGTGATTACAGGATATCCCTGTGACTGAGGCTGCCTCCCGAAGTTCAGGAAAGGTATTTCCCGGACTTCCCCGAACAGGGAACACCTGTGACTGAAGAGAGCCTCGTGGAGTTGTCTCTCGAGATCCCCGACGCACTGACAATGGTTCCGGAATCCTGAGCGTGGGGAGGTTCCACCAAAGGTCGGCAGAGCGTGGGTTCTAACGGAATGCCTTAGCTCGTCTCCCCTGAGGGTTTTCCAAATGTCTCTGTGCCAGGGAATGCTAGGGGTGATTGCAGGATATCCCAGTGACCGAGGCTGCCTCCACAAGCTCAGGGAATGTATTTCCTGGACTTCCCCGAACAGGGAACACCTGTGACTGAAGAGAGCCGCGTGGAGTTGTCTCTCGAGATCCCCCACGCACTGACAATGGTTCCGGAATCCTGAGCGTGGGGAGGTTCCACCAACGGTCGGCAGCGCGTGGGTTCTAGCGGAAGGCCTAAGCTCGTCTCCCCTGAGGGTTTTCCTAATGTCTCTGTGCCAGGGAATGCTAGGGGTGATTGCAGGTTATCCCAGTGACCGAGGCTGCCTCCCCAAGGTCAGGGAAGGTATTTCCCGGACTTCCCCGAACAGGGAACACCTGTGATTGAAGACAGCTGCGTGCAGTTGTCTCTCGAGCTCCCCCACGCACTGACAATGGTTCCGGAATCCTGAGCGTGGGGAGGTTCCACCAACGGTCGGCAGCGCGTGGGTTCTAACGGAATGCCTAAGCTCGTCTCCCCTGAGGGTTTTCCTAATGTCTCTTTGCCAGGGAATGCTAGGGGTGATTGCAGGCAATCCCAGGGACCGAGGCTGCCTCCCCAAAATCAGGGAAGTTATTTCCCGGACTTCCCCGGACAGGGAACACCTGTGACTGAAGAGAGCTGCGTGGAGTTGTCTCTCGATCTCCCCCACGCACTGACAATTGTTCCGGAATCCTGAGCGTGGGGAGGTTCCACCAACGGTCGGCAGCGCGTGGGTTCTAACGGAATGCCTAAGCTCGTCTCCCCTGAGTGTTTTCCTAATGTCTCTGTGCCAGGGAATGCTAGGGGTGATTGCAGGATATCCCAGTGACCGAGGCTACCTCCCCAAGGTCAAGGAAGTTATTTCCCGGACTTCCCCGAACAGGGAACACCTGTGACTGAAGAGAGCTGCGTGGAGTTGTCTCTCGAGCTCCCCCACGCACTGACAATTGTCCCGGAATCCTGAGCGTGGGGAGGTTCCACCAACGGTCGGCAGCGCCTGGGTTCTAACGGAATGCCTAAGCTCGTCTCCCCTGAGGGTTTTCCTAATGTCTCTGTGCCAAGGAATGCTAGGGGTGATTGCAGGATTTCCCAGTGACCGAGGCTGCCTCCCCAAGGTCAGGGAAGGTATTTCCCGGACTTCCCCGAACAGGGAACACCAGTGACTGAAGAGAGCCTCATGGAGTTCTCTCTCGAGCTCCCCCACGCACTGACAATGTTTCGGGAATCCTGAGCGTGGGGAGGTTCCACCAACGGTCGGCAGCGCGTGGGTTCTAACGGAATGCCTAAGCTCGTCTCCCCTGAGGGTTTTCCTAATATCTCTGTGCCAGGGAATGCTAGGGGTGATTGCCTGCAATCCCAGTGACCGAGGCTGCCTCCCCAAAGTCAGGGAAGGTATTTCCCGGACTTCCCCGAACAGGGAACACCTGTGACTGAAGAGAGCTGCGTGGAGTTGTCTCTCGAGCTCCCCCACGCACTGACAATGGTTCCGGAATCTTGAGCGTGGGGAGTTTCCACCAACGGTTGGCAGCGCGTGGGTTCTAATGGAATGCCTAAGCTCGTCTCCCCTGAGGGTTTTCCTAATGTCTCTGTGCCAGGGAATGCTAGGGGTGATTGCAGGATATCCCAGTGACCGAGGCTGCCTCCCCAAGGTCAGGGAAGGTATTTCCCGGACTTCCCCGAACAGGGAACACCTGTGACTGAAGAGAGCTGCGTGGAGTTGTCTCTGGAGCTCCCCCACGCACTGACAATGGTTTCGGAATCCTGAGCGTGGGGAGGTTCCACCAACGGTCGGCAGCGCGTGGGTTCTAACGGAATGCCTAAGCTCGTCTCCCCTGAGGGTTTTCCTAATGTCTCTGTGCCAGGGAATGCTAGGGGTGATTGCAGGATATCCCAGTGACCGAGGCTGCCTCCCCAAGGTCAGGGATGGTATTTCCCGGACTTCCCCGAACAGGGAACACCTGTGACTGAAGAGAGCTGCGTGGAGTTGTCTCTCGAGGTCCCCCACGCACTGACAATGGTTCCGGAATCCTGAGCGTGGGGAGGTTCCACCAACGGTCGGCAGCGCTTGGGTTCTAACGGAATGCCTAAGCTCGTCTCCCCTGAGGATTTTTCTAATGTCTCTGTGCTTGGGAATGCTAGCGGTGATTGCAGGATATCCCAGTGACCGAGGCTGCCTCCCCAAGGTCAGGGAAGGTATTTCCCGGACTTCCCAGAACCGGGAACACCTGTGACTGAAGAGAGCTGCGTGGAGTTTTCTCTCGAGCTCCCCCACGCACTGACAATGGTTCCGGAATCCTGAGCGTGGGGAGGTTCCACCAACGGTCGGCAGCGCGTGGGTTCTAACGGAATGCCTAAGCTCGTCTCCCCTAAGGGTTTTCCTAATGTCTCTGTGCCAGGGAATGCTAGGGGTGATTGCAGGCAATCCCAGTGACCGAGGCTGCCTCCCCAAGCTCAGGGAAAGTATTTCCCAGACTTCCCCGAACAGGGAACACCTGTGACTGAAGAGAGCTGCGTGGAGTTGTCTCTCGAGCTCCCCCACGCACTGACAATGGTTCCGGAATCCTGAGCGTGGGGAGATTCCACCAACGGACGGCAGCGGGTGGGTTCTAACGGAATGCCTAAGCTCGTCTCCCCTGAGGGTTTTCCTAATGTCTCTGTGCCAGGGAATGCTAGGGGTGATTGCAGGATATCCCAGTGACCGAGGCTGCCTCCCCAAGGGCAGGGAAGGTATTTCCCGGGATTCCCCGAACAGGAAACACCCGTGACTGAAGAGAGCTGCGTGGAGTTGTCTCTCGAGCTCCCCCACGCACTGAAAATGTTTCCGGAATCCTGTGCGTGGGGAGGTTCCACCAACGGTCGGCAGCGCGTGGGTTCTAACGGAATGCCTAAGCTCGTCTCCCCTGAGGGTTTTCCTAATGTCTCTGTGCCAGGGAATGCAAGGGGTGATTGCAGGATATCCCAGTGACCGAGGATGCCTCCCCAAGGTCAGGGAAGTTATTTCCCGGACTTCCCCGAACAGGGAACACCTGTGACTGAAGAGAGCTGCGTGGAGTTGTCTCTCGAGCTCCCCCACGCACTGATAATGGTTCCGGAATCCTGAGCGTGGGGAGGTTCCACCAACGGTCGGCAGCGCGTGGGTTCTAACGGAATGCCTAAGCTCGTCTCCCATGAGGGTTTTCCTAATGTCTCTGTGCCAGGGAATGCTTGGGGTGATTGCAGGATATCCTAGTGACCGAGGCTGCCTCCCCAAGGTCAGGGAAGATTTTTCCCAGACTTCCCCGAACAGGGAACACCTGTGACTGAAGAGAGCTGCGTGGAGTTGTCTCTCGAGCTCCCCCACGCACTGAAAATTGTTCCGGAATCCTGAGCGTGGGGAGGTTCCACCAACGGTCGGCAGCGCGTGGGTTCTAACGGAATGCCTAAGCTCGTCTCCCCTGAGGGTTTTCCTAATGTCTCTGTGCCAGGGAATGCTAGGGGTGATTGCAGGATATCCTAGTGACCGAGGCTGCCTCCCCAAGTTCAGGGAAGGTATTTCTCGGACTTTCCCGAACAGGGAACACCTGTGACTGAAGACAGCTGCGCGGAGTTGTCTCTCGAGCTCCCCCACGCACTGACAATGGTTCCGGAATCCTGAGCGTGGGGAGGTTCCATCAACTGTCGGCAGCGCGTGGGTTCTAACGGAATGCCTAATCTCGTCTCCCCTGAGGGTTTTCCTAATGTCTCTGTGCCAGGGAATGCTAGGGGTGATTGCAGGATATCCCAGTGACAGAGGCTGCCTCCCCAAGGACAGGGAAAGTATTTCCCGGACTTCCCCGAACAGGGAACACATGTGACTGAAGAGAGCTGCGTGGAGTTGTCTCTCGAGCTCCCCCACGCACTGACAATGGTTCCGGAATCCTGAGCGTGGGGAGGTTCCACCAACGGTCGGCAGCGCGTGGGTTCAAACGTAATGCCTAAGCTCGTCTCCCCTGAGGGTTTTCCTAATATCTCTGTGCCAGGGAATGCTAGGGGTGATTGCAGGATATCCCAGTGACCGAGGCTGCCTCCCCAAATTCAGGGAAGTTATTTCCCGGACTTCCCCGAAAAGGGAATGCCTGTGAGTGAAGAGAGCTGCGGGGAGTTGTCTCTCGGGCTCCCCCACGCACTGACAATGGTTCCGGAATCCTGAGCGTGGGAAGGTTCCACCTACGGTCTGCAGCGTGTTGGTTCTAACGTAATGCCTAATCGGGTCTCCCCTGAGTGTTTTCCTAATGTCTCTGTGCCAGGGAATGCTAGCGGTAATTGCAGGATATCCCAGTGACCGAGGCTGCCTCCCCAAGGACAGGGAAGGTATTTCCCTGACTTCCCCGAACAGGGAACACCTGTGACTGAAGAGAGCTGCGTGGAGTTGTCTCTCGAACTCCCCCACGCACTGACAATTGTTCCAGAATCCTGAGCGTGGGGAGGTTCCACCGACGATCGGCAGCGCGTGGGTTCTAACGGAATGCCTAAGCTCGTCTCCCCTGAGGGTTTTCCTAATGTCTCTGTGCCAGGGAATGCTAGGGGTGATTGCAGGATATCCCAGTGACCGAGCCTGCCTCCCCAAATTCAGGGAAGTTATTTCCTGGACTTCCCGAACAGGGAACACCTGTGACTGAAGAGAGCTGCGTGGAGTTGTCTCTCGAGCTCCCCCACGCACTGACAATGTTTCCGGAATTCTGAGGGTGGGGAGGTACCACCAACGGTCGGTAGCGCGTGGGTTCTAACGGAATGCCTAAGCTCGTCTCCCGTGATGTTTTTCCCAATGTCTCTGAGCCAGGGAATGCTAGGGGTGATTGCAGGATATCCAAGTGACCGAGGCTGCATCCCCAAGGTCAGGGAAGGTGTTTCCCGGACTTCCCCAAACAGGGAACACCTGTGACTGAAGAGAGCCGCGTGGAGTTGTCTCTCGAGCTCCCCCACGCACTGACAATCGTTCCGGAATCCTGAGCGTGGGGAGGTTCCACCAACGGTCGTTAGCGCGTGGGTTCTAACGGAATGCCTAAGCTCGTCTTTCCTGAGGGTTTTCTTAATCCCTCTATGCCACGGAATGCTAGGGGTGATTGCAGGATATCCCAGTGACCGAGGCTGCCTCCCCAAGGTCAGGGAAGGTATTTCCCGGACTTCCCCGAACAGGGAACACCTGTGACTGAAGAGAGCTGCGTGGAGTTGTCTCTCGAGCTCCCCCACGCACTGACAATGGTTCCGGAATCCTGAGCGTGGGGTGGTTCCCCCAACGGTCGGCAGCGCGTGGGTTCTAACGGAATGCCTAAGCTCGTCTTTCCTGAGGGTTTTCCTAATGTCTCTCTGCCAGGGAATACTAGGGGTGATTGCAGGATATCCCTGTGACCGAGGCTGCCTCCCCAAGGTCAGGGAAGGTATTTCCCAGACTTCCCCGAACAGGGAACACCAGTGACTGAAGAGAGCTGCGTGGAGTTGTCTCTCGAGCTCCCCCACGCACTGACAATGTTTCCGGAATCCTGAGCGTGGGGAGGTTCCACCAACGTTCGGCAGCGCGTGGGTTCTAACGGAATGCCTAAGCTCGTCTCCCCTGAGGGTTTTCCTAATGTCTCTGTGCCAGGGAATGCTAGGGGTGATTGCAGGATATCCCAGTGACCGAGGCTGCCTCCCCAAGGGCAGGGAAGGTATTTCCCGGGATTCCCCGAACAGGGAACACCCGTGACTGAAGAGAGCTGCGTGGAGTTGTCTCTCGAGCTCCCCCACGCACTGACAATGGTTCCGGAATCCTGAGCGTGGGGAGGTTCCACCAACGGTCGGCAGCGCGTGGGTTCTAACGGAATGCCTAAGCTCGTCTCCCCTAAGGGTTTTCCTAATGTCTCTGTGCCAGGGAATGCTAGGGGTGATTACAGGCAATCCCAGTGACCGAGGCTGCCTCCCCAAGGTCAGGGAAGGTATTTCCTGGACTTCCCCGAACAGGGAACACCTGTGACTGAAGAGAGCTGCGTGGAGTTGTCTCTCGAGCTCCCCCACGCACTGACAATGGTTCCGGAATCCTGAGCGTGGGGAGGTTCCACCAACGGTCGGCAGCGCGTGGGTTCTAACGGAATGC
Source organism: Vicugna pacos (assembly GCF_048564905.1). Taxonomy (NCBI): domain Eukaryota; kingdom Metazoa; phylum Chordata; class Mammalia; order Artiodactyla; family Camelidae; genus Vicugna; species Vicugna pacos. The sequence continues at coordinate 787,090 of NC_133021.1, forward strand.
CTAAGCTCGTCTCCCCTGAGGGTTTTCCTAATGTCTCTGTGCCAGGGAATGCTAGGGGTGATTGCAGGCAATCCCAGTGAACGAGGCTGCCTCCCCAATGTCAGGGAAGTTATTTCCCGGACTTCCCCGAAAAGAGAATGCCTGTGAGTGAAGAGAGCTGCGTGGAGTTGTCTCTCGGGCTCCCCCACGCACTGACAATGGTTACGGAATCCTGAGCGTGGGAAGGTTCCACCAACGGACGGCAGCGGGTGGGTTCTAACGGAATGCCTAAGCTCGTGTCCCCTGAGTGTTTTCCTAATATCTCTGTGCCAAGGAATGCAAGGGTTGATTGCAGGATATCCCAGTGACCGAGCCTGCCTCCCCAAGTTCAGGGAAGTTATTTCTCGGACTTCCCCGAACAGGGAACACCTATGACTGAAGAGAGCTGCGTGGAGTTGTCTCTCGAGCTCCCCCACGCACTGACAACGGTTCCGGAATCCTGAGCGTGGGGAGGTTCCACCAACGGTCGGCAGTGCGTGGGTTCTAACGGAATGCCTAAGCTCGTCTCCCCTGAGGATTTTCCTAATGTCTCTGAGCCAGGGAATGCTAGGGGTGATTGCAGGATATCCCAGTGACCGAGGCTGCATCCCCAAGGTCAGGGAAGGTGTTTCCCGGACTTCCCGAACAGGAAACACCTGTGACTGAAGAGAGCTGCGTGGAGTTGTCTCTCGAGCTCCCCCACGCACTGACAATGTTTCCGGAATTCTGAGGTTGGGGAGGTACCACCAACGGTCGGTAGCGCGTGGGTTCTAACGGAATGCCTAAGCTCGTCTCCCGTGATGGTTTTCCCAATGTCTCTGAGCCAGGGAATGCTAGGGGTGATTGCAGGATATCCAAGTGACCGAGGCTGCATCCCCAAGGTCAGGGAAGGTGTTTCCCGGACTTCCCCAAACAGGGAACACCTGTGACTGAAGAGAGCTGCGTGGAGTTGTCTCTCGAGCTCCCCCACGCACTGACAATCGTTCCGGAATCCTGAGCGTGGGGAGGTTCCACCAACGGTCGTTAGCGCGTGGGTTCTAACGGAATGCCTAAGCTCGTCTTTCCTGAGGGTTTTCTTAATCCCTCTATGCCACGGAATGCTAGGGGTGATTGCAGGATATCCCAGTGACCGAGGCTGCCTCCCCAAGGTCAGGGAAGGTATTTCCCGGACTTCCCCGAACAGGGAACACCTGTGACTGAAGAGAGCTGCGTGGAGTTGTCTCTCGAGCTCCCCCACGCACTGACAATGGTTCCGGAATCCTGAGCGTGGGGTGGTTCCCCCAACGGTCGGCAGCGCGTGGGTTCTAACGGAATGCCTAAGCTCGTCTTTCCTGAGGGTTTTCCTAATGTCTCTCTGCCAGGGAATACTAGGGGTGATTGCAGGATATCCCTGTGACCGAGGCTGCCTCCCCAAGGTCAGGGAAGGTATTTCCCAGACTTCCCCGAACAGGGAACACCAGTGACTGAAGAGAGCTGCGTGGAGTTGTCTCTCGAGCTCCCCCACGCACTGACAATGTTTCCGGAATCCTGAGCGTGGGGAGGTTCCACCAACGTTCGGCAGCGCGTGGGTTCTAACGGAATGCCTAAGCTCGTCTCCCCTGAGGGTTTTCCTAATGTCTCTGTGCCAGGGAATGCTAGGGGTGATTGCAGGATATCCCAGTGACCGAGGCTGCATCCCCAAGGGCAGGGAAGGTATTTCCCGGGATTCCCCGAACAGGGAACACCCGTGACTGAAGAGAGCTGCGTGGAGTTGTCTCTCGAGCTCCCCCACGCACTGACAATGGTTCCGGAATCCTGAGCGTGGGGAGGTTCCACCAACGGTCGGCAGCGCGTGGGTTCTAACGGAATGCCTAAGCTCGTCTCCCCTAAGGGTTTTCCTAATGTCTCTGTGCCAGGGAATGCTAGGGGTGATTACAGGCAATCCCAGTGACCGAGGCTGCCTCCCCAAGGTCAGGGAAGGTATTTCCTGGACTTCCCCGAACAGGGAACACCTGTGACTGAAGAGAGCTGCGTGGAGTTGTCTCTCGAGCTCCCCCACGCACTGACAATGGTTCCGGAATCCTGAGCGTGGGGAGGTTCCACCAACGGTCGGCAGCGCGTGGGTTCTAACGGAATGCCTAAGCTCGTCTCCCCTGAGGGTTTTCCTAATGTCTCTGTGCCAGGGAATGCTAGGGGTGATTGCAGGCAATCCCAGTGAACGAGGCTGCCTCCCCAATGTCAGGGAAGTTATTTCCCGGACTTCCCCGAAAAGAGAATGCCTGTGAGTGAAGAGAGCTGCGTGGAGTTGTCTCTCGGGCTCCCCCACGCACTGACAATGGTTCCGGAATCCTGAGCGTGGGAAGGTTCCACCAACGGACAGCAGCGGGTGGGTTCTAACGGAATGCCTAAGCTCGTCTCCCCTGAGTGTTTTCCTAATATCTCTGTGCCAAGGAATGCAAGGGTTGATTGCAGGATATCCCAGTGACCGAGCCTGCCTCCCCAAGTTCAGGGAAGTTATTTCTCGGACTTCCCCGAACAGGGAACACCTATGACTGAAGAGAGCTGCGTGGAGTTGTCTCTCGAGCTCCCCCACGCACTGACAACGGTTCCGGAATCCTGAGCGTGGGGAGGTTCCACCAACGGTCGGCAGTGCGTGGGTTCTAACGGAATGCCTAAGCTCGTCTCCCCTGAGGATTTTCCTAATGTCTCTGAGCCAGGGAATGCTAGGGGTGATTGCAGGATATCCCAGTGACCGAGGCTGCATCCCCAAGTTCAGGGAAGGTGTTTCCCGGACTTCCCCAAACAGGGAACACCTGTGACTGAAGAGAGCCGCGTGGAGTTGTCTCTCGAGCTCCCCCACGCACTGACAATGGTTCCGGAATCCTGAGCGTGGGGTGGTTCCCCCAACGGTCGGCAGCGCTTGGGTTCTAACGGAATGCCTAAGCTCGTCTTTCCTGAGGATTTTCCTAATGTCTCTCTGCCAGGGAATACTAGGGGTGATTGCAGGATATCCCTGTGACCCAGGCTGCCTCCCCAAGGTCAGGGAAGGTATTTCCCAGACTTCCCCGAACAGGGAACACCAGTGACTGAAGAGAGCTGCGTGGAGTTGTCTCTCGAGGTCCCCCACTCACTGACAATGTTTCCAGAATCCTGAGCGTGGGGAGGTTCCACCAACGGTCGGCAGCGCGTGGGTTCTAACGGAATGCCTAAGCTCGTCTCCCCTGAGGGTTTTCCTAATGTCTCTGTGCCAGGGAATGCTAGGGGTGATTGCAGGCAATCCCAGTGACCGAGGTTGCCTCCCTAAAGTCAGGGAAGGTATTTCCCGGACTTCCCCGAACAGGGAACACGTGTGACTAAAGAGAGCTGTGTGGAGTTGTCTCTCGAGCTCCCCCACGCACTGACAATGGTTCCGGAATCCTGAGCGTGGGGAAGTTCCACCAACGGTCGGCAGCGCGTGGGTTCTAACGGAATGCCTAAGCTCGTCTCCCCTGAGGATTTTCCTAATGTCTCTCTGCCAGGGAATGCTAGGGGTGATTGCCTGCAATCCCAGTGACCGAGGCTGCCTCCCCAAGGTCAGGGAAGGTATTTCCCGGACTTCCCCGAACAGGGAACACCTGTGACTGTAGAGAGCTGCGTGGAGTTGTCTCTCGAGCTCCCCCACGCACTGACATTGTTCCGGAATCCTGAGCGTGGGGAGGTTCCACCAACGGTCGGCAGCGCGTGGTTCTAACGGAATGCCTAAGCTCGTCGCCCCTGAGGGTTTTCCTAATGTCTCTGTGCCAGGGAATGCTTGGGGTGATTGCAGGCAATCCCAGTGACCGAGGCTGCCTCCCCAAATCAGGGAAGGTATATCCCGGACTTCCCCGAACAGGGAACACCTGTGACTGAAGAGAGGTGCGTGGAGTTGTCTCTCGAGCTCCCCCACGCACTGACAATGGTTCCGGAATCCTGAGCGTGGGGAGATTCCACCAACGGTCGGCAGCGCGTGGGTTCTAACGGAATGCCTAAGCTCGTCTCCCCTGAGGATTTTCCTAATGTCTCTGTGCCAGGGAATGCTAGGGGTGATTACAGGATATCCCAGTGACCGAGGCTGCCTCCCCAAGGTCAGGGAATGTATTTCCCGGACTTCCCCGAACAGGGAACACCTGTGACTGAAGAGAGCTTTGTGGAGTTGTCTCTCGAGCTCCCCCACGCACTGACAATGGTTCCGGAATCCTGAGCGTGGGGAGGTTCCACCAACGGTCGGCAGCGCGTGGGTTCTAACGGAATGCCTAAGCTCGTCTCCCCTGAGGGTTTTCCTAATGTCTCTCTGCCAGGGAATGCTAGGGGTGATTGCCTGCAATCCCAGTGACCGAGGCTGCCTCCCCAAGGTCAGGGAAGGTATTTCCCGGACTTCCCCGAACAGGGAACACCTGTGACTGAACAGAGCTGCGTGGAGTTGTCTCTCGAGCTCCCCCACGCACTGACAATGGTTCCGGAATCCTGTGCGTGGGGAGGTTCCACCAACGGTCGGCAGCGCGTGGGTTCTAACGGAATGCCTAAGCTCGTCTCCCCTGAGGGTTTTCCTAATGTCTCTGTGCCAGGGAATGCTCGGGGTGATTGCAGGATATCCTAGTGACCGAGGCTGTCTCCCCAAGTTCAGGGAAGGTATTTCTCGGACTTTCCCGAACAGGGAACACCTGTGACTGAAGACAGCTGCGGGGAGTTGTCTCTCGAGCTCCCCCACGCACTGACAATGGTCCCGGATTCCTGAGCTTGGGGAGGTTCCATCAACTGTCGGTAGCGCGTGGGTTCTAACGGAATGCTTAATCTCGTCTCCCCTGAGGGTTTTCCTAATGTCTCTGTGCCAGGGAATGCTAGGGGTGATTGCAGGATATCCCAGTGACCGAGGCTGCCTCCCCAAATTCAGGGAAGGTATTTCCCGGACTTCCCCGAACAGGGAACACATGTGACTGAAGAGAGCTGCGTGGAGTTGTCTCTCGAGCTCCCCCACGCACTGACAATGGTTCCGGAATCCTGAGCGTGGGGAGGTTCCACCAACGGTCGGCAGCGCGTGGGTTCAAAAGGAATGCCTAAGTTCGTCTCCCCTGAGGGTTTTCCTAATATCTCTGTGCCAGGGAATTCTAGGGGTGTTTGCAGGATATCCCAGTGACTGAGGCTGACTTCCCAAAGTCAGGGAAGGTATTTCCCGTACTTCCCCGAACAGGGAACACCTGTGACTGAAGAGAGCTGCGTGGAGTTTTCTCTCGAGCTCCCCCACGCACTGACAATGGTTCCGGAATCCTGAGCGTGGGGAGATTCCACCAACGGACGGCAGCGGGTGGGTTCTAACGGAATGCCTAAGCTCGTCTCCCCTGAGGGTTTTCCTAATTTCTCTGTGCCAGGGAATGCTAGGGGTGATTGCAGGATATCCCAGTGACCGAGGCTGCCTCCCCAAGGGCAGGGAAGGTATTTCCCGGGATTCCCCGAACAGGGAACACCCGTGACTGAAGAGAGCTGCGTGGAGTTGTCTCTCGAGCTCCCCCACGCACTGAAAATGGTTCCGGAATCCTGTGCGTGGGGAGGTTCCACCAACGGTCGGCAGCGCGTGGGTTCTAACGGAATGCCTAAGCTCGTCTCCCCTGAGGGTTTTCCTAATGTCTCTGTGCCAGGGAATGCTAGGGGTGATTGCAGGATATCCCAGTGACCGAGGATGCCTCCCCAAGTTCAGGGAAGGTATTTCCCGGACTTCCCCGAACAGGGAACACCTGTGACTGAAGAGAGCTGCGTGGAGTTGTCTCTCGAGCTCCCCCACGCACTGACAATGGTTCCGGAATCCTGAGCGTGGGGAGTTTCCACCAACGGTTGGCAGCGCGTGGGTTCTAATGGAATGCCTAAGCTCGTCTCCCCTGAGGGTTTTCCTAATGTCTCTGTGCCAGGGAATGCTAGGGGTGATTGCAGGATATCCCAGTGACCGAGGCTGCCTCCCCAAGGTCAGGGAAGGTATTTCCCGGACTTCCCCGAACAGGGAACACCTGTGACTGAAGAGAGCTGCGTGGAGTTGTCTCTCGAGCTCCCCCACGCACTGACAATGGTTGCGGAATCCTGAGCGTGGGGAGGTTCCACCAACGGTCGGCAGCGCGTGGGTTCTAACGGAATGCCTAAGCTCGTCTCCCCTGAGGGTTTTCCTAATGTCTCTGTGCCAGGGAATTCTAGGGGTGATTGCAGGATATCCCAGTGACCGAGGCTGCCTCCCCAATGTCAGGGATGGTATTTCCCGGACTTCCCCGAACAGGGAACACCTGTGACTGAAGAGAGCTGCGTGGAGTTGTCTCTCGAGCTCCCCCACGCACTGACAATGATTCCGGAATCCTGAGCGTGGGGAGGTTCCACCAAAGGTCGGCAGCGCGTGTTTTCTAACAGAATGCCTAAGCTCGCCTCCCCTGAGGGTTTTCCTAATGTCTCTGTGCCAGGGAATGCTAGGGGTGATTGCAGGCAATCCCAGTGACCGAGGCTGCCTCCCCAAGGTCAGGGAAGGTATTTCCCGGACTTCCCCGAACAGGGAACACCTGTGACTGAAGAGAGCTGCATGGAGTTGTCTCTCGAGCTCCCCCACGCACTGACAATGGTTCCGGAATCCTGAGAGTGGGGAGGTTCCACCAACGGTCGGCAGCGCGTGGGTTCTAACGGAATGCCTAAGCTCGTCTCCCCTAAGGGTTTTCCTAATGTCTCTGTGCCAGGGAATGCTAGGGGTGATTGCAGACAATCCCAGTGACCGAGGCTGCCTCCCCAAGGTCAGGGAAGGTATTTCCCAGACTTCCCCGAACAGGGAACACCTGTGACTGAAGAGAGCTGCGTGGAGTTGTCTCTCGAGCTCCCCCACGCCCTGACAATGGTTCCGGAATCCTGAGCGTGGGGAGGTTCCACCAACGGTCGGCAGCGCGTGGGTTATAACGGAATGCCTAAGCTCGTCTCCCCTGAGGGTTTTCCTAATGTCTCAGTGCCAGGGAATGCTCGGGGTGATTGCAGGATATCCCAGTGACCGAGGCTGCCTCCCCAAGGTCAGGGAAGGTATTTCCCGGACTTCCCCGAACAGGGAACACCTGTGACTGAAGAGAGCTCCGTGGAGATGTCTCCCGAGCTCCCCCACGCACTGACAATGATTCCGGAATCCTGAGCGTGGGGAGGTTCCACCAACGGTCGGCAGCGCGTGGGTTCTATCGGAAGGCCTAAGCTCGTCTCCCCTGAGGGTTTTCCTAATATCTCTGTGCCAGGGAATTCTAGGGGTGTTTGCAGGATATCCCAGTGACTGAGGCTGACTTCCCAAAGTCAGGGAAGGTATTTCCCGTACTTCCCCGAACAGGGAACACCTGTGACTGAAGAGAGCTGCGTGGAGTTGTCTCTCGAGCTCCCCCACGCACTGACAATGGTTCCGGAATCCTGAGCGTGGGGAGATTCCACCACCGGACGGCAGCGGGTGGGTTCTAACGGAATGCCTAAGCTCGTCTCCCCTGAGTGTTTTCCTAATGTCTCTGTGCCAGGGAATGCTAGGGGTGATTGCAGGATATCCCAGTGACCGAGGCTGCCTCCCCAAGGGCAGGGAAGGTATTTCCCGGGAATCCCCGAACAGGGAACACCCGTGACTGAAGAGAGCTGCGTGGAGTTGTCTCTCGAGCTCCCCCACGCACTGAAAATGGTTCCGGAATCCTGTGCGTGGGGAGGTTCCACCAACGGTCGGCAGCGCGTGGGTTCTAACGGAATGCCTAAGCTCGTCTCCCCTGAGGGTTTTCCTAATGTCTCTGTGCCAGGGAATGCTAGGGGTGATTGCAGGATATCCCAGTGACCGAGGATGCCTCCCCAAGGGCAGGGAAGGTATTTCCCGGGATTCCCCGAACAGGGAACACCCGTGACTGAAGAGAGCTGCGTGGAGTTGTCTCTCGAGCTCCCCCACGCACTGACAATGGTTCCGGAATCCTGAGCGTGGGGAGGTTCCACCAACGGTCGGCAGCTCGTGGGTTCTAACGGAATGCCTAAGCTCGTCTCCCCTAAGGGTTTTCCTAATGTCTCTGTGCCAGGGAATGCTAGGGGTGATTGCAGGCAATCCCAGTGACCGAGGCTGGCTCCCCAAGGTCAGGGAAGGTATTTCCCGGACTTCCCCGAACAGGGAACACCTGTGACTGAAGAGAGCTGCGTGGAGTTGTCTCTCGAACTCCCCCACGCACTGACAATGGTTCCGGAATCCTGAGCGTGGGGAGGTTCCACCAACGGTTGGCAGCGCGTGGGTTCTAACGGAATGCCTAAGCTCGTCTCCCCTGAGGGTTTTCCTAATGTCTCTGTGCCAGGGAATGCTAGGGGTGATTGCAGGCAATCCCAGTGAACAAGGCTGCCTCCCCAAGGTCAGGGAAGGTATTTCCCGGACTTCCCCGAACAGGGAACACCTGTGACTGAAGAGAGCTGTGTGGAGTTGTCTCTCGAGATCCCCCACGCACTGACAATGGTTCCGGAATCCTGAGCATGGGGAGGTTCTACCAACGGTCGGCAGTGCGTGGGTTCTAACGGAATGATTAAGCTCGTCTCCCCTGAGGGTTTTCCCAATGTCTCTCTGCCAGGGAATGCTAGGGGTGATTGCCTGCATTCCCAGTGACCGAGGCTGCCTCCCCAAAGTCAGGGAAGGTATTTCCCGGACTTCCCCGAACAGGGAACACCTGTGACTGAAGAGAGCTGCGTGGAGTTGTCTCTCGAGCTCCCCCACGCACTGACAATGGTTCCGGAATCCTGAGCGTGGGGAGATTCCACCAACGGACGGCAGCATGTGGGTTCTAACGGAATGCCTAAGCTCGTCTCCCCTGAGGGTTTTCCTAATGTCTCTGTGCCAGGGAATGCTAGGGGTGATTGCAGGATATCCCAGTGACCGAGGCTGCCTCCCCAAGGGCAGGGAAGGTATTTCCCGGGATTCCCCGAACAGGGAACACCCGTGACTGAAGAGAGCTGCGTGGAGTTGTCTCTCGAGCTCCCCCACGCACTGATAATGGTTCCGGAATCCTGAGCGTGGGGAGGTTCCACCAACGGTCGGCAGCGCGTGGGTTCTAACGGAATGCCTAATCTCGTCTCCCATGAGGGTTTTCCTAATGTCTCTGTGCCAGGGAATGCTTGGGGTGATTGCAGGATATCCTAGTGACCGAGGCTGCCTCCCCAAGGTCAGGGAAGATTTTTTCCAGACTTCCCCGAACAGGGAACACCTGTGACTGAATAGAGCTGCGTGGAGTTGTCTCTCGAGCTCCCCCACGCACTGAAAATGGTTCCGGAATCCTGAGCGTGGGGAGGTTCCACCAACGGTCGGCAGCGCGTGGGTTCTAACGGAATGCCTAAGCTCGTCTCCCCTGAGGGTTTTCCTAATGTCTCTGTGCCAGGGAATTCTAGGGGTGATTGCAGGATATCCCAGTGACCGAGGCTGCCTCCCCAATGTCAGGGATGGTATTTCCCGGACTTCCCCGAACAGGGAACACCTGTGACTGAAGAGAGCTGCGTGGAGTTGTCTCTCGAGTTCCCCCACGCACTAACAATGGTTCCGGAATCCTGAGCGTGGGGAGGTTCCACCAACGGTCGGCAGCGCATGGGTTCTAACGGAATGCCTAAGCTCGTCTCCCCTGAGGGTTTTTCTAATGTCTCTGTGCCAGGGAATGCTAGGGGTGATTGCAGGATATCCCAGTGACCGAGGCTGCCTCCCCAAGGTCAGGAAAGTTATTTCCCAGACTTCCCCGAACAGGGAACACCTGTGACTGAAGAGACTGCGTGGAGTTTTCTCTCGAGCTCCCCCACGCACTGACAATGGTTCCGGAATCCTGAGCGTGGGGAGGTTCCACCAACGGTCGGCAGCGCGTGGGTTCTAACGGAATGCCTAAGCTCATCTCCCCTAAGGGTTTTCCTAATGTCTCTGTGCCAGGGAATGCTAGGGGTGATTGCAGGCATTCCCAGTGACCGAGGCTGCCTCCCCAAGCTCAGGGAAGGTATTTCCCAGACTTCCCCGAACAGGGAACAGCTGTGACTGTAGAGAGCTGTGTGGAGTTGTCTCTCGAGCTCCCCCACGCACTGACAATGTTTCCGGAATCCTGAGCGTGGGGAGGTTCCACCAACGGTCGGCAGCGCGTGGGTTCTAACGGAATGCCTAAGCTAGTCTCCCCTGAGGGTTTTCCTAATGTCTCTGTGCCAGGGAATGCTAGGGGTGATTGCAGGCAATCCCAGTGACCGAGGCTGCCTCCCCAAGGTCAGGGAAGGTATTTCCCGGACTTCCCCAAACAGGTAACAGCTGTGACTGAAGAGAGCTGTGTGGAGTTGTCTCTCGAGCTCCCCCACGCACTGACAATGTTTCCGGAATCCTGAGCGTGGGGAGGTTCCACCAACTGTCGGCAGCGCGTGGGTTCTAACGGAATGCCTAAGCTCGTCTCCCCTGAGGGTTTTCCTAATGTCTCTGTGCCAGGGAATGCTAGGGGTGATTGCAGGCAATCCCAGTGACCGAGGTTGCCTCCCCAAAGTCAGGGAAGGTATTTCCCGGACTTCCCCGAACAGGGAACACCTGTGACTAAAGAGAGCTGTGTGGAGTTGTCTCTCGAGCTCCCCCACGCACTGACAATGGTTCCGGAATCCTGAGCGTGGGGAGGTTCCACCAACGGTCGGCAGCGCGTGGGTTCTAACGGAATGCCTAAGCTCGTCTCCCCTGAGGGTTTTCCTAATGTCTCTCTGCCAGGGTATGCTAGGGGTGATTGCCTGCAATCCCAGTGACCGAGGCTGCCTCCCCAAGGTCAGGGAAGGTATTTCCCGGACTTCCCCGAACAGGGAACACCTGTGACTGAAGAGAGCTGCGTGGAATTGTCTCTCGAGCTCCCCCACGCACTGACAATTGTTCCGGAATCCTGAGCGTGGGGAGGTTCCACCAACGGTCGGCAGCGCGTGGTTCTAACGGAATGCCTAAGCTCGTCGCCCCTGAGGGTTTTCCTAATGTCTCTGTGCCAGGGAAAGCTAGGGGTGATTGCAGGCAATCCCAGTGACCGAGGCTGCCTCCCCAAGGTCAGGGAAGGTATTTCCCGGACTTCCCCGAACAGGGAACACCTGTGACTGAAGAGAGCTGCGTGGAGTTGTCTCTCGAGCTCCCCCACGCACTGACAATGGTTGCGGAATCCTGAGCGTGGGGAGATTCCACCAAAGGTCGGCAGCACGTGGGTTCTAACGGAATGCCTAAGCTCGTCTCCCCTGAGGATTTTCCTAATGTCTCTGTGCCAGGGAATGCTAGGGGTGATTACAGGATATCCCAGTGACCGAGGCTGCCTCCCCAAGGTCAGGGAAGATTTTTCCCAGACTTCCCCGAACAGGGAACACCTGTGACTGAAGAGAGCTGCGTGGAGTTGTCTCTCGAGCTCCCCCACGCACTGAAAATGGTTCCGGAATCCTGAGCGTGGGGAGGTTCCACCAACGGTCGGCAGCGCGTGGGTTCTAACGGAATGCCTAAGCTCGTCTCCCCTGAGGGTTTTCCTAATGTCTCTGTGCCAGGGAATGCTAGGGGTGATTGCAGGATATCCTAGTGACCGAGGCTGCCTCCCCAAGTTCAGGGAAGGTATTTCCCGGACTTCCCCGAACAGGGAACACCTGTGACTGAAGAGAGCTGCGTGGAGTTGTCTCTCGAGCTCCCCCACGCACTGACAATGGTTCCGGAATCCTGAGCGTGGGGAGGTTCCACCAACGGTCGGCAGCGCGTGGGTTCTAACGGAATGCCTAAGCTCGTCTCCCCTGAGGGTTTTCCTAATGTCTCTGTGCCAGGGAATGCTAGGGGTGTTTGCAGGCAATCCCAGTGACCGAGGCTGCCTCCCCAAGGTCAGGGAAGGTATTTCCCGGACTTCCCCGAACAGGGAACACCTGTGACTGAAGAGAGCTGCGTGGAGTTGTCTCTCGAGCTCCCCCACGCACTGACAATGGTTCCGGAAACCTGAGCGTGGGGAGGATCTACCAAAGGTCGGCAGCGCGTTGGTTCTAACGGAATGCCTAAGCTCGTCTCCCCTGAGGGTTTTCCTAATGTCTCTGTGCCAAGGAATGCTAGGGGTAATTGCAGGATTTCCCAGTGACCGAGTCTGCCTCCCCAAGGTCAGGGAAGGTATTTCCCGGACTTCCCCAAACAGGGAACACCAGTGACTGAAGAGAGCCTCATGGAGTTGTCTCTCTAGCTCCCCCACGCACTGACAATGGTTCCGGAATCCTGAGCGTGCGGAGGTTCCACCAACGGTCGGCAGCGCGTGGGTTCTAACGGAATGCCTAAGCTCGTCTCCCCTGAGGGTTTTCCTAATGTCTCTGTGCCAGGGAATGCTAGGGGTGATTGCAGGCAATCCCAGTGAACGAGGCTGCCTCCCCAAGGTCAGGGAAGGTATTTCCCGGACTTCCCCGAACAGGGAACACCTGTGACTGAAGAGAGCTGTGTGGAGTTGTCTCTCGAGCTCCCCCACGCACTGAGAATGGTTCCGGAATCCTGAGCGTGGGGAGGTTCTACCAACGGTCGGCAGCGCGTGGGTTCTAACGGAATGATTAAGCTCGTCTCCCCTGAGGGTTTTCCTAATGTCTCTCTGCCAGGGAATGCTAGGGGTGATTGCCTGCAATCCCAGTGACCGAGGCTGCCTCCCCAAAGTCAGGGAAGTTATTTCCCGGACTTCCCCGAACAGGGAACACCTGTGACTGAAGAGAGCTGCGTGGAGTTGTCTCTCGAGCTCCCCCACGCACTGACAATGGTTCCGGAATCCTGAGCGTGGGGAGTTTCCACCAACGGTTGGCAGCGCGTGGGTTCTAATGGAATGCCTAAACTCGTCTCCCCTGAGGGTTTTCCTAATGTCTCTGTGCCAGGGAATGCTAGGGGTGATTGCAGGATATCCCAGTGACCGAGGCTGCTTCCCCAAGGTCAGGGAAGGTATTTCCCGGACTTCCCCGAACAGGGAACACCTGTGACTGAAGAGAGCTGCGTGGAGTTGTCTCTGGAGCTCCCCCACGCACTGACAATGGTTGCGGAATCCTGAGCGTGGGGAGGTTCCACCATCGGTCGGCAGCGCGTGGGTTCTAACGGAATGCCTAAGCTCGTCTCCCCTGAGGATTTTCCTAATGTCTCTGTGCCAGGGAACTCTAGGGGTGATTGCAGGATATCCCAGTGACCGAGGCTGCCTCCCCAATGTCAGGGATGGTATTTCCCGGACTTCCCCGAACAGGGAACACCTGTGACTGAAGAGAGTTGCGTGGAGTTGTCTCTCGAGGTCCCCCACGCAATGACAATGGTTCCGGAATCCTGAGCGTGGGGAGGTTCCACCAACGGTCGGCAGCGCGTGGGTTCTAACGGAATGCCTAAGCTCGTCTCCCCTGAGGGTTTTTCTAATGTCTCTGTGCCAGGGAATGCTAGGGGTGATTGCAGGATATCCCAGTGACCGAGGTTGCCTCCCCAAGGTCAGGGAAGGTATTTCCCAGACTTCCCCGAACAGGGAACACCTGTGACTGAAGAGAGCTGCGTGGAGTTTTCTCTCGAGCTCCCCCACGCACTGACAATGGTTCCGGAATCCTGAGCGTGGGGAGGTTCCACCAACGGTCGGCAGCGCGTGGGTTCTAACGGAATGCCTAAGCTCGTCTCCCCTAAGGGTTTTCCTAATGTCTCTGTGCCAGGGAATGCTAGGGGTGATTGCAGGCAATCCCAGTGACCGAGGCTGCCTCCCCAAGCTCAGGGAAGGTATTTCCCAGACTTCCCCCAACAGGGAACACCTGTGACTGAAGAGAGCTGCGTGGAGTTTTCTCTCGAGCTCCCCCACGCCCTGACAATGGTTCCGGAATCCTGAGCGTGGGGCGGTTCCACCAACGGTCGGCAGCTCGTGCGTTCTAACGGAATGCCTAAGCTCGTCTCCCCTGAGGGTTTTCCTAATTTCTCAGTGCCAGGGAATGCTAGGGGTGATTGCAGGATATCCCAGTGACCGAGGCTGCCTCCCCAAGTTCAGGGAAGGTATTTCCCGGACTTCCCCGAACAGGGAACACCTGTGACTGAAGAGAGCTGCGTGGAGTTGTCTCTCGAGCTCCCCCACGCACTGACAATGGTTCCGGAATCCTGAGCGTGGGGAGGATCTACCAACGGTCGGCAGCGCGTGGGTTCTAACGGAATGCCTAAGCTCGTCTCCCCTGAGGGTTTTCCTAATGTCTCTGTGCCAAGGAATGCTAGGGGTAATTGCAGGATTTCCCAGTGACCGAGTCTGCCTCCCCAAGGTCAGGGAAGGTATTTCCCGGACTTCCCCGAACAGGGAACACCAGTGACTGAAGAGAGCCTCATGGAGTTGTCTCTCTAGCTCCCCCACGCACTGACAATGTTTCGTGAATCCTGAGCGTGGGGAGGTTCCACCAACGGTCGGCAGCGCGTGGGTTCTAACGGAATGCCTAAGCTCGTCTCCCCTGAGGGTTTTCCTAATGTCTCTGTGCCAGGGAATGCTAGGGGTGATTGCAGGATATTCCAGTGAACGAGGCTGCCTCCCCAAGTTCAGGGAAGTTATTTCCCGAACTTCCCCGAACAGGGAACACCTGTGACTGAAGAGAGCTGCGTGAACTTGTCTCTCGAGCTCCCCCACGCACTGACAATGGTTCCGGAATCCTGAGCGTGGGGAGGTCCACCATCGGTCGGCAGCGCGTGGGTTCTAACGGAATGCTTAAGCTCGTCTCCCCTGAGGATTTTCCTAATATCTCTGTGCCAAGGAATGCTAGGTGTGATTGCAGGATATCCCAGTGACCGAGGCTGCCTCCCCAAGGTCAGGGAAGGTATTTCCCGGACTTCCCCGAACAGGGAACACCTGTGACTGAAGAGAGTTGTGTGGAGTTGTCTCGAGCTCCCCCACGCACTGACAATTGGTCCGAAAACCTGAGCGTGGGGAGGTTCCACCAACGGTCGGCAGCGCGTGGGTTCTAACGGAATGCCTAAGCTCGTCTCCCCTGAGGGTTTTCCTAATATCTCTGTGCCAGGGAATGCTAGGGGTGATTGCAGGCAATCCCAGTGACCGAGGCTGCCTCCCCAATGTCAGGGATGGTATTTCCCGGACTTCCCCGAACAGGGAACACCTGTGACTGAAGAGAGTTGCGTGGAGTTGTCTCTCGAGGTCCCCCACGCAATGACAATGGTTCCGGAATCCTGAGCGTGGGGAGGTTCCACCAACGGTCGGCAGCGCGTGGGTTCTAACGGAATGCCTAAGCTCGTCTCCCCTGAGGGTTTTTCTAATGTCTCTGTGCCAGGGAATGCTAGGGGTGATTGCAGGATATCCCAGTGACCGAGGTTGCCTCCCCAAGGTCACGGAAGGTATTTCCCAGACTTTCCCGAACAGGGAACACCTGTGACTGAAGAGAGCTGCGTGGAGTTTTCTCTCGAGCTCCCCCACGCACTGACAATGGTTCCGGAATCCTGAGCGTGGGGAGGTTCCACCAACGGTCGGCAGCGCGTGGGTTCTAACGGAATGCCTAAGCTCGTCTCCCCTAAGGGTTTTCCTAATGTCTCTGTGCCAGGGAATGCTAGGGGTGATTGCAGGCAATCCCAGTGACCGAGGCTGCCTCCCCAAGCTCAGGGAAGTTATTTCCCAGACTTCCCCGAACAGGGAACACCTGTGACTGAAGAGAGCTGCGTGGAGTTGTCTCTCGAGCTCCCCCACGCCCTGACAATCGTTCCGGAATCCTGAGCGTGGGGAGGTTCCACCAACGGTCGGCAGCGCGTGGGTTCTAACGGAATGCCTAAGCTCGTCTCCCCTGAGGGTTTTCCTAATTTCTCAGTGCCAGGGAATGCTAGGGGTGATTGCAGGATATCCCAGTGACCGAGGCTGCCTCCCCAAGTTCAGGGAAGGTATTACCCCGAACTTCCCCGAACAGGGAACACCTGTGACTGAAGAGAGCTGCGTGGAGTTGTCTCTCGAGCTCCCCCACGCACTGACAATGGTTCCGGAATCCTGAGCGTGGGGAGGATCTACCAACGGTCGGCAGCGCGTGGGTTCTAACGGAATGCCTAAGCTCGTCTCCCCTGAGGGTTTTCCTAATGTCTCTGTGCCAAGGAATGCTAGGGGTAATTGCAGGATTTCCCAGTGACCGAGTCTGCCTCCCCAAGGTCAGGGAAGGTATTTCCCGGACTTCCCCGAACAGGGAACACCAGTGACTGAAGAGAGCCTCATGGAGTTGTCTCTCTAGCTCCCCCACGCACTGACAATATTTCGTGAATCCTGAGCGTGGGGAGGTTCCACCAACGGTCGGCAGCACGTGGGTTCTAACGGAATGCCTAAGCTCGTCTCCCCTGAGGGTTTTCCTAATGTCTCTGTGCCAGGGAATGCTAGGGGTGATTGCAGGATATCCCAGTGACCGAGGCTGCCTCCCCAAGATCAGGGAAGTTATTTCCCGAACTTCCCCGAACAGGGAACACCTGTGACTGAAGAGAGCTGCGTGAACTTGTCTCTCGAGCTCCCCCACGCACTGACAATGGTTCCGGAATCCTGAGCGTGGGGAGGTCCACCATCGGTCGGCAGCGCGTGTGTTCTAACGGAATGCTTAAGCTCGTCTCCCCTGAGGATTTTCCTAATATCTCTGTGCCAAGGAATGCTAGGTGTGATTGCAGGATATCCCAGTGACCGAGGCTGCCTCCTCAAGGTCAGGGAAGGTATTTCCCGGACTTCCCCGAACAGGGAACACCTGTGACTGAAGAGAGTTGTGTGGAGTTTTCTCGAGCTCCCCCACGCACTGACAATTGGTCCGAAAACCTGAGCGTGGGGAGTTTCCACCAACGGTCGGCAGCGCGTGGGTTCTAACGGAATGCCTAAGCTCGTCTCCCCTGAGGGTTTTCCTAATATCTCTGTGCCAGGGAATGCTAGGGGTGATTGCAGGCAATCCCAGTGACCGAGGCTGCCTCCCCAAGGTCAGGGAAGGTTTTTCCCGGACTTCCCCAAACAGGGAACACCTGTGACTGAAGAGAGCTGCGTGGAGTTGTCTCTGGAGCTCCCCCACGCACTGACAATGGTTCCGGAATCCTGAGCGTGTGGAGGTTCCACCAACGGTCGGCAGCGTGTGGGTTCTAACGGAATGCCTAAGCTCGTCTCCCCTGAGGGTTTTCCTAATGTCTCTATGCCAGGGAATGCTAGGGGTGATTGCAGGCTATCCCAGTGACCGAGGCTGCCTCCCCAAGGTCAGGGAAGGTATTTCCCGGACTTCCCCGAATAGGGAACACCTGTGACTGAAGAGAGCTTCGTGGAGTTTTCTCTCGAGCTCCCCCACGCACTGACAATGGTTCCGGAATCCTGAGCGTGGGGAGGTTCCACCAACGGTCGGCAGCGCGTGGGTTCTAACGGAATGCCTAAGCTCGTCTCCCCTGAGGGTTTTCCTAATGTCTCTGTGCCAGGGAATGCTAGGGGTGATTGCAGGCAATCCCAGTGACCGAGGCTGCCTCCCCAAGTTCAGGGAAGGTATTTCCCGGACTTCCCCGAACAGGGAACACCTGTGACTGAAGAGAGCTGCGTGGAGTTGTCTCTCGAGCTCCCCTACGCACTGAAAATTGTTCCGGAATCCTGAGCGTGGGGAGGATCTACCAACGGTCGGCAGCGCGTGGGTTCTAACGGAATGCCTAAGCTCGTCTCCCCTGAGGGTTTTCCTAATGTCTCTGTGCCAAGGAATGCTAGGGGTGATTGCAGGATTTCCCAGTGACCGAGGCTGCCTCCCCAAGGTCAGGGAAGGTATTTCCCGGACTTCCCCGAACAGGTAACACCAGTGACTGAAGAGAGCCTCATGGAGTTGTCTCTCGAGCTCCCCCACGCACTGACAATGTTTCGGGAATCCTGAGCGTGGGGAGGTTCCACCAACGGTCGGCAGCGCGTGGGTTCTAACAGAATGCCTAAGCTCGTCTCCCCTGAGGGTTTTCCTAATGTCTCTGTGCCAGGGAATGCTAGGGGTGATTGCAGGATATCCCAGTGACCGAGGCTTCCTCCCCAAGATCAGGGAAGTTATTTCCCGGACTTCCCCGAACAGGGAACACCTGTGACTGAAGAGAGCTGCGTGGAGTTGTCTCTCGAGCTCCCCCACGCACTGACAATGGTTCCGGAATCCTGAGCGTGGGGAGGTTCCACCAACGGTCGGCAGCGCATGGGTTCTAACGGAATGCTTAAGCTCGTCTCCCCTGAGGATTTTCCTAATATCTCTGTGCCAAGGAATGCTAGGTGTGATTGCAGAATATCCCAGTGACCGAGGCTGCCTCCCCAAGTTCAGGGAAGGTATTTCCCGGACTTCCCCGAACAGGGAACACCTGTGACTGAAGAGAGCTGCGTGGAGTTGTCTATCGAGCTTCCCCACGCACTGACAATGGTTCCGGAATCCTGAGCGTGGGGAGGTTCCACCAACGGTCGGCATCGTGTGGGTTCTAACGGAATGCCAAACTCGTCTCCCCTAGGGTTTTCCTAATATCTCTGTGCCAGGGAATGCTAGGGATGATTGCAGGCTATCCCAGTGACCGAGGCTGACTCCCCAAGGTCAGGGAATGTTTTTCCCGGACTTCCCCGAACAGGGAACACCTGTGACTGAAGAGAGCTGCGTGGAGTTGTCTCTCGAGCTCCCCCACGCACTGACCATGGTTCCGGAATCCTGAGCGTGGGGATGTTCCACCAACGGTCGGCAGCGTGTGGGTTCTAACGGAATGCCTAAGCTCGTCTCCCCTGAGGTTTTTCCTAATGTCTCTGTGCCAGGGAATGCTAGGGGAGATTGCAGGATATCCCAGTGACCGAGGCTGCCTCCCCAAGATCAGGGAATGTTTTTCCCGGACTTCCACGAACAGGGAACACCTGTGACTGAAGAGAGCTGCGTGGAGTTGTCTCTCGAGCTCCCCCACGCAATGACAATGGTTCCGGAATCCTGAGCGTGGGGAGATTCCACCAACGGACGGCAGCGCGTGGGTTCTAACGGAATGCCTAAGCTCGTCTCCCCTGAGGGTTTTCCTAATGTCTCTGTGCCAGGGAATGCTAGGGGTGATTGCAGGATATCCCAGTGACCGAGGCTGCCTCCCCAAGGGCAGGGAAGGTTTTTCCCGGGATTCCCCGAACAGGGAACACCCGTGACTGAAGAGAGCTGCGTGGAGTTGTCTCTCGAGCTCCCCCACGCACTGACAATGGTTCCGGAATCCTGTGCGTGGGGAGGTTCCACCAACGGTCGGCAGCGCGTGGGTTCTAACGGAATGCCTAAGCTCGTCTCCCCTGAGGGTTTTCCTAATGTCTCTGTGCCAGGGAATGCTAGGGGTGATTGCAGGATATCCCAGTGACCGAGGATGCCTCCCCAAGGTCAGGGAAGGTATTTCCCGGACTTCCCCGAACAGGGAACACCTGTGACTGAAGAGACCTGCGTGGAGTTGTCTCTCGAGCTCCCCCACGCACTGATAATGGTTCCGGAATCCTGAGCGTGGGGAGGTTCCACCAACGGTCGTCAGCGCGTGGGTTCTAACGGAATGCCTAAGCTCGTCTCCCCTGAGGGTTTTCCTAATGTCTCTGTGCCAGGGAATGCTTTGGGTGATTGCAGGATATCCTAGTGACCGAGGCTGCCTCCCCAAGGTCAGGGAAGATTTTTCCCAGACTTCCCCGAACAGGGAACACCTGTGACTGAAGAGAGCTGCGTGGAGTTGTCTCTCGAGCTCCCCCACGCACTGAAAATAGTTCCGGAATCCTGAGCGTGGGGAGGTTCCACCAACGGTCGGCAGCGCGTGGGTTCTAACGGAATGCCTAAGCTCGTCTCCCCTGAGGGTTTTCCTAATGTCTCTGTGCCAGGGAATGCTAGGGGTGATTGCAGGATATCCTAGTGACCGAGGCTGCCTCCCCAAGTTCAGGGAAGGTATTTCCCGGACTTCCCCGAACAGGGAACACCTGTGACTGAAGAGAGCTGCGTGGAGTTGTCTCTCGAGCTTCCCCACGCACTGACAATGGTTCCGGAATCCTGAGCGTGGGGAGGTTCCACCAACGGTCGGCATCGTGTGGGTTCTAACGGAATGCCTAAGCTCGTCTCCCCTGAGGGTTTTCCTAATATCTCTGTTCCAGGGAATGCTAGGGGTGATTGCAGGCTATCCCAGTGACCGAGGCTGACTCCCCAAGGTCAGGGAATGTTTTTCCCGGACTTCCCCGAACAGGGAACACCTGTGACTGAAGAGAGCTGCGTGGAGTTGTCTCTCGAGCTCCCCCACGCACTGACCATGGTTCCGGAATCCTGAGCGTGGGGAGGTTCCACCAACGGTCGGCAGCGTGTGGGTTCTAACGGAATGCCTAAGCTCGTCTCCCCTGAGGGTTTTCCTAATGTCTCTGTGCCAGGGAATGCTAGGGGTGATTGCAGGATATCCCAGTGACCGAGGCTGCCTCCCCAAGGTCAGGGAATGTTTTTCCCGGACTTCCACGAACAGGGAACACCTGTGACTGAAGAGAGCTGCGTGGAGTTGTCTCTCGAGCTCCCCCACGCACTGACAATGGTTCCGGAATCCTGAGCGTGGGGAGATTCCACCAACGGACGGCAGCGCGTGGGTTCTAACGGAATGCCTAAGCTCGTCTCCCCTGAGGGTTTTCCTAATGTCTCTGTGCCAGGGAATGCTAGGGGTGATTGCAGGATATCCCAGTGACCGAGGCTGCCTCCCCAAGGGCAGGGAAGGTTTTTCCCGGGATTCCCCGAACAGGGAACACCCGTGACTGAAGAGAGCTGCGTGGAGTTGTCTCTCGAGCTCCCCCACGCACTGACAATGGTTCCGGAATCCTGTGCGTGGGGAGGTTCCACCAACGGTCGGCAGCGCGTGGGTTCTAACGGAATGCCTAAGCTCGTCTCCCCTGAGGGTTTTCCTAATGTCTCTGTGCCAGGGAATGCTAGGGGTGATTGCAGGATATCCCAGTGACCGAGGATGCCTCCCCAAGGTCAGGGAAGGTATTTCCCGGACTTCCCCGAACAGGGAACACCTGTGACTGAAGAGAGCTGCGTGGAGTTGTCTCTCGAGCTCCCCCACGCACTGATAATGGTTCCGGAATCCTGAGCGTGGGGAGGTTCCACCAACGGTCGGCAGCGCGTGGGTTCTAACGGAATGCCTAAACTCGTCTCCCCTGAGGGTTTTCCTAATGTCTCTGTGCCAGGGAATGCTTTGGGTGATTGCAGGATATCCTAGTGACCGAGGCTGCCTCCCCAAGGTCAGGGAAGATTTTTCCCAGACTTCCCCGAACAGGGAACACCTGTGACTGAAGAGAGCTGCGTGGAGTTGTCTCTCGAGCTCCCCCACGCACTGACCATGGTTCCGGAATCCTGAGCGTGGGGAGGTTCCACCAACGGTCGGCAGCGCGTGGGTTCTAACGGAATGCCTAAGCTCGTCTCCCCTGAGGGTTTTCCTAATGTCTCTGTGCCAGGGAATGCTAGGGGTGATTGCAGGCAATCCCAGTGAACGAGGCTGCCTCCCCAAGGTCAGGGAAGGTATTTCCCGGACTTCCCCGAACAGGGAACACCTGTGACTGAAGAGAGCTGCGTGGAGTTGTCTCTCGAGCTCCCCCACGCACTGCCAATGGTTCCGGAATCCTGAGCGTGGGGAGGTTCCTCCACCGGTCGGCAGCGCGTGGGTTCGAACGGAATGCCTAAGCTCGTCTACCCTGAGGGTTTTCCTAATGTCTCTGTGCCAGCGAATGCTAAGGGTGATTGCAGGATATCCCAGTGACCGAGGCTGCCTCCCCAAGGTCAGGGAAGGTATTTCCCGGACTTCCCCGAACAGGGAACACCTGTGATTGAAGAGAACTGCGTGGAGTTGTCTCTCTAGCTCCCCCACGCACTGACAATGTTTCCGGAATCTTAAGCGTGGGGAGGTTCCACCAATGGTCGGCAGCGCGTGGGTTCTAACGGAATGCCTAAGCTCGTCTCCCCTGAGGATTTTCCTAATGTCTCTGTGCCAGGGAATGCTAGGGGTGATTGCAGGCAATCCCAGTGAACGAGGCTGCCTCCCCAAGGTCAGGGAAATTATTTCCCGGACTTCCCCGAACAGGGAACACCTGTGACTGTAGAGAGCTGCGTGGAGTTGTCTCTCGAGCTCCCACACGCACTGACAATGGTTCCGGAATCCTGAGCGTGGGGAGGTTCCACCAACGGTCGGCAGCGCGTGGGTTCAAACGGAATGCCTAAGCTCGTCTCCCCTGAGGGTTTTCCTAATGTCTCTGTGCCAGGGAATGCTAGGGGTGATTGCAGGATATCCCTGTGACCGAGGCTGCCTCCCCAAGGTCAGGGAAGGTATTTCCCGGACTTCCCTGAACAGGGAACACCTGTGACTGAAGAGAGCTGCGTGGAGTTGTCTCTGGAGCTCCCCCACGCACTGACAATGTTTCCGGAATCCTGAGCGTGGGGAGGTTTCACCAACGGTCGGCAGCACGTGAGTTTTAACGGAATGCCAAAGCTCGACTCCCTTGAGTATTTTCCTAATATCTCTGTGCCAGGGAATGCTAGGGGTGATTGCAGGATATCCCAGTGACCGAGGCTGCCTCCCCAAGGTCAGGGAAGTTTTTTCCCAGACTTCCCCGAACAGGGAACACCTGTGACTGAAGAGAGCTGCGTGGAGTTGTCTCTCGAGCTCCCCCACGCACTGAAAATATTTCCGGAATCCTGAGCGTGGGGAGGTTCCACCAACGGTCGGCAGCGCGTGGGTTCTAACGGAATGCCTAAGCTCGTCTCCCCTGAGGGTTTTCCTAATGTCTCTGTGCCAGGGAATGCTAGGGGTGATTGCAGGATATCCTAGTGACCGAGGCTGCCTCCCCAAGTTCAGGGAAGGAATTTCCCGGACTTCCCCGAACAGGGAACACCTGTGACTGAAGAGAGCTGCGTGGAGTTGTCTCTCGAGCTTCCCCACGCACTGACAATGGTTCCGGAATCCTGAGCGTGGGGAGGTTCCACCAACGGTCGGCATCGTGTGGGTTCTAACGGAATGCCTAAGCTCGTCTCCCCTGAGGGTTTTCCTAATATCTCTGTGCCAGGGAATGCTAGGGGTGATTGCAGGCTATCCCAGTGACCGAGGCTGACTCCCCAAGGTCAGGGAATGTTTTTCCCGGACTTCCCCGAACAGGGAACACCTGTGACTGAAGAGAGCTGCGTGGAGTTGTCTCTCGAGCTCCCCCACGCACTGACCATGGTTCCGGAATCCTGAGCGTGGGGAGGTTCCACCAACGGTCGGCAGCGCGTGGGTTCTAACAGAATGCCTAAGCTCGTCTCCCATGCGGGTTTTCCTAAGTTCTCTGTGCCAGGGAATGCTAGGGGTGATTGCAGGATATCCCAGTGTCAGAGGCTGCCTCCCCAAGGTCAGGGAAGGTATTTCTCGGACTTCCCCGAACAGGGAACACCTGTGACTGAAGAGAGCTGCGTGGAGTTGTCTCTCGAGCTCCCCCAGCACTGTCAGTGGTTCCGGAATCCTGAGCGTGGGGAAGTTCCACAAACGATCGGCAGCGCGTGGGTTCTAACAGAATGCCTAAGCTCGTCTCCCATGCGGGTTTTCCTAAGTTCTCTGTGCCAGGGAATGCTAGGTGTGATTGCAGGATATCCCAGTGTCAGAGGCTGCTTCCCCAAGGTCAGGGAAGTTATTTCTCGGACTTCCCCGAACAGGGAACACCTGTGACTGAAGAGAGCTGCGTGGAGTTGTCTCTCGAGCTCCCCCACGCCCTGACAATGGTTCCGGAATCCTGAGCGTGGGGAGGTTCCACCAACGGTCGGCAGTGCGTGGGTACTAACGGAATGCCTAAGCTCGTCTCCCCTCAGTTTTTTCCTAATGTCTCTGTGCCAGGGAATGCAAGGGTTGATTGCAGGATATCCCAGTGTCAGAGGCTGCCTCCCCAAGGTCAGGGAAGGTATTTCTCGACTTCCCCGAACAGGGAACACCTGTGACTGAAGAGAGCTGCGTGGAGTTGTCTCTCGAGCTCCGCCACGCACTGACAATGGTTCCGGAATCCTGAGCGTGGGGAGGTTCCACCAAAGGTCGGCAGAGCGTGGGTTCTAACGGAATACCTAATCTCGTCTCCCCTGAGGGTTTTCCTAATGTCTCTGTGCCAGGGAATGCTAGGGGTGATTGCAGGATATCCCAGTATCAGAGGCTGCCTCCCCAAGATCAGGGAAGCTATTTTTCGGACTTCCCCGAACAGGGAACACCTGTGACTGAAGAGAGCTGCGTGGAGTTGTCTCTCGTGCTCCCCCACGCACTGACAATGGTTCCGGAATCCTGAGAGTGGGGAGGTTCCACCAACGGTCGGCAGCGCGTGGGTTCAAACGGAATGCCTAATCTCGTCTCCCCTGAGGGTTTTCCTAATGTCTCTGTGCCAGGGAATGCTAGGGGTGATTGCAGGATATCCCAGTGTCAGAGGCTGCCTCCCCAAGGTCAGGGAAGGTTTTTCTCTGACTTCCGCGAACAGAGAACACCTGTGACTGAAGAGAGCTGCGTGGAGTTGTCTCTCTAGCTCCCGCACGCACTGACAGTGGTTCCGGAATCCTGAGCGTGGGGAGGTTCCACCAACGGTCGGCAGCGCGTGGGTTCTAACGGAATGCCTAAGCTCGTCTCCCCTGAGGATTTTCCTAATTTCTCTGTGCCAGGAAATGCTAGGGGTGATTGCAGGATATCCCAGTGTCAGAGGCTGCCTCCCCAAGGTCAGGGAACGTATTTCTCGGACTTAACCGAACAGGGAACACCTGTGACTGAAGACAGCTGCGTGGAGTTGTCTCTTGAGCTCCCCCACGCACTGACAATTGTTCCAGAATCCTGAGCTTGGGGAGGTTCCACCAACGGTCGGCAGCGCGTGGGTTCTAACGGAATGCCTAAGCTCGTCTCCCCTGAGTGTTTTCCTATGTCTCTGTGCCAGGGAATGCTAGGGGTGATTGCAGGATATCCCAGTGACCGAGGATGCCTCCCCAAGGTCAGGGAAGGTATTTCCCGGACTTCCCCGAACAGGGAACACCTGTGACTGAAGAGAGCTGCGTGGAGTTGTCTCTCGAGCTCCCCCACGCACTGATAATGGTTCCGGAATCCTGAGCGTGGGGAGGTTCCACCAACGGTCGGCAGCGCGTGGGTTCTAACGGAATGCCTAAACTCGTCTCCCCTGAGGGTTTTCCTAATGTCTCTGTGCCAGGGAATGCTTTGGGTGATTGCAGGATATCCTAGTGACCGAGGCTGCCTCCCCAAGGTCAGGGAAGATTTTTCCCAGACTTCCCCGAACAGGGAACACCTGTGACTGAAGAGAGCTGCGTGGAGTTGTCTCTCGAGCTCCCCCACGCACTGAAAATAGTTCCGGAATCCTGAGCGTGGGGAGGTTCCACCAACGGTCGGCAGCGCGTGGGTTCTAACGGAATGCCTAAGCTCGTCTCCCCTGAGGGTTTTCCTAATGTCTCTGTGCCAGGGAATGCTAGGGGTGATTGCAGGCAATCCCAGTGAACGAGGCTGCCTCCCCAAGGTCAGGGAAGGTATTTCCCGGACTTCCCCGAACAGGGAACACCTGTGACTGAAGAGAGCTGCGTGGAGTTGTCTCTCGAGCTCCCCCACGCACTGCCAATGGTTCCGGAATCCTGAGCGTGGGGAGGTTCCTCCACCGGTCGGCAGCGCGTGGGTTCGAACGGAATGCCTAAGCTCGTCTACCCTGAGGGTTTTCCTAATGTCTCTGTGCCAGCGAATGCTAAGGGTGATTGCAGGATATCCCAGTGACCGAGGCTGCCTCCCCAAGGTCAGGGAAGGTATTTCCCGGACTTCCCCGAACAGGGAACACCTGTGATTGAAGAGAACTGCGTGGAGTTGTCTCTCTAGCTCCCCCACGCACTGACAATGTTTCCGGAATCTTAAGCGTGGGGAGGTTCCACCAATGGTCGGCAGCGCGTGGGTTCTAACGGAATGCCTAAGCTCGTCTCCCCTGAGGATTTTCCTAATGTCTCTGTGCCAGGGAATGCTAGGGGTGATTGCAGGCAATCCCAGTGAACGAGGCTGCCTCCCCAAGGTCAGGGAAATTATTTCCCGGACTTCCCCGAACAGGGAACACCTGTGACTGTAGAGAGCTGCGTGGAGTTGTCTCTCGAGCTCCCACACGCACTGACAATGGTTCCGGAATCCTGAGCGTGGGGAGGTTCCACCAACGGTCGGCAGCGCGTGGGTTCAAACGGAATGCCTAAGCTCGTCTCCCCTGAGGGTTTTCCTAATGTCTCTGTGCCAGGGAATGCTAGGGGTGATTGCAGGATATCCCTGTGACCGAGGCTGCCTCCCCAAGGTCAGGGAAGGTATTTCCCGGACTTCCCTGAACAGGGAACACCTGTGACTGAAGAGAGCTGCGTGGAGTTGTCTCTGGAGCTCCCCCACGCACTGACAATGTTTCCGGAATCCTGAGCGTGGGGAGGTTTCACCAACGGTCGGCAGCACGTGAGTTTTAACGGAATGCCAAAGCTCGACTCCCTTGAGTATTTTCCTAATATCTCTGTGCCAGGGAATGCTAGGGGTGATTGCAGGATATCCCAGTGACCGAGGCTGCCTCCCCAAGGTCAGGGAAGTTTTTTCCCAGACTTCCCCGAACAGGGAACACCTGTGACTGAAGAGAGCTGCGTGGAGTTGTCTCTCGAGCTCCCCCACGCACTGAAAATAGTTCCGGAATCCTGAGCGTGGGGAGGTTCCACCAACGGTCGGCAGCGCGTGGGTTCTAACGGAATGCCTAAGCTCGTCTCCCCTGAGGGTTTTCCTAATGTCTCTGTGCCAGGGAATGCTAGGGGTGATTGCAGGATATCCTAGTGACCGAGGCTGCCTCCCCAAGTTCAGGGAAGGAATTTCCCGGACTTCCCCGAACAGGGAACACCTGTGACTGAAGAGAGCTGCGTGGAGTTGTCTCTCGAGCTTCCCCACGCACTGACAATGGTTCCGGAATCCTGAGCGTGGGGAGGTTCCACCAACGGTCGGCATCGTGTGGGTTCTAACGGAATGCCTAAGCTCGTCTCCCCTGAGGGTTTTCCTAATATCTCTGTGCCAGGGAATGCTAGGGGTGATTGCAGGCTATCCCAGTGACCGAGGCTGACTCCCCAAGGTCAGGGAATGTTTTTCCCGGACTTCCCCGAACAGGGAACACCTGTGACTGAAGAGAGCTGCGTGGAGTTGTCTCTCGAGCTCCCCCACGCACTGACCATGGTTCCGGAATCCTGAGCGTGGGGAGGTTCCACCAACGGTCGGCAGCGCGTGGGTTCTAACAGAATGCCTAAGCTCGTCTCCCATGCGGGTTTTCCTAAGTTCTCTGTGCCAGGGAATGCTAGGGGTGATTGCAGGATATCCCAGTGTCAGAGGCTGCCTCCCCAAGGTCAGGGAAGGTATTTCTCGGACTTCCCCGAACAGGGAACACCTGTGACTGAAGAGAGCTGCGTGGAGTTGTCTCTCGAGCTCCCCCAGCACTGTCAGTGGTTCCGGAATCCTGAGCGTGGGGAAGTTCCACAAACGATCGGCAGCGCGTGGGTTCTAACAGAATGCCTAAGCTCGTCTCCCATGCGGGTTTTCCTAAGTTCTCTGTGCCAGGGAATGCTAGGTGTGATTGCAGGATATCCCAGTGTCAGAGGCTGCTTCCCCAAGGTCAGGGAAGTTATTTCTCGGACTTCCCCGAACAGGGAACACCTGTGACTGAAGAGAGCTGCGTGGAGTTGTCTCTCGAGCTCCCCCACGCCCTGACAATGGTTCCGGAATCCTGAGCGTGGGGAGGTTCCACCAACGGTCGGCAGTGCGTGGGTACTAACGGAATGCCTAAGCTCGTCTCCCCTCAGTTTTTTCCTAATGTCTCTGTGCCAGGGAATGCAAGGGTTGATTGCAGGATATCCCAGTGTCAGAGGCTGCCTCCCCAAGGTCAGGGAAGGTATTTCTCGACTTCCCCGAACAGGGAACACCTGTGACTGAAGAGAGCTGCGTGGAGTTGTCTCTCGAGCTCCGCCACGCACTGACAATGGTTCCGGAATCCTGAGCGTGGGGAGGTTCCACCAAAGGTCGGCAGAGCGTGGGTTCTAACGGAATACCTAATCTCGTCTCCCCTGAGGGTTTTCCTAATGTCTCTGTGCCAGGGAATGCTAGGGGTGATTGCAGGATATCCCAGTATCAGAGGCTGCCTCCCCAAGATCAGGGAAGCTATTTTTCGGACTTCCCCGAACAGGGAACACCTGTGACTGAAGAGAGCTGCGTGGAGTTGTCTCTCGTGCTCCCCCACGCACTGACAATGGTTCCGGAATCCTGAGAGTGGGGAGGTTCCACCAACGGTCGGCAGCGCGTGGGTTCAAACGGAATGCCTAATCTCGTCTCCCCTGAGGGTTTTCCTAATGTCTCTGTGCCAGGGAATGCTAGGGGTGATTGCAGGATATCCCAGTGTCAGAGGCTGCCTCCCCAAGGTCAGGGAAGGTTTTTCTCTGACTTCCGCGAACAGAGAACACCTGTGACTGAAGAGAGCTGCGTGGAGTTGTCTCTCTAGCTCCCGCACGCACTGACAGTGGTTCCGGAATCCTGAGCGTGGGGAGGTTCCACCAACGGTCGGCAGCGCGTGGGTTCTAACGGAATGCCTAAGCTCGTCTCCCCTGAGGATTTTCCTAATTTCTCTGTGCCAGGAAATGCTAGGGGTGATTGCAGGATATCCCAGTGTCAGAGGCTGCCTCCCCAAGGTCAGGGAACGTATTTCTCGGACTTAACCGAACAGGGAACACCTGTGACTGAAGACAGCTGCGTGGAGTTGTCTCTTGAGCTCCCCCACGCACTGACAATTGTTCCAGAATCCTGAGCTTGGGGAGGTTCCACCAACGGTCGGCAGCGCGTGGGTTCTAACGGAATGCCTAAGCTCGTCTCCCCTGAGTGTTTTCCTATGTCTCTGTGCCAGGGAATGCTAGGGGTGATTGCAGGATATCCCAGTGCCAGAGGCTGCCTCCCCAAGGTCAGGGAAGGTATTTCTCGGACTTTCCCGTACAGGGAACACCTGTGACTGAAGAGAGCTGCGTGGAGTTGTCTCTCGAGCTCCCCCACGCACTGACAATGGTTCCGGAATCCTGAGCGTGGGGAGGTTTCACCAACGGTCGGCAGCGCGTGGGTTCTAACGGAATGCCTTAGCTCGTCTCCCCTGAGGGTTTTCCTAATGTCTCTGTGCCAGGGAATGCAAGGGGTGATTGCAGGATATCCCAGTGTCAGAGGCTGCCTCCCCAAGGTCAGGGAAGTTTTTTCTCGGACTTCCCCGAACAGGGAACACCTGTGCCTGAAGAGAGCTGCGTGGAGTTGTCTCTCGAGCTCCCCCACGCCCTGACAATGGTTCCGGAATCCTGAGCGTGGGGAGGTTCCACCAACGGTCGGCAGCGCGTGGGTTCTAACGGAATGCCTAAGCTCGTCTCCCCTGAGGGTTTTCCTAATATTTCTGTGCCAGGGAATGCTAGGGGTGATTGCAGGATATCCCAGTGTCAGAGGCTGCCTCCCCAAGGTCAGGGAAGTTATTTCTCGGACTTCCCTGAACAGGGAACACCTGTGAGTGAAGAGAGCTGCGTGGAGTTCTCTCTCGAGCTCCCCCACGCACTGACAATGGTTCCACAATCCTGAGCGTGGGGAGGTTCCACCAACGGTCGTCAGCTCGTGGGTTCTAACGGAATGCCTAAGCTCGTCTCCCCTGAGGGTTTTCCTAATGTCTCTGTGCCAGGGAATGCTAGGGGTGATTGCAGGATATCCCAGGGTCAGAGGCTGCCTTCCCAAAGTCAGGGAAGTTATTTCTCGGACTTCCCCGAACAGGGAACACCTGTGACTGAAGAGAGCTGCGTGGAGTTGTCTCTCGAGCTCCCCCACGCACTGACAATGGTTCCGGAATCCTGAGCGTGGGGAGGTTCCACCAAAGGTCGGCAGCGCGTGGGTTCTAACGGAATGCCTAAGCTCGTCTCCCCTGAGGTTTTTCCTAATGTCTCTGTGCCAGGGAATGCTAGGGGTGATTGCAGGATATCCCAATGTCATAGGCCTCCTCCCCAAGGTCAGGGAAGTTATTTCTCGGACTTCCCCGAACAGGGAACACCTGTGAATGAAGAGAGCTGCGTGGAGTTGTCTCTCGAGCTCCCCCACGCAATGAAAATTTTTCCGGAATCCTGAGCGTGGGGAGGTTCCACCAACGATCGGCAGCGCGTGGGTTCTAACGGAATGCCTAAGCTCGTCTCCCCTGAGTGTTTTCCTAATATCTCTGTGCCAGGGAATGCTAGGGATGATTGCAGGATATCCCAGTGTCAGAGGCTGCCTCCCCAAGATCAGGGAAGGTATTTCTCGGACTTTCCCGTACAGGGAACACCTGTGAATGAAGAGAGCTTCGTGGAGTTGTCTCTCGAGCTCCCCCACGCAATGACAATTGTTCCGGAATCCTGAGCGTGGGGAGGTTCCACCAACGATCGGCAGCGCGTGGGTTCTAACGGAATGCCTAAGCTCGTCTCCCCTGCGGGTTTTCCTAATGTCTCTGTGCCAGGGAATGCTAGGGGTGATTGCAGGATTTCCCAGGGTCCGAGGCTGCCTCCCCAAGGTCAGGGAATGTATTCCTCGGCCTTCCTCGAACAGGGAACACCTGTGACTGAAGAGAGCTGCGTGGAGTTGTCTCTCGAGCTCCCCAACGCACTGACAATTGTTCCGGAATCCTGAGCGTGGGAAGGTTCCACCAACGGTCGGCAGCGCGTGGGTTCTAACGGAATGCCTAAGCTCGTCTCCCCTGAGATTTTTCCTAATGTCTCTGTGCCAGGGATGCTAGGGGTGATTGCAGGATATCCCAGTGTCAGAGGCTGCCTCCCAAAGGTCAGGGAAGTTATTTCTCGGACTTCCCCGTACAGGGAACACCCGTGACTTAAGAGAGCTGCATGGAGTTGTCTCTCGAGCTCCGCCACGCACTGACAATGGTTCCGGAATCCTGAGAGTGGGGAGGTTCCACCAACGGTCGGCAGCGCGTGGGTTCTAAAGGAATGCATAAGCTCGTCTCCCCTGAGGGTTTTCCTAATATCTCTGTGCCAAGGAATGCTAGGGGTGATTGCAGGATATCCCAGTGTCAGAGGCTGCCTCCCCAAGGTCAGCGAAGTTATTTCACGGACTTCCCCGAACAGGGAATCCTGTGATTGAAGAGAGCTGCGTGGAGTTGTCTCTCGTGCTCCCCCACGCCCTGACAATGTTTCCGGAATCCTGAGCGTGGGGAGGTTCCACCAACGGTCGGCAGCGCGTGGGTTCTAACGGAATGCCTAAGCTCGTCTCCCCTGCGTGTTTTCCTAATGTCTCTGTGCCAGGGAATGCTAGGGGTGATTGCAGGATATCCCAGTGTCAGAGGCTGCCTCCCCAAGGTCAGGGAAGGTATTTCTCGGACTTCCCCGAACAGGGAACACCTGTGACTGAAGAGAGCTGCGTGGAGTTGTCTCTCGAGCTCCCCCACGCACTGTCAGTGGTTCCGGAATCCTGAGCGTGGGGAAGTTCCACAAACGGTCGGCAGCGCGTGGGTTCTAACAGAATGCCTAAGCTCGTCTCCCATGCGGGTTTTCCTAAGTTCTCTGTGCCAGGGAATGCTAGGTGTGATTGCAGGATATCCCAGTGTCAGAGGCTGCTTCCCCAAGGTCAGGGAAGTTATTTCTCGGACTTCCCCGAACAGGGAACACCTGTGACTGAAGAGAGCTGCGTGGAGTTGTCTCTCGAGCTCCCCCACGCCCTGACAATGGTTCCGGAATCCTGAGCGTGGGGAGGTTCCACCAACGGTCGGCAGTGCGTGGGTACTAACCGAATGCCTAAGCTCGTCTCCCCTCAGTTTTTTCCTAATGTCTCTGTGCCAGGGAATGCTAGGGTTGATTGCAGGATATCCCAGTGTCAGAGGCTGCCTCCCCAAGGTCAGGGTAGTTATTTCTCGACTTCCCCGAACAGGGAACACCTGTGACTGAAGAGAGCTGCGTGGAGATGTCTCTCGAGCTCCGCCACGCACTGACAATGGTTCCGGAATCCTGAGCGTGGGGAGGTTCCACCAAAGGTCGGCAGAGCGTGGGTTCTAACGGAATACCTAATCTCGTCTCCCCTGAGGGTTTTCCTAATATCTCTGTGCCAGGGAATGCTAGGGGCGATTGCAGGATATCCCAGTATCAGAGGCTGCCTCCCCAAGATCAGGGAAGGTATTTCTCGGACTTCCCCGAACAGGGAACACCTGTGACTGAAGAGAGCTGCGTGGAGTTGTCTCTCGAGCTCCCCCACGCACTGACAATGGTTCCGGAATCCTGAGAGTGGGGAGGTTCCACCAACGGTCGGCAGCGCGTGGGTTCAAACGGAATGCCTAATCTCGTCTCCCCTGAGGGTTTTCCTAATGTCTCTGTGCCAGGGAATGCTAGGGGTGATTGCAGGATATCCCAGTGTCAGAGGCAGCCTCCCCAAGGTCAGGGAAGGTTTTTCTCTGACTTCTGCGAACAGGGAACACCTGTGACTGAAGAGAGCTGCGTGGAGTTGTCTCTCGAGCTCCCCCACGCACTGACAATGGTTCCGGAATCCTGAGCGTGGGGAGGTTCCACCAACGGTCGGCAGAGCGTGGGTTCTAACGGATGCATAAGCTCGTCTCCCCTGAGGGTTTTCCTAATATCTCTGTGCCAGGGAATGCTAGGGGTGATTGCAGGATATCCCAGTGTCAGAGGCTGCCTCCCCAAGGTCAGGGAACGTATTTCTCGGACTTCCCCGAACAGGGAACACTTGTGAGTGAAGAGAGCTGCGTGGAGTTGTCTCTCGAGGTCCCCCACGCCCTGACAATGGTTCCGGAATCCTGAGCGTGGGGAGGTTCCACCAACGGTCAGCAGCGCGTAGGTTCTAACGGAAAGCCTAAGCACGTCTCCCTGAGGGTTTTCCTAATGTCTCTGTGCCAGGGAATGCTAGGGGTGATTGCAGGATATCCCAGTGTCAGAGGTTGCCTCCCCAAGGTCAGGGAAGTTATTTCTCGGACTTCTCCAGACAGGGAACACCTGTGACTGAAGAGAGCTGCGTGGAGTTTTCTCTCGAGCTCCCCCACGCACTGACAATTGTTCCGGAATCCTGAGCGTGGGGAGGTTCCACCAACCATCGGCAGCGCGTGGGTTCTAACGGAATGCCTAAGCTCGTCTCCCCTGCGTGTTTTCCTGATGTTTCTGTGCCAGGGAATGCTAGGGGTGATTGCAGGATATCCCAGTGTCAGAGGCTGCCTCCCCAAGGTCAGGGAAGTTATTTCTCGGACTTCCCCTAACAGGGAACACCTGTGACTGAAGAGAGCTGCGTGGAGTTGTCTCTCGAGCTCCCCCACGCACTGACAATGGTTCCGGAAGCCTGAGCGTGAGGAGGTTCCTCCAACGGTCGGCAGCGCGTGGGTTCTAACGGAATGCCTAAGCTCGTCTCCCCTGAGGGTTTTCCTAATGTCTCTGTGCCAGGGAATGCTAGGGGTGATTGCAGGATATCCCAGTGTCAGAGGCTGCCTCCCCAAGTTCAGGGAATGTATTTCTCGGACTTTCCCGTACAGGGAACACCTGTGAATGAAGAGAGCTTCGTGGAGTTGTCTCTCGAGCTCCCCCACGCAATGACAATTTTTCCGGAATCCTGAGCGTGGGGAGGTTCCACCAACGGTCGGCAGCGTGTGGGTTCTAACGGAATGCCTTAACTCGTCTCCCCTGAGGGTTTTCCTAATGTATCTGTGCCAGGGAATGCTAGGGGTGATTGCAGGATATCCCAGTGTCAGAGGCTGCCTCCCCAAAGTCATGGAATGTATTTCTCGGACTTCCCCGAACAGGAAACACCTGTGATTTAAGAGAGCTTCGTGGAGTTGTCTCTCGAGCTCCCCCACGCACTGAATATTGTTCCGGAATCCTGAGCGTGGGGAGGTTCCACCAAAGGTCGGCAACGCGTGGGTTCTAACGGAGTGCCTAAGCTCGTCTCCCCTGAGTGTTTTCCTAAAGTCTCTGTGCCAAGGAATGCTAGGGGTGATTGCAGGATATCCCAGTGTCAGAGGCTGCCTCCCCAAGGTCAGCGAAGATATTTCACGGACTTCCCCGAACAGGGAATCCTGTGATTGAAGAGAGCTGCGTGGAGTTGTCTCTCGTGCTCCCCCACGCCCTGACAATGTTTCCGGAATCCTGAGCGTGGGGAGGTTCCACCAACGGTCGGCAGCGCGTGGGTTCTAACGGAATGCCTAAGCTCGTCTCCCCTGCGTGTTTTAATAATGTCTCTGTGCCAGGGAATGCTAGGGGTGATTGCAGGATATCCCAGTGTCAGAGGCTGCCTCCCCAAGGTCAGGGAAGGTATTTCTCGGACTTCCCCGAACAGGGAACACCTGTGACTGAAGAGAGCTGCGTGGAGTTGTCTCTCGAGCTCCCCCACGCACTGTCAGTGGTTCCGGAATCCTGAGCGTGGGGAAGTTCCACAAACGGTCGGCAGCGCGTGGGTTCTAACAGAATGCCTAAGCTCGTCTCCCATGCGGGTTTTCCTAATTTCTCTGTGCCAGGGAATGCTAGGTGTGATTGCAGGATATCCCAGTGTCAGAGGCTGCTTCCCCAAGGTCAGGGAAGTTATTTCTCGGACTTCCCCGAACAGGGAACACCTGTGACTGAAGAGAGCTACGTGGAGTTGTCTCTCGAGCTCCCCCACGCCCTGACAATGGTTCCGGAATCCTGAGCGTGGGGAGGTTCCACCAACGGTCGGCAGTGCGTGAGTACTAACGGAATGCCTAAGCTCGTCTCCACTCAGTTTTTTCCTAATGTCTCTGTGCCAGGGAATGCTAGGTTTGATTGCAGGATATCCCAGTGTCAGAGGCTGCCTCCCCAAGGTCAGGGAAGGTATTTCTCGACTTCCCCAAACAGGGAACACCTGTGACTGAAGAGAGCTGTGTGGAGTTGTCTCTCGAGCTCCCCCACGCACTGACAATGGTTCCGGAATTCTGAGCGTGGGGAGGTTCCACCAAAGGTCGGCAGAGTGTGGGTTCTAACGGAATACCTAATCTCGTCTCCCCTGAGGGTTTTCCTAATGTCTCTGTGCCAGGGAATGCTAGGGGTGATTGCAGGATATCCCAGTGTCAGAGGCTGCCTCCACAAGGTCAGGGAAGGTTTTTCTCTGACTTCCGCGAACAGGGAACACCTGTGACTGAAGAGAGCTGCGTGGAGTTGTCTCTCTAGCTCCCGCACGCACTGACAGTGGTTCAGGAATCCTGAGCGTGGGGAGGTTCCACCAACGGTCAGCAGCGCGTAGGTTCTAACGGAATGCCTAAGCTCGTCTCCCCTGAGGGTTTTCCTAATTTCTCTGTGCCAGGGAATGCTAGGGGTGATTGCAGGATATCCCAGTGTCAGAGGCTGCCTCCCCAAGGTCAGGGAAGGTATTTCTCGGACTTAACCGAACAGGGAACACCTGTGACTGAAGACAGCTGCGTGGAGTTGTCTCTTGAGCTCCCCAACGCACTGACAATTGTTCCGGAATCCTGAGCTTGGGGAGGTTCCACCAACGGTCGGCAGCGCGTGGGTTCTAACGGAATGCCTAAGCTCGTCTCCCCTGAGGGTTTTCCTAATGTCTCTGTGCCAGGGAATGCTAGGGGTGATTGCAGGATATTCCAGTGCCAGATGCTGCCTCCCCAAGGTCAGGGAAGTTATTTCTCGGACTTCCCGGAACAGGGAACACCTGTGACTGAAGAGAGCTCCGTGGAGTTGTCTCTCGAGCTCCCCCACGCACTGACAATGGTTCCGGAATCCTGAGCGTGGGGAGGTTCCACCAACGATCGGCAGCGCGTGGGTTCTAACGGAATGCCTAAGCTCGTTTCCCCTGCGGGTTTTCCTAATGTCTCTGTGCCAGGGAATGCTAGGGGTGATTGCAGGATATCCCAGGGTCCGAGGCTGCCTCCCCAAGGTCAGGGAATGTATTCCTCGGCCTTCCCCGAACAGGGAAAACCTGTGACTGAAGAGAGCTGCGTGGAGTTGTCTCTCGAGCTCCCCCACGCACTGACAATTTTTCCGGAATCCTGAGCGTGGGGAGGTTCCACCAACGGTCGGCAGCGCGTGGGTTCTAACGGAATGCCTAAGCTCGTCTCCCCTGAGATTTTTCCTAATGTCTCTGTGCCAGGAATGCTAGGGGTGATTGCAGGATATCCCAGTGTCAGAGGCTGCCTCCCCAAGGTCAGGGAAGTTATTTCTCGGACTTCCCCGTACAGGGAACCCCCGTGACTTAAGAGAGCTGCATGGAGTTGTCTCTCGAGCTCCGCCACGCACTGACAATGGTTCCGGAATCCTGAGCGTGGGGAGGTTCCACCAACGGTCGGCAGCGCGTGGGTTCTAACGGAATGCCTAAGCTCGTCTCCCCTGAGGGTTTTCCTAATATCTCTGTGCCAAGGAATGCTAGGGGTGATTGCAGGATATCCCAGTGTCAGAGGCTGCCTCCCCAAGGTCAGCGAAGATATTTCATGGACTTCCCCGAACAGGGAATCCTGTGATTGAAGAGAGCTGCGTGGAGTTGTCTCTCGTGCTCCCCCACGCCCTGACAATGTTTCCGGAATCCTGAGCGTGGGGAGGTTCCACCAACGGTCGGCAGCGCGTTGGTTCTAACGGAATGCCTAAGCTCGTCTCCCCTGCGTGTTTTCCTAATGTCTCTGTGCCAGGGAATGCTAGGGGTGATTGCAGGATATCCCAGTGTCAGAGGCTGCCTCCCCAAGGTCAGGGAAGGTATTTCTCGGACTTCCCCGAACAGGGAACACCTGTGACTGAAGAGAGCTGCGTGGAGTTGTCTCTCGAGCTCCCCCACGCACTGTCAGTGGTTCCGGAATCCTGAGCGTGGGGGAGTTCCACAAACGGTCGGCAGCGCGTGGGTTCTAACAGAATGCCTAAGCTCGTCTCCCATGCGGGTTTTCCTAAGTTCTCTGTGCCAGGGAATGCTAGGTGTGATTGCAGGATATCCCAGTGTCAGAGGCTGCTTCCCCAAGTTCAGGGAAGTTATTTCTCGGACTTCCCCGAACAGGGAACACCTGTGACTGAAGAGAGCTGCGTGGAGATGTCTCTCGAGCTCCCCCACGCACTGACAATGGTTCCGGAATCCTGAGCGTGGGGAGGTTCCACAAACGGTCGGCAGTGCTTGGGTACTAACGGAATGCCTAAGCTCGACTCCCCTCAGTTTTTTCCTAATGTCTCTGTGCCAGGGAATGCTAGGGTTGATTGCAGGATATCCCAGTGTCAGAGGCTGCCTCCCCATGGTCAGGGAAGGTATTTCTCGACATCTCCGAACAGGGAACACCTGTGACTGAAGAGAGCTGCGTGGAGTTGTCTCTCGAGCTCCCCCACGCACTGACAATGGTTCCGGAATCCTGAGCGTGGGGAGGTTCCACCAAAGGTCGGCAGAGTGTGGGTTCTAACGGAATACATAATCTCGTCTCCCCTGAGGGTTTTCCTAATGTCTCTGTGCCAGGGAATGCTAGGGGTGATTGCAGGATATCCCAGTGTCAGAGGCTGCCTCCCCAAGGTCAGGGAAGGTAATTCTCGGACTTCCCCGAACAGTGAACACTTGTGATTGAAGAGAGCTGCGTGGAGTTGTCTTTCGAGGTCCTCCACGCCCTGACAATGGTTCCGGAATCCTGAGCGTGGGGAGGTTCCACCAACGGTCAGCAGCGCGTAGGTTCTAACGGAATGCCTAAGCTCGTCTCCCTGAGGGTTTTCCTAATGTCTCTGTGCCAGGGAATGCTAGGGGTGATTGCAGGATATCCCAGTGTCAGAGGCTGCCTCCCCAATGTCAGGGAAGTTATTTCTCGGACTTCCCCGTACAGGGAACCCCCGTGACTTAAGAGAGCTGCATGGAGTTGTCTCTCGAGCTCCGCCACGCACTGACAATGGTTCCGGAATTCTGAGCGTGGGGAGGTTCCACCAACGGTCGGCAGCGCGTGGGTTCTAACGGAATGCCTAAGCTCGTCTCCCCTGAGGCTTTTCCTAATATCTCTGTGCCAAGGAATGCTAGGGGTGATTGCAGGATATCCCAGTGTCAGAGGCTGCCTCCCCAAGGTCAGCGAAGATATTTCATGGACTTCCCCGAACAGGGAATCCTGTGATTGAAGAGAGCTGCGTGGAGTTGTCTCTCGTGCTCTCCCAAGCCCTGACAATGTTTCCGGAATCCTGAGCGTGGGGAGGTTCCACCAACGGTCGGCAGCGCGTGGGTTCTAACGGAATGCCTAAGCTCGTCTCCCCTGCGTGTTTTCCTAATGTCTCTGTGCCAGGGAATGCTAGGGGTGATTGCAGGATATCCCAGTGTCAGAGGCTGCCTCCCCAAGGTCAGGGAAGGTATTTCTCGGACTTCCCCGAACAGGGAACACCTGTGACTGAAGAGAGCTGCGTGGAGTTGTCTCTCGAGCTCCCCCACGCACTGTCAGTG
The DNA here is from genome assembly GCF_048564905.1 of Vicugna pacos. Taxonomy (NCBI): domain Eukaryota; kingdom Metazoa; phylum Chordata; class Mammalia; order Artiodactyla; family Camelidae; genus Vicugna; species Vicugna pacos. Next base: position 825,440 of record NC_133021.1, read on the forward strand.
GTTCCGGTATCCTGAGCGTGGGGAAGTTCCACAAACGGTCGGCAGCGCGTGGGTTCAAACAGAATGCCTAAGCTCGTCTCCCATGCGGGTTTTCCTAAGTTCTCTGTGCCAGGGAATGCTAGGTGTGATTGCAGGATATCCCAATGTCAGAGGCTGCTTCCCCTAAGTCAGGGAAGTTATTTCTCGGACTTCCCCGAACAGGGAACACTTGTGATTGAAGAGAGCTGCGTGGAGTTGTCTCTCGTGGTCCTCCACGCCCTGACAATGGTTCCGGAATCCTGAGCGTGGGGAGGTTCCACCAACGGTCAGCAGCGCGTAGGTTCTAACGGAATGCCTAAGCTCGTCTCCCTGAGGGTTTTCCTAATGTCTCTGTGCCAGGGAATGCTAGGGGTGATTGCAGGATATCCCAGTGTCAGAGGCTGCCTCCCCAAGGTCAGGGAAGTTATTTCTCGGACTTCTCCGGACAGGGAACACCTGTGACTGAAGAGAGCTGCGTGGAGTTGTCTCTCGAGCTCCCCCACGCACTGACAATTGTTCCGGAATCCTGAGCGTGGGGAGGTTCCACCAACCATCGGCAGCGCGTGGGTTCTTACGGAATGCCTAAGCTCGTCTCCCCTGCGGGTTTTCCTGATGTCTCTGTGCCAGGAAATGCTAGGGGTGATTGCAGGATATCCCAGTGTCAGAGGCTGCCTCCCCAAGGTCAGGGAAGTTATTTCTCGGACTTCCCCTAACAGGGAACACCTGTGACTGAAGAGAGCTGCGTGAAGTTGTCTCTCGAGCTCCCCCACGCACTGACAATGGTTCCGGAATCCTGAGCGTGAGGAGGTTCCACCAACGGTCGGCAGCGCGTGGGTTCTAACGGAATGCATAAGCTCGTCTCCCCTGAGGGTTTTCCTAATGTCTCTGTGCCAGGGAATGCTAGGGGTGATTGCAGGATATCCCAGTGTCAGAGGCTGCCTCCCCAAGGTCAGGGAAGTTATTTCTAGGACTTTCCCGTACAGGGAACACCTGTGAATGAAGAGAGCTGCGTGGAGTTGTCTCTCGAGCTCCCCCACACACTGACAATTGTTCCGGATTCCTGAGCGTGGGGAGGTTCCACCAACGGTCGGCAGCACGTGGGTTCTAACGGAATGCCTAAGCTCGTCTCCCCTGAGGGTTTTCCTAATGTCTCTGTGCCAGGGAATGCTAGGGGTGATTGCAGGATATCCCAGTGTCAGAGGCTGCCTCCCCAAGGTCAGGGAAGTTATTTCTCGGACTTCCCGTACAGGGAACACATGTGACTGAAGAGAGCTGCGTGGAGTTGTCTCTGGAGCTCCCCCACGCCATGACAATGGTTCCGGAATACTGAGCATGGGGAGGTTCCACCAACGGTCGGCAGAGCGTGGTTTCTAACGGATGCCTAAACTCGTCTCCCCTGAGGTTTTTCCTAATTTCTCTGTGCCAGGGAATGCTAGGGATGATTGCAGAATATCCCAGTGTCAGAAGCTACCTCCCCAAGTTCAGGGAAGGTATTTCTCCGACTTCCCCATACAGGGAACACCTGTGACTGAAGAGTGCTCCGTGGAGTAGTCTCTCGAGCTCCCCTACCCACTGACAAGGGTTCCAGAATCCTGAGCGTGGGGAGATTCCACCAAAGGTCGGCAGCACGTGGGTTCTTACGGAATGCCTAAGCTCGTCTCCCCTGAGGGTTTTCCTAATGTCTCTGTGCCAGGGAATGCTAGGGGTGATTGCAGGATATCCCAGTGTCAGAGGCTGCCTCCCCAAGGTCTGGGAAGTTATTTCTCGGACTTCCCGAACAGGGAACACCTGTGACTGAAGAGAGCTGCGTGGAGTTGTCTCTCGAGCTCCCCCACGCACTAACAATGGTTCTGCAATCCTGAGCGTGGGGAGGTTCCACCAACGGTCGGCAGCGCGTGGGTTCTAACGGAATGCCTAAGCTCGTCTCCCCTGAGGGTTTTCCTAATATCTCTGTGCCAGGAAATGCTAGGGGTGATTGCAGGATATCCCACTGTCAGAGGCTGCCTCCCCAAGGTCAGGGAAGTTATTTCTCGGACTTCCCTGAACAGGGAACACCTGTGACTGAAGAGAGCTGCGTGGAGTTCTCTCTCGAGCTCCCCCACGCACTGACAATGGTTCCGGAATCCTGAGCGTGGGGAGGTTCCACCAACTGTCGTCAGCTCGTGGGTTCTAACGGAATGCCTAAGCTCGTCTCCCCTGAGTGTTTTCCTAATGTCTCTGTGCCAGGGAATACTAGGGGTGATTGCAGGATATCCCAGTGTCACAGGCCTCCTCCCCAAGGTCAGGGAATTTATTTCTCGGACTTCCCCGAACAGGGAACACCTGTGAATGAAGAGAGCTGCGTGGAGTTGTCTCTCGAGCTCCCCCACGCACTGACAATTGTTCCGGAATCCTGAGGGTGTGGAGGTTCCACCAACGGTCGGCAGCGCGTGGGTTCTAACGGAATGCCTAAGCTCGTCTCCCCTGCGTGTTTTCCTAATGTCTCTGTGCCAGGGAATGCTAGGGGTGATTGCATTATATCCCAGTGTCAGAGGCTGCCTCCCCAAAGTCATGGAATTTATTTCTCGGACTTCCCCGAAAGGGAACACCTGTGACTTAAGAGAGCTGCGTGGAGTTGTCTCTCGAGCTCCCCCACGCACTGAATATTGTTCCGGAATCCTGAGCTTGGGGAGGTTCCACCAACTGTCGGCAACGCGTGGGTTCTAACGGAGTGCCTAAGCTCGTCTCCCCTGAGGGTTTTCCTAAAGTCTCTGTGCCAAGGAATGCTAGGGGTGATTGCAGGATATCCCAGTGTCAGAGGCTGCCTCCCCAAGGTCAGGAAAGTTATTTCTCGGACTTCCCCAACAGGGAACACCTGTGACTGAAGAGAGCTGCGTGGAGTTGTCTCTCGACATCCCCCACGCACTGACAATTGTTCCGGAATCCTGAGCGTGGGGAGGTTCCACCAACCGTCGACAGCGCGTGGGTTCTAATGGAAAGCCTAAGCTCGTCTCCCCTGAGGGTTTTCCTAATGTCTCTGTGCCAAGGAATGCTAGGGGTGATTGCAGGATATCCCAGTGACAGAGGCTGCCTCCCCAAGGTCAGGGAAGGTATTTCCCGGACTTCCCCGAACAGGGAACACCAGTGACTGAAGAGAGCTGCGTGGAGTTGTCTCTCGAGCTCCCCCACGCACTGACAATGGTTCCGGTATCCTGAGAGTGGGGAGTTTCCACCAACGGTCGGCAGCGCGTGGGTTCTAACGGAATGCCTAAGCTAGACTCCCCTGAGTGTTTTCCTAATATCTCTGTGCCAGGGAATGTTAGGTGTGATTGCATGATACCTCAGTGTCAGAGGCTGCCTCCCCAAGTTCAGGGAAGGTATTTGTTGGACTTCCCCGAACAGGGAACACCTGTGACTGAAGAGAGCTCCGTGGAGTTGTCTCTCGAGCTCCCCCAAGCACTGAAAATTTTTCCGGAATCCTGAGCGTGGGGAGGTTCCACCAACGGTCGGCAGCGCGTGGGTTCTAACGGAATGACTAAGCTCGTCTCGCCTGAGGTTTTTCCTAATATCTCTGTGCCAGGGAATGCTAGGGGTGATTGCAGGATATCCCAGTGTCAGAGGCTGCCTCCCCAAGGTCAGGGAAGATATTTCTCGGACTTCCGCGAACAGGGAACACCTGTGACTGAAGAGAGCTGCATGGAGTTTTCTCTCGAGCTCTGCCACGCACTGACAATGATTCCGGAATCCTTAGCGTGGGGAGGTTCCACCAACGGTCGACAGCGCGTGCGTTCTAACGGAATGCCTAAGCTCGTCTTCCCTGAGTTTTTTTTTAATGTCTCTGTGCCAGGGAATGCTAGGGGTGATTGCAGGATATCCCAGTGTCAGACGCTCTCTCCCCAAGGTCAGGGAAGGTTTTTCTCGGACTTCCCCGAACAGGGAACACACGTGACTGAAGAGAGCTGCGTGGAGTTGTCTCTCGAGCTCCCTCAAGCACTGACAATGGTTCCGGAATCCTGAGCTTGGGGAGGTTCCACCAACGGTCGGCAGCGCGTGGGTTCTAACGGAATGCCTAAGCTCGTCCCCCTTGAGGGTTTTCCTAATATCTCTGTGCCAGGGAATGCTAGGGGTGATTGCAGGATATCCCACTGTCAGAGGCTGCCTCCCCAAGGTCAGGGAAGGTTTTTCTCAGACTTCCGCGAACAGGGAACACCTGTGACTGATGAGAGCTGCGTGAAGTTGTCTCTCGAGCTCCCCCACGCACTGAGAATTTTTCCGGAATCCTGAGCGTGGGGAGGTTCCACCAACGGTCGCAGCGCTTGGGTTCTAACGGAATGCCAAAGCTCGTCTCCCCTGAGGTTTCTCCTAATGTCTTTGTGCCAGGGAATGCTAATTGTGATTGCAGGATATCCCAGTATCAGATGCTGCCTCCCCAAGGTCAGGGAAGTTATTTCTCGGACTTCCCCGAAAAGGGAACACCTGTGACTGAAGAGAGCAGCGTGGAGTTTTCTCCTGAGCTCCCCCACGCACTGACAATGTTTCCGGAATCCTGAGCGTGGGGAGGTTCCGCCAACGGTCGTCAGCGCGTGGGTTCTAACGGAATGCATAAGCTCGTCTCCCCTGAGGGTTTTCCTAATGTCTCTGTGCCAAGGAATGCTAGGGGTGATTGCAGGATATCCCAGTGACAGAGGCTGCCTCCCCAAGGTCAGGGAAGTTATTTCTCGGACTTCCCCGAACAGGGAACACCAGTGACTGAAGAGCGCTGCGTGGAGTTGTCTCTCGTGCTCCCCCACGCACTGACAATGGTTCCGGTATCCTGAGAGTGGGGAGCTTCCACCAACTGTCGGCAGCGCGTGGGTTCTAACGGAATGCCTAAGCTAGACTCCCCTGAGTGTTTTCCTAATATCTCTGTGCCAGGGAATGTTAGGTGTGATTGCATGATACCCCAGTGTCAGAGGCTGCCTCCCCAAGTTCAGGGAAGGTATTTGTTGGACTTCCCCGAACAGGGAACACCTGTGACTGAAGAGAGCTCCGTGGAGTTGTCTCTCGAGCTCCCCCAAGCACTGAAAATGTTTCCGGAATCCTGAGCGTGGGGAGGTTCCACCAACGGTCGGCAGCGCGTGGGTTCTAACGGAATGCCTAAGCTCGTCTCCCCTAAGTGTTTTCCTAATATCTCTGTGCCAGGGAATGCTAGGGGGGATTGCAGTATATCCCAGAGTCAGAGGCTGCCTCCCCAAGGTCAGGGAAGGTATTTCTCGGACTTCCCCGAACAGGGAACACCTGTGACTGAAGAGAGCTGCGTGGAGTTGTCTATCGAGCTCCCCCACGCACTGACAATGGTTCCGGAATCCTGAGCGTGGGGAGGTTCCACCAACGGTCCGCAGCGCTTGGGTTCTAACTGAATGCCTAAGCTCGTCTCCCCTAAGGGTTTTCCTAATGTCTCTGTGCCAGGGAATGCTAGGGGTGATTGCAGGATATCCCAGTGTCAGAGGTTGCCTCCCCAAGGTCAGGGAAATTATTTCTCGGACATCCCCGATCAGGGAACACCAGTGACTGAAGAGCGCTGCGTGGAGTTGTCTCACGAGTTCCCCCACGCACTGACAATGGTTCCGGAATCCTGAGCGTGTGGAGGTACCACCAACGGTCGGCAGCGCATGGGTTCTAACGGAATGCCTAAGCTCGTCTCCCCTGAGGGTTTTCCTAATGTCTCTGTGCCAGGGAATGCTAGGGGTGATTGCAGGATATCCCAGTGTCAGAGGCTTCCTCCTCAAAGTCAGGGAAGTTATTTCTCGGACTTCCCGGAACAGGGAACACCTGTGACTGAAGAGAGCTCCGTGGAGTTGTCTCTCGAGCTCCCCCACGCAATGACAATGGTTCCGGAATCCTGAGCGTGGGGAGGTTCCACCAACGATCGGCAGCGCGTGGGTTCTAACGGAATGCCTAAGCTCGTCTCCCCTGCGGGTTTTCCTAATGTCTCTGTGCCAGGGAATGCTAGGGGTGATTGCAGGATATCCCAGGGTCCGAGGCTGCCTCCCCAAGGTCAGGGAATGTATTCCTCGGCCTTCCCCGAACAGGGAACACCTGTGACTGAAGAGAGCTGCGTGGAGTTGTCTCTCGAGCTCCCCCACGCACTGACAATTGTTCCGGAATCCTGAGCGTGTGGAGGTTCCACCAACGGTCGGCATCGCGTGGGTTCTAACGGAATGCCTAAGCTCGTCTCCCCTGAGATTTTTCCTAATGTCTCTCTGCCAGGGATGCTAGGGGTGATTGCAGGATATCCCAGTGTCAGAGGCTGCCTCCCCAAGGTCAGGGAAGTTATTTCTCGGACTTCCCCGTACAGGGAACCCCCGTGACTTAAGAGAACTGCATGGAGTTGTCTCTCGAGCTCCGCCACGCACTGACAATGGTTCCGGAATCCTGAGCGTGGGGAGGTTCCACCAACGGTCGGCAGCGCGTGGGTTCTAACGAAATGCCTAAGCTCGTCTCCCCTGAGGGTTTTCCTAATATCTCTGTGCCAAGGAATGCTAGGGGTGATTGCAGGATATCCCAGTGTCAGAGGCTGCCTCCCCAAGGTCAGCGAAGGTATTTCTCACACTTCCCTGAACAGGGAACACCTGTGACTGAAGAGAGCTACGTGGTGTTGTCTCTCGAGCTCCCCCAGGCACTGACAATGGTTCCGGAATCCTGAGCGTGGGGAGGTTCCACCAACGATCGGCAGCGCGTGGGTTCTAACGGAATGCCTAAGCTCGTCTCCCCTGCGTGTTTTCCTAATGTCTCTGTGCCAGGGAATACTAGGGGTGATTGCAGGATATCCCAGTGTGAGAGGCTGCCTCCCCAAGGTCAGGGAAGTTATTTCTCGGACTTCCCCTAACAGGGAACACCTGTGACTGAAGAGAGCTGCGTGGAGTTGTCTCTCGAGCTCCCCCACGCACTGACAATGGTTCCGGAATCCTGAGCGTGAGGAGGTTCCACCAACGGTCGGCAGCGCGTGGGTTCTAACGGAATGCCTAAGCTCGTCTCCCCTGAGGGTTTTCCTAATGTCTCTGTGCCAGGGAATGCTAGGGGTGATTGCAGGATATCCCAGTGTCAGAGGCTGCCTCCCCAAGGTCAGGGAAGTTATTTCTCGGACTTCCCCGAACAGGGAACACCTGTGACTGAAGAGAGCTGCGTGGAGTTCTCTCTCGAGCTCCCCCACGCACTGACAATGGTTCCGGAATCCTGAGCGTGGGGAGGTTCCACCAACGGTCGTCAGCTCGTGGGTTCTAACGGAATGCCTAAGCTCGTCTCCCCTGAGGGTTTTCCTAATATCTCTGTGCCAGGGAATGCTAGGGGTGTTTGCAGGATATCCCAGTATCAGAGGCTGCCTCCCCAAGGTCAGGGAAGTTATTTCTCGGACTTCCCCGAACAGGGAACACATGTGACTGAAGAGAGCTGCGTGGAGTTGTCTCTCGAGCTCCCCCACGCACTGACAATGGTTCCGGAATCCTGAGCGTGGGGAGGTTCCACCAAAGGTCGGCAGCGCGTGGGTTCTAACGGAATGCATAAGCTCGTCTCCCCTAAGTGTTTTCCTAATATCTCTGTGCCAGGGAATGCTAGGGGGGATTGCAGTATATCCCAGAGTCAGAGGATGCCTCCACAAGGTCAGGGAAAGTATTTCTCGGACTTCCCCGAACAGGGAACACCTGTGACTGAAGAGAGCTGCGTGGAGTTGTCTATCGAGCTCCCCCACGCACTGACAAAGTTTCCGGAATCCTGAGCGTGGGGAGGTTCCACCAACGGTCGGCAGGGCGTGGGTTCTAACGGAATGCCTTAGCTCGTCTCCCCTGAGGGTTTTCCTAATGTCTCTGTGCCAGGGAATGCTAGGTGTGATTACAGGATATCCCAGTGTCAGAGGCTGCCTCCCCAAAGTCAAGGAAGGTATTTCTCGGACTTCCCCGAACAGGGAACACCTGTGAATGAAGAGAGCTGCGTGGAGTTGTCTCTCGAGCTCCCCCACGCACTGACAATGGTTCCGGAATCCTGAGCGTGGGGAGGCTCCACCAATGGTCGGCAGCGCGTGGGTTCTAACGGAATGCCTAAGCTCGTCTCCCCTGAGGTTTTTCCTAATGTCTCTGTGCCAGGGAATGCTAGGGGTGATTGCAGGCTATCCCAGTGTCAGAGGTTGCCTCCCCAAGGTCAGGGAAAGTATTTCTCGGACTTCCCCGAACAGGGAACACCCGTGACTTAAGAGAGCTGCGTGGAGGTGTCTCTCGAGCTCCCCCACGCACTGACAATGTTTCCGGAATCCTGAGCGTGGGGAGGTTCCTGAAAAGGTCGGCAGCGGGTGGGTTCTAACGGAATGCCTAAGCTCGTCTCCCCTGGGGCTTTTCCTAATGTCCCTGTGCCAGGGAATGCTAGGGGTGATTGCAGGATATCCCAGTGTCAGAGTCTGCATCCCCAAGGTCAGGGAAGTTATTTCCCGGACTTCCCCGAACGGGGAACACCTCTGACTGAAGAGAGCTGCGTGGAGTTGTCTCTCGAGCTCCCCTATGCACTGACAATTGTTCCGGAATTCAGAGCGTGCGGAGGTTCCACCAACGGTCGGCAGCGCGTGGGTTCTAACGGAATGCCTAAGCTCGTCTCCCCTGGGTATTTTCCTAATGTCTCTGTGCCAAGGATTGCTAGGGGTGATTGAAGGATATCCCAGTGACAGAGACTGCCTCCCCAAGGTCAGGGAAGTTATTTCTCGGACTTCCCCGAACAGGGAACACCAGTGACTGAAGAGCGCTGCGTGGAGTTGTCTCTCGAGCTCCCCCACGCACTGACAATGGTTCCGGAATCCTGAGCGTGGGGAGGTTCCACCAACGGTGGGCAGCGCGTGGGTTCTAACGGAATGCCTAAGCTCGTCTCCCCTGAGGGTTTTCTTAATGTCTTGTCCCAGGGAATGCTAGGGGTGATTGCAGGATATCCCAGTGTCAGAGACTTCCTCCCCAAGGTCAGGGAAGATATATTTCGGACTTCCCGGAACAGGGAACACCTGTGACTGAAGAGAGCTGCGTGGAGTTGTCTCTCGAGCTCCCCCACGCACTGACAATGGTTCCGGAATCCTGAGCGTGGGGAGGTTCCAGCAACGGTCGGCAGCGCGTGGGTTCTAACGGAATGCCTAAGCTCGTCTCCCCTGAGGATTTCCTTAATGTCTTGTCCTAGGGAATGCTAGGGGTGATTGCAGGATATCCCAGGGTCAGAGACTTCCTACCCAAGGTCAGGGAAGATATATTTCGGACTTCCCGGAACAGGGAACCCCTGTGACTGAAGAGAGCTGCGTGGAGTTGTCTCTCGAGCTCCCCCACGCAATGACAATGGTTCCGGAATCCTGAGCGTGGGGAGGTTCCACCAAAGGTCGGCAGCGCGTGGGTTCTAACGGAATGCTTAAGCTCGTCTCCCCTGAGGATTTTCCTAATGTCTCTGTGCCAGGGAATGCTAGGGGTGATTGCAGGATATCCCAGAGTCAGAGGCTGCCTCCCCAAGGTCACGGAAGTTATTTCTCGGACTTCCCCGAACAGGGAACACCTGTGACTGAAGAGAGCTGCGTGGAATTGTCTCTCGAGCTCCCCCACGCACTGACAATGGTTCTGGAATCCTGAGCGTGGGGAGGTTCCACCAACGGTCGGCAGCGCGTGGGTTCTAACGGAATGCCTAAGCTCGTCTCCCCTGAGGGTTTTCCTAATGTCTCTGTGCCAGGGAATGCTAGGGGTGATTGCAGGATATCCCAGTGTCAGAGGTTGCCTCCCCAAGTTCAGGGAAGTTATTTCTCGTACTTCCCCGAACAGGGAACACCCGTTACTGAAGGGAGCTTCGTGGAGTTATCTCTCGAGCTCCCCCACGCACTGACATTGTTTCCGGAATCCTGAGCGTGAGGAGGCTCCACCAACGGTCGGCAGCGCGTGGGTTCTAACGGAATGCCTAAGCTCGTCTCCCCTGAGGGTTTTCCTAATGTCTCTGTGCCAGGGAATGCTAGGGGTGATTGCAGGATATCCCAGTGTCAGAGGCTGCCTCCCCAAGGACAGGGAAGTTATTTCTCGGACTTCCCCGAACAGGGAACACCTGTGACTGAAGAGAGCTGCGTGGATTTGTTTCTCGAGCTCCCCCACGCACTGACAATGGTTCCGGAATCCTGAGCGTGGGGAGGTTCCACCAACGGTCGGCAGCGCGTGTGTACTAACGGAATGCCTAAGCTCGTCTCCCCTGAGGGTTTTCCTAATATCTCTGTGCCAGGGAATGCTAGGGGTGATTGCAGGATATCCCAGTGTCAGAGGCTGCCTCCCCAAGTACAGGGAAGTTATTTCTCAGACTTCCCCGTACAGGGAACACTTGTGACTGAAGAGAGCTGCGTGGAATTGTCTCTCGAGCTCCCGCACGCACTGAAAATTTTTCCGGAATCCTGAGCGTGTGAAGGTTCCACCAAAGGTCGGTAGCGCGTGGGTTCTAACCGAATGCCTAAGCTCGTCTCCCTTGAGGGTTTTCCTAATGTCTCTGTGCCAGGGAATGCTAGGGGTGATTGCAGGATATCCCAGTGTCAGAGGCTGCCTCCCCAAGGTCAGGGAAGGTATTTCTCGGAATTCCCGGATCAGGGAACACCTGTGACTGAAGAGAGCTGCGTGGAGTTGTCTCTCGAGCTCCCACACGCACTGACAATGGTTCCGGAATCCTGAGCGTGGGGAGGTTCCACCAACGGTCGGCAGCGCGTGGGTTCTAACGGAATGCCTAAGCTCGTCTCCCCTGAGGGTTTTCGTAATGTTTCTGTGCCAGGGAATGCTAGGGGTGATTGCAGGATATCCCAGTGTCAGAGGCTGTCTCCCCAAGGTCCGGGAAATTATTTCTCGGACTTCCCCGAACAGGGAACAACTGTGACTGAAGAGAGCTGCGTGGAGTTGTCTCTCGAGCTCCCCCACGCACTGACAATGGTTCCGGAATCCTGAGCGTGGAGAGGTTCCACCAACGGTCGGCAGCGCGTGGGTTCTAACGGAATGCCTAAGCTCGTCTCCCCTGAGGGTTTTCCTAATATCTCTGTGCCAGGGAATGATAGGGGTGATTGCAGGATATCCCAGTGTCAGAGGCTGCCTCCCCAAGGTAAGGGAATTTATTTCTCGGACATCCCCGGACAGGGAACACCTGTGACTGAAGAGAGCTGCGTGGAGTTGTCTCTCGAGCTCCCCCACGCCCTGACAATTGTTCCAGAATCTTGAGCGTGGGGAGGTTCCACCAACGGTCGGCAGCGCCTCGGTTCTAACGGAATGCCTAAGCTCGTCTCCCCTGAGGTTTTTCCTGATATCTGTGTGCCAGGGAATGCTAGGGGTGATTGCAGAATATCCCAGTGTCAGAAGCTAACTCCCCAAGTTCAGGGAAGGTATTTCTCAGACTTCCGCGAACAGGAAACACCTGTGACTGAAGAGAGCTGCATGGAGTTTTCTCTCGAGCTCTGCCACGCACTGACAATGATTCCGGAATCCTGAGCGTGGGGAAGTTCCACCAACGGTCGACAGCGCGTGGGTTCTAACGGAATGCCTAAGCTCGTCTTCCCTGAGTTTTTTTTAATGTCTCTGTGCCAGGGAATGCTAGGGGTGATTGCAGGATATCCCAGTGTCAGAGGCTGCCTCCCCAAGGTCAGGGAAGGTATTTCTCACACTTCCCCGAACAGGGAACACCTGTGACTGAAGAGAGCTCCGTGGTGTTGTCTCTCGAGCTCCCCCAAGCACTGACAATGGTTCTGGAATCCTGAGCGTGGGGAGGTTCCACCAACGGTCGGCAGCGCGTGGGTTCTAACGGAATGCCTAAGCTCGTCTCCCCTGCGTATTTTCCTAATGTCTCTGTGCCAGGGAATGCTAGGGGTGATTGCAGGATATCCCAGTGTCTGAGGCTGCCTCCCCAAAGTCATGGAATGTATTTCTCGGACTTCCCCGAACAGGAAACACCTGTGACTTAAGAGAGCTTCGTGGAGTTGTCTCTCGAGCTCCCCCACGCACTGAATATTGTTCCGGAATCCTGAGCGTGGGGAGGTTCCACCAAAGGTCGGCAACGCGTGGGTTCTAACGGAGTGCCTAAGCTCGTCTCCCCTGAGTGTTTTCCTAAAGTCTCTGTGTCAAGGAATGCTAGGGGTGATTGCAGGATATCCCAGTGTCAGAGGCTGCCTCCCCAAGGTCAGGGATGCTATATCTCGGACTTCCCCGAACAGGGAACACCTGTGACTGAAGAGAGCTTCGTGGAGTTGTCTCTCGACATCCCTCACGCACTGACAATGGTTCCGGAATCCTGAGCGTGGGGAGGTTCCACCAACCGTCGGCAGCGCGTGGGTTCTAATGGAATGCCTAAGCTCGTCTTCCCTGAGGTTTTTCCTAATGTCTCTGTGCCAGGGAATGCTAGGGGTGATTGCAGGATATCCCAGTGTCAGAGGCTACCTCCCCAAGGTCAGGGAAGGTTTTTCTCGGACTTCCCCGAACAGGGAAGACCTGTGACTGAAGAGAGCTGCGTGGAGTTGTCTCTCGAGCTCCCCCACCCACTGACAATGGTTCCGGAATCCTGAGTGTGGGGAAGTTCCACCAACGGTCGGCAGCGCATGGGTTCTAACGGAATGCCTAAGCTCGTCTCCCCTGAGGGTTTTCCTAATTTCTCTGTGCCAGGGAATGCTAGGGGTGATTGCAGGATATCCCAGTGTCAGAGGCTTACTCCTCAAGGTCAGGGAAGTTATTTCTCGGACTTCCCGGAACAGGGAACACCTGTGACTGAAGAGAGCTCCGTGGAGTTGTCTCTCGAGCTCCCCCACGCACTGACAATGGTTCCGGAATCCTGAGCGTGGGGAGGTTCCACCAACGATCGGCAGCGCGTGGGTTCTAACGAAATGCCTAAGCTCGTTTCCCCTGCGGGTTTTCCTAATGTCTCTGTGCCAGGGAATGCTAGGAGTGATTGCAGGATATCCCAGGGTCCGAGGCTGCCTCCCCAAGGTCAGGGAATGTATTCCTCGGCCTTCCCCGAACAGGGAACACCTGTGACTGAAGAGAGCTGCGTGGAGTTGTCTCTCGAGCTCCCCCACGCACTGACAATTGTTCCGGAATCCTGAGCGTGGGGAGGTTCCACCAACGGTCGGCAGCGCGTGGGTTCTAACGGAATGCCTAAGCTCGTCTCCCCTGAGATTTTTCCTAATGTCTCTGTGCCAGGGATGCTAGGGGTGATTGCAGGATATCCCAGTGTCAGAGGCTGCCTCCCCAAGGTGAGGGAAGTTATTTCTCGGACTTCCCCGTACAGGGAACCCCCGTGACTTAAGAGAGCTGCATGGAGTTGTCTCTCGAGCTCCGCCACGCACTGACAATGGTTCCGGAATCCTGAGCGTGGGGAGGTTCCACCAACGGTCAGAAGCGCGTGGGTTATAACGGAATGCCTAAGCTCATCTCCCCTGAGGGTTTTCCTAATATCTCTGTGCCAAGGAATGCTAGGGGTGATTGCAGGATATCCCAGTGTCAGAGGCTGCCTCCCCAAGGTCAGCGAAGATATTTCACGGACTTCCCCGAACAGGGAATCCTGTGATTGAAGAGAGCTGCGTGGAGTTGTCTCTCGTGCTCCCCCACGCCCTGACAATGTTTCCGGAATCCTGAGCGTGGGGAGGTTCCACCAACGGTCGGCAGCGCGTGGGTTCTAACGGAATGCCTAAGCTCGTCTCCCCTGCGTGTTTTCCTAATGTCTCTGTGCCAGGGAATGCTAGGGGTGATTGCAGGATATCCCAGTGTCAGAGGCTGCCTCCCCAAGGTCAGGGAAGGTATTTCTCGGACTTCCCCGAACAGGGAACACCTGTGACTGAAGAGAGCTGCGTGGAGTTGTCTCTCGAGCTCCCCCAAGCACTGTCAGTGGTTCCGGAATCCTGAGCGTGGGGAAGTTCCACAAACGGTCGGCAGCGCGTGGGTTCTAACAGAATGCCTAAGCTCGTCTCCCATGCGGGTTTTCCTAATTTCTCTGTGCCAGGGAATGCTAGGTGTGATTGCAGGATATCCCAGTGTCAGAGGCTGCTTCCCCAAGGTCAGGGAAGTTATTTCTCGGACTTCCCCGAACAGGGAACACCTGTGACTGAAGAGAGCTGCGTGGAGTTGTCTCTCGAGCTCCCCCACGCCCTGACAATGGTTCCGGAATCCTGAGCGTGGGGAGGTTCCACCAACGGTCGGCAGTGCGTGAGTACTAACGGAATGCCTAAGCTCGTCTCCACTCAGTTTTTTCCTAATGTCTCTGTGCCAGGGAATGCTAGGTTTGATTGCAGTATATCCCAGTGTCAGAGGCTGCCTCCCCAAGGTCAGGGAAGGTATTTCTCGACTTCCCCAAACAGGGAACACCTGTGACTGAAGAGAGCTGTGTGGAGTTGTCTCTCGAGCTCCCCCACGCACTGACAATGGTTCCGGAATTCTGAGCGTGGGGAGGTTCCACCAAAGGTCGGCAGAGTGTGGGTTCTAACGGAATACCTAATCTCGTCTCCCCTGAGGGTTTTCCTAATGTCTCTGTGCCAGGGAATGCTAGGGGTGATTGCAGGATATCCCAGTGTCAGAGGCTGCCTCCGCAAGGTCAGGGAAGGTTTTTCTCTGACTTCCGCGAACAGGGAACACCTGTGACTGAAGAGAGCTGCGTGGAGTTGTCTCTCTAGCTCCCGCACGCACTGACAGTGGTTCCGGAATCCTGAGCGTGGGGAGGTTCCACCAACTGTCGGCAGCGCGTGGGTTCTAACGGAATGCCTAAGCTCGTCTCCCCTGAGGGTTTTCCTAATTTCTCTGTGCCAGGGAATGCTAGGGGTGATTGCAGGATATCCCAGTGTCAGAGGCTGCCTCCCCAAGGTCAGGGAAGGTATTTCTCGGACTTAACCGAACAGGGAACACCTGTGACTGAAGACAGCTGCGTGGAGTTGTCTCTTGAGCTCCCCAACGCACTGACAATTGTTCCGGAATCCTGAGCTTGGGTAGGTTCCACCAACGGTCGGCAGCGCGTGGGTTCTAACGGAATGCCTAAGCTCGTCTCCCCTGAGGGTTTTCCTAATGTCTCTGTGCCAGGGAATGCTAGGGGTGATTGCAGGATATTCCAGTGCCAGATGCTGCCTCCCCAAGGTCAGGGAAGTTATTTCTCGGACTTCCCGGAACAGGGAACACCTGTGACTGAAGAGAGCTCCGTGGAGTTGTCTCTCGAGCTCCCCCACGCACTGACAATGGTTCCGGAATCCTGAGCGTGGGGAGGTTCCACCAACGATCGGCAGCGCGTGGGTTCTAACGGAATGCCTAAGCTCGTTTCCCCTGCGGGTTTTCCTAATGTCTCTGTGCCAGGGAATGCTAGGGGTGATTGCAGGATATCCCAGGGTCCGAGGCTGCCTCCCCAAGGTCAGGGAATGTATTCCTCGGCCTTCCCCGAACAGGGAAAACCTGTGACTGAAGAGAGCTGCGTGGAGTTGTCTCTCGAGCTCCCCCACGCACTGACAATTGTTCCGGAATCCTGAGCGTGGGGAGATTCCACCAACGGTCGGCAGCGCGTGGGTTCTTACGGAATGCCTAAGCTCGTCTCCCCTGCGGGTTTTCCTGATGTCTCTGTGCCAGGGAATGCTAGGGGTGATTGCAGGATATCCCAATGTCAGAGGCTGCCTCCCCAAGGTCAGGGAAGTTATTTCTCGGACTTCCCCTAACAGGGAACACCTGTGACTGAAGAGAGCTGCGTGGAGTTGTCTCTGGAACTCCCCCACGCCATGACAATGGTTCCGGAATCCTGAGCGTGGGGAGGTTACACCAACGGTCTGCAGAGCGTGGGTTCTAACGGATGCCTAAGCTCGTCTCCCCTGAGGTTTTTCCTAATTTCTCTGTGCCAGGGAATGCTAGGGGTGATTGCAGATTATCCCAGTGTCAGAAACTATCTCCCCAAGTTCAGGGAAGGTATTTCTTTGACTTCCCCATACAGGGAACACCTGTGACTGAAGAGTGCTGCGTGGAGTTGTCTCTCGAGCTCCCCCACGCACTGACAATGGTTCCAGAATCCTGAGCGTGGGGAGATTCCACCAAAGGTCGGCAGCACGTGGGTTCTTACGGAATGCCTAAGCTCGTCTCCCCTGAGGGTTTTCCTAATGTCTCTGTGCCAGGGAATGCTAGGGGTGATTGCAGGATATCCCAGTGTCAGAGGCTGCCTCCCCAAGGTCTGGGAAGTTATTTCTCGGACTTCCCGAAAAGGGAACACCTGTGACTGAAGAGAGCTGCGTGGAGTTGTCTCTCGAGCTCCCCCACGCACTAACAATGGTTCTGGAATCCTGATCGTGGGGAGGTTCCACCAACGGTCGGCAGCGCGTGGGTTCTAACGGAATGCCTAAGCTCGTCTCCCCTGAGGGTTTTCCTAATATCTCTGTGCCAGGAAATGCTAGGGGTGATTGCAGGATATCCCAGTGTCAGAGGCTGCCTCCCCAAGGTCAGGGAAGGTATTTCTCGGACTTCCCTGAACAGGGAACACCTGTGACTGAAGAGAGCTGCGTGGAGTTCTCTCTCGAGCTCCCCCACGCACTGACAATGGTTCCGGAATCCTGAGCGTGGGGAGGTTCCACCAACGGTCGTCAGCTCGTGGGTTCTAACGGAATGCCTAAGCTCGTCTCCCCTGAGGGTTTTCCTAATGTCTCTGTGCCAGGGAATGCTAGGGGTGATTGCAGGATATCCCAGTGTCAGAGGCTGCCTCCCCAAGGTCAGGGAAGTTATTTCTCGGACTTCCCCGAACAGGGAACACCTGTGACTGAAGAGAGCTGCGTGGAGTTGTCTCTCGAGCTCCCCCAAGCACTGACAATGGTTCCGGAATCCTGAGCGTGGGGAGGTTCCACCAACGGTCGGCAGCGCATGGGTTCTAACGGAATGCCTAAGCTCGTCTCCCCTGAGGGTTTTCCTAATTTTTCTGTGCCAGGGAATGCTAGGGGTGATTGCAGGATATCCCAGTGTCAGAGGCTTCCTCCTCAAGGTCAGGGAAGTTATTTCTCGGACTTCCCAGAACAGGGAACACCTGTGACTGAAGAGAGCTCCGTGGAGTTGTCTCTCGAACTCCCCCACGCACTGACAATGGTTCCGGAATCCTGAGCGTGGGGAGGTTCCACCAACGTTCGGCAGCGCGTGGGTTCTAACGGAATGCCTAAGCTCGTCTCCCCTGCGGGTTTTCCTAATGTCTCTGTGCCAGGGAATGCTAGGGGTGATTGCAGGATATCCCAATGTCAGAGGCTGCCTCCCCAAGGTCAGGGAAGTTATTTCTCGGACTTCCCCTAACAGGGAACACCTGTGACTGAAGAGAGCTGCGTGGAGTTGTCTCTGGAACTCCCCCACGCCATGACAATGGTTCCGGAATCCTGAGCGTGGGGAGGTTCCACCAACGGTCGGCAGAGCGTGGGTTCTAACGGATGCCTAAGCTCGTCTCCCCTGAGGTTTTTCCTAATTTCTCTGTGCCAGGGAATGCTAGGGGTGATTGCAGATTATCCCAGTGTCAGAAGCTACCTCCCCAAGTTCAGGGAAGGTATTTCTTTGACTTCCCCATACAGGGAACACCTGTGACTGAAGAGTGCTGCGTGGAGTTGTCTCTCGAGCTCCCCCACGCACTGACAATGGTTCCAGAATCCTGAGCGTGGGGAGATTCCACCAAAGCTCGGCAGCACGTGGGTTCTTACGGAATGCCTAAGCTCGTCTCCCCTGAGGGTTTTCCTAATGTCTCTGTGCCAGGGAATGCTAGGGGTGATTGCAGGATATCCCAGTGTCAGAGGCTGCCTCCCCAAGGTCTGGGAAGTTATTTCTCGGACTTCCCTGAACAGGGAACACCTGTGACTGAAGAGAGCTGCGTGGAGTTCTCTCTCGAGCTCCCCCACGCACTGACAATGGTTCCGGAATCCTGAGCGTGGGGAGGTTCCACCAACGGTCGTCAGCTCGTGGGTTCTAACGGAATGCCTATGCTCGTCTCCCCTGAGGGTTTTCCTAATGTCTCTGTGCCAGGGAATGCTAGGGGTGATTGCAGGATATCCCAGTGTCAGAGGCTGCCTCCCCAAGGTCAGGGAAGTTATTTCTCGGACTTCCCTGAACAGGGAACACCTGTGACTGAAGAGAGCTGCGTGGAGTTGTCTCTCGAGCTCCCCCAAGCACTGACAATGGTTCCGGAATCCTGAGCGTGGGGAGGTTCCACCAACGGTCGGCAGCGCATGGGTTCTAACGGAATGCCTAAGCTCGTCTCCCCTGAGGGTTTTCCTAATTTTTCTGTGCCAGGGAATGCTAGGGGTGATTGCAGGATATCCCAGTGTCAGAGGCTTCCTCCTCAAGGTCAGGGAAGTTATTTCTCGGACTTCCCGGAACAGGGAACACCTGTGACTGAAGAGAGCTCCGTGGAGTTGTCTCTCGAACTCCCCCACGCACTGACAATGGTTCCGGAATCCTGAGCGTGGGGAGGTTCCACCAACGTTCGGCAGCGCGTGGGTTCTAACGGAATGCCTAAGCTCGTCTCCCCTGCGGGTTTTCCTAATGTCTCTGTGCCAGGGAATGCTAGGGGTGATTGCAGGATATCCCAGGGTCCGAGGCTGCCTCCCCAAGGTCAGGGAATGTATTCCTCGGCCTTCCCCGAACAGGGAACACCTGTGACTGAAGAGAGCTGCGTGGAGTTGTCTCTCGAGCTCCCCCACGCACTGACAATTGTTCCGGAATCCTGAGCGTGGGGAGGTTCCACCAACGGTCGGCAGCGCGTGGGTTCTAACGGAATGCCTAAGCTCGTCTCCCCTGAGGGTTTTCCTAATGTCTCTGTGCCAGGGAATGCTAGGGGTGATTGCAGGATATCCCAGTGCCAGAGGCTGTCTCCCCAAGGTCAGGGAATTTATTTCTCGGACTTCCCGGAACAGGGAACACCTGTCACTGAAGAGAGCTCCGTGGAGTTGTCTCTCGAGATCCCCCACGCACTGACAATGGTTCCGGAATCCTGAGCGTGGGGAGGTTCCACCAACGATCGGCAGCGCGTGGGTTCTAACGGAATGCCTAAGCTCGTTTCCCCTGCGGGTTTCCTAATGTCTCTGTGCCAGGGAATGCTAGGGGTGATTGCAGGATATCCCAGGGTCCGAGGCTGCCTCCCCAAGGTCAGGGAATGTATTCCTCGGCCTTCCCCGAACAGGGAAAACCTGTGACTGAAGAGAACTGCATGGAGTTGTCTCTCGAGCTCCCCCACGCACTGTCAGTGGTTCCGGAATACTGAGCGTGGGGAGGTTCCACCAACGGTCGGCAGCGCGTGGGTTCTAACAGAATGCCTAAGCTCGTCTCCCATGCGGGTTTTCCTAAGTTCTCTGTGCCAGGGAATGCTAGGTGTGATTGCAGGATATCCCAGTGTCAGAGGCTGCTTCCCCAAGGTCAGGGAAGTTATTTCTCGGACTTCCCCGAACAGGGAACACCTGTGACTGAAGAGAGCTGCGTGGAGTTGTCTCTCGAGCTCCCCCACGCACTGACAATGGTTCCGGAATCCTGAGAGTGGGGAGGTTCCACCAACGGTCGGCAGTGCGTGGGTACTAACGGAATGCCTAAGCTCGTCTCCCCTCAGTTTTTTCCTAATGTCTCTGTGCCAGGGAATGCTAGGGGTGATTGCAGGATATCCCAGTGTCAGAGGCTGCCTCCCCAAGGTCAGGGAAGGTATTTCTCGGACTTCCCCGAACAGGGAACACCTGTGACTGAAGAGAGCTGCGTGGAGTTGTCTCTCGAGCTCCCCCACGCACTGACAATGGTTCCGGAATCCTGAGCGTGGGGAGGTTCCTCCAACGGTCGGCAGCGCGTGGGTTCTAACGGAATGCCTAAACTCGTCTCCCCTGAGATTTTTCCTAATGTCTCTGTGCCAGGGAATTCTAGGGGTGATTGCAGGATATCCCAGTGTCAGAGGCTGCCTCCCCAAGGTCAGGGAAGATATTTCTCGGACTTCCGCGAACAGGGAACACCTGTGACTGAAGAGAGCTGCATGGAGTTTTCTCTCGAGCTCTGCCACGCACTGACAATGATTCCGGAATCCTTAGCGTGGGGAGGTTCCACCAACGGTCGACAGCGCGTGCGTTCTAACGGAATGCCTAAGCTCGTCTTCCCTGAGTTTTTTTTTAATGTCTCTGTGCCAGGGAATGCTAGGGGTGATTGCAGGATATCCCAGTGTCAGACGCTGTCTCCCCAAGGTCAGGGAAGGTTTTTCTCGGACTTCCCCGAACAGGGAACACACGTGACTGAAGAGAGCTGCGTGGAGTTGTCTCTCGAGCTCCCTCAAGCACTGACAATGGTTCCGGAATCCTGAGCTTGGGGAGGTTCCACCAACGGTCGGCAGCGCGTGGGTTCTAACGGAATGCCTAAGCTCGTCCCCCTTGAGGGTTTTAATAATATCTCTCTGCCAGGGAATGCTAGGGGTGATTGCAGGATATCCCACTGTCAGAGGCTGCCTCCCCAAGGTCAGGGAAGGTATTTCTCAGACTTCCGCGAACAGGGAACACCTGTGACTGATGAGAGCTGCGTGAAGTTGTCTCTCGAGCTCCCCCACGCACTGAGAATTTTTCCGGAATCCTGAGCGTGGGGAGGTTCCACCAACGGTCGCAGCGCTTGGGTTCTAACGGAATGCCAAAGCTCGACTCCCCTGAGGTTTTTCCTAATGTCTTTGTGCCAGGGAATGCTAAGGGTGATTGCAGGATATCCCAGTACCAGATGCTGCCTCCCCAAGGTCAGGGAAGTTATTTCTCGGACTTCCCCGAAAAGGGAACACCTGTGACTGAAGAGAGCAGCGTGGAGTTTTCTCCTGAGCTCCCCCACGCACTGACAATGTTTCCGGAATCCTGAGCGTGGGGAGGTTCCGCCAACGGTCGTCAGCGCGTGGGTTCTAACGGAATGCCTAAGCTCGTCTCCCCTGAGGGTTTTCCTAATGTCTCTGTGCCAAGGAATGCTAGGAGTGATTGCAGGATATCCCAGTGACAGAGGCTGCCTCCCCAAGGTCAGGGAAGTTATTTCTCGGACTTCCCCGAACAGGGAACACCAGTGACTGAAGAGCGCTGCGTGGAGTTGTCTCTCGTGCTCCCCCACGCACTGACAATGGTTCCGGTATCCTGAGAGTGGGGAGCTTCCACCAACGGTCGGCAGCGCGTGGGTTCTAACGGAATGCCTAAGCTAGACTCCCCTGAGTGTTTTCCTAATATCTCTGTGCCAGGGAATGTTAGGTGTGATTGCATGATACCCCAGTGTCAGAGGCTGCCTCCCCAAGTTCAGGGAAGGTATTTCTTGGACTTCCCCGAACAGGGAACACCTGTGACTGAAGAGAGCTCCGTGGAGTTGTCTCTCGAGCTCCCCCAAGCACTGAAAATGTTTCCGGAATCCTGAGCGTGGGGAGGTTCCACCAACGGTCGGCAGCGCGTGGGTTCTAACGGAATGCCTAAGCTCGTCTCCCCTAAGTGTTTTCCTAATATCTCTGTGCCAGGGAATGCTAGGGGGGATTGCAGTATATCCCAGAGTCAGAGGCTGCCTCCCCAAGGTCAGGGAAGGTATTTCTCGGACTTCCCCGAACAGGGAACACCTGTGACTGAAGAGAGCTGCGTGGAGTTGTCTATCGAGCTCCCCCACGCACTGACAATGGTTCCGGAATCCTGAGCGTGGGGAGGTTCCACCAACGGTCCGCAGCGCTTGGGTTCTAACTGAATGCCTAAGCTCGTCTCCCCTAAGGGTTTTCCTAATGTCTCTGTGCCAGGGAATGCTAGGGGTGATTGCAGGATATCCCAGTGTCAGAGGTTGCCTCCCCAAGGTCAGGGAAATTATTTCTCGGACATCCCCGATCAGGGAACACCAGTGACTGAAGAGCGCTGCGTGGAGTTGTCTCACGAGTTCCCCCACGCACTGACAATGGTTCCGGAATCCTGAGCGTGTGGAGGTACCACCAACGGTCGGCAGCGCATGGGTTCTAACGGAATGCCTAAGCTCGTCTCCCCTGAGGGTTTTCCTAATGTCTCTGTGCCAGGGAATGCTAGGGGTGATTGCAGGATATCCCAGTGTCAGAGGCTTCCTCCTCAAAGTCAGGGAAGTTATTTCTCGGACTTCCCGGAACAGGGAACACCTGTGACTGAAGAGAGCTCCGTGGAGTTGTCTCTCGAGCTCCCCCACGCAATGACATTGGTTCCGGAATCCTGAGCGTGGGGAGGTTCCACCAACGATCGGCAGCGCGTGGGTTCTAACGGAATGCCTAAGCTCGTCTCCCCTGCGGGTTTTCCTAATGTCTCTGTGCCAGGGAATGCTAGGGGTGATTGCAGGATATCCCAGGGTCCGAGGCTGCCTCCCCAAGGTCAGGGAATGTATTCCTCGGCCTTCCCCGAACAGGGAACACCTGTGACTGAAGAGAGCTGCGTGGAGTTGTCTCTCGAGCTCCCCCACGCACTGACAATTGTTCCGGAATCCTGAGCGTGTGGAGGTTCCACCAACGGTCGGCATCGCGTGGGTTCTAACGGAATGCCTAAGCTCGTCTCCCCTGAGATTTTTCCTAATGTCTCTCTGCCAGGGATGCTAGGGGTGATTGCAGGATATCCCAGTGTCAGAGGCTGCCTCCCCAAGGTCAGGGAAGTTATTTCTCGGACTTCCCCGTACAGGGAACCCCCGTGACTTAAGAGAACTGCATGGAGTTGTCTCTCGAGCTCCGCCACGCACTGACAATGGTTCCGGAATCCTGAGCGTGGGGAGGTTCCACCAACGGTCGGCAGCGCGTGGGTTCTAACGAAATGCCTAAGCTCGTCTCCCCTGAGGGTTTTCCTAATATCTCTGTGCCAAGGAATGCTAGGGGTGATTGCAGGATATCCCAGTGTCAGAGGCTGCCTCCCCAAGGTCAGGGAAGGTATTTCTCGGACTTCCCCGAACAGGGAACACCTGTGACTGAAGAGAGCTTCGTGGAGTTGTCTCTCGAGCTCCCCCACGCACTGTCAGTGGTTCCGGAATCCTGAGCGTGGGGAAGCTCCACAAACGGTCGGCAGCGCGTGGGTTCTAACAGAATGCCTAAGCTCGTCTCCCATGCGGGTTTTCCTAAGTTCTCTGTGCCAGGGAATGGTAGGTGTGATTGCAGGATATCCCAGTGTCAGAGGCTGCTTCCCCAAGGTCAGGGAAGTTATTTCTCGGACTTCCCCGAACAGGGAACACCTGTGACTGAAGAGAGCTGCGTGGAGTTGTCTCTCGAGCTCCGCCACGCACTGACAATGGTTCCAGAATCCTGAGCGTGGGGAGGTTCCACCAAAGGTCGGCAGAGGGTGGGTTCTAACGAAATACCTAATCTCGTCTCCCCTGAGGGTTTTCCTAATGTCTCTGTGCCAGGGAATGCTAGGGGTGATTGCAGGATATCCCAGTGTCAGAGGCTGCCTCCCCAAGGTCAGGGAAGGTATTTCTCGGACTTCCCCGAACAGGGAACACCTGTGACTGAAGAGAGCTGCGTGGAGTTGTCTCTCGAGCTCCCCCACGCACTGACAATGGTTCCGGAATCCTGAGCGTGGGGAGGTTCCACCAACGGTCGGCAGCGCGTGGGTTGTAACGGAATGACTAAGCTCGTCTCGCCTGAGGTTTTTCCTAATATCTCTGTGCCAGGGAATGCTAGGGGTGATTGCAGGATATCCCAGTGTCAGAGGCTGCCTCCCCAAGGTCAGGGAAGATATTTCTCGGACTTCCTTGAACAGGGAACACCTGTGACTGAAGAGAGCTTCATGGAGTTTTCTCTCGAGCTCTGCCACGCACTGACAATGATTCCGGAATCCTGAGCGTGGGGAGGTTCCACCAACGGTCGACAGCGCGTGCGTTCTAACGGAATGCCTAAGCTCGTCTTCCCTGAGTTTTTTTTTAATGTCTCTGTACCAGGGAATGCTAGGGGTGATTGCAGGATATCCCAGTGTCAGAGGCTGCCTCCCCAAGGTCAGCGAAGGTATTTCTCACACTTCCCTGAACAGGGAACACCTGTGACTGAAGAGAGCTACGTGGTGTTGTCTCTCGAGCTCCCCCAGGCACTGACAATGGTTCCGGAATCCTGAGCGTGGGGAGGTTCCACCAACGGTCGGCAGCGCGTGGGTTCTAACGGAATGCCTAAGCTCGTCTCCCCTGCGTGTTTTCCTAATGTCTCTGTGCCAGGGAATGCTAGGGGTGATTGCAGGATATCCCAGTGTGAGAGGCTGCCTCCCCAAGGTCAGGGAAGTTATTTCTCGGACTTCCCCTAACAGGGAACACCTGTGACTGAAGAGAGCTGCGTGGAGTTGTCTCTCGAGCTCCCCCACGCACTGACAATGGTTCCGGAATCCTGAGCGTGAGGAGGTTCCACCAACGGTCGGCAGCGCGTGGGTTCTAACGGAATGCCTAAGCTCGTCTACCCTGAGGGTTTTCCTAATGTCTCTGTGCCAGGGAATGCTAGGGGGGATTGCAGTATATCCCAGAGTCAGAGGATGCCTCCCCAAGGTCAGGGAAAGTATTTCTCGGACTTCCCCGAACAGGGAACACCTGTGACTGAAGAGAGCTGCGTGGAGTTGTCTATCGAGCTCCCCCACGCACTGACAAAGTTTCCGGAATCCTGAGCGTGGGGAGGTTCCACCAACAGTCGGCAGGGCGTGGGTTCTAACGGAATGCCTTAGCTCGTCTCCCCTGAGGGTTTTCCTAATGTCTCTGTGCCAGGGAATGCTAGGTGTGATTACAGGATATCCCAGTGTCAGAGGCTGCCTCCCCAAAGTCAAGGAAGGTATTTCTCGGACTTCCCCGAACAGGGAACACCTGTGAATGAAGAGAGCTGCGTGGAGTTGTCTCTCGAGCTCCCCCACGCACTGACAATGGTTCCGGAATCCTGAGCGTGGGGAGGCTCCACCAATGGTCGGCAGCGCGTGGGTTCTAACGGAATGCCTAAGCTCGTCTCCCCTGAGGTTTTTCCTAATGTCTCTGTGCCAGGGAATGCTAGGGGTGATTGCAGGCTATCCCAGTGTCAGAGGTTGCCTCCCCAAGGTCAGGGAAAGTATTTCTCGGACTTCCCCGAACAGGGAACACCCGTGACTTAAGAGAGCTGCGTGGAGGTGTCTCTCGAGCTCCCCCACGCACTGACAATGATTCCGGAATCCTGAGCGTGGGGAGGCTCCACCAATGGTCGGCAGCGCGTGGGTTCTAACGGAATGCGTAAGCTCGTCTCCCCTGGGGCTTTTCCTAATGTCCCTGTGCCAGGGAATGCTAGGGGTGATTGCAGGATATCCCAGTGTCAGAGTCTGCATCCCCAAGGTCAGGGAAGTTATTTCCCGGACTTCCCCGAACGGGGAACACCTCTGACTGAAGAGAGCTGCGTGGAGTTGTCTCTCGAGCTCCCCTATGCACTGACAATTGTTCCGGAATTCAGAGCGTGCGGAGGGTCCACCAACGGTCGGCAGCGCGTGGGTTCTAACGGAATGCCTAAGCTCGTCTCCCCTGAGTGTTTTCCTAATGTCTCTGTGCCAAGGATTGCTAGGGGTGATTGAAGGATATCCCAGTGACAGAGACTGCCTCCCCAAGGTCAGGGAAGTTATTTCTCGGACTTCCCCAAACAGGGAACACCAGTGACTGAAGAGCGCTGCGTGGAGTTGTCTCTCGAGCTCCCCCACGTACTGACAATGGTTCCGGAATCCTGAGCGTGGGGAGGTTCCACCAACGGTCGGCAGCGCGTGGGTTCTAACGGAATGCCTAAGCTCGTCTCCCCTGAGGGTTTCCTTAATGTCCTGTCCTAGGGAATGCTAGGGGTGATTGCAGGATATCCCAGGGTCAGAGACTTCCTACCCAAGGTCAGGGAAGATATATTTCGGACTTCCCGGAACAGGGAACCCCTGTGACTGAAGAGAGCTGCGTGGAGTTGTCTCTCGAGCTCCCCCACGCACTGACAATGGTTCCGGAATCCTGAGCGTTGGGAGGTTCCTCCAAAGGTCGGCAGCGCGTGGGTTCTAACGGAATGCTTAAGCTCGTCTCCCCTGAGGATTTTCCTAATGTCTCTGTGCCAGGGAATGCTAGGGGGGATTGCAGGATATCCCAGAGTCAGAGGCTGCCTCCCCAAGGTCACGGAAGTTATTTCTCGGACTTCCCCGAACAGGGAACACCTGTGACTGAAGAGAGCTGCGTGGAATTGTCTCTCGAGCTCCCCCACGCACTGACAATGGTTCTGGAATCCTGAGCGTGGGGAGGTTCCACCAACGGTCGGCAGCGCGTGGGTTCTAACGGAATGCCTAAGCTCGTCTCCCCTTAGGGTTTTCCTAATGTCTCTGTGCCAGGGAATGCTAGGGGTGATTGCAGGATATCCCAGTGTCAGAGGTTGCCTCCCCAAGTTCAGGGAAGTTATTTCTCGTACTACCCCGAACAGGGAACACCCGTTACTGAAGGGAGCTTCGTGGAGTTATCTCTCGAGCTCCCCCACGCACTGACATTGTTTCCGGAATCCTGAGCGTGGGGAGGTTCCACCAAAGGTCGGCAGCGCGTGGGTTCTAACGGAATGCCTAAGCTCGTCTCCCCTGAGGTTTTTCCTAATGTCTCTGTGCCAGGGAATGCTAGGGGTGATTGCAGGATATCCCAGTGTCAGAGGCTGCCTCCCCAAGGACAGGGAAGTTATTTCTCGGACTTCCCCGAACAGGGAACACCTGTGACTGAAGAGAGCTGCGTGGATTTGTTTCTCGAGCTCCCCCACGCACTGACAATGGTTCCGGAATCCTGAGCGTGGGGAGGTTCCACCAACGGTCGGCAGCGCGTGTGTACTAACGGAATGCCTAAGCTCGTCTCCCCTGAGGGTTTTCCTAATATCTCTGTGCCAGGGAATGCTAGGGGTGATTGCAGGATATCCCAGTGTCAGAGGCTGCCTCCCCAAGTACAGGGAAGTTATTTCTCAGACTTCCCCGTACAGGGAACACTTGTGACTGAAGAGAGCTGCGTGGAATTGTCTCTCGAGCTCCCGCACGCACTGAAAATTTTTCCGGAATCCTGAGCGTGTGAAGGTTCCACCAACGGTCGGTAGCGCGTGGGTTCTAACCGAATGCCTAAGCTCGTCTCCCTTGAGGGTTTTCCTAATGTCTCTGTGCCAGGGAATGCTAGGGGTGATTGCAGGATATCCCAGTGTCAGAGGCTGCCTCCCCAAGGTCAGGGAAGGTATTTCTCGGACTTCGCCGAACAGGGAACTCCTGTGACTGAAGAGAGCTTGGTGGAGTTGTCTCTCGAGCTCCCCCACGCACTGACAATTGTTCCGGAATCCTGAGCGTGGGGAGGTTCCACCAACGGTCGGCAGCGCGTGGGTTCTAACGGAATGCCTAAGCTCGTCTCCCCTGCGTGTTTTCCTAATGTCTCTGTGCCAGGGAATGCTAGGGGTTATTGCAGGATATCCCAGTGTCAGAGGCTGCCTCCCCAAGGTCAGGGAAGGTATTTCTCGGACTTCCCCGAACAGGGAAAACCTGTGACTGAAGAGAGCTGCGTGGAGTTTTCTCTCGAACTCCCCCACGCACTGACAATTGTTCCGGAATCCTGAGCGTGGGGAGGTTCCACCAACGGTCGGCAGCGCGTGGGTTCTAACGGAATGCTTAAGCTCGTCTCCCCTGAGGTTTTTCCTTATGTCTCTCTGCCAGGGAATGCTAGGGGTGATTGCAGGTTATCCCAGTGACCGAGGCTGCCTCCCCAAAGTCAGGGAAGGTATTACTCGGACTTCCCCTAAAAGGGAAAACCTGTGACTGAAGTGAGCTGCGTGGAGTTGTCTCTCGTGCTCCCCCACGCACTGACAATGGTTCCGGAATCCTGAGCGTGGGGAGGTTCCACCAAAGGTCGGCAGCGCGTGGGTTCTAACGGAATGCCTAAGCTCGACTTTCCTGAGGTTTTTCCTAATATCTCTGTGCCAGGGAATGCTAGGAGTGATTGCAGGATATCCCAGTGTCAGTGGCTGCCTCCCCAAGGTCAGGGAAGGTTTTTCTCGGACTTCCCCGAACAGGGAACACTTGTGACTGAAGAGAGCTGCGTGAAGTTGTCTCTCGAGCTCCCCCACGCACTGACAATGTTTCCGGAATCCTGAGCGTGGGGAGGTTGCACCAACGGTCGGCAGCGCGTGGGTTCTAACGGAATGCCTAAGCTCGTCTCCCCTGCGTGTTTTCCTAATATCTCTGTGCCAGGGAATGCTAGGGGTGATTGCAGGATATCCCAGTGTCAGTGGCTGCCTCCATAAGGTCAGGGAAGGTATTTCTCGGAATTCCCCGAACAGGGAACACCTGTGACTGAAGAGAGCTGCGTGGAGTTGTCTCTCGAGCTCCCCCACGCACTGACAATGGTTCCGGAATCCTGAGCGTGGGGAGGTTCCACCAACGGTCGGCAGCGCGTGGGATCTAACGGAATGCCTAAGCTCGTCTCCCCTGAGGCTTTTCCTAATGTCTCTGTGCCAGGGAATGCTAGGGGTGATTGCAGGATATCCCAGTGTCAGAGGTTGCCTCCCCAAGGTCAGGGAAGGTATTTCTCGGACTTCCCCGAACAGGGAACACCTGTGACTGAAGAGAGCTGCGTGGAGTTGTCTCTCGAGCTCCCCCACGCACTGACAATGGTTCCGGAATCCTGAGCGTGGGGAGGTTCCACCAACGGTCGGCAGCGCGTGGGTTCTAACGGAATGCCTAAGCTCGTCTCCCCTGAGGGTTTTCGTAATGTTTCTGTGCCAGGGAATGCTAGGGGTGATTGCAGGATATCCCAGTGTCAGAGGCTGTCTCCCCAAGGTCCGGGAAATTATTTCTCGGACTTCCCCGAACAGGGAACAACTGTGACTGAAGAGAGCTGCGTGGAGTTGTCTCTCGAGCTCCCCCACGCACTGACAATGGTTCCGGAATCCTGAGCGTGGAGAGGTTCCACCAACGGTCGGCAGCGCGTGGGTTCTAACGGAATGCCTAAGCTCGTCTCCTCTGAGTGTTTTCCTAATGTCTCTGTGCCAGAGAATTCTAGGGGTGATTCCAGGATATCCCAGTGTCAGAGGCTGCCTCCCCAAATTCAGGGAAGGTATTTCTCGGACTTCCCCGAACAGGGAACACCTGTGACTGAAGAGAGTTGCGTGGAGTTGTCTCTCGAGTTCCCCCACGCACTGACATTGGTTCCGGAATCCTGAGTGTGGGGCGGTTCTACCAACGGTCGGCAGCGCGTGGGTTAAACGGAATGCCTAAGCTCGTCTCCCCTGAGGGTTTTCCTTATGTCTGTGTTCCAGGGAATGCTAGGGGTGATTGCAGGATATCCCAGTGACCGAGGCTGCCTCCTCAAAGTCAGGGAAGGTATTTCTCTGACTTCTCCGAAAAGGGATAACCTGTGACTGAAGTGAGCTGCGTGGAGTTGTCTCTCGAGCTCCCCCACGCACTGACAATGGTTCTGGAATCCTGAGCGTGGGGAGGTTCCACGAACGGTCGGCAGCGCGTGGGTTATAACGGAATGCATTAGCTCGTCTCTCCTGAGGTTTTTCCTAATGTCTCTGTGCCAGGGAATGCTAGGGGTGATTGCAGGATATCCCAGTGTCAGAGGCTGCCTCCCCAAGGTCAGGGAAGGTATTTCTCGGACTTCCCCGAACAGGGAACACCTGTGACTGAAGAGAGCTGCGTGGAGTTGTCTCTCGTGCTCCCCCACGCACTGACAATGGTTCCGGAATCCTGAGCGTGGGGAGGTTCCACGAACGTTCGACAGTGCGTGGGTTCTAACCGAAAGCCTATGCTCGTCTCTCCTGAGTGTTTTCCTAATGTCTCTGTGCCAGGGAATGCTAGGGGTGATTGCAGGATATCCCAGTGTCAGAGTCTGCCTCCCCAAGGTCAGGGAAGGTATTTCTCGGACTTCTCCGACCAGGGAATACCTATGACTATTGAGAGCTGCGTGGAGTTGTCTCTCGAGTTCCCCCACGCACTGACAATGGTTCCGGAATCCTGAGCCAGGGGAGGTTCCACCAACGGTCGGCAGCGCGTGGGTTCTACCGGAATGCCTAAGCTGGTCTCTCCTGAGGGTTTTCCTAATGTCTCTGTGCCAGGGAATGCAAGGGGTGATTGCAGGATATCCCAGTGTAAGAGGCTGCCTCCCCAAGGTCAGGGAAGGTATTTCTCGGACTTCCCTGAACAGGGAACAACTGTGACTGAAGAGAGCTGCGTGGAGTTCTCTCTCGAGCTCCCCCACGCACTGACAATGGTTCCGGAATCCTGAGCGTGGGGAGGTTCCACCAACGGTCGTCAGCTCTTGGGTTCTAACGGAATGCCTAAGCTCGTCTCCCCTGAGGGTTTTCCTAATGTCTCTGTGCCAGGGAATGCTAGGGGTGATTGCAGGATATCCCAGTGTCAGAGGCTGCCTCCCCAAGGTCAGGGAAGTTATTTCTCGGACTTCCCCGAACAGGGAACACCTGTGACTGAAGAGAGCTGCGTGGAGTTGTCTCTCGAGCTCCCCCAAGCACTGACAATGGTTCCGGAATCCTGAGCGTGGGGAGGTTCCACCAACGGTCGGCAGCGCATGGGTTCTAACGGAATGCCTAAGCTCGTCTCCCCTGAGGGTTTTCCTAATTTTTCTGTGCCAGGGAATGCTAGGGGTGATTGCAGGATATCCCAGTGTCAGAGGCTTCCTCCTCAAGGTCAGGGAAGTTATTTCTCGGACTTCCCGGAACAGGGAACACCTGTGACTGAAGAGAGCTCCGTGGAGTTGTCTCTCGAACTCCCCCACGCACTGACAATGGTTCCGGAATCCTGAGCGTGGGGAGGTTCCACCAACGTTCGGCAGCGCGTGGGTTCTAACGGAATGCCTAAGCTCGTCTCCCCTGCGGGTTTTCCTAATGTCTCTGTGCCAGGGAATGCTAGGGGTGATTGCAGGATATCCCAGGGTCCGAGGCTGCCTCCCCAAGGTCAGGGAATGTATTCCTCGGCCTTCCCCGAACAGGGAACACCTGTGAATGAATAAAGCTGCGTGGAGTTGTCTCTCGAGCTCCCCCACGCAGTGACAATTGTTCCGGAATCCTGAGCGTGGGGAGGTTCCACCAACGGTCGGCAGCGCGTGGGTTCAAACGGAATGCCTAAGCTCGTCTCCCCTGAGGGTTTTCCTAATGTCTCTGTGCCAGGGAATGCTAGGGGTGATTGCAGGATATCCCAGTGCCAGAGGCTGTCTCCCCAAGGTCAGGGAATTTATTTCTCGGACTTCCCGGAACAGGGAACACCTGTGACTGAAGAGAGCTCCGTGGAGTTGTCTCTCGAGATCCCCCACGCACTGACAATGGTTCCGGAATCCTGAGCGTGGGGAGGTTCCACCAACGATCGGCAGCGCGTGGGTTCTAACGGAATGCCTAAGCTCGTTCCCCTGCGGGTTTTCCTAATGTCTCTGTGCCAGGGAATGCTAGGGGTGATTGCAGGATATCCCAGGGTCCGAGGCTGCCTCCCCAAGGTCAGGGAATGTATTCCTCGGCCTTCCCCGAACAGGGAAAACCTGTGACTGAAGAGAGCTGCGTGGAGTTGTCTCTCGAGCTCCCCCACGCACTGACAATTGTTCCGGAATCCTGAGCGTGGGGAGATTCCACCAACGGTCGGCAGCGCGTGGGTTCTTACGGAATGCCTAAGCTCGTCTCCCCTGCGGGTTTTCCTGATGTCTCTGTGCCAGGGAATGCTAGGGGTGATTGCAGGATATCCCAATGTCAGAGGCTGCCTCCCCAAGGTCAGGGAAGTTATTTCTCGGACTTCCCCTAACAGGGAACACCTGTGACTGAAGAGAGCTGCGTGGAGTTGTCTCTGGAACTCCCCCACGCCATG
This sequence comes from Vicugna pacos, assembly GCF_048564905.1. Classification (NCBI taxonomy): domain Eukaryota; kingdom Metazoa; phylum Chordata; class Mammalia; order Artiodactyla; family Camelidae; genus Vicugna; species Vicugna pacos. The sequence goes on from NC_133021.1 coordinate 857,184, forward strand.
ACAATGGTTCCGGAATCCTGAGCGTGGGGAGGTTCCACCAACGGTCGGCAGAGCGTGGGTTCTAACGGATGCCTAAGCTCGTCTCCCCTGAGGTTTTTCCTAATTTCTCTGTGCCAGGGAATGCTAGGGGTGATTGCAGATTATCCCAGTGTCAGAAGCTACCTCCCAAAGTTCAGGGAAGGTATTTCTTTGACTTCCCCATACAGGGAACACCTGTGACTGAAGAGTGCTGCGTGGAGTTGTCTCTCGAGCTCCCCCACGCACTGACAATGGTTCCATAATCCTGAGCGTGGGGAGATTCCACCAAAGGTCGGCAGCACGTGGGTTCTAACGGAATGCCTAAGCTCGTCTCCCCTGAGGGTTTTCCTAATATCTCTGTGCCAGGAAATGCTAGGGGTGATTGCAGGATATCCCAGTGTCAGAGGCTGCCTCCCCAAGGTCAGGGAAGGTATTTCTCGGACTTCCCTGAACAGGGAACACCTGTGACTGAAGAGAGCTGCGTGGAGTTCTCTTTCGAGCTCCCCCACGCACTGACAATGGTTCCGGAATCCTGAGCGTGGGGAGGTTCCACCAACGTTCGTCAGCTCGTGGGTTCTAACGGAATGCCTAAGCTCGTCTCCCCTGAGGGTTTTCCTAATGTCTCTGTGCCAGGGAATGCTAGGGGTGATTGCAGGATATCCCAGTGTCAGAGGCTGCCTCCCCAAGGTCAGGGAAGTTATTTCTCGGACTTCCCCGAACAGGGAACACCTGTGACTGAAGAGAGCTGCGTGGAGTTGTCTCTCGAGCTCCCCCAAGCACTGACAATGGTTCCGGAATCCTGAGCGTGGGGAGGTTCCACCAACGGTCGGCAGCGCATGGGTTCTAACGGAATGCCTAAGCTCGTCTCCCCTGAGGGTTTTCCTAATTTTTCTGTGCCAGGGAATGCTAGGGGTGATTGCAGGATATCCCAGTGTCAGAGGCTTCCTCCTCAAGGTCAGGGAAGTTATTTCTCGGACTTCCCGGAACAGGGAACACCTGTGACTGAAGAGAGCTCCGTGGAGTTGTCTCTCGAACTCCCCCACGCACTGACAATGGTTCCGGAATCCTGAGCGTGGGGAGGTTCCACCAACGTTCGGCAGCGCGTGGGTTCTAACGGAATGCCTAAGCTCGTCTCCCCTGCGGGTTTTCCTAATGTCTCTGTGCCAGGGAATGCTAGGGGTGATTGCAGGATATCCCAGGGTCCGAGGCTGCCTCCCCAAGGTCAGGGAATGTATTCCTCGGCCTTCCCCGAACAGGGAACACCTGTGACTGAAGAGAGCTGCGTGGAGTTGTCTCTCGAGCTCCCCCACGTACTGACAATTGTTCCGGAATCCTGAGCGTGGGGAGGTTCCACCAACGGTCGGCAGCGCGTGGGTTCTAACGGAATGCCTAAGCTCGTCTCCCCTGAGGGTTTTCCTAATGTCTCTGTACCAGGGATGCTGGGGGTGATTGCAGGATATCCCAGTGACCGAGGCTGCCTCCCCAAGGTCAGGGAAGTTATTTCTCGGACTTCCCCGTACAGGGAACCACCGTGACTTAAGAGAGCTGCATGGAGTTGTCTCTCGAGCTCCGCCACGCACTGACAATGGTTCCGGAATTCTGAGCGTGGGGAGGTTCCACCAACGGTCGGCAGCGCGTGGGTTCTAACGGAATGCCTAAGCTCGTCTCCCCTGAGGTTTTTCCTAATATCCCTGTGCCAAGGAATGCTAGGGGTGATTGCAGGATATCCCAGTGTCAGAGGCTGCCTCCCCATGGTCAGCGAAGATATTTCATGGACTTCCCCGAACAGGGAATCCTGTGATTGAAGAGAGCTGCGTGGAGTTGTCTCTCGTGCTCCCCCACGCCCTGACAATTTTTCCGGAATCCTGAGCGTGGGGAGGTACCACCAACGGTCGGCAGCGCGTGGGTTCTAACGGAATGCCTAAGCTCGTCTCCCCTGCGTGTTTTCCTAATGTCTCTGTGCCAGGGAATGCTAGGGGTGATTGCAGGATATCCCAGTGTCAGAGGCTGCCTCCCCAAGGTCAGGGAAGGTATTTCTCGGACTTCCCCGAACAGGGAACACCTGTGACTGAAGAGAGCTGCGTGGAGTTGTCTCTCGAGCTCCCCCACGCACTGTCAGTGGTTCCGGAATCCTGAGCTTGGGGAAGTTCCACAAACGGTCGGCAGCGCGTGGGTTCTAACAGAATGCCTAAGCTCGTCTCCCATGCGGGTTTTCCTAAGTTCTCTGTGCCAGGGAATGCTAGGTGTGATTGCAGGATATCCCAGTGTCAGAGGCTGCTTCCCCAAGGTCAGGGAAGTTATTTCTCGGACTTCCCCGAACAGGGAACACCTGTGACTGAAGAGAGCTGCGTGGAGATGTCTCTCGAGCTCCCCCACGCACTGACAATGGTTCCGGAATCCTGAGCGTGGGGAGGTTCCACCAACGGTCGGCAGTGCTTGGGTACTAACGGAATGCCTAAGCTCGACTCCCCTCAGTTTTTTCCTAATGTCTCTGTGCCAGGGAATGCTAGGGTTGATTGCAGGATATCCCAGTGTCAGAGGCTTCCTCCCCAAGGTCAGGGAAGGTATTTCTCGACATCTCCGAACAGGGAACACCTGTGACTGAAGAGAGCTGCGTGGAGTTGTCTCTCGAGCTCCCCCACGCACTGACAATGGTTCCGGAATCCTGAGCGTGGGGAGGTTCCACCAAAGGTCGGCAGAGTGTGGGTTCTAACGGAATACCTAATCTCGTCTCCCCTGAGGGTTTTCCTAATGTCTCTGTGCCAGGGAATGCTAGGGGTGATTGCAGGATATCCCAGTGTCAGAGGCTGCCTCCCCAAGGTCAGGGAAGCTATTTCTCGGACTTCCCCGAACAGGGAACACCTGTGACTGAAGAGAGCTGCGTGGAGTTGTCTCTAGAGCTCCCCCACGCACTGACAATGGTTCCGGAATCCTGAGAGTGGGGAGGTTCCACCAACGGTCGGCAGCGCGTGGGTTCTAACGGAATGCATAAGCTCGTCTCCCCTGAGGATTTTCCTAATTTCTCTGTGCCAGGGAATGCTAGGGGTGATTGCAGGATATCCCAGTGTCAGAGGCTGCCTCCCCAAGGTCAGGGAAGGTATTTCTCGGACTTAACCGAACAGGGAACACCTGTGACTGAAGACAGCTGCGTGGAGTTGTCTCTTGAGCTCCCCAACGCACTGACAATTGTTCCGGAATCTTGAGCGTGGGGAGGTTCCACCAACGGTCGGCAGCGCGTGGGTTCTAACGGAATGCCTAAGCTCGTCTCCCCTGAGGGTTTTCCTAATGTCTCTGTGCCAGGGAATGCTTGGGTTGATTGCAGGATATCCCAGTGTCAGAGGCTGCCTCCCCAAGGTCAGGGAAGTTATTTCTCGGACTTCCCCGAACAGGGAACACCTGTGACTGAAGAGAGCTGCGTGGAGTTGTCTCTCGAGCTCCCCCACGTCCTGACAATGGTTCCGGAATCCTGAGCGTGGGGAGGTTCCACCAACGGTCGGCAGAGCGTGGGTTATAACGGATGCCTTAGCTCGTCTCCCCTGAGGGTTTTCCTAATGTCTCTGTGCCAGGGAATGCTAGGGGTGATTGTAGGATATCCCAGTGTCAGAGGCTGCCTCCCCAAGGTCAGGGAAGGTAATTCTCGGACTTCCCCGAACAGTGAACACTTGTGATTGAAGAGAGCTGCGTGGAGTTGTCTTTCGAGGTCCTCCACGCCCTGACAATGGTTCCGGAATCCTGAGCGTGGGGAGGTTCCACCAACGGTCAGCAGCGCGTAGGTTCTAACGGAATGCCTAAGCTCGTCTCCCTGAGGGTTTTCCTAATGTCTCTGTGCCAGGGAATGCTAGGGGTGATTGCAGGATATCCCAGTGTCAGAGGCTGCCTCCCCAATGTCAGGGAAGTTATTTCTCGGACTTCCGCGTACAGGGAACCCCCGTGACTTAAGAGAGCTGCATGGAGTTGTCTCTCGAGCTCCGCCACGCACTGACAATGGTTCCGGAATTCTGAGCGTGGGGAGGTTCCACCAACGGTCGGCAGCGCGTGGGTTCTAACGGAATGCCTAAGCTCGTCTCCCCTGAGGCTTTTCCTAATATCTCTGTGCCAAGGAATGCTAGGGGTGATTGCAGGATATCCCAGTGTCAGAGGCTGCCTCCCCAAGGTCAGCGAAGATATTTCATGGACTTCCCCGAACAGGGAATCCTGTGATTGAAGAGAGCTGCGTGGAGTTGTCTCTCGTGCTCCCCCAAGCCCTGACAATGTTTCCGGAATCCTGAGCGTGGGGAGGTTCCACCAACAGTCGGCAGCGCGTGGGTTCTAACGGAATGCCTAAGCTCGTCTCCCCTGCGTGTTTTCCTAATGTCTCTGTGCCAGGGAATGCTAGGGGTGATTGCAGGATATCCCAGTGTCAGAGGCTGCCTCCCCAAGGTCAGGGAAGGTATTTCTCGGACTTCCCCGAACAGGGAACACCTGTGACTGAAGAGAGCTGCGTGGAGTTGTCTCTCGAGCTCCCCCACGCACTGTCAGTGGTTCCGGTATCCTGAGCGTGGGGAAGTTCCACAAACGGTCGGCAGCGCGTGGGTTCTAACAGAATGCCTAAGCTCGTCTCCCATGCGGGTTTTCCTAAGTTCTCTGTGCCAGGGAATGCTAGGTGTGATTGCAGGATATCCCAATGTCAGAGGCTGCTTCCCCTAGGTCAGGGAAGTTATTTCTCGGACTTCCCCGAACAGGGAACACTTGTGATTGAAGAGAGCTGCGTGGAGTTGTCTCTCGAGGTCCTCCACGCCCTGACAATGGTTCCGGAATCCTGAGCGTGGGGAGGTTCCACCAACGGTCAGCAGCGCGTAGGTTCTAACGGAATGCCTAAGCTCGTCTCCCTGAGGGTTTTCCTAATATCTCTGTGCCAGGGAATGCTAGGGGTGATTGCAGGATATCCCAGTGTCAGAGGCTGCCTCCCCAAGGTCAGGGAAGTTATTTCTCGGACTTCTCCGGACAGGGAACACCTGTGACTGAAGAGAGCTGCGTGGAGTTGTCTCTCGAGCTCCCCCACGCACTGACAATTGTTCCGGAATCCTGAGCGTGGGGAGGTTCCACCAACCATCGGCAGCGCGTGGGTTCTTACGGAATGCCTAAGCTCGTCTCCCCTGCGGGTTTTCCTGATGTCTCTGTGCCAGGAAATGCTAGGGGTGATTGCAGGATATCCCAGTGTCAGAGGCTGCCTCCCCAAGGTCAGGGAAGTTATTTCTCGGACTTCCCCTAACAGGGAACACCTGTGACTGAAGAGAGCTGCGTGAAGTTGTCTCTCGAGCTCCCCCACGCACTGACAATGGTTCCGGAATCCTGAGCGTGAGGAGGTTCCACCAACGGTCGGCAGCGCGTGGGTTCTAACTAAATGCCTAAGCTCGTCTCCCCTCAGGGTTTTCCTAATGTCTCTGTGCCAGGGAATGCTAGGGGTGATTGCAGGATATCCCAGTGTCAGAGGCTGCCTCCCCAAGGTCAGGGAAGGTATTTCTAGGACTTTCCCGTACAGGGAACACCTGTGAATGAAGAGAGCTGCGTGGAGTTGTCTCTCGAGCTCCCCCACACACTGACAATTGTTCCGGATTCCTGAGCGTGGGGAGGTTCCACCAACGGTCGGCAGCACGTGGGTTCTAACGGAATGCCTAAGCTCATCTCCCCTGAGGGTTTTCCTAATGTCTCTGTGCCAGGGAATGCTAGGGGTGATTGCAGGATATCCCAGTGTCAGAGGCTGCCTTCCCAAGGTCAGGGAAGTTATTTCTCGGACTTCCCGAACAGGGAACACATGTGACTGAAGAGAGCTGCGTGGAGTTGTCTCTGGCTCTCCCCCACGCCATGACAATGGTTCCGGAATACTGAGCGTGGGGAGGTTCCACCAACGGTCGGCAGAGCGTGGTTTCTAACGGATGCCTAAGCTCGTCTCCCCTGAGGTTTTTCCTAATTTCTCTGTGCCAGGGAATGCTAGGGATGATTGCAGAATATCCCAGTGTCAGAAGCTACCTCCCCAAGTTCAGGGAAGATATTTCTCCGACTTCCCCATACAGGGAACACCTGTGACTGAAGAGTGCTCCGTGGAGTTGTCTCTCGAGCTCCCCCACGCACTGACAAGGGTTCCAGAATCCTGAGCGTGGGGAGATTCCACCAAAGGTCGGCAGCACGTGGGTTCTTACGGAATGCCTAAGCTCGTCTCCCCTGAGGGTTTTCCTAATGTCTCTGTGCCAGGGAATGCTAGGGGTGATTGCAGGATATCCCAGTGTCAGAGGCTGCCTCCCCAAGGTCTGGGAAGTTATTTCTCGGACTTCCCGAACAGGGAACACCTGTGACTGAAGAGAGCTGCGTGGAGTTGTCTCTCGAGCTCCCCCACGCACTGACAATGGTTCCGGAATCCTGAGCGTGGGGCGGTTCCACCAACGGTCGGCAGCGCGTGGGTTCTAACGGAATGCCTAAGCTCGTCTCCCCTGAGGGTTTTCCTAATATCTCTGTGCCAGGAAATGCTAGGGGTGATTGCAGGATATCCCAGTGTCAGAGGCTGCCTCCCCAAGGTCAGGGAAGTTATTTCTCGGACTTCCCTGAACAGGGAACACCTGTGACTGAAGAGAGCTGCGTGGAGTTCTCTCTCGAGCTCCCCCACGCACTGACAATGGTTCCGGAATCCTGAGCGTGGGGAGGTTCCACCAACTGTCGTCAGCTCGTGGGTTCTAACGGAATGCCTAAGCTCGTCTCCCCTGAGTGTTTTCCTAATGTCTCTGTGCCAGGGAATACAAGGGGTGATTGCAGGATATCCCAGTGTCACAGGCCTCCTCCCCAAGGTCAGGGAATTTATTTCTCGGACTTCCCCGAACAGGGAACACCTGTGAATGAAGAGAGCTGCGTGGAGTTGTCTCTCGAGCTCCCCCACGCACTGACAATGGTTCCGGAATCCTGAGGGTGTGGAGGTTTCACCAACGGTCGGCAGCGCGTGGGTTCTAACGGAATGCCTAAGCTCGTCTCCCCTGCGTGTTTTCCTAATGTCTCTGTGCCAGGGAATGCTAGGGGTGATTGCATTATATCCCAGTGTCAGAGGCTGCCTCCCCAAAGTCATGGAATTTATTTCTCGGACTTCCCCGAAAGGGAACACCTGTGACTTAAGAGAGCTGCGTGGAGTTGTCTCTCGAGCTCCCCCACGCACTGAATATTTTTCCGGAATCCTGAGCTTGGGGAGGTTCCACCAACGGTCGGCAACGCGTGGGTTCTAACGGAGTGCCTTAGCTCGTCTCCCCTGAGTGTTTTCCTAAAGTCTCTGTGCCAAGGAATGCTAGGGGTGATTGCAGGATATCCCAGTGTCAGAGGCTGCCTCCCCAAGGTCAGGGAAGTTATTTCTCGGACTTCCCCGAACAGGGAACACCTGTGACTGAAGAGAGCTGCGTGGAGTTGTCTCTCGACATCCCCCACGCACTGACAATTGTTCCGGAATCCTGAGCGTGGGGAGGTTCCACCAACCGTCGACAGCGCGTGGGTTCTAATGGAAAGCCTAAGCTCGTCTCCCCTGAGGGTTTTCCTAATGTCTCTGTCCCAGGGAATGTTAGGGGTGATTGCAGGATATCCCAGTGTCAGAGGCTACCTCCCCAAGTTCAGGGAAGGTTTTTCTCGGACTTCCCCGAACAGGGAACACCTGTGACTGAAGAGAGTTGCGTGGAGTTGTCTCTCGATCTCCCCTACGCACTGACAATGGTTCCGGAATCCTGAGCGTGGGGAGGTTCCACCAACGGTCGGCAGCGCTTGGGTTCTAACGGAATGCCTAAGCTCGCTCCCCTGAAGGTTTTCCTAATGTCTCTGTGCCAGGGAATGCTAGGGGTGATTGCAGGATATCCCAGTGTCAGAGGCTGCCTCCCCAAGTTCAGGGAAGGTATTTCTAGGACTTTCCCGTACAGGGAACACCTGTGAATGAAGAGAGCTGCGTGGAGTTGTCTCTCGAGCTCCCCCACGCAATGACAATTTTTCCGGAATCCTGAGCGTGGGGAGGTTCCACCAACGGTCGGCAGCGTGTGGGTTCTAACGTAATGCTTTAGCTCGTCTCCCCTGAGGGTTTTCCTAATGTATCTGCGCCAGGGAATGCTAGGGGTGATTGCAGGATATCCCAGTGTCAGAGGCTGCCTCCCCAAGTTCAGGGAAGGTATTTCTCGGACTTCCCCGAACAGGGAACACCTGTGACTGAAGAGAGTTGCGTGGAGTTGTCTCTCGATCTCCCCTACGCACTGACAATGGTTCCGGAATCCTGAGCGTGGGGAGGTTCCACCAACGGTCGGCAGCGCTTGGGTTCTAACGGAATGCCTAAGCTCGCTCCCCTGAAGGTTTTCCTAATGTCTCTGTGCCAGGGAATGCTAGGGGTGATTGCAGGATATCCCAGTGTCAGAGGCTGCCTCCCCAAGTTCAGGGAAGGTATTTCTAGGACTTTCCCGTACAGGGAACACCTGTGAATGAAGAGAGCTTCGTGGAGTTGTCTCTCGAGCTCCCCCACGCAATGACAATTTTTCCGGAATCCTGAGCGTGGGGAGGTTCCACCAACGGTCGGCAGCGTGTGGGTTCTAACGTAATGCTTTAGCTCGTCTCCCCTGAGGGTTTTCCTAATGTATCTGCGCCAGGGAATGCTAGGGGTGATTGCAGGATATCCCAGTGTCAGAGGCTGCCTCCCCAAGGTCAGGTAAGTTATTTCTTGGACTTCCCCGAACAGGGAACACCTGTGACTGAAGAGAGCTGCGTGGAGTTGTCTCTCGAGCTCCCCCACGCCCTGACAATGGTTCCGGAATCCTGAGCGTGGGGAGGTTCCACCAACTGTCAGCAGCGCGTGGGTTCAAACGGAATGCCTAAGCTCGTCTCCCCTGAGGGTTTTCCTAATGTCTCTGTGCCAAGGAATGCTAGGGGTGATTGCAGGATATCCCAGTGACAGAGGCTGCCTCCCCAAGGTCAGGGAAGGTATTTCCCGGACTTCCCCGAACAGGGAACACCAGTGACTGAAGAGAGCTGCGTGGAGTTGTCTCTCGAGCTCCCCCACGCACTGACAATGGTTCCGGTATCCTGAGAGTGGGGAGTTTCCACCAACGGTCGGCAGCGCGTGGGTTCTAACGGAATGCCTAAGCTAGACTCCCCTGAGTGTTTTCCTAATATCTCTGTGCCAGGGAATGTTAGGTGTGATTGCATGATACCCCAGTGTCAGAGGCTGCCTCCCCAAGTTCAGGGAAGGTATTTCTTGGACTTCCCCGAACAGGGAACACCTGTGACTGAAGAGTGCTCCGTGGAGTTGTCTCTCGAGCTCCCCCAAGCACTGAAAATTTTTCCGGAATCCTGAGCGTGGGGAGGTTCCACCAACGGTCGGCAGCGCGTGGGTTCTAACGGAATGCCTAAGCTCGTCTCCCCTGAGGGTTTTCCTAATATCTCTGTGCCAGGGAATGCTAGGGGGGATTGCAGTATATCCCAGAGTCAGAGGCTGCCTCCCCAAGGTCAGGGAAGTTATTTCTCGGACTTCCCCGTACAGGGAACACCTGTGACTGAAGAGAACTGCATGGAGTTGTCTCTCGAGATCCCCCACGCACTGTCAGTGGTTCCGGAATCCTGAGCGTGGGGAGGTTCCACCAAAGGTCGGCAGAGCGTGGGTTCTAACGGAATACCTAATCTCGTCTCCCCTGAGTGTTTTCCTAATGTCTCTGTGCCAGGGAATGCTAGGGGTGATTGCAGGATATCCCAGTGTCAGAGGCTGCCTCCCCAAGGTCAGGGAAGGTATTTCTCGGACTTCCCCGAACAGGGAACACCTGTGACTGAAGAGAGCTGCGTGGAGTTGTCTCTCGAGCTCCCCCACGCACTGACAATGGTTCCGGAATCCTGAGCGTGGGGAGATTCCTCCAACGGTCGGCAGCGCGTGGGTTCTAACGGAATGCCTAAACTCGTCTCCCCTGAGATTTTTCCTAATGTCTCTGTGCCAGGGAATTCTAGGGGTGATTGCAGGATATCCCAGTGTCAGAGGCTGCCTCCCCAAGGTCAGGGAAGTTATTTCTCGGAGTTCCCCGAACAGGGAACACCCGTGACTTAAGAGAGCTGCATGGAGTTGTCTCTCGAGCTCCGCCACGCACTGACAATGGTTCCGGAATCCTGAGCGTGGGGAGGTTCCACCAACGGTCGGCAGCGCGTGGGTTCTAACGGAATGACTAAGCTCGTCTCGTCTGAGGTTTTTCCTAATATCTCTGTGCCAGGGAATGCTAGGGGTGATTGCAGGATATCCCAGTGTCAGAGGCTGCCTCCCCAAGGTCAGGGAAGATATTTCTCGGACTTCCGCGAACAGGGAACACCTGTGACTGAAGAGAGCTGCATGGAGTTTTCTCTCGAGCTCTGCCACGCACTGACAATGATTCCGGAATCCTTAGCGTGGGGAGGTTCCACCAACGGTCGACAGCGCGTGCGTTCTAACGGAATGCCTAAGCTCGTCTTCCCTGTGTTTTTTTTTAATGTCTCTGTGCCAGGGAATGCTAGGGGTGATTGCAGGATATCCCAGTGTCAGACGCTGTCTCCCCAAGATCAGGGAAGGTTTTTCTCGGACTTCCCCGAACAGGGAACACACGTGACTGAAGAGAGCTGCGTGGAGTTGTCTCTCGAGCTCCCTCAAGCACTGACAATGGTTCCGGAATCCTGAGCTTGGGGAGGTTCCACCAACGGTCGGCAGCGCGTGGGTTCTAACGGAATGCCTAAGCTCGTCCCCCTTGAGGGTTTTCCTAATATCTCTCTGCCAGGGAATGCTAGGGGTGATTGCAGGATATCCCACTGTCAGAGGCTGCCTCCCCAAGGTCAGGGAAGGTATTTCTCAGACTTCCGCGAACAGGGAACACCTGTGACTGATGAGAGCTGCGTGAAGTTGTCTCTCGAGCTCCCCCACGCACTGAGAATTTTTCCGGAATCCTGAGCGTGGGGAGGTTCCACCAACGGTCGCAGCGCTTGGGTTCTAACGGAATGCCAAAGCTCGTCTCCCCTGAGGTTTTTCCTAATGTCTTTGTGCCAGGGAATGCTAAGGGTGATTGCAGGATATCCCAGTACCAGATGCTGCCTCCCCAAGGTCAGGGAAGTTATTTCTCGGACTTCCCCGAAAAGGGAACACCTGTGACTGAAGAGAGCAGCGTGGAGTTTTCTCCTGAGCTCCCCCACGCACTGACAATGTTTCCGGAATCCTGAGCGTGGGGAGGTTCCGCCAACGGTCGTCAGCGCGTGGGTTCTAACGGAATGCCTAAGCTCGTCTCCCCTGAGGATTTTCCTAATGTCTCTGTGCCAAGGAATGCTAGGGGTGATTGCAGGATATCCCAGTGACAGAGGCTGCCTCCCCAAGGTCAGGGAAGTTATTTCTCGGACTTCCCCGAACAGGGAACACCAGTGACTGAAGAGCGCTGCGTGGAGTTGTCTCTCGTGCTCCCCCACGCACTGACAATGGTTCCGGTATCCTGAGAGTGGGGAGCTTCCACCAACGGTCGGCAGCGCGTGGGTTCTAACGGAATGCCTAAGCTAGACTCCCCTGAGTGTTTTCCTAATATCTCTGTGCCAGGGAATGTTAGGTGTGATTGCATGATACCCCAGTGTCAGAGGCTGCCTCCCCAAGTTCAGGGAAGGTATTTCTTGGACTTCCCCGAACAGGGAACACCTGTGACTGAAGAGAGCTCCGTGGAGTTGTCTCTCGAGCTCCCCCAAGCACTGAAAATGTTTCCGGAATCCTGAGCGTGGGGAGGTTCCACCAACGGTCGGCAGCGCGTGGGTTCTAACGGAATGCCTAAGCTCGTCTCCCCTAAGTGTTTTCCTAATATCTCTGTGCCAGGGAATGCTAGGGGGGATTGCAGTATATCCCAGAGTCAGAGGCTGCCTCCCCAAGGTCAGGGAAGGTATTTCTCGGACTTCCCCGAACAGGGAACACCTGTGACTGAAGAGAGCTGCGTGGAGTTGTCTATCGAGCTCCCCCACGCACTGACAATGGTTCCGGAATCCTGAGCGTGGGGAGGTTCCACCAACGGTCCGCAGCGCTTGGGTTCTAACTGAATGCCTAAGCTCGTCTCCCCTAAGGGTTTTCCTAATGTCTCTGTGCCAGGGAATGCTAGGGGTGATTGCAGGATATCCCAGTGTCAGAGGTTGCCTCCCCAAGGTCAGGGAAATTATTTCTCGGACATCCCCGATCAGGGAACACCAGTGACTGAAGAGCGCTGCGTGGAGTTGTCTCACGAGTTCCCCCACGCACTGACAATGGTTCCGGAATCCTGAGCGTGTGGAGGTACCACCAACGGTCGGCAGCGCATGGGTTCTAACGGAATGCCTAAGCTCGTCTCCCCTGAGGGTTTTCCTAATGTCTCTGTGCCAGGGAATGCTAGGGGTGATTGCAGGATATCCCAGTGTCAGAGGCTTCCTCCTCAAAGTCAGGGAAGTTATTTCTCGGACTTCCCGGAACAGGGAACACCTGTGACTGAAGAGAGCTCCGTGGAGTTGTCTCTCGAGCTCCCCCACGCAATGACATTGGTTCCGGAATCCTGAGCGTGGGGAGGTTCCACCAACGATCGGCAGCGCGTGGGTTCTAACGGAATGCCTAAGCTCGTCTCCCCTGCGGGTTTTCCTAATGTCTCTGTGCCAGGGAATGCTAGGGGTGATTGCAGGATATCCCAGGGTCCGAGGCTGCCTCCCCAAGGTCAGGGAATGTATTCCTCGGCCTTCCCCGAACAGGGAACACCTGTGACTGAAGAGAGCTGCGTGGAGTTGTCTCTCGAGCTCCCCCACGCACTGACAATTGTTCCGGAATCCTGAGCGTGTGGAGGTTCCACCAACGGTCGGCATCGCGTGGGTTCTAACGGAATGCCTAAGCTCGTCTCCCCTGAGATTTTTCCTAATGTCTCTCTGCCAGGGATGCTAGGGGTGATTGCAGGATATCCCAGTGTCAGAGGCTGCCTCCCCAAGGTCAGGGAAGTTATTTCTCGGACTTCCCCGTACAGGGAACCCCCGTGACTTAAGAGAACTGCATGGAGTTGTCTCTCGAGCTCCGCCACGCACTGACAATGGTTCCGGAATCCTGAGCGTGGGGAGGTTCCACCAACGGTCGGCAGCGCGTGGGTTCTAACGAAATGCCTAAGCTCGTCTCCCCTGAGGGTTTCCCTAATATCTCTGTGCCAAGGAATGCTAGGGGTGATTGCAGGATATCCCAGTGTCAGAGGCTGCCTCCCCAAGGTCAGGGAAGGTATTTCACGGACTTCCCCGAACAGGGAACACCTGTGACTGAAGAGAGCTTCGTGGAGTTGTCTCTCGAGCTCCCCCACGCACTGTCAGTGGTTCCGGAATCCTGAGCGTGGGGAAGTTCCACAAACGGTCGGCAGCGCGTGGGTTCTAACAGAATGCCTAAGCTCGTCTCCCATGCGGGTTTTCCTAAGTTCTCTGTGCCAGGGAATGGTAGGTGTGATTGCAGGATATCCCAGTGTCAGAGGCTGCTTCCCCAAGGTCAGAGAAGTTATTTCTCGGACTTCCCCGAACAGGGAACACCTGTGACTGAAGAGAGCTGCGTGGAGTTGTCTCTCGAGCTCCGCCACGCACTGACAATGGTTCCAGAATCCTGAGCGTGGGGAGGTTCCACCAAAGGTCGGCAGAGAGTGGGTTCTAACGAAATACCTAATCTCGTCTCCCCTGAGGGTTTTCCTAATGTCTCTGTGCCAGGGAATGCTAGGGGTGATTGCAGGATATCCCAGTGTCAGAGGCTGCCTCCCCAAGGTCAGGGAAGGTATTTCTCGGACTTCCCCGAACAGGGAACACCTGTGACTGAAGAGAGCTGCGTGGAGTTGTCTCTCGAGCTCCCCCACGCACTGACAATGGTTCCGGAATCCTGAGCGTGGGGAGGTTCCACCAACGGTCGGCAGCGCGTGGGTTGTAACGGAATGACTAAGCTCGTCTCGCCTGAGGTTTTTCCTAATATCTCTGTGCCAGGGAATGCTAGGGGTGATTGCAGGATATCCCAGTGTCAGAGGCTGCCTCCCCAAGGTCAGGGAAGATATTTCTCGGACTTCCGCGAACAGGGAACACCTGTGACTGAAGAGAGCTTCATGGAGTTTTCTCTCGAGCTCTGCCACGCACTGACAATGATTCCGGAATCCTGAGCGTGGGGAGGTTCCACCAAAGGTCGACAGCGCGTGCGTTCTAACGGAATGCCTAAGCTCGTCTTCCCTGAGTTTTTTTTTAATGTCTCTGTACCAGGGAATGCTAGGGGTGATTGCAGGATATCCCAGTGTCAGAGGCTGCCTCCCCAAGGTCAGCGAAGGTATTTCTCACACTTCCCTGAACAGGGAACACCTGTGACTGAAGAGAGCTACGTGGTGTTGTCTCTCGAGCTCCCCCAGGCACTGACAATGGTTCCGGAATCCTGAGCGTGGGGAGGTTCCACCAACGGTCGGCAGCGCGTGGGTTCTAACGGAATGCCTAAGCTCGTCTCCCCTGCGAGTTTTCCTAATGTCTCTGTGCCAGGGAATGCTAGGGGTGATTGCAGGATATCCCAGTGTGAGAGGCTGCCTCCCCAAGGTCAGGGAAGTTATTTCTCGGACTTCCCCTAACAGGGAACACCTGTGACTGAAGAGAGCTGCGTGGAGTTGTCTCTCGAGCTCCCCCACGCACTGACAATGGTTCCGGAATCCTGAGCGTGAGGAGGTTCCACCAACGGTCGGCAGCGCGTGGGTTCTAACGGAATGCCTAAGCTCGTCTACCCTGAGGTTTTTCCTAATGTCTCTGTGCCAGGGAATGCTAGGGGGGATTGCAGTATATCCCAGAGTCAGAGGATGCCTCCCCAAGGTCAGGGAAAGTATTTCTCGGACTTCCCCGAACAGGGAACACCTGTGACTGAAGAGAGCTGCGTGGAGTTGTCTATCGAGCTCCCCCACGCACTGACAAAGTTTCCGGAATCCTGAGCGTGGGGAGGTTCCACCAACAGTCGGCAGGGCGTGGGTTCTAACGGAATGCCTTAGCTCGTCTCCCCTGAGGGTTTTCCTAATGTCTCTGTGCCAGGGAATGCTAGGTGTGATTACAGGATATCCCAGTGTCAGAGGCTGCCTCCCCAAAGTCAAGGAAGGTATTTCTCGGACTTCCCCGAACAGGGAACACCTGTGAATGAAGAGAGCTGCGTGGAGTTGTCTCTCGAGCTCCCCCACGCACTGACAATGGTTCCGGAATCCTGAGCGTGGGGAGGCTCCACCAATGGTCGGCAGCGCGTGGGTTCTAACGGAATGCCTAAGCTCGTCTCCCCTGAGGTTTTTCCTAATGTCTCTGTGCCAGGGAATGCTAGGGGTGATTGCAGGCTATCCCAGTGTCAGAGGTTGCCTCCCCAAGGTCAGGGAAAGTATTTCTCGGACTTCCCCGAACAGGGAACACCCGTGACTTAAGAGAGCTGCGTGGAGGTGTCTCTCGAGCTCCCCCACGCACTGACAATGATTCCGGAATCCTGAGCGTGGGGAGGTTCCTGAAAAGGTCGGCAGCGGGTGGGTTCTAACGGAATGCCTAAGCTCGTCTCCCCTGGGGCTTTTCCTAATGTCCCTGAGCCAGGGATTGCTAGGGGTGATTGCAGGATATCCCAGTGTCAGAGTCTGCATCCCCAAGGTCAGGGAAGTTATTTCCCGGACTTCCCCGAACGGGGAACACCTCTGACTGAAGAGAGCTGCGTGGAGTTGTCTCTCGAGCTCCCCTATGCACTGACAATTGTTCCGGAATTCAGAGCGTGCGGAGGGTCCACCAACGGTCGGCAGCGCGTGGGTTCTAACGGAATGCCTAAGCTCGTCTCCCCTGAGTGTTTTCCTAATGTCTCTGTGCCAAGGATTGCTAGGGGTGATTGAAGGATATCCCAGTGACAGAGACTGCCTCCCCAAGGTCAGGGAAGTTATTTCTCGGACTTCCCCAAACAGGGAACACCAGTGACTGAAGAGCGCTGCGTGGAGTTGTCTCTCGAGCTCCCCCACGTACTGACAATGGTTCCGGAATCCTGAGCGTGGGGAGGTTCCACCAACGGTGGGCAGCGCGTGGGTTCTAACGGAATGCCTAAGCTCGTCTCCCCTGAGGGTTTTCTTAATGTCTTGTCCCAGGGAATGCTAGGGGTGATTGCAGGATATCCCAGTGTCAGAGACATCCTCCCCAAGGTCAGGGAAGATATATTTCGGACTTCCCGGAACAGGGAACACCTGTGACTGAAGAGAGCTGCGTGGAGTTGTCTCTCGAGCTCCCCCACGCACTGACAATGGTTCCGGAATCCTGAGCGTGGGGAGGTTCCACCAACGGTCGGCAGCGCGTGGGTTCTAACGGAATGCCTAAGCTCGTCTCCCCTGAGGGTTTCCTTAATGTCCTGTCCTAGGGAATGCTAGGGGTGATTGCAGGATATCCCAGGGTCAGAGACTTCCTACCCAAGGTCAGGGAAGATATATTTCGGACTTCCCGGAACAGGGAACCCCTGTGACTGAAGAGAGCTGCGTGGAGTTGTCTCTCGAGCTCCCCCACGCACTGACAATGGTTCCGGAATCCTGAGCGTGGGGAGGTTCCACCAAAGGTCGGCAGCGCGTGGGTTCTAACGGAATGCTTAAGCTCGTCTCCCCTGAGGATTTTCCTAATGTCTCTGTGCCAGGGAATGCTAGGGGGGATTGCAGGATATCCCAGAGTCAGAGGCTGCCTCCCCAAGGTCACGGAAGTTATTTCTCGGACTTCCCCGAACAGGGAACACCTGTGACTGAAGAGAGCTGCGTGGAATTGTCTCTCGAGCTCCCCCACGCACTGACAATGGTTCTGGAATCCTGAGCGTGGGGAGGTTCCACCAACGGTCGGCAGCGCGTGGGTTCTAACGGAATGCCTAAGCTCGTCTCCCCTGCGTGTTTTCCTAATGTCTCTGTGCCAGGGAATGCTAGGGGTGATTGCAGGATATCCCAGTGTCAGAGGTTGCCTCCCCAAGTTCAGGGAAGTTATTTCTCGTACTACCCCGAACAGGGAACACCCGTTACTGAAGGGAGCTTCGTGGAGTTATCTCTCGAGCTCCCCCACGCACTGACATTGTTTCCGGAATCCTGAGCGTGAGGAGGCTCCACCAACGGTCGGCAGCGCGTGGGTTCTAACGGAATGCCTAAGCTCGTCTCCCCTGAGGGTTTTCCTAATGTCTCTGTGCCAGGGAATGCTAAGGGTGATTGCAGGATATCCCAGTGTCAGAGGCTGCCTCCCCAAGGACAGGGAAGTTATTTCTCGGACTTCCCCGAACAGGGAACACCTGTGACTGAAGAGAGCTGCGTGGATTTGTTTCTCGAGCTCCCCCACGCACTGACAATGGTTCCGGAATCCTGAGCGTGGGGAGGTTCCACCAACGGTCGGCAGCGCGTGTGTACTAACGGAATGCCTAAGCTCGTCTCCCCTGAGGGTTTTCCTAATATCTCTGTGCCAGGGAATGCTAGGGGTGATTGCAGGATATCCCAGTGTCAGTGGCTGCCTCCCCAAGTACAGGGAAGTTATTTCTCAGACTTCCCCGTACAGGGAACACTTGTGACTGAAGAGAGCTGCGTGGAATTGTCTCTCGAGCTCCCGCACGCACTGAAAATTTTTCCGGAATCCTGAGCGTGTGAAGGTTCCACCAACGGTCGGTAGCGCGTGGGTTCTAACCGAATGCCTAAGCTCGTCTCCCTTGAGGGTTTTCCTAATGTCTCTGTGCCAGGGAATGCTAGGGGTGATTGCAGGATATCCCAGTGTCAGAGGCTGCCTCCCCAAGGTCAGGGAAGTTATTTCTCGGACTTCGCCGAACAGGGAACTCATGTGACTGAAGAGAGCTTGGTGGAGTTGTCTCTCGAGCTCCCCCACGCACTGACAATTGTTCCGGAATCCTGAGCGTGGGGAGGTTCCACCAACGGTCGGCAGCGCGTGGGTTCTAACGGAATGCCTAAGCTCGTCTCCCCTGCGTGTTTTCCTAATGTCTCTGTGCCAGGGAATGCTAGGGGTTATTGCAGGATATCCCAGTGTCAGAGGCTGCCTCCCCAAGGTCAGGGAAGGTATTTCTCGGACTTCCCCGAACAGGGAAAACCTGTGACTGAAGAGAGCTGCGTGGAGTTGTCTCTCGAGCTCCCCCACGCACTGAAAATGCTTCCGGAATCCTGAGCGTGGGGAAGGTCCACCAACGGTCGGCAGCGCGTGGGTTTTAACGGAATGCCTAAGCTCGTCTCCCCTGAGGGTTTTCCTAATGTCTCTGTGCCAGGGAATGCTAGGGGTGATTGCAGGATATCCCAGTGTAAGAGGCTGCCTCCCCAAGGTCAGGGAAGGTTTTTCTCGGACTTCCCCAAACAGGGAACACCTGTGACTGAAGAGAGCTGCGTGGAGTTTTCTCTCGAACTCCCCCACGCACTGACAATTGTTCCGGAATCCTGAGCGTGGGGAGGTTCCACCAACGGTCGGCAGCGCGTGGGTTCTAACGGAATGCTTAAGCTCGTCTCCCCTGAGGTTTTTCCTTATGTCTCTCTGCCAGGGAATGCTAGGGGTGATTGCAGGATATCCCAGTGTCCGAGGCTGCCTCCCCAAAGTCAGGGAAGGTATTACTCGGACTTCCCCGAAAAGGGAAAACCTGTGACTGAAGTGAGCTGCGTGGAGTTGTCTATCGTGCTCCCCCACGCACTGACAATGGTTCCGGAATCCTGAGCGTGGGGAGGTTCCACCAAAGGTCGGCAGCGCGTGGGTTCTAACGGAATGCCTAAGCTCGACTTTCCTGAGGTTTTTCCTAATATCTCTGTGCCAGGGAATGCTAGGAGTGATTGCAGGTTATCCCAGTGTCAGTGGCTGCCTCCCCAAGGTCAGGGAAGGTTTTTCTCGGACTTCCCCGAACAGGGAACACTTGTGACTGAAGAGAGCTGCGTGAAGTTGTCTCTCGAGCTCCCCCACGCACTGACAATGTTTCCGGAATCCTGAGCGTGGGGAGGTTGCACCAACGGTCGGCAGCGCGTGGGTTCTAACGGAATGCCTAAGCTCGTCTCCCCTGCGTGTTTTCCTAATATCTCTGTGAGAGGGAATGCTACGGGTGATTGCAGGATATCCCAGTGTCAGTGGCTGCCTCCATAAGGTCAGGGAAGTTATTTCTCGGAATTCCCCGAACAGGGAACACCTGTGACTGAAGAGAGCTGCGTGGAGTTGTCTCTCGAGCTCCCCCACGCACTGACAATGGTTCCGGAATCCTGAGCGTGGGGAGGTTCCACCAACGGTCGGCAGCGCGTGGGATCTAACGGAATGCCTAAGCTCGTCTCCCCTGAGGCTTTTCCTAATGTCTCTGTGCCAGGGAATGCTAGGGGTGATTGCAGGATATCCCAGTGTCAGAGGTTGCCTCCCCAAGGTCAGGGAAGGTATTTCTCGGACTTCCCCGAACAGGGAACACCTGTGACTGAAGAGAGCTGCGTGGAGTTGTCTCTCGAGCTCCCCCACGCACTGACAATGGTTCCGGAATCCTGAGCGTGGGGAGGTTCCACCAACGGTCGGCAGCGCGTGGGTTCTAACGGAATGCCTAAGCTCGTCTCCCCTGAGGGTTTTCGTAATGTTTCTGTGCCAGGGAATGCTAGGGGTGATTGCAGGATATCCCAGTGTCAGAGGCTGTCTCCCCAAGGTCCGGGAAATTATTTCTCGGACTTCCCCGAACAGGGAACAACTGTGACTGAAGAGAGCTGCGTGGAGTTGTCTCTCGAGCTCCCCCACGCACTGACAATGGTTCCGGAATCCTGAGCGTGGAGAGGTTCCACCAACGGTCGGCAGCGCGTGGGTTCTAACGGAATGCCTAAGCTCGTCTCCTCTGAGTGTTTTCCTAATGTCTCTGTGCCAGAGAATTCTAGGGGTGATTCCAGGATATCCCAGTGTCAGAGGCTGCCTCCCCAAATTCAGGGAAGGTATTTCTCGGACTTCCCCGAACAGGGAACACCTGTGACTGAAGAGAGTTGCGTGGAGTTGTCTCTCGAGTTCCCCCACGCACTGACATTGGTTCCGGAATCCTGAGTGTGGGGCGGTTCTACCAACGGTCGGCAGCGTGTGGGTTAAACGGAATGCCTAAGCTCGTCTCCCCTGAGGGTTTTCCTTATGTCTGTGTTCCAGGGAATGCTAGGGGTGATTGCAGGATATCCCAGTGACCGAGGCTGCCTCCTCAAAGTCAGGGAAGGTATTTCTCTGACTTCTCCGAAAAGGGATAACCTGTGACTGAAGTGAGCTGCGTGGAGTTGTCTCTCGAGCTCCCCCACGCACTGACAATGGTTCTGGAATCCTGAGCGTGGGGAGGTTCCACGAACGGTCGGCAGCGCGTGGGTTATAACGGAATGCATTAGCTCGTCTCTCCTGAGGTTTTTCCTAATGTCTCTGTGCCAGGGAATGCTAGGGGTGATTGCAGGATATCCCAGTGTCAGAGGCTGCCTCCCCAAGGTCAGGGAAGTTATTTCTCGGACTTCCCCGAACAGGGAACACCTGTGACTGAAGAGAGCTGCGTGGAGTTGTCTTTCGTGCTCCCCCACGCACTGACAATGGTTCCGGAATCCTGAGCGTGGGGAGGTTCCACGAACGTTCGGCAGTGCGTGGGTTCTAACCGAATGCCTATGCTCGTCTCTCCTGAGTGTTTTCCTAATGTCTCTGTGCCAGGGAATGCTAGGGGTGATTGCAGGATATCCCAGTGTCAGAGTCTGCCTCCCCAAGGTCAGGGAAGGTATTTCTCGGACTTCTCCGACCAGGGAATACCTATGACTATTGAGAGCTGCGTGGAGTTGTCTCTCGAGTTCCCCCACGCACTGACAATGGTTCCGGAATCCTGAGCCTGGGGAGGTTCCACCAACGGTCGGCAGCGCGTGGGTTCTACCGGAATGCCTAAGTTGGTCTCTCCTGAGGGTTTTCCTAATGTCTCTGTGCCAGGGAATGCAAGGGGTGATTGCAGGATATCCCAGTGTAAGAGGCTGCCTCCCCAAGGTCAGGGAATGTATTTCTCGGACTTCCCCGAACAGGGAACACCTGTGACTGAAGAGAGCTGCGTGGATTTGTCTCTCGAGCTCCCCCACGCACTGACAATGGTTCCGGAATCCTGAGCGTGGGGAGGTTCCACGAACGTTCGGCAGCGTGTGGGTTCTAACGGAATGCCTAAGCTCGTGTCTCCTGAGGGTTTTCCTAATTTCTCTGTGCCAGGGAATGCTAGGGGTGATTGCAGGATATCCCAGTGTCAGAGGCTGCCTCCCCAAAGTCAGGGAAGGTATTTCTCGGCTTCCCCGAAAAGGGAACTCTTGTGACTGCAGAGAGCTGCGTGGAGTTGTCTCTCGAGCTCCCCCACGCAGTGAAAATGGTTCCGGAATCCTGAGCGTGGGGAGGTTCCACGAACGGTCGGCAGCGCGTGGGTTATAACGGAATGCATAAGCTCGTCTCTCCTGAGGTTTTTCCTAATGTCTCTGTGCCAGGGAATTCTAAGGGTGATTGCAGGATATCCCAGTGTCAGAGGCTGCCTCCCCAAGGTCAGGGAAGGTATTTCTCGGACTTCCCTGAACAGGGAACACCTGTGACTGAAGAGAGCTGCGTGGAGTTGTCTCTCGAGCTCCCCCACGCACTGAAAATGGTTCCGGAATCCTGAATGTGGGGAGGGTCCACCAACGGTCGGCAGCGCGTGGGTTCTAACGGAATGCCTAAGCTCGTCTCCCCTGAGGGTTTTCCTAATGTCTCTGTGCCAGGGAATGCTAGGGGTGAATGCAGGATATCCCAGTGTCAGAGGCTGCCTCCCCAAGGTCAGGGAAGATTTTTCTCGGACTTCCCCGAACACGGAACACCTGTGACTGAAGAGAGCTGCGTGGAGTTGTCTCTCGAGATCCCCCACGCACTGAAAATGCTTCCGGAATCCTGAGCTTGGGGAGGTTCCACCAACTGTCGGCAGCGCGTGGGTTCTAACGGAATGCCTAAGCTCGTCTCCCCGGATGGTTTTCCTAATGTCTCTGTGCCAGGGAATGCTAGGGGTGATTGCAGGATATCCCAGTGTCAGAGGCTGCCTCCCCATGGTTAGGAAAGCTATTTCTCGCACTTCCCCGAACAGGGAACACATGTGACTGAAGAGAGCTGCCTGGAGTTGTCTCTCGAGCTCCCCCACGCACTGAAAATTGTTCCGGAATCCTGAGCGTGGGGAGGTTCCACCAACGGTCGGCAGCGCGTGGGTTCTAACGGAATGCCTAAGCTCGTCTCCCCTGAGGGTTTTCCTAATGTCTCTGTGCCAGGGAATGCTAGGGGTGATTGCAGGATATCCCAGTGTCAGAGGCTGCCTCCCCAAGGTCAGGGAAGTTATTTTCGGACTTCCCCGAACAGGGAACACCTGTGACTGAGAGAGCTGCGTGGAGTTGTCTCTCGAGCTCCCCCACGCACTGAAAATGGTTCCGGAATCCTGAGCGTGGGGACGTTCCACCAACGGTCGGCAGCGCGTGGGTTCTAACGGAATGCCTAAGCTCGTCTCCCCTGAGGGTTTTCCTAATGTCTCTGTGCCAGGGAATGCTAGGGGTGATTGCAGGATATCCCAGTGTCAGAGGCTGCCTCCCCAAGGTCAGGGAAGGTATTTCTCGGACTTCCCCGATCAGGGAACACCTGTGACTGAAGAGAGTTGCGTGGAGTTGTCTCTCGAGCTCCCCCTCGCACTGACATTGGTTCCGGAATCCTGAGCGTGGGGCGGTTCTACCAACGGTCGGCAGCGCGTGGGTTCTAACGGAATGCCTAAGCTCGTCTCCCCTGAGGGTTTTCCTTATGTCTCTGTTCCAGGGAATGCTAGGGGTGATTGCAGGATATCCCAGTGACCGAGGCTGCCTCCCCAAATTCAGGGAATGTATTTCTCGGACTTCCCCGAAAAGGAAAAACCTGTGACTGAAGTGAGCTGCGTGGAGTTGTCTCTCGAGCTCCCCCACGCACTGACAATGGTTCCGGAATCCTGAGCGTGGGGAGGTTCCACCAACGGTCGGCAGCGCGTGGGTTCTAACGGAATGCCTAAGCTCGTCTCCCCTGAGGGTTTTCCTAATGTCTCTGTGCCAGGGAATGCTAGGGGTGATTGCAGGATATCCCAGTGTCAGAGGCTGCCTCCCCAAGGTCAGGGAAGGTATTTCTCGGACTTCCCTGAACAGGGAACACCTGTGACTGAAGAGAGCTGCGTGGAGTTGTCTCTCGAGCTCCCCCACGCACTGAAAATGGTTCCGGAATCCTGAATGTGGGGAGGTCCCACCAACGGTCGGCAGCGCGTGGGTTCTAACGGAATGCCTAAGCTCATCTCCCCTGAGGGTTTTCCTAATGTCTCTGTGCCAGGGAATGCTAGGGGTGATTGCAGGATATCCCAGTGTCAGAGGTTGCCTCCCCAAGGTCAGGGAAGGTTTTTCTCGGACTTCCCCGAACACGGAACACCTGTGACTGAAGAGAGCTGCGTGGAGTTGTCTCTCGAGATCCCCCACACACTGACAATGGTTCCGGAATCCTGAGCGTGGGGAGGTTCCACCAACGTTCGGCAGCGCGTGGGTTCTAACGGAATGCCTAAGCTCGTCTCCCCTGAGGGTTTTCCTAATGTCTCTGTGCCAGGGAATGCTAGGGGTGATTGCAGGATATCCCAGTGTCAGAGGCTGCCTCCCCAAGGTCAGGGAAGGTATTTCTCGGACTTCCCTGAACAGGGAACACCTGTGACTGAAGAGAGCTGCGTGGAGTTGTCTCTCGAGCTCCCCCACGCACTGAAAATGGTTCCGGAATCCTGAATGTGGGGAGGTCCCACCAACGGTCGGCAGCGCGTGGGTTCTAACGGAATGCCTAAGCTCATCTCCCCTGAGGGTTTTCCTAATGTCTCTGTGCCAGGGAATGCTAGGGGTGATTGCAGGATATCCCAGTGTCAGAGGTTGCCTCCCCAAGGTCAGGGAAGGTTTTTCTCGGACTTCCCCGAACACGGAACACCTGTGACTGAAGAGAGCTGCGTGGAGTT
This sequence comes from Vicugna pacos, assembly GCF_048564905.1. NCBI lineage: Eukaryota > Metazoa > Chordata > Mammalia > Artiodactyla > Camelidae > Vicugna > Vicugna pacos. The sequence continues at coordinate 881,167 of NC_133021.1, forward strand.
GTCTCTCGAGATCCCCCACGCACTGACAATGGTTCCGGAATCCTGAGCGTGGGGAGGTTCCACCAACGGTCGGCAGCGCGTGGGTTCTAACGGAATGCCTAAGCTCGTCTCCCCTGAGGGTTTTCCTAATGTCTCTTTGCCAGGGAAGGCTAGGGGTGATTGCAGGATATCCCAGTGATAGAGGCCGCCTCCCCAAGGTCAGGGAAGGTATTTCTCGGACTTCCCCGAACAGGGAACACCTGTGACTGAAGAGAGTTGTGTGGAGTTGTCTCTCGAGCTCCCCCACGCACTGTCATTGGTTCCGGAATCCTGAGCGTGGGGCGGTTCTACCAACGGTCGGCAGCGCGTGGGTTCTAACGGAATGCCTAAGCTCGTCTCCCCTAAGGGTTTTCCTTATGTCTCTGTTCCAGGGAATGCTAGGGGTGATTGCAGGATATGCCAGTGACCGAGGCTGCCTCCCCAAAGTCAGGGAAGGTCTTTCTCGGACTTCCCCGTAAAGGGAAAACCTGTGACAGAAGTGAGCTGCGTGGAGTTGTCTCTCGAGCTCCCCCACGCACTGTCAATGGTTCCGGAATCCTGAGCTTGGGGAGGTTCCACCAACGGTCGGCAGCGCGTGGATTCTAACGGAATGCCTAAGCTCGTCTCCCCTGAGGGTTTTCCTAATGTCTCTGTGCCAGGGAATGCTAGGGGTGATTGCAGGATATCCCAGTGTCAGAGGCTGCATCCCCAAGGTCAGGGAAGGTATTTCTCGGACTTCCCCGAACAGGGAACACCTGTTACTGAAGAGAGTTGCGTGGAATTATCTCTCGAGCTCCCCCACGCACTGTCATTGGTTCCGGAATCCTGAGCGTGGGGCGGTTCTACCAACGGTCGGCAGCGCGTGGGTTCTAACGGAATGCCTAAGCTCGTCTCCACTGAGGGTTTTCCTTATTTCTCTGTTCCAGGGAATGCTAGGGGTGATTGCAGGATATCCCATTGTCAGAGGCTGCCTCCCCAAAGTCAGGGAAGGTTTTTCTCGGACTTCCCCGTAAAGGGAAAACCTGTGACTGAAGTGAGCTGCGTGGAGTTGTCTCTCGAGCTCCCCCACGCACTGACAATGGTTCCGGAATCCTGAGCGTGGGGAGGTTCCACCAACGGTCGGCAGCGCGTGGGTTCTAACGGAATGCCTAAGCTCGTCTCCCCTGAGGGTTTTCCTAATGTCTCTGTGCCAGGGAATGCTAGGGGTGATTGCAGGATATCCCAGTGTCAGAGGCTGCCTCCCCAAGGTCAGGGAAGGTATTTCTCGGACTTCCCTGAACAGGGAACACCTGTGACTGAAGAGAGCTCTGTGGAGTTGTCTCTCGAGCTCCCCCACGCACTGAAATTGGTTCCGGAATCCTGAATGTTGGGAGGTACCACCAACGGTCGGCAGCGCGTGGGTTCTAACGGAATGCTTAAGCTCGTCTCCCCTGAGGGTTTTCCTAATGTCTCTGTGCCAGGGAATGCTAGGGGTGATTGCAGGATATCCCAGTGTCAGAGACTGCCTCCCCAAAGTCAGGGAAGGTATTTCTCGGACTTCCCCGAACACGGAACACCTGTGACTGAAGAGAGCTGCGTGGAGTTGTCTCTCGAGATCCCCCACGCACTGACAATGGTTCCGGAATCCAGAGCGTGGGGAGGTTCCACCAACGGTCGGCAGCGCGTGGGTTCTAACGGAATGCCTAAGCTCGTTCCCCTGATGGTTTTCCTAATGTCTCTGTGCCAGGGAATGCTAGGGGTGATTGCAGGATATCCCAGTGTCCGAGGCTGCCTCCCCAAAGTCAGGGAAGGTATTTCTCGGACTTCCCCGAAAAGGGAAAACCTGTGACTGAAGTGAGCTGCGTGGAGATGTCTCTCGTGCTCCCCCACGCACTGACAATGTTACCGGAATCCTGAGCGTGGGGAGGTTCTATCAACGGTCGCAGCGCGTGGGTTCTAACGGAATGCCTAAGCTCGTCTCTCCTAAGGGTTTTCCTAATGTCTCTGTGCCAGGGAATGCTAGGGGTGATTGCAGGATATCCCAGAGTCAGAGGCTGCCTCCCCAAAGTCAGGGAAGGTATTTCTCGGACTTCCCCGAACAGGGAACACTTTTGACTGAAGAGAGCTGCGTGGAGTTGTCTCTCGAGCTCCCCCACGCACTGACAATTGTTCCGGAATCATGAGCGTGGGGAGGTTCCACCAACGGTCTGCAGCGACTGGGTTCTAACGGAATGCTTAAGCTGTCTTCCCTGAGGGTTTTCCTAAAGTCTCTGTGACAGGGAATGCTATGGGTGATTGCAGGGTATCCCAGTGTCAGAGGCTGCCTCCCCAAGTTCAGGGAAGTTATTTCTCGGACTTCCCAGAACAGGGAACACCTGTGACTGAAGAGAGCTGCGTGGAGTTGTCTCTCGAGCTCCCCCTCGCACTGACATTGGTTCCGGAATCCTGAGCGTGGGGCGGTTCTACCAACGGTCGGCAGCGCGTGGGTTCTAACGGAATGCCTAAGCTCGTCTCCCCTGAGGGTTTTCCTTATGTCTCTGTTCCAGGGAATGCTAGGGGTGATTGCAGGATATCCCAGTGACCGAGGCTGCCCCCCAAATTCAGGGAAGGTATTTCTCGGACTTCCCTGAAAAGGAAAAACCTGTGACTGAAGTGAGCTGCGTGGAGTTGTCTCTCGAGCTCCCCCACGCACTGACAATGGTTCCGGAATCCTGAGCGTGGGGAGGTTCCACCAACGGTCGGCAGCGCGTGGGTTCTAACGGAATGCCTAAGCTCGTCTCCCCTGAGGGTTTTCCTAATGTCTCTGTGCCAGGGAATGCTAGGGGTGATTGCAGGATATCCCAGTGTCAGAGGCTGCCTCCCCAAGGTCAGGGAAGGTATTTCTCGGACTTCCCTGTACAGGGAACACCTGTGACTGAAGAGAGCTGCGTGGAGTTGTCTCTCGAGCTCCCCCACGCACTGAAAATGGTTCCGGAATCCTGAATGTGGGGAGGTCCCACCAACGGTCGGCAGCGCGTGGGTTCTAACGGAATGCCTAAGCTCATCTCCCCTGAGGGTTTTCCTAATGTCTCTGTGCCAGGGAATGCTAGGGGTGATTGCAGGATATCCCAGTGTCAGAGGTTGCCTCCCCAAGGTCAGGGAAGTTTTTTCTCGGACTTCCCCAAACACGGAACACCTGTGACTGAAGAGAGCTGCGTGGAGTTGTCTCCCGAGATCCCCCACGCACTGACAATGGTTCCGGAATCCTGAGCGTGGGGAGGTTCCACCAACGGTCGGCAGCGCGTGGGTTCTAACGGAATGCCTAAGCTCGTCTCCCCTGAGGGTTTTCCTAATGTCTCTTTGCCAGGGAAGGCTAGGGGTGATTGCAGGATATCCCAGTGATAGAGGTCGCCTCCCCAAGGTCAGGGAAGGTATTTCTCGGACTTCCCCGAACAGGGAACACCTGTGACTGAAGAGAGTTGCGTGGAGTTGTCTCTCGAGCTCCCCCACGCACTGTCATTGGTTCCGGAATCCTGAGCGTGGGGCGGTTCTACCAACGGTCGGCAGCGCGTGGGTTCTATCGGAATGCCTAAGCTCGTCTCCCCTAAGGGTTTTCCTTATGTCTCTGTTCCAGGGAATGCTAGGGGTGATTGCAGGATATGCCAGTGACCGAGGCTGCCTCCCCAAAGTCAGGGAAGGTCTTTCTCGGACTTCCCCGTAAAGGGAAAACCTGTGACAGAAGTGAGCTGCGTGGAGTTGTCTCTCGAGCTCCCCCACGCACTGACAATGGTTCCGGAATCCTGAGCTTGGGGAGGTTCCACCAACGGTCGGCAGCGCGTGGGTTCTAACGGAATGCCTAAGCTCGTCTCCCCTGAGGGTTTTCCTAATGTCTCTGTGCCAGGGAATGCTAGGGGTGATTGCAGGATATCCCAGTGTCAGAGGCTGCATCCCCAAGGTCAGGGAAGGTATTTCTCGGACTTCCCCGAACAGGGAACACCTGTTACTGAAGAGAGTTGCGTGGAATTATCTCTCGAGCTCCCCCACGCACTGTCATTGGTTCCGGAATCCTGAGCGTGGGGCGGTTCTACCAACGGTCGGCAGCGCGTGGGTTCTAACGGAATGCCTAAGCTCGTCTCCACTGAGGGTTTTCCTTATTTCTCTGTTCCAGGGAATGCTAGGGGTGATTGCAGGATATCCCATTGTCAGAGGCTGCCTCCCCAAAGTCAGGGAAGGTTTTTCTCGGACTTCCCCGTAAAGGGAAAACCTGTGACTGAAGTGAGCTGCGTGGAGTTGTCTCTCGAGCTCCCCCACGCACTGACAATGGTTCCGGAATCCTGAGCGTGGGGAGGTTCCACCAACGGTCGGCAGCGCGTGGGTTCTAACGGAATGCCTAAGCTCGTCTCCCCTGAGGGTTTTCCTAATGTCTCTGTGCCAGGGAATGCTAGGGGTGATTGCAGGATATCCCAGTGTCAGAGGCTGCCTCCCCAAGGTCAGGGAAGGTATTTCTCGGACTTCCCTGAACAGGGAAACCTGTGACTGAAGAGAGCTCTGTGGAGTTGTCTCTCGAGCTCCCCCACGCACTGAAATTGGTTCCGGAATCCTGAATGTTGGGAGGTTCCACCAACGGTCGGCAGCGCGTGGGTTCTAACGGAATGCTTAAGCTCGTCTCCCCTGAGGGTTTTCCTAATGTCTCTGTGCCAGGGAATGCTAGGGGTGATTGCAGGATATCCCAGTGTCAGAGGCTGCCTCCCCAAAGTCAGGGAAGTTATTTCTCGGACTTCCCCGAACACGGAACACCTGTGACTGAAGTGAGCTGCGTGGAGTTGTCTCTCGAGATCCCCCACGCACTGACAATGGTTCCGGAATCCAGAGCGTGGGGAGGTTCCACCAACGGTCGGCAGCGCGTGGGTTCTAACGGAATGCCTAAGCTCGTCTCCCCTGATGGTTTTCCTAATGTCTCTGTGCCAGGGAATGCTAGGGGTGATTGCAGGATATCCCAGTGTCCGAGGCTGCCTCCCCAAAGTCAGGGAAGGTATTTCTCGGACTTCCCGAAAAGGGAAAACCTGTGACTGAAGTGAGCTGCGTGGAGATGTCTCTCGTGCTCCCCCACGCACTGACAATGTTACAGGAATCCTGAGCGTGGGGAGGTTCTATCAACGGTCGCAGCGCGTGGGTTCTAACGGAATGCCTAAGCTCGTCTCTCCTAAGGGTTTTCCTAATGTCTCTGTGCCAGGGAATGCTAGGGGTGATTGCAGGATATCCCAGAGTCAGAGGCTGCCTCCCCAAAGTCAGGGATGGTATTTCTCGGACTTCCCCGAACAGGGAACACTTTTGACTGAAGAGAGCTGCGTGGAGTTGTCTCTCGAGCTCCCCCACGCACTGACAATTGTTCCGGAATCATGAGCGTGGGGAGGTTCCACCAACGGTCTGCAGCGACTGGGTTCTAACGGAATGCTTAAACTCGTCTTCCCTGAGGGTTTTCCTAAAGTCTCTGTGACAGGGAATGCTATGGGTGATTGCAGGGTATCCCAGTGTCAGAGGCTGCCTCCCCAAGTTCAGGGAAGTTATTTCTCGGACTTCCCAGAACAGGGAACACCTGTGACTGAAGAGAGCTGCGTGGAGTTATCTCTCGAGCTCCCCCACGCACTGAAAATGGTTCCGGAATTCTGAATGTGGGGAGGTTCCACCAACGGTCGGCAGCGCTTTGGTCCTAACGGAATGCCTAAGCTCGTCTCCCCTGAGGGTTTTCCTAATGTCTCTGTGCCAGGGAATGCTAGGGGTGATTGCTTGATATCCCAGTGTCAGAGGCTGCCTCCCCAAGGTCAGGGAAGGTATTTATCGGACTTCCCCGAACACGGAACACCTGTGACTGAAGAGAGCTGCGTGGAGTTGTCTCTCGAGCTCCCCCACGCACTGAAAATGGTTCCGGAATCCTGAATGTGGGGAGGTCCCACCAACGGTCGGCAGCGCGTGGGTTCTAACGGAATGCCTAAGCTCATCTCCCCTGAGGGTTTTCCTAATGTCTCTGTGCCAGGGAATGCTAGGGGTGATTGCAGGATATCCCAGTGTCAGAGGTTGCCTCCCCAAGGTCAGGGAAGGTTTTTCTCGGACTTCCCCGAACACGGAACACCTGTGACTGAAGAGAGCTGCGTGGAGTTGTCTCTCGAGATCCCCCACGCACTGACAATGGTTCCGGAATCCTGAGCGTGGGGAGGTTCCACCAACGGTCGGCAGCGCGTGGGTTCTAACGGAATGCCTAAGCTCGTCTCCCCTGAGGGTTTTCCTAATGTCTCTTTGCCAGGGAAGGCTAGGGGTGATTGCAGGATATCCCAGTGATAGAGGCCGCCTCCCCAAGGTCAGGGAAGGTATTTCTCGGACTTCCCCGAACAGGGAACACCTGTGACTGAAGAGAGTTGTGTGGAGTTGTCTCTCGAGCTCCCCCACGCACTGTCATTGGTTCCGGAATCCTGAGCGTGGGGCGGTTCTACCAACGGTCGGCAGCGCGTGGGTTCTAACGGAATGCCTAAGCTCGTCTCCCCTAAGGGTTTTCCTTATGTCTCTGTTCCAGGGAATGCTAGGGGTGATTGCAGGATATGCCAGTGACCGAGGCTGCCTCCCCAAAGTCAGGGAAGGTCTTTCTCGGACTTCCCCGTAAAGGGAAAACCTGTGACAGAAGTGAGCTGCGTGGAGTTGTCTCTCGAGCTCCCCCACGCACTGTCAATGGTTCCGGAATCCTGAGCTTGGGGAGGTTCCACCAACGGTCGGCAGCGCGTGGATTCTAACGGAATGCCTAAGCTCGTCTCCCCTGAGGGTTTTCCTAATGTCTCTGTGCCAGGGAATGCTAGGGGTGATTGCAGGATATCCCAGTGTCAGAGGCTGCATCCCCAAGGTCAGGGAAGGTATTTCTCGGACTTCCCCGAACAGGGAACACCTGTTACTGAAGAGAGTTGCGTGGAATTATCTCTCGAGCTCCCCCACGCACTGTCATTGGTTCCGGAATCCTGAGCGTGGGGCGGTTCTACCAACGGTCGGCAGCGCGTGGGTTCTAACGGAATGCCTAAGCTCGTCTCCACTGAGGGTTTTCCTTATTTCTCTGTTCCAGGGAATGCTAGGGGTGATTGCAGGATATCCCATTGTCAGAGGCTGCCTCCCCAAAGTCAGGGAAGGTTTTTCTCGGACTTCCCCGTAAAGGGAAAACCTGTGACTGAAGTGAGCTGCGTGGAGTTGTCCCTCGAGCTCCCCCACGCACTGACAATGGTTCCGGAATCCTGAGCGTGGGGAGGTTCCACCAACGGTCGGCAGCGCGTGGGTTCTAACGGAATGCCTAAGCTCGTCTCCCCTGAGGGTTTTCCTAATGTCTCTGTGCCAGGGAATGCTAGGGGTGATTGCAGGATATCCCAGTGTCAGAGGCTGCCTCCCCAAGGTCAGGGAAGGTATTTCTCGGACTTCCCTGAACAGGGAACACCTGTGACTGAAGAGAGCTCTGTGGAGTTGTCTCTCGAGCTCCCCCACGCACTGAAATTGGTTCCGGAATCCTGAATGTTGGGAGGTACCACCAACGGTCGGCAGCGCGTGGGTTCTAACGGAATGCTTAAGCTCGTCTCCCCTGAGGGTTTTCCTAATGTCTCTGTGCCAGGGAATGCTAGGGGTGATTGCAGGATATCCCAGTGTCAGAGACTGCCTCCCCAAAGTCAGGGAAGGTATTTCTCGGACTTCCCCGAACACGGAACACCTGTGACTGAAGAGAGCTGCGTGGAGTTGTCTCTCGAGATCCCCCACGCACTGACAATGGTTCCGGAATCCAGAGCGTGGGGAGGTTCCACCAACGGTCGGCAGCGCGTGGGTTCTAACGGAATGCCTAAGCTCGTCTCCCCTGATGGTTTTCCTAATGTCTCTGTGCCAGGGAATGCTAGGGGTGATTGCAGGATATCCCAGTGTCCGAGGCTGCCTCCCCAAAGTCAGGGAAGGTATTTCTCGGACTTCCCCGAAAAGGGAAAACCTGTGACTGAAGTGAGCTGCGTGGAGATGTCTCTCGTGCTCCCCCACGCACTGACAATGTTACCGGAATCCTGAGCGTGGGGAGGTTCTATCAACGGTCGCAGCGCGTGGGTTCTAACGGAATGCCTAAGCTCGTCTCTCCTAAGGGTTTTCCTAATGTCTCTGTGCCAGGGAATGCTAGGGGTGATTGCAGGATATCCCAGAGTCAGAGGCTGCCTCCCCAAAGTCAGGGAAGGTATTTCTCGGACTTCCCCGAACAGGGAACACTTTTGACTGAAGAGAGATGCGTGGAGTTGTCTCTCGAGCTCCCCCACGCACTGACAATTGTTCCGGAATCATGAGCGTGGGGAGGTTCCACCAACGGTCTGCAGCGACTGGGTTCTAACGGAATGCTTAAGCTGTCTTCCCTGAGGGTTTTCCTAAAGTCTCTGTGACAGGGAATGCTATGGGTGATTGCAGGGTATCCCAGTGTCAGAGGCTGCCTCCCCAAGTTCAGGGAAGTTATTTCTCGGACTTCCCAGAACAGGGAACACCTGTGACTGAAGAGAGCTGCGTGGAGTTGTCTCTCGAGCTCCCCCTCGCACTGACATTGGTTCCGGAATCCTGAGCGTGGGGCGGTTCTACCAACGGTCGGCAGCGCGTGGGTTCTAACGGAATGCCTAAGCTCGTCTCCCCTGAGGGTTTTCCTTATGTCTCTGTTCCAGGGAATGCTAGGGGTGATTGCAGGATATCCCAGTGACCGAGGCTGCCTCCCCAAATTCAGGGAAGGTATTTCTCGGACTTCCCTGAAAAGGAAAAACCTGTGACTGAAGTGAGCTGCGTGGAGTTGTCTCTCGAGCTCCCCCACGCACTGACAATGGTTCCGGAATCCTGAGCGTGGGGAGGTTCCACCAACGGTCGGCAGCGCGTGGGTTCTAACGGAATGCCTAAGCTCGTCTCCCCTGAGGGTTTTCCTAATGTCTCTGTGCCAGGGAATGCTAGGGGTGATTGCAGGATATCCCAGTGTCAGAGGCTGCCTCCCCAAGGTCAGGGAAGTTATTTCTCGGACTTCCCTGTACAGGGAACACCTGTGACTGAAGAGAGCTGCGTGGAGTTGTCTCTCGAGCTCCCCCACGCACTGAAAATGGTTCCGGAATCCTGAATGTGGGGATGTCCCACCAACGGTCGGCAGCGCGTGGGGTCTAACGGAATGCCTAAGCTCATCTCCCCTGAGGGTTTTCCTAATGTCTCTGTGCCAGGGAATGCTAGGGGTGATTGCAGGATATCCCAGTGTCAGAGGTTGCCTCCCCAAGGTCAGGGAAGTTTTTTCTCGGACTTCCCCAAACACGGAACACCTGTGACTGAAGAGAGCTGCGTGGAGTTGTCTCCCGAGATCCCCCACGCACTGACAATGGTTCCGGAATCCTGAGCGTGGGGAGGTTCCACCAACGGTCGGCAGCGCGTGGGTTCTAACGGAATGCCTAAGCTCGTCTCCCCTGAGGGTTTTCCTAATGTCTCTTTGCCAGGGAAGGCTAGGGGTGATTGCAGGATATCCCAGTGTCAGAGGCTGCCTCCCCAAAGTCAGGGAAGGTATTTCTCGGACTTCCCGAAAAGGGAAAACCTGTGACTGAAGTGAGCTGCGTGGAGATGTCTCTCGTGCTCCCCCACGCACTGACAATGTTACAGGAATCCTGAGCGTGGGGAGGTTCTATCAACGGTCGCAGCGCGTGGGTTCTAACGGAATGCCTAAGCTCGTCTCTCCTAAGGGTTTTCCTAATGTCTCTGTGCCAGGGAATGCTAGGGGTGATTGCAGGATATCCCAGAGTCAGAGGCTGCCTCCCCAAAGTCAGGGATGGTATTTCTCGGACTTCCCCGAACAGGGAACACTTTTGACTGAAGAGAGCTGCGTGGAGTTGTCTCTCGAGCTCCCCCACGCACTGACAATTGTTCCGGAATCATGAGCGTGGGGAGGTTCCACCAACGGTCTGCAGCGACTGGGTTCTAACGGAATGCTTAAACTCGTCTTCCCTGAGGGTTTTCCTAAAGTCTCTGTGACAGGGAATGCTATGGGTGATTGCAGGGTATCCCAGTGTCAGAGGCTGCCTCCCCAAGTTCAGGGAAGTTATTTCTCGGACTTCCCAGAACAGGGAACACCTGTGACTGAAGAGAGCTGCGTGGAGTTATCTCTCGAGCTCCCCCACGCACTGAAAATGGTTCCGGAATTCTGAATGTGGGGAGGTTCCACCAACGGTCGGCAGCGCTTTGGTCCTAACGGAATGCCTAAGCTCGTCTCCCCTGAGGGTTTTCCTAATGTCTCTGTGCCAGGGAATGCTAGGGGTGATTGCTTGATATCCCAGTGTCAGAGGCTGCCTCCCCAAGGTCAGGGAAGGTATTTATCGGACTTCCCCGAACACGGAACACCTGTGACTGAAGAGAGCTGCGTGGAGTTGTCTCTCGAGCTCCCCCACGCACTGAAAATGGTTCCGGAATCCTGAATGTGGGGAGGTCCCACCAACGGTCGGCAGCGCGTGGGTTCTAACGGAATGCCTAAGCTCATCTCCCCTGAGGGTTTTCCTAATGTCTCTGTGCCAGGGAATGCTAGGGGTGATTGCAGGATATCCCAGTGTCAGAGGTTGCCTCCCCAAGGTCAGGGAAGGTTTTTCTCGGACTTCCCCGAACACGGAACACCTGTGACTGAAGAGAGCTGCGTGGAGTTGTCTCTCGAGATCCCCCACGCATTGACAATGGTTCCGGAATCCTGAGCGTGGGGAGGTTCCACCAACGGTCGGCAGCGCGTGGGTTCTAACGGAATGCCTAAGCTCGTCTCCCCTGAGTGTTTTCCTAATGTCTCTTTGCCAGGGAAGGCTAGGGGTGATTGCAGGATATCCCAGTGATAGAGGCCGCCTCCCCAAGGTCAGGGAAGGTATTTCTCGGACTTCCCCGAACAGGGAACACCTGTGACTGAAGAGAGTTGCGTGGAGTTGTCTCTCGAGCTCCCCCACGCACTGTCATTGGTTCCGGAATCCTGAGCGTGGGGCGGTTCTACCAACGGTCGGCAGCGCGTGGGTTCTATCGGAATGCCTAAGCTCGTCTCCCCTAAGGATTTTCCTAATGTCTCTGTTCCAGGGAATGCTAGGGGTGATTGCAGGATATGCCAGTGACCGAGGCTGCCTCCCCAAAGTCAGGGAAGGTCTTTCTCGGACTTCCCCGTAAAGGGAAAACCTGTGACAGAAGTGAGCTGCGTGGAGTTGTCTCTCGAGCTCCCCCACGCACTGACAATGGTTCCGGAATCCTGAGCTTGGGGAGGTTCCACCAACGGTCGGCAGCGCGTGGGTTCTAACGGAATGCCTAAGCTCGTCTCCCCTGAGGGTTTTCCTAATGTCTCTGTGCCAGGGAATGCTAGGGGTGATTGCAGGATATCCCAGTGTCAGAGGCTTCATCCCCAAGGTCAGGGAAGGTATTTCTCGGACTTCCCCGAACAGGGAACACCTGTTACTGAAGAGAGTTGCGTGGAATTATCTCTCGAGCTCCCCCACGCACTGTCATTGGTTCCGGAATCCTGAGCGTGGGGCGGTTCTACCAACGGTCGGCAGCGCGTGGGTTCTAACGGAATGCCTAAGCTCGTCTCCACTGAGGGTTTTCCTTATTTCTCTGTTCCAGGGAATGCTAGGGGTGATTGCAGGATATCCCATTGTCAGAGGCTGCCTCCCCAAAGTCAGGGAAGGTTTTTCTCGGACTTCCTCGTAAAGGGAAAACCTGTGACTGAAGTGAGCTGCGTGGAGTTGTCTCTCGAGCTCCCCCACGCACTGACAATGGTTCCGGAATCCTGAGCGTGGGGAGGTTCCACCAACGGTCGGCAGCGCGTGGGTTCTAACGGAATGCCTAAGCTCGTCTCCCCTGAGGGTTTTCCTAATGTCTCTGTGCCAGGGAATGCTAGGGGTGATTGCAGGATATCCCAGTGTCAGAGGCTGCCTCCCCAAGGTCAGGGAAGGTATTTCTCGGACTTCCCTGAACAGGGAACACCTGTGACTGAAGAGAGCTCTGTGGAGTTGTCTCTCGAGCTCCCCCACGCACTGAAATTGGTTCCGGAATCCTGAATGTTGGGAGGTTCCACCAACGGTCGGCAGCGCGTGGGTTCTAACGGAATGCTTAAGCTCGTCTCCCCTGAGGGTTTTCCTAATGTCTCTGTGCCAGGGAATGCTAGGGGTGATTGCAGGATATTCCAGTGTCAGAGGCTGCCTCCCCAAAGTCAGGGAAGGTATTTCTCGGACTTCCCAGAACACGGAACACCTGTGACTGAAGAGAGCTGCGTGGAGTTGTCTCTCGAGATCCCCCACGCACTGACAATGGTTCCGGAATCCAGAGCGTGGGGAGGTTCCACCAACGGTCGGCAGCGCGTGGGTTCTAACGGAATGCTTAAGCTCGTCTCCCCTGATGGTTTTCCTAATGTCTCTGTGCCAGGGAATGCTAGGGGTGATTGCAGGATATCCCAGTGTCCGAGGCTGCCTCCCCAAAGTCAGGGAAGGTATTTCTCGGACTTCCCCGAAAAGGGAAAACCTGTGACTGAAGTGAGCTGCGTGGAGATGTCTCTCGTGCTCCCCCACGCACTGACAATGTTACAGGAATCCTGAGCGTGGGGAGGTTCTATCAACGGTCGCAGCGCGTGGGTTCTAACGGAATGCCTAAGCTCGTCTCTCCTAAGGGTTTTCCTACTGTCTCTGTGCCAGGGAATGCTAGGGGTGATTGCAGGATATCCCAGAGTCAGAGGCTGCCTCCCCAAAGTCAGGGAAGGTATTTCTCGGACTTCCCCGAACAGGGAACACTTTTGACTGAAGAGAGCTGCGTGGAGTTGTCTCTCGAGCTCCCCCACGCACTGACAATTGTTCCGGAATCATGAGCGTGGGGAGGTTCCACCAACGGTCTGCAGCGACTGGGTTCTAACGGAATGCTTAAGCTCGTCTTCCCTGAGGGTTTTCCTAAAGTCTCTGTGACAGGGAATGCTATGGGTGATTGCAGGGTATCCCAGTGTCAGAGGCTGCCTCCCCAAGTTCAGGGAAGTTATTTCTCGGACTTCCCAGAACAGGGAACACCTGTGACTGAAGAGAGCTGCGTGGAGTTATCTCTCGAGCTCCCCCACGCACTGAAAATGGTTCCGGAATCCTGAATGTGGGGAGGTTCCACCAACGGTCGGCAGCGCTTTGGTTCTAACGGAATGCCTAAGCTCGTCTCCCCTGAGGGTTTTCCTAATGTCTCTGTGCCAGGGAATGCTAGGGGTGATTGCTTGATATCCCAGTGTCAGAGGCTGCCTCCCCAAGGTCAGGGAAGGTATTTATCGGACTTCCCCGAACACGGAACACCTGTGACTGAAGAGAGCTGCGTGGAGTTGTCTCTCGAGATACCCCACGCACTGACAATGGTTCCGGAATCCTGAGCGTGGGGAGGTTCCACCAACGGTCGGCAGCGCGTGGGTTCTAACGGAATGCCTAAGCTCGTCTCCCCTGAGGGTTTTCCTAATGTCTCTGTGCCAGGGAATGCTAGGGGTGATTGCAGGATATCCCAGTGTCAGAGGCTGCCTCCCCATGGTCAGGGAAGCTATTCCTCGGACTTCCCCGAACAGGGAACACCTGTGACTGAAGAGAGCTGCGTGGAGTTGTCTCACGATTTCCCCCACGCACTGACAATGGTTCCGGAATCCTGAGCATGGGGAGGTTCCACTAACTGTCGGTAGCACGTGGGTTCTAACGGAATGCCTAAGCTCGTCTCCCCTGAAGGTTTTCCTAATGTCTCTGTGCCAGGGAATGCTAGGGGTGATTGCAGGATATTCCAGTGTCAGAGGCTGCCTCCCCAAAGTCAGGGAAGGTATTTCTCGGACTTCCCTGAACAGGGAACACCTGTGACTGAAGAGAGCTGCGTGGAGTTGTCTCTCGAGCTCCCCCACGCACTGAAAATGGTTCCGGAATCCTGAATGTGGGGAGGTTCCACCAACGGTCGGCAGCGCGTGGGTTCTAACGGAATGCCTAAGCTCGTCTCCCCTGAGGGTTTTCCTAATGTCTCTGTGCCAGGGAATGCTAGGGGTGATTGCAGGATATCCCAGTGTCAGAGGCTGCCTCCCCAAGATCAGGGAAGGTTTTTCTCGGACTTCCCCTAACACGGAACACCTGTGACTGAAGAGAGCTGCGTGGAGTTGTGTCTCGAGATCCCCCACGCACTGACAATGGTTCCGGAATCCTGAGCGTGGGGAGGTTCCACCAACGGTCGGCAGCGTGTGGGTTCTAACGGAATGCCTAAGCTCGTCTCCCCGGATTGTTTTCCTAATGTCTCTGTGCCAGGGAATGCTAGGGGTGATTGCAGGATATCCCAGTGTCAGAGGCTGCCTCCCCATGGTCAGGGAAGCTATTTCTCGCACTTCCCCGAACAGGGAACACCTGTGACTGAAGAGAGCTGCCTGGAGATGTCTCTCGAGCTCCCCCACGCACTGAAATTGGTTCCGGAATCCTGAGCGTGGGGAGGTTCCACCAACGGTCGGCAGCGCGAGGGTTCTAACGGAATGCCTAAGCTCGTCTCCCCTGAGGGTTTTCCTAATGTCTCTGTGCCAGGGAATGCTAGGGGAGATTGCAGGATATCCCAGTGTCAGAGGCCGCCTCCCCAAGGTCAGGGAAGGTATTTCTCGGACTTCCCCGAAGAGGGAACACCTGTGACTGAAGAGAGTTGCGTGGAGTTGTCTCTCGAGCTCCCCCACGCACTGTCATTGGTTCCGGAATCCTGAGCGTGGGGCGGTTCTACCAACGGTCGGCAGCGCGTGGGTTCTAACGGAATGCCTTAGCTCGTCTCCCCTGAGGGTTTTCCTTATGTCTCTGTTCCAGGGAATGCTAGGGGTGATTGCAGGATATCCCAGTGACCGAGGCTGCCTCCCCAAAGTCAGGGAAGGTTTTTCTCGGACTTCCCCGTAAAGGGAAAACCTGTGACTGAAGTGAGCTGCGTGGAGTTGTCTCTCGACCTCCCCCACGCACTGACAATGGTTCCGGAATCCTGAGCGTGGGGAGGTTCCACCAACGGTCGGCAGCGCGTGGGTTCTAACGGAATGCCTAAGCTCGTCTCCCCTGAGGGTTTTCCTCATGTCTCTGTGCCAGGGAATGCTAGGGGTGATTGCAGGATATCCCAGTGTCAGAGGCTGCCTCCCCAAGGTCAGGGAAGGTATTTCTCGGACTTCCCCGAACACGGAACACCTGTGACTGAAGAGAGCTGCGTGGAGTTGTCTCTCGAGATCCCCCACGCACTGAAAATGGTTCCGGGATCCTGAGCGTGGGGAGGTTCCACCAACGGTCGGCAGCGCGTGTGTTCTAACGGAATGCCTAAGCTCATCTCCCCTGAGGGTTTTCCTAATGTCTCTGTGCCAGGGAATGCTAGGGGTGATTGCAGGATATCCCAGTGTCAGAGGCTGCATCCCCAAGGTCAGGGAAGTTATTTCTCGGACTTCCCCGAACAGGGAACACCTGTTACTGAAGAGAGTTGCGTGGAGTTATCTCTCGAGCTCCCCCACGCACTGTCATTGGTTCCGGAATCCTGAGCGTGGAGAGGTTCCAGCAACGGTCGGCAGCGCGTGGGTTCTAACGGAATGCCTACGCTCGTCTCCCCTGAGGGTTTTCCTTATGTCTCTGTTCCAGGGAATGCTAGGGGTGATTGCAGGATATCCCAGTGACCGAGGCTGCCTCCCCAAAGTCAGGGAAGGTTTTTCTCGGACTTCCCCGTAAAGGGAAAACCTGTGACTGAAGTTAGCTGCATGGAGTTGTCTCTCGAGCTCCCCCACGCACTGACAATGGTTCCGGAATCCTGAGCGTGGGGAGGTTCCACCAACGGTCGGCAGCGCGTGGGTTCTAACGGAATGCCTAAGCTCGTCTCTCCTGAGGATTTTCCTAATGTCTCTGTGCCAGGGAATGCTAGGGGTGAATGCAGGATATCCCACTGTCAGAGGCTGCCTCCCCAAGGTCAGGGAAGGTATTTCTCGGACTTCCCCGAACAGGGAACACCTGTGACTGAAGAGAGTTGCGTGGAGTTGTCTCTCGAGCTCCCCCACGCACTGACATTGGTTCCGGAATCCTGAGCGTGGGGCGGTTCTACCAACGGTCGGCAGCGCGTGGGTTCTAACGGAATGCCTAAGCTCGTCTCCCCTGAGGGTTTTCCTAATGTCTCTGTGCCAGGGAATGCTAGGGGTGATTGCAGGATATCCCAGTGTCAGAGGCTGCCTCCCCAAGGTCAGGGAAGGTATTTCTCGGACTTCCCTGAACAGGGAACACCTGTGACTGAAGAGAGCTGCGTGGAGTTATCTCTCGAGCTCCCCCACGCACTGAAAATGGTTCCGGAATCCTGAATGTGGGGAGGTTCCACCAACGGTCGGCAGCGCCTTGGTTCTAACGGAATGCCTAAGCTCGTCTCCCCTGAGGGTTTTCCTAATGTCTCTGTGCCAGGGAATGCTAGGGGTGATTGCTTGATATCCCAGTGTCAGAGGCTGCCTCCCCAAGGTCAGGGAAGGTATTTATCGGACTTCCCCGAACACGGAACACCTGTGACTGAAGAGAGCTGCGTGGAGTTGTCTCTCGAGATACCCCACGCACTGACAATGGTTCCGGAATCCTGAGCGTGGGGAGGTTCCACCAACGGTCGGCAGCGTGTGGGTTCTAACGGAATGCCTAAGCTCGTCTCCCCGGATTGTTTTCCTAATGTCTCTGTGCCAGGGAAAGCTAGGGGTGATTGCAGGATATCCCAGTGTCAGAGGCTGCCTCCCCAAGATCAGGGAAGGTTTTTCTCGGACTTCCCCTAACACGGAACACCTGTGACTGAAGAGAGCTGCGTGGAGTTGTGTCTCGAGATCCCCCACGCACTGACAATGGTTCCGGAATCCTGAGCGTGGGGAGGTTCCACCAACGGTCGGCAGCGTGTGGGTTCTAACGGAATGCCTAAGCTCGTCTCCCCGGATTGTTTTCCTAATGTCTCTGTGCCAGGGAATGCTAGGGGTGATTGCAGGATATCCCAGTGTCAGAGGCTGCCTCCCCATGGTCAGGGAAGCTATTTCTCGCACTTCCCCGAACAGGGAACACCTGTGACTGAAGAGAGCTGCCTGGAGATGTCTCTCGAGCTCCCCCACGCACTGAAATTGGTTCCGGAATCCTGAGCGTGGGGAGGTTCCACCAACGGTCGGCAGCGCGAGGGTTCTAACGGAATGCCTAAGCTCGTCTCCCCTGAGGGTTTTCCTAATGTCTCTGTGCCAGGGAATGCTAGGGGAGATTGCAGGATATCCCAGTGTCAGAGGCCGCCTCCCCAAGGTCAGGGAAGGTATTTCTCGGACTTCCCCGAAGAGGGAACACCTGTGACTGAAGAGAGTTGCGTGGAGTTGTCTCTCGAGCTCCCCCACGCACTGTCATTGGTTCCGGAATCCTGAGCGTGGGGCGGTTCTACCAACGGTCGGCAGCGCGTGGGTTCTAACGGAATGCCTTAGCTCGTCTCCCCTGAGGGTTTTCCTTATGTCTCTGTTCCAGGGAATGCTAGGGGTGATTGCAGGATATCCCAGTGACCGAGGCTGCCTCCCCAAAGTCAGGGAAGGTTTTTCTCGGACTTCCCCGTAAAGGGAAAACCTGTGACTGAAGTGAGCTGCGTGGAGTTGTCTCTCGACCTCCCCCACGCACTGACAATGGTTCCGGAATCCTGAGCGTGGGGAGGTTCCACCAACGGTCGGCAGCGCGTGGGTTCTAACGGAATGCCTAAGCTCGTCTCCCCTGAGGGTTTTCCTCATGTCTCTGTGCCAGGGAATGCTAGGGGGGATTGCAGGATATCCCAGTGTCAGAGGCTGCCTCCCCAAGGTCAGGGAAGGTATTTCTCGGACTTCCCCGAACACGGAACACCTGTGACTGAAGAGAGCTGCGTGGAGTTGTCTCTCGAGATCCCCCACGCACTGAAAATGGTTCCGGGATCCTGAGCGTGGGGAGGTTCCACCAACGGTCGGCAGTGCGTGTGTTCTAACGGAATGCCTAAGCTCATCTCCCCTGAGGGTTTTCCTAATGTCTCTGTGCCAGGGAATGCTAGGGGTGATTGCAGGATATCCCAGTGTCAGAGGCTGCATCCCCAAGGTCAGGGAAGTTATTTCTCGGACTTCCCCGAACAGGGAACACCTGTTACTGAAGAGAGTTGCGTGGAGTTATCTCTCGAGCTCCCCCACGCACTGTCATTGGTTCCGGAATCCTGAGCGTGGAGAGGTTCCAGCAACGGTCGGCAGCGCGTGGGTTCTAACGGAATGCCTTCGCTCGTCTCCCCTGAGGGTTTTCCTTATGTCTCTGTTCCAGGGAATGCTAGGGGTGATTGCAGGATATCCCAGTGACCGAGGCTGCCTCCCCAAAGTCAGGGAAGGTTTTTCTCGGACTTCCCCGTAAAGGGAAAACCTGTGACTGAAGTTAGCTGCATGGAGTTGTCTCTCGAGCTCCCCCACGCACTGACAATGGTTCCGGAATCCTGAGCGTGGGGAGGTTCTACCAACGGTCGGCAGCGCGTGGGTTCTAACGGAATGCCTGAGCTCGTCTCTCCTGAGGATTTTCCTAATGTCTCTGTGCCAGGGAATGCTAGGGGTGAATGCAGGATATCCCACTGTCAGAGGCTGCCTCCCCAAGGTCAGGGAAGGTATTTCTCGGACTTCCCCGAACAGGGAACACCTGTGACTGAAGAGAGTTGCGTGGAGTTGTCTCTCGAGCTCCCCCACGCACTGACATTGGTTCCGGAATCCTGAGCGTGGGGCGGTTCTACCAACGGTCGGCAGCGCGTGGGTTCTAACGGAATGCCTAAGCTCGTCTCCCCTGAGGGTTTTCCTAATGTCTCTGTGCCAGGGAATGCTAGGGGTGATTGCAGGATATCCCAGTGTCAGAGGCTGCCTCCCCAAGGTCAGGGAAGGTATTTCTCGGACTTCCCTGAACAGGGAACACCTGTGACTGAAGAGAGCTGCGTGGAGTTGTCTCTCGAGCTTCCCCACGCACTGAAAATGGTTCCGGAATCCTGAGCGTGGGGAGGTTCCACCAACGGTCGGCAGCGCGTGGGTTCTAACGGAATGCCTAAGCTCGTCTCCCCTGAGGGTTTTCCTAATGTCTCTGTGCCAGGGAATGCTAGGGGTGATTGCAGGATATCCCAGTGTCAGAGGCTGCCTCCCCAAGGTCAGGGAAGGTATTTCTCGGACTTCCCTGAACAGGGAACACCTGTGACTGAAGAGAGCTGCGTGGAGTTGTCTCTCGAGCTCCCCCACTCACTGAAAATGTTTCCGGAATCCTGAATGTGGGGAGGTTCCACCAACGGTCGGCAGCGCGTGGGTTCTAACGGAATGCCTAAGCTCGTCTCCCCTGAGGGTTTTCCTAATGTCTCTGTGCCAGGGAATGCTAGGGGTGATTGCAGAATATCCCAGTGTCAGAGGCTGCCTCCCCAATGTCAGGGAAGGTATTTCTCGGACTTCCCCGAACACGGAACTCCTGTGACTGAAGAGAGCTGCGTGGAGTTGTCTCTCGAGATCCCCCACGCACTGACAATGGTTCCGGAATCCTGAGCGTGGGGAGGTTCCACCAACGGTCGGCAGCGCGTGGGTTCTAACGGAATGCCTAAGCTCGTCTCCCCTGAGGGTTTTCCTAATGTCTCTGTGCCAGGGAATGTTAGGGGTGATTGCAGGATATCCCAGTGTCAGAGGCTGCATCCCCAAGGTCAGGGAAGGTTTTTCTCGGACTTCCCCGAACAGGGAACACCTGTTACTGAAGAGAGTTGCGTGGAGTTATCTCTCGAGCTCCCCCACGCACTGTCATTGTTTCCGGAATCCTGAGCGTGGGGCGGTTCTACCAACGGTCGGCAGCACGTGGGTTCTAACGGAATGCCTAGGCTCGTCTCCCCTGAGGGTTTTCCTTATGTCTCTGTTCCAGGGAATGCTAGGGGTGATTGCAGGATATCCCAGTGACCGAGGCTGCCTCCCCAAAGTCAGGGAAGGTTTTTCTCGGACTTCCCCGTAAAGGGAAAACCTGTGACTGAAGTGAGCTGCGTGGAGTTGTCTCTCGATCTCCCCCACGCACTGACAATGGTTCCGGAATCCTGAGCGTGGGGAGGTTCCACCAACGGTCGGCAGCGCGTGGGTTCTAACGGAATGCTTAAGCTCGTCTCCCCTGAGGGTTTTCCTAATGTCTCTGTGCCAGGGAATGCTAGGGGTGATTGCAGGATATCCCAGTGTCAGAGGCTGCCTCCCCAAGGTCAGGGAAGGTATTTCTCGGACTTCCCCGAACACGGAACACCTGTTACTGAAGAGAGCTGCGTGGAGTTGTCTCTCGAGATCCCCCACGCACTGACAATGGTTCCGGAATCATGAGCGTGGGGAGGTTCCACCAACGGTCGGCAGCGCGTGGGTTCTAACGGAATGCCTAAGCTCGTCTCCCCTGATGGTTTTCCAAATGTCTCTGTGCCAGGGAATGCTAGGGGTGATTGCAGGATATCCCAGTGTCAGAGGCTGCCTCCCCATGGTCAGGGAAGCTTTTCCTCGGACTTCCCCGAACAGGGAACACCTGTGACTGAAGAGAGCTGCCTGGAGTTGTCTCTCGAGCTCCCCCACGCACTGAAAATGGTTCCGGAATCCTGAGCGTGGGGAGGTTCCACCAAATGTCGGCAGCGCGTGGGTTCTAACAGAATGCCTAAGCTCGTCTCCCCTGAGGGTTTTCTTAATGTCTCTGTGCCAGGGAATGCTAGGGGTGATTGCAGGATATCCCAGTGTCAGAGGCTGCCTCCCCAAAGTCAGGGAAGGTATTTCTCGGAATTCCCCGAACAGGGAACACTTTTGACTGAAGAGAGCTGCGTGGAGTTGTCTCTCGAGCTCCCCCACGCACTGACAATGGTTCCGGAATCATGAGCGTGGGGAGGTTCCACCAACGGTCTGCAGCGCGTGGGTTCAAACGGAATGCTTATGCTCGTCTCCCCTGAGGTTTTTCCTAATGTCTCTGTGCCAGGGAATGCTATGGGTGATTGCAGGATATCCCAGTGTCAGAATCTGCCTCCCCAAGGTCAGGGAAGGTATTTCTCGGACTTCCACGAACAGGGAACACCTGTGACTGAAGAGAGCTTCGTGGAGTTGTCTCTCGAACTCCCCCACGCACTGAAAATGGTTCCGGAATCCTGAATGTGGGGAGGTTCCACCAACGGTCGGCAACGCGTGGGTTCTAACGGAATGCCTAAGCTCGTCTCCCCTGAGGGTTTTCCTAATGTCTCTGTGCCAGGGAATGCTAGGGGTGATTGCAGGATATCCCAGTGTCAGAGGCTGCCTCCCCAAGGTCAGGGAAGTTATTTTCGGACTTCCCCGAACAGGGAACACCTGTGACTGAAGAGAGCTGCGTGGAGTTGTCTCTCGAGCTACCCCACGCTCTGAAAATGGTTCCGGAATCCTGAGTTTGGGGAGGTTCCACCAACGGTCGGCAGCGCGTGGGTTCTAACGGAATGCCTAAGCTCGTCTCCCCTGAGGGTTTTCCTAATGTCTCTGTGCCAGGGAATGCTAGGGGTGATTGCAGGATATCCCAGTGTCAGAGGCTGCCTCCCCAAGGTCAGGGAAGTTTTTTCTCGGACTTCCCCGAACAGGGAACACCTGTGACTGAAGAGAGATGCGTGGAGTTGTCTCTCGGGATCCCCCACGCACTGTCATTGGTTCCGGAATCCTGAGCGTGGGGCGGTTCTACCAACGGTCGGAAGCGCTTGGGTTCTAACGGAATGCCTAAGCTCGTCTCCCCTGAGGTTTTTCCTTATGTCTCTGTTCCAGGGAATGCTAGGGGTTATTGCAGGATATCCCAGTGACCGAGGCTGCCTCCCCAAATTCAGGGAAGATTTTTCTCGTACTTCCCCGTAAAGGGAAAACCTGTGACTGAAGTGAGCTGCGTGGAATTGTCTCTCGAGCTCCCCAACGCACTGACAATGGTTCCGGAATCCTGAGCGTGGGGAGGTTCCACCAACTGTCGGCAGCGCGTGGGTTCTAACGGAATGCCTAATCTCGTCTCCCCTGAGGGTTTTCCTAATGTCTCTGTGCCAGGGAATGCTAGGGGTGATTGCAGGCTATCCCAGTGTCAGAGGCTGCCTCCCCAAAGTCAGGGAATGTATTTCTCGGACTTCCCTGAACAGGGAACACCTGTGACTGAAGAGAGCTGCGTGGAGTTGTCTCTCGAGCTCCCCCACGCACTGACAATGGTTCCGGAATCCTGAGCGTTGGGAGGTTCCACCAACGGTCGGCAGCGCGTGAGTTCTAATGGGATGCCTAAGCTCGTCTGCCCTGAGTGTTTTCCTAATGTCTCTGTCCCAGAAAATACTAGGGGGGTTTGCAGGATATCCCAGAGACAGAGGCTGCCTTCCCAAGGTCATGGAAGGTATTTCTCGACTTCCCCGGACTGGGAACACTTGTGACTGAAGAGAGCTGCGTGGAGTTGTCTCTCGAGCTCCCCCACGCACTGACAATGGTTCCGGAATCCTGAGCGAGGGACGGTTCCACCATCCGTCGGCAGCGCGTGGGTTCTAACTGGATGCGTAAGCTCGTCTCCCCTGAGGTTTTTCCTAATGTCTCTGAGCCAGGGAATGCTAGGGGGGTTTGAAGGTTATGCCAGTGACAGAGCCTGCCTCCCCAAGGTCAGGGAAACTATTTCTCGGACTTCCCCGGACAGGGAACACCTGTAACTGAAGAGAGCTGCGTGGAGTTGTCTGTCGAGCTCCCCCACGCACTGACAATTGTTCCGGAATCCTGAGCTTGGGGAGGTTCCACCTACGGTCGGCAGTGCGTAGGTTCAAATGGAATCCCTAAGCTCGTCTCCCCTGAGTGTTTTCCAAATGTCTCTGTGCCAGGGAATGATAGCGGAGTTTGCGGATATCCCAGTGACAGAGGCTGCCTCCTCAAGGTCAGGGAAAGTATTTCTCGGACTTCCCCGGAAAGGGAACACCTGTGACTGAAGAGAGCTGCGTGAAGTTGTCTCTCGAGCTCCTCCACGCACTGACAATGTTCCTGGAATCCTGAGCGTGGGGAGGTTCCACCTTCGGTCGGCAGCGCATGGGTTCTAACAGAATGCCTAAGCTCGTCTCCCCTGAGGGTTTTCCTAATGTCTCTGTGCCAGGGAATGCTAGGAGGGTTTACAGGATATCCCAGTGACAGAGGCTGCCTCCCCAAGGTCAGGGAAGTTATTTCTCGGACTTCCCCTGACAGGGAACACCTGTGACTGAAGAGAGCTGCGTGGAGTTGTCTCTCGAGCTCCGCCACGGACTGACAGTTTTTCCGGAATCCTGAGCGTGGGGAGGTTCCACCGACGGTCAGCAGCACGTGGGTTCTAACGGGATGCCTAAGCTCGTCTGCCCTGAGGTTTTTCCTAATGTCTCTGTGCCAGGGAATGCTAGGTTGTTTGCAGGATATCCCAGTGACAGAGCCTGCCTCCTCAAGTTCAGGGAAGATATTTCTCTTACTTCCCCGGACAGCGAACACCTGTGACTGAAGAGAGATGCGTGGAGTTGTTTCTCGAGCTCCCCCACGCACTGACAATGGTTCCGGAATCATGAGCTTGGGAAGGTTCCCCCAACGGTCGGCATCGCGTGAGTTCTAACGGGATGCCTAAGCTCGTCTCCCCTGAGGGTTTTCCTAATGTCTCTGTACCAGGGAATGCTAGGGCGGTTTGCAGGATATCCCACTGACAGAGGCTGCCTCCCGAATGTCAGGGAAGGTATTTCCCGGACGTCCCCGTACAGGGAACACCTGTGACTGAAGAGAGCTGCTTGGAGTTGTCCCACAAGCTCCCCGATGCACTGACAATGGTTCCGGTATCCTGAGCGTCGGGAGGTTCCACCAACGGTCGGCAGCGCGTGGGTTCAAAAGGGATGCGTAAACTTGACTCCCCGGTGTGTTTTCCTAATGTCTCTGTGCCAGGGAATTCTAGGGGGGTTTGCAGGATATCCCAGTGACAGAGGCTGCCTCCCCAAGATCAGGGAAGTTATTTCTCGGACTTCCCCTGACAGGGAACACCTGTGACTGAAGAGAGCTGCGTGGAGTTGTCTCTCGAGCTCCGCCACGGACTGACAGTTTTTCCGGAATCCTGAGCGTGGGGAGGTTTCACCGACGGTCAGCAGCGCGTGGGTTATACCTGCATGCCTAAGCTCGTCTGCCCTGAGGGTTTTCCTAATGTCTCTGTGCCAGGGAATGCTAGGGGTTTTGCAGGATATCCCAGTGACAGAGGCTGCCTCCCCAAGTTCTGGGAAGTTATTTCTCCAACTTCACTGGGCAGGGAACACCTGAGTGAAGAATGCTGCTTGGAGTTGTCTCTTGAGCTCCCCCACGCACTGACAATGGTTCCGGAATCCTGAGCGTTGGGAGGTTCCACCAACTGTCGGCAGCGCGTGGGTTCTAACGGGATGCCTAAGCTCGTCTTCCCTGAGGGTTTTCCTAATGTCTCTGAGCCAGGGAATGCTAAGGGGGTTTGCAGGTTATGCCGGTGACAGAGGCTGAATCCCCAAGGTCAGGGAAGGTACTTCTCGGACTTCCCCGGACAGGGAACACCTGTAACTGAAGAGAGCTGCGTGGAGTTGTCTGTCGAGCTCCCCCACGCACTGACAATTGTTCCGGAATCCTGAGCTTGGGGAGGTTCCACCTACGGTCGGCAGTGCGTAGGTTCAAATGGAATCCCTAAGCTCGTCTCCCCTGAGTGTTTTCCAAATGTCTCTGTGCCAGGGAATGATAGCGGAGTTTGCGGATATCCCAGTGACAGAGGCTGCCTCCGCAAGGTCAGGGAAAGTATTTCTCGGACTTCCCCGGAAAGGGAACACCTGTGACTGAAGAGAGCTGCGTGAAGTTGTCTCTCGAGCTCCTCCACGCACTGACAATGTTCCTGGAATCCTGAGCGTGGGGAGGTTCCACCTTCGGTCGGCAGCGCATGGGTTCTAACAGAATGCCTAAGCTCGTCTCCCCTGAGGGTTTTCCTAATGTCTCTGTGCCAGGGAATGCTAGGAGGGTTTACAGGATATCCCAGTGACAGAGGCTGCCTCCCCAAGGTCAGGGAAGTTATTTCTCGGACTTCCCCTGACAGGGAACACCTGTGACTGAAGAGAGCTGCGTGGAGTTGTCTCTCGAGCTCCGCCACGGACTGACAGTTTTTCCGGAATCCTGAGCGTGGGGAGGTTCCACCGACGGTCAGCAGCACGTGGGTTCTAACGGGATGCCTAAGCTCGTCTGCCCTGAGGTTTTTCCTAATGTCTCTGTGCCAGGGAATGCTAGGTTGTTTGCAGGATATCCCAGTGACAGAGCCTGCCTCCTCAAGTTCAGGGAAGATATTTCTCTTACTTCCCCGGACAGCGAACACCTGTGACTGAAGAGAGATGCGTGGAGTTGTTTCTCGAGCTCCCCCACGCACTGACAATGGTTCCGGAATCATGAGCTTGGGAAGGTTCCCCCAACGGTCGGCATCGCGTGAGTTCTAACGGGATGCCTAAGCTCGTCTCCCCTGAGGGTTTTCCTAATGTCTCTGTACCAGGGAATGCTAGGGCGGTTTGCAGGATATCCCACTGACAGAGGCTGCCTCCCGAATGTCATGGAAGGTATTTCCCGGACGTCCCCGTACAGGGAACACCTGTGACTGAAGAGAGCTGCTTGGAGTTGTCCCACGAGCTCCCCGATGCACTGACAATGGTTCCGGTATCCTGAGCGTGGGGAGGTTCCACCAACGGTCGGCAGCGCGTGGGTTCAAAAGGGATGCGTAAACTTGACTCCCCGGTGTGTTTTCCTAATGTCTCTGTGCCAGGGAATTCTAGGGGGGTTTGCAGGATATCCCAGTGACAGAGGCTGCCTCCCCAAGATCAGGGAAGTTATTTCTCGGACTTCCCCTGACAGGGAACACCTGTGACTGAAGAGAGCTGCGTGGAGTTGTCTCTCGAGCTCCGCCACGGACTGACAGTTTTTCCGGAATCCTGAGCGTGGGGAGGTTTCACCGACGGTCAGCAGCGCGTGGGTTATACCTGCATGCCTAAGCTCGTCTGCCCTGAGGGTTTTCCTAATGTCTCTGTGCCAGGGAATGCTAGGGGTTTTGCAGGATATCCCAGTGACAGAGGCTGCCTCCCCAAGTTCTGGGAAGTTATTTCTCCAACTTCACTGGGCAGGGAACACCTGAGTGAAGAATGCTGCTTGGAGTTGTCTCTTGAGCTCCCCCACGCACTGACAATGGTTCCGGAATCCTGAGCGTTGGGAGGTTCCACCAACTGTCGGCAGCGCGTGGGTTCTAACGGGATGCCTAAGCTCGTCTTCCCTGAGGGTTTTCCTAATGTCTCTGAGCCAGGGAATGCTAAGGGGGTTTGCAGGTTATGCCGGTGACAGAGGCTGAATCCCCAAGGTCAGGGAAGGTACTTCTCGGACTTCCCCGGACAGGGAACAACTGTGACAGTAGATAGCTGCGTGGAGTTGTCTCTCGAGCTCCCCCACGCACTGACAATGGTTCCGGAATGCTGAGGGTGGGGAGGTTCCACCAACAGTCGGCAGCGCGTGGGTTCTAACGGAATGCCTAAGCTCGTCTCCCCTGAGGGTTTTCTTAATATCTCTGTGCCACGGAATGCTAGGGGGTTTTGCAGGATATCCCAGTGACAGAGGCTGCTTCCACAAGGTCAGGGAATTTATTTCTCGGACTTCCCCTATCAGGGAACTCCTGTGACTCAAGAGATCTGCGTGGAGTTGTCTCTCGAGCTCCGCAACGAACTGACAGTTTTTCCGGAATCCTGAGCGTGGGGAGGTTCCACCAACGGTCGGCAGCGCGTGTGTTCGAACGGAATGCCTAAGCTCGTCTCCCCTGAGGGTTTTCCTAATGTTTATGTGTCAGGGAATGCTAGGGGGGTTTGCAGGATATCCCAGTGACAGAGGCTGCCTCACCTAGGTCAGGGAAAGTATTTCTCGGACTTCCCCGGACTGGGAACACCTGTGACTGAAGAGAGATGTGTGGAGTTCTCTCGCGAGCTCCCCCACGCACTGACAATGGTTCCGGAATCCTGAGCGTGGGGAGGTTCCAACAACGGTCGGCAGCGCGTGAGTTCCAAAGGGATGCCTAAGCTTGTCTGCCCTGAGAGTTTTCCTAATGTCTCTGTGCCAGAAAATACTAGGGTGCTTTGCAGGATATCCCAGAGACAGAGGCTGCCTCCCCAAGGTCAGGGAAGGTATTTCTCCACTTCCCCGGAATGGGAACACCTGTGAATGTAGAGAGCTGCGTGGAGTTGTCTCTCGAGCTCCCCCACGCATTGGCAATGGTTCCGGAATCCTGAGGGTGGGAAGGTTCCACCAACCGTCGGCAGCGCGTGGGTTCTAACGGGATGCCTAAGCTCGAATCCCCTGAGGGTTTTCCTAAAATCTCTGAGCCAGTGAATGCTAGGGGTGTTTGAAGGTTATGCCAGTGAGAGAGCCTGCCTCCCCAAGGTCAGGGAAGGTATTTCTCGGACTTCCCCGGACAGGGAACACCTGTAACTGAAGAGAGCTGCGTGGAGTTGTCTGTCGAGCTCCCTCACGCACTGACAATTTTTCCGGAATACTGAGCGTGGGGAGGTTCCACCAACGGTCGGCAGTGCGTAGGTTCTAACGGAATCCCTATGCTCGTCTCCCCTGAGTGTTTTCCTAATGTCTCTGTGCCAGGAAATGCTAGGGGTATTTGCGGATATCCCAGTGACAGATTCTGCCCACCCAAGGTCAAGGAAATTATTTCTCGGACTTCCCCGCAAAGGGAACACCTGTGACTGAAGAGAGCTGCGTGGAGTTGTCTCTCGAGCTCCCCCACGCACTGACAATGGTTCCGGAATGCTGAGAGTGGGGAGGTACCACCAACGGTCGGCAGCGCGTGGGTTCTAACGGGATTCCTAAGCTCGTCTGCCCTGAGGGTTTTCCAAATATCTCTGTGTCAGTGAATTCTAGGGGTTTTGCAGGATATCCCAGTGACAGAGGCTGCCTCCCCAAGGTCAGGGAAGGTATTTCTCCAACTTCACTGGACAGGGAACACCTGTGACTGAAGAGAGCTACGTGGAGTTGTCTCTCGATTTCCCCAGGCACTGACAATGGTTCCGGAATCCTGAGCGTGGAGAGGTTCCACCAAAGGTCGGCAGCGCGTCGGTTCTAACGGAATGCCTAAGCTCGTGTCCCCTGAGTGTTTTCCTAATGTTTCTGGCCAGGAAATGCTAGGGGGGTTTGCAGGATATACCAGTGACAGAGGCTGCCACCCCAAGGTCAGGGAATGTATTTCTCGGACTTCCCCGGACACGGAACACCTGTGACTGAAGAGAGCTGCGTGGAGTTGTCTCTCGAGCTCCTCCACGCACTGACAATTGTTCCAAAATCCTGACCGTGTGGAGGTTCCACCAACGGTCGGCAGCGCGTGGGTTCTAACGGAATGCCTAAGCTCGTCTGCCCTGTCGGTTTTCCTAATGTCTCTGTACCAGGGAATGCATAGGGTGTTTGCAGGATATCCCAGTGACAGAGGCTGCCTCCCAAGGTCAGGGAAGTTATTTCTCGGACTTCCCCGAACCGGGAACAACTGTGACTGAAGAGAGCTGCGTGGAGATGTCTCTCGAGCTCCCCCACGCACTGAAAATTGTTCCGGAATTATGAGCGTGGGGAGGTTCCACCAACGGTCGTCAGCGCGTGGGTTCTAACGGAATGCCCAAGCTCGTCTCCCTGAGGATTTTCCTAATGTCTCTGTGCCAGGGAATGCTAGGGGAGATTGCAGGATATCCCAGTGTCAGAGGCTGTCTCCCCAAGGTCAGGGGAGGTATTTCTCGGACTTCCCCGAACAGGGAACACCCTTGACTGAAGAGAGCTGCGTGGAGTTGTCTCTCGTGCTCCCCCACGCACTGACAATGGTTCCGGAATCCTGAGCGTGGGGAGGATCCACCAACGGTCGGCAGCGCGTGGGTTCTAACGGAATGCCTAAGCTCGTCTCCCCTGAGGGTTTTCCTAATGTCTCTGTGCCAGGGAATGTTAGGGGTGATTGCAGGATATCCCAGTGTCAGAGGCTGCCTCCCCAAGGTCAGGGAAGGTATTTCTCGGACTTCCGCGAACAGGGAACACCTGTGACTGAAGAGAGCTGCGTGGAGTTGACTCTCGAGCTCCCCCACGCACTGAAAATGGTTCCGGTATCCTGAGCGTGGGGAGGTTCCACCAACGGTCGGCAGCGCGTGGGTTCTAACGGAATGCCTAAGCTCGTCTCCCCTGAGACTTTTCCTAATCTCTCTGGTCCAGGGAATGCTAGGGGTGATTGCAGGATATCCCAGTGTCAGAGGCTGCCTCCCCAAGGTCAGGGAAGTTATTTCTCGGACTTCCCTGAATATGGAACACCTGTGAATGAAGACAGCTCCGTGGAGTTGTCTCTCGAGCACCCCCACGAACTGACTATGGTTTCGGAATCCTGAGGGTGGGGAGGTTCCACCAAAGATCGGCAGCGCGTGGGTTCTAACGGAATGCTTAACTCGTCTCCCCTGAGTATTTTCCTAATCTCTCTGGTCCAGGGAATGCTAGGGGTGATTGCAGGATATCCCAGTGTCAGAGGCTGCCTCCCCAAGGTCAGGGAAGTTATTTCTCGGACTTCCCCGAACAGGGAACACCTGTGACTGAAGAGGGCTGCGTGGAGTTGTCTCTCGAGCTTCCCCACGCAATGACAATGGTTCCGGAATGCTGAGCGTGGGGAGGTTCCACCAACGGTCGGCAGCGCATGGGTTCTAACGGAATGCCTAAGCCCGTCTCCCCTGAGGGTTTTCCTAATGTCTCTGTGCCAGGGAATGCTAGGAGGGTTTGCAGGATGTCCCAGTGACAGAGGCTGCCTCCCCAACGTAAGGGAAGTTATTTCTCGGACTTCCCCTGACAGGGAACACCTGTGACTGAAGAGAGCTGCGTGGAGTTGTCTCTCGAACTCCCCCACGCACTGACAATGGTTCCGGAATGCTGAGGGTGGGGAGGTTCCACCAACGGTCGGCAGCGCGTGGGTTGTATCGGGATGCCTAAGCTCGTCTGCCCTGAGGTTTTTCCTAATGTCTCTGTACCAGGGAATGCTAGGGCGGTTTGCAGGATATCCCACTGACAGAGGCTGCCTCCCGAATATCAGGGAAGGTATTTCTCGGACGTCCCCGTACAGGGAACACCTGTGACTGAAGAGAGCTGCTTGGAGTTGCCCACGAGCTCCCCGATGCACTGACAATGGTTCCGGAATGCTGAGGGTGGGGAGGTTCCACCAACGGTCGGCAGCGCGTGGGTTCTAAAGGGATGCTTAAACTTGACTCCCCGGTGTGTTTTCCTAATGTCTCTGTGCCAGGGAATTCTAGGGGGGTTTGCAGGATATCCCAGTGACAGAGGCTGCCTCCCCAAGATCAGGGAATTTATTTCTCGGACTTCCCCTGACAGGGAACACCTGTGACTGAAGAGAGCTGCGTGGAGTTGTCTCTCGAGCTCCCCCACGCACTGACAATGGTTCCGGAATGCTGAGAGTGGGGAGGTACCACCAACGGTCGGCAGCGCGTGTGTTCTAACGTGATGCCTAAGCTCGTCTGCCCTAAGGGTTTTCCAAATATCTCTGTGTCAAGGAATTCTAGGGGTTTTGCAGGATATCCCAGTGACAGAGGCTGCCTCCCCAAGGTCAGGGAAGGTATTTCTCCAACTTCACTGGACAGGGAACACCTGTGACTGAAGAGAGCTACGTGGAGTTGTCTCTCGAGTTCCCCACTCACTGACAATTGTTCCGGAATCCTGAGCGTGGGGAGGTTCCATCAACGGTCGGCAGCGCATGGGTTCTAACGGAATGCCTAAGCTCGTCTCCCCTGAGGGTTTTCCTAATGTCTCTGTGCCAGGGAATGCTAGGAGGGCTTGCAGGGTATCCCAGTGACAGAGGCTGCCTCCCCAACGTAAGGGAAGTTATTTCTCGGACTTCCGCTGACAGGGAACACCTGTGACTGAAGAGAGCTGCGTGGAGTTGTCTCTCGAGCTTCGCCACGGACGGACAGTTTTTCCGGAATCCTGAGCGTGGGGAGGTTCCACCGACGGTCAGCAGCGCGTTGGTTCTAACGGGATGCATAAGCTCGTCTGCCCCGAGGGTTTTCCTAATGTCTCTGTGCCAGGGAATGCTTGGGGTTTTGCAGGATATCCCAGTGACCGAGGCTGCATCCCCAAGTTCAAGGAAGGTATTTCTCCAAATTCACCTGACAGGGAACACCTGTGACTGAAGAGAGCTGCGTGGAGTTGTCTCTCGAGCTTCGCCACGGACGGACAGTTTTTCCGGAATCCTGAGCGTGGGGAGGTTCCACCAACGGTCGGCACCGCGAGGGTTCTAACGGAATGCCTAAGCTCGTCTCCCCTGAGGTTTTTCCGAATGTCTCTGTGCCAGGGAATGCTTGGGGTGATTGCAGGATATCCCAGTGTCAGAACCTGCCTCCCCAAGGTCAGGGAAGGTATTTCTCGGGCTTACCGAACAGGGAACACCGGTGACTGAAGAGAGCTGCGTGGATTTGTCTCTCGAGCTCCTCCACGCACTGACAATGGTTCCGGATTCCTGAGCGTGGGAAGGTTCCAACAACGGTCGGCAGCGCGTGGGTTCTAACGGAATGCCTAAGCTCGTCTCCCCTGAGGGTTTTCCTAATGTCTCTGTGCCAGGGAATGCTAGGGGTGATTGCAGGATATCCCAGTGTCAGAGGCTGACTCCCCAAGGTCAGGGAAGGTATTTCTCGGGCTTCCCGAACAGGGAACACCTGTGACTGAAGAGAGCTGCATGGAGTTGTCTCTCGAGCTCCCCCACGCACTGACAATGTTTCCGGAATCCTGAGCGTGGCGAGGTTCCACCAACGGTCGGCAGCACGTGGGTTCGAACGGAATGCCAAAGCTCGTATCCCATGAGGGTATTCCTTATGTCTCTGTGCCAGGGAAGGCTAGTGGTGATTGCAGGATATCTCAGTGTCAGAGACTGCCTCCACAAGTTCAGGGAAGTTATTTCTCGTACTTGCCCGAACAGGGAACAACTGTGACTGAAGAGAGCTGCGTGGATTTGTCTCTCGTGCTCCCCCACGCACTGACAATGGTTCCGGAATCCTGAGCGTGGGGAGGGTCCACCAACGGTCGGCAGCGCGTGGGTTCTAACGGAATGCATAAGCTCGTCTCCCCTGAGGGTTTTCCTAATGTCTCTGTGCCAGGGAATGCTAGGGGTGATTGCCGGATATCCCAGTGTCAGAGGCTGCCTCCCCAAGATCAGGGAATGTTTTTCTCGGACTTCCCCCAACAGGGAACACCTGTGACTGAAGAGAGCTGCGTGGAGTTGTTTCTCGAGCTCCCCCACGCACTGACAATGGTTCCAGAATCCTGAGCGTGGGGAGGTTCCACCAACGGTCGGCAGCGCGTGGGTTCTAACGGAATGTCGGAACTCGTCTCCCCTGAGGGTTTTCCTAATGTCTCTATGCCAGGGAATGCTAGGGGTGATTGCAGGATATCCCAGTGTCAGAGGCTGCCTCCCCAAGGTCAGGGAAAGTTTTTCTCGGACTTCCACGAACAGGGAACACCTGTGACTAAAGAGAGCTGCGTGGAGTTGTCTCTCGAGCTCCCACACGCACTGACAATATTTCCGGAATCCTGAGCTTGGGGAGGTTCCACCAACGGTCGGCAGCGCGTGGGTTCAAACGGAATGCCCAAGCTCGTCTCCCTTGAGGCTTTTCCTCATGTCTCTGTGCCAGGGAATGCTAGGGGTGATTGCAGGATATCCCAGTGTCAGAGGCTGCCTCCACAAGATCAGGGAATGTATTTCTTGGACTTCTGTGAATAGGGAACACCTGTGACTGAAGAGAGCTGCGTGGAGTTGTCTCTCGAGCTCCCCCATGCAGTGACAATTTTTCCGGAATCCTGAGCGTGGGGAGTTTCCACAAACGGTCAGCAGCGCGTGTTTTCTAACGGAATGCCTAATCTCGTCTTCCCTGAGTGTTTTCCTAATGTCTCTGTGCCATGGTATGCTAGGGGTGATTGCAGGATATCCCAGTGTCAGAGGCTGCCTCCCCAAGTTCAGGAAAGGTATTTCTCGGACTTCCCCGAAAAGGGAACACCTGTGACTGAAGAGAGATGCGTGGAGTTAATCTCGAGCTCCCCCACGTTCTGACAATGGTTCCGGAATCCTGAGCATGGGGAAGTTCCACCAACGGTCGGCAGCGCGTGGGTTCTAACGGAATGCCTAAGCTCGTCTCCCCTGAGGGTTTTCCTAATATCTCTGTGCCAGGGAATGCTAGGGGTGATTGCAGGATATCCCAGTGTCAGAGGCTGCCTCCCCAAGGTCAGGGAAGTTATTTCTCGGACTTCTGCGGACAGGGAACACCTGTGACTGAAGAGAGCTGCGTGGAGTTGTCTCTCGAGCTCCCCCACGCACTGACAATGGTTCCGGAATCCTGAGCGTGGGGAGGTTCCACCAACGGTCGGCAGCGCGTGGGTTCTAACGGAATGCCTAAGCTCGTCTCCCCTGAGTGTTTTCCTAATGTCTCTGGGCCAGGGAATGCTAGGGGTGATTGCAGGATATCCCAGTGTCAGTGGCTGACTCCCCAATGTCAGGGAAGGTATTTCTCGGGCTTCCCCAAACAGGGAACACCTGTGACTGAAGAGAGCTGCGTGGAGTTGTCTCTCGATCTCCCCCACGCACTGACAATGGTTCCGGAATCCTGAGCGTGGGGAGGTTCCACCAACAGTCAGCAGCGCGTGGGTTCTAACGGAATGCCTAAGCTCGTCTCCCCTGAGGGTTTTCCTAATGTCTCTCTGCCAGGGAATGCTAGGGATGACTGCAGGATATCCCATTGTCAGTGGCTGCCTCCCCAAGTTCAAGGAAGTTATTTCTCCGACTTCCCCGAACAGGGAACTCCTGTGACTGAAGACAGCTGCGTGGAGTTGTCTATCGAGCTGACCCACGCACTGACAATGGTTCCGGAATCCTGAGCTTGGGGAGGTTCCACCATTGGTCGGCAGCTCGTGAGTTCTAACGGAATACCTAAGCTCGTCTCCCCTGAGTGTTTTCCTAATGTCTCTGTGCCAGGGAATGCTAGGGGTGATTGCAGGATATCCCAGTGACCGAGGCTGTCTCCCCAAGTTCAGGGAAGTTATTTCTCGGGCTTCCCCGAACAGGGAAAACCTGTGACTGAAGAGAACTTCGTGGAGTTGTCTCTCGAGCTCCCAAACGCACTGACAATGTTTCCGGAATCCTGAGCGTGGGGAGGTTCCACCAATGGTAGGCAGCGCGTGCGTTCTAACGGAATGCCTAAGCTCGTCTCCCCTGAGGCTTTTCCTAATATCGCTGTGCCAGGGAATGCTAGGGGTGATTGCAGGATATCCCAGTGTCAGATCCTGCTTAACCAAGGTCAGGGAAGGCATTTCTCGGACTTCCCCGAACAGGGAACACCTGTGACTGAAGAGAGCTGCGTGGAGTTGTCTCACGAGCCCACCCCCCACTGACAATGGTTCCGGAATCCTGAGCGTGGGGAGGTTCCACCAACTGTAGGTAGCGCGAGTGTTCTAACAGAATGCCTAAGCTCATCTCCCCTGAGGCTTATCCTAATATCTCTGTGCCACGGAATGCTAGGGGTGATTGCAGGATATCCCAGTGTCAGAGGCTGCCTCCCCAATGTCAGGGAAGGTATTTCTCGGACTTCCCCGAACAGGGAACACCTGTGACTGAAGAGAGCTGCGTGGAGTTTTCTCTCGAGCTCCCCCACGCACTGACAATGATTCCGGAATCCTGAGCGTGAGGAGGTTCCACCAACGGTCGGCAGCGCGTGGGTTCTAACGGAATGCATAAGCTCGTCTCCCCTTAGGGTTTTCCTAATGTCTCTGTGCCAGGGAATGCTAGGGGTGATTGCAGGATATCCCAGTGTCAGAGCCTGCCTCACCAAGGTCAGGGAAGTTGTTTCTCGGACTTCCCCGAACAGGGAAGCCCTGTGACTGAAGAGAGCTGCGTGGAGTTGTCTCTCGAGCTCCCCCACGCAATGACAATGGTTCCGGAATCCTGAGCGTGGGGAGGTTCCACCAACGATCGGCAGCGCGTGCGTTCTAACGGAATGCCTAAGCTCGTCTCCCCTGAGGATTTTCCTAATATCGCTGTGCTAGGGAATGCTAGGGGTGATTGCAGGATATCCCAGTGTCAGATCCTGCTTAACCAAGGTCAGGGAAGTTATTTCTCGGACTTCCCCGAACAGGGAACACCTGTGACTGAAGAGAGCTGCGTGGAGTTTTCTTTCGAGCTCCCCCACGCACTGACAATGGTTCCGGAATCCTGAGCGTGGGGAGGTTCCACCAACGGTCGGCAGCGCGTGGGTTCTAGCATAATGCATAAGCTCGCCTCCCCTGAGTTTTTTCCTAATGTCTCTGTGCCAGGAAATGCTAGGGGTGATTGCAGGTTGTCCCAGGGTCAGAGGCTGCCTCCCCAAGTTCAGGGAAGGTATTTCTCTGGCTTCCCCGAACAGGGAACACCTGTGAATGTAGAGAGCTTCGTGGAGTTGTCTCTCGGGCTCCCCCACGCACTGACAATTTTTCCGGAATCCTGAGGTTCGGGAGGTTCCACCAACGGTCGGCAGCGCTTGGGTCCTATCGGAATGCCTAAGCTCACCTCCCCTGAGTGTTTTCCTAATGTCTCTGTGCCAGGGAATGCTCGGGGTGATTGCAGGATATCCCAGTGTCAGAGGCTGCCTAACCAAGGTAAGGGAAGGTATTTGTCGGACTTCCCCGAACAGGGAATACCTGTGACTGAAGAGAGCTGCGTGGAGTTGTCTCTCGAGCTCCCCCACGCACTTACAATGGTTCCGGAATCCTGAGCTTGGGGAGGTTCCACCATTGGCCGGCAGCGCGTGGGTTCTAACGGAATACCTTAGCTCGTCTCCCCTGAGGGTTTTCCTAATGTCTCTGTGCCAGGGAATGCTAGGGGTGATTGCAGGATATCCCAGTGACCGAGGCTGTCTCCCCAAGGTCAGGGAAGTTATTTCTCGGGCTTCCCCGAACCGGGAAAACCTGTGACTAAAGAGAGCTGCGTGGAGATGTCTCTCGAGCTCCCCAACGCAATGACAATGTTTCCGGAATCCTGAGCGTGGGGAGGTTCCACCAACTGTCGGTAGCGCGTGCGTTCTAACGGAATGCCTAAGCTCGTCTCCCCTGAGGCTTTTCCTAATATCGCTGTGCTAGGGAATGCTAGGGGGGATTGCAGGTTATCCCAGTGTCAGATCCTGCTTAACCAAGGTCAGGGAAGGTATTTCTCGGACTTCCCCGAACAGGGAACACCTGTGACTGAAGAGAGCTGCGTGGAGTTGTCTCACGAGCTCCCCCACCCACTGACAATGGTTCCGGAATCCTGAGAGTGGGGAGGTTCCACCAACTGTAGGTAGCGCGAGTGTTCTAACAGAATGCCTAAGCTCATCTCCCCTGAGGCTTATCCTAATATCTCTGTGCCACGGAATTCTAGGGGTGATTGCAGGATATCCCAGTGTCAGAGGCTGCCTCCCCAATGTCAGGGAAGGTATTTCTCGGACTTCCCCGAACAGGGAACACCTGTGACTGAAGAGAGCTGCGTGGAGTTTTCTCTCGAGCTCCCCCACGCACTGACAATGTTTCCGGAATCCTGAGCTTGGGGAGGTTCCACCAACGGTCGGCAGCGCGTGGGTTCTAACGGAATGCCTAAGCTCGTCTCCCCTGAGGGTTTTCCTAATGTCTCTATGCCTGGGAATGCGAGGGGTGATTGCAGGATATCCCAGTGACCGAGGCTGCCTCCCCAAGTTAAGGGAAGGTATTTCTCGGACTTCCCCGAACAGGGAACACCTGTGACTGAAGAGAGCTGCGTGGAGTTGTCTCTCGAGCTCACCCACGCACTGACAATGGTTCCGGAATCCTGAGCGTGGGGAGGTTCCACCAACGGTCGGCAGCGCGTGGGTTCTAACGGAATGCCTAAGCTCGTCTCCCCTGAGGGTTTTCCTAATATCTCTGTGCCAGTGATTGCTAGGGGTGATTGCAGGATATCCCAGTGTCAGAGGCTGCTTCCCCAAGGTCAGGGAAGGTATTTCTCGGACTTCCCCGAACAGGGAACACCTGTGACTGAAGAGAGCTTCGTGGAATTTTCTCTCGAGCTCCCCCACGCACTGAAAATATTTCCGGAATCCTGAGCGTGGGGAAGTTCCACCAAAGGTGGCAGCGCGTGGGTTCTAACGGAATGCCTAAGCTCGTCTCCCCTGAGGTTTTTCCTAATGTCTCTGTGCCAGGGAATGCTAGGGGTGATTGCAGGTTATCCTAGTGTCAGAGGCTGCCTCACCAAGGTCAGGGAAGTTGTTTCTCGGACTTCCCCGAACAGGGAAGCCCTGTGACTGAAGAGAGCTGCGTGGAGTTTTCTCTCGAGCTCCCCCACGCACTGACAATGGTTCCGGAATCCTGAGCGTGGGGAGGTTCCACCAACGGTCGGCAGCGCGTGGGTTCTAACGGAATGCCTAAGCTCGTATCCCCTGAGGGTTTTCCTTATATCTTTGTGCCACGCAATGCTAGGGGTGATTGCAGGATATCCCAGTGTCAGAGGCTGCCTCCCCAAGATCAGGGAAGGTATGTCTCGGACTTCCCCGAACAGGGAACACCTGTGACTGAAGAGAGCTGCGTGGAGTTGTCTCTCGAGCTCCCCCACGCACTGACAATGGTTCCGGATTCCTGAGCGTGGGGAGGTTCCACCAACGGTCGGCAGCGCGTGGGTTCTAACGGAATGCCTAAGCTCGTCTCCCCTGAGTGTTTTCCTAATGTCTCTGTGCCAGGGAATGCTAGGGGTGATTGCAGGATATCCAAGTGTCAGAGGTTACATCCCCAAGTTCAGGGAAGGTATTTCTCGGACTTCCCGGAACAGGGAACACCTGTGACTGAAGAGAGCTGCGTGGAGTTGTCTCACGAGATCCCCCACGCACTGACAATGGTTCCGGAATCCTGAGCTTGGGGAGGTTCCACCAACGGTCGGCAGAGCGTGGGTTCTAACGGAATGCCTAAGCTCGTCTCCCCTGAGGGTTTTCCTAATTTCTCTGGGCCAGGGAATGCTAGGGGTGATTGCAGGATATCCCAGTGTCAGAGGCTGCCTCCCCAAGCTCAGGGAAGGTATTTCTCGGCCTTGCCCAAACAGGGAACACCTGTGACTGAAGAGAGCTGCGTGGAGTTGTCTCTCGAGGTCCACCACGCACTGACAATCGTTCTGGAATCCTGAGCGTGGGGAGTTTCCACCAACGGTCGGCAGCGCGTGGGTTCTTACGGAATGCCTAAACTCGTCTCCCCTGAGTGTTTTCCTAATGTCTCTGTGCCAGGGAATGCTAGGGGTGATTGCAGGATATCCAAGTGTCAGAGGTTGCATCCCCAATTCAGTGAAGGTATTTCTCGGACTTCCCCGAACAGGGAACACCTGTGACTGAAGAGAGCTGCGTGGAGTTGTCTCTCGAGCTCCCCCACGCACTGACAATGGTTCCAGAATCCTGAGCGTGGGGAGGTTCCACCAACGGTCGGCAGCGCGTGGGTTCTAACGGAATGCCTAAGCTCGTCTCCCCTGAGGGTTTTCCTAATGTCTCTGGGCCAGGGAATGCTAGGGGTGATTGTAGGATATCCCAGTGTCAGAGGCTGA
Organism: Vicugna pacos; assembly: GCF_048564905.1. Lineage (NCBI taxonomy): Eukaryota > Metazoa > Chordata > Mammalia > Artiodactyla > Camelidae > Vicugna > Vicugna pacos. The sequence continues at coordinate 919,761 of NC_133021.1, forward strand.
CTCCCCAAGGTCAGGGAAGGTATTTCTCGGGCTTCCCCAAACAGGGAACACCTGTGACTGAAGAGAGCTGCGTGGAGTTGTCTCTCGATCTCCCCAACGCACTGACAATGGTTCCGGAATCCTGAGCGTGGGGAGGTTCCACCAACGGTCGGCAGCGCGTGGGATCTAACGGAATGCCTAAGCTCGTTTCCCCTAAGGGTTTTCCTAATGTCTCTGTGCCAGGGAATGGTAGGGATGACTGCAGGATATCCCATTGTCAGTGGCTGCCTCCCCAAGTTCAGGGAAGTTATTTCTCGGACTTCCCCGAACAGGGAACTCCTGTGACTGAAGAGAGCTGCGTGGAGTTGTCTCTCGAGCTCCGCAACGCACTGACAATGTTTCCGGAATCCTGAGCGTGGGGAGGTTCCACCAACGGTCGGCAGCGCGTGCGTTCTAACGGAATGCCTAAGCTCGTCTCCCCTGAGGCTTTTTCTAATATCGCTGTGCCTGGGAATGCTAGGGGTGATTGCAGGATATCCCAGTGTCAGATCCTGCTTAACCAAGGTCAGGGAAGTTATTTCTCGGACTTCCCCGAACAGGGAAATCCTGTGACTGAAGAGAGCTGCGTGGAGTTGTCTCTCGTGCTCCCCCACGCACTGACAATGGTTCCGGAATCCTGAGCTTGGGGAGGTTCCACCAACGGTCGGCAGCGCGTGGGTTCTAGCGTAATGCATAAGCTCGCCTCCCCTGAGTTTTTTTCCAATGTCTCTGTGCCAGGGAATGCTAGGGGTGATTGCAGGTTGTCCCAGTGTCAGAGGCTCCCTCCCCAAGGTCAGGGAATGTATTTCTAGGAATTCCCCGAACAGGGAACACCTGTGACTGAAGAGAGCTGCGTGGAGTTGTCTCTCGATCTCCCCCACACACTGACAATGGTTCCGGAATCCTGAGCGTGGGGAGGTTCCACCAACGGTCGGCAGCGCGTGGGTTCTAACGGAATGCATAAGCTCGACTCCCCTGAGTTTTTTCCTAATATCTCTGTGCCAGGGAATGCTAGGAATGATTGCAGGGTGTCCCAGTGTCAGAGGCTGCCTCCCCAAGTTCAGGAAATTTATTTCTTGGACTCACCCTAACAGGGAACCCCTGAGAATGAAGAGAGCTGCGTGGAGTTGTCTCTCGAGCTCCCCCACGCACTGACAATGGTTCCAGAATCCTGAGCGTGGGGAGGTTCCACCAACGGTCGGTAGCGCGTGGGTTCTAACGGAATGCCTAAGCTCGTCTCCCCTGAGGGTTTTCCTAATATCTCTGTGCCACGGAATGCTAGGGGAGATTGCAGAATATCCCTGTGACCGAGGCTGCCTCCCCAAGTTCAGGGAAGTATTTCTCGGACTTCCCCGAACAGGGAACCCCTGTGACTGAAGAGAGCTGCGTGTATTTGTCTCTCGAGCTCCCCCACACACTGACAATGGTTCCGGAATCCTGAGCGTGGGGAGGTTCCACCAACGGTCGGCAGCGCATGGGTTCTAACGGAATGCTTAACCTCGTCTCCCCTGAGAGTTTTCCTAATATCTCTGCGCCAGGGAATGCTAGGGGTGATTGCAGGATATCCCAGTGCCAGAGGCTGCCTCCCCAAGGTCAGGGAAGTTGTTTCTCGGACTTCCCCGAACAGGGAAGCCCTGTGACTGAAGAGAGCTGCGTGGAGTTGTCTCTCGAGCTCCCCCACGCACTGACAATGGTTCCGGAATCCTGAGCGTGGGGAGGTTCCACCAACGGTCGGCAGCGCGTGGGTTCTAACGGAATGCCTAAACTCGTCTCCCCTGAGGGTTTTCCTAATGTCTCTGTGTCACGGAATGCTAGGGGTGATTGCTGGATATCCCAGTGTTAGAGGCTCCCTCCCCAAGGTCAGGGAAGGTATGTCTCGGACTTCCCGAACAGGGAACACCTGTGACAGAAGAGAGCTACGTGGAGTTGTCTCTCGAGCTCCCCCACGCACTGACAATGGTTCCGGAATCCTGAGCGTGGGGAGTTTCCACCAAAGTCGGCAGCGCGTGGGTTCTATCGGAATGCCTAAGCTCGTCTCCCCTGAGGGTTTTCCTAATGTCTCTGTGCCAGGGAATGCTAGGGGTGATTGCAGGATATCCCAGTGTCCAAGGCTGCCTCCCCAAAATCAGGGAATGTATTTCTAGGACTTCCCCGTACAGGGAACACCTGTGAATGTAGAGAGCTGCGTGGAGTTGTCTCTCGATCTCCCCCACACACTGACAATGGTTCCGGAATCCTGAGCGTGGGGAGGTTCCACCAACGGTCGGCAGCGCGTGGGTTCTAACGGAATGCATAAGCTCGTCTCCCCTGAGTTTTTTCCTAATATCTCTGTGCCAGGGAATGCTAGGAATGATTGCAGGGTGTCCCAGTGTCAGAGGCTGCCTCCCCAAGTTCAGGAAATTTATTTCTTGGACTCACCCTAACAGGGAACCCCTGAGAATGAAGAGAGCTGCGTGGAGTTGTCTCTCGAGCTCCCCCACGCACTGACAATGGTTCCAGAATCCTGAGCGTGGGGAGGTTCCACCAACGGTCGGCAGCGCGTGGGTTCTAACGGAATGCCTAAGCTCGTCTCCCCTGAGGGTTTTCCTAATATCTCTGTGCCACGGAATGCTAGGGGAGATTGCAGAATATCCCTGTGACCGAGGCTGCCTCCCCAAGTTCAGGGAAGTATTTCTCGGACTTCCCCGAACATGGAACACCTGTGACTGAAGAGAGCTGCGTGTATTTGTCTCTCGAGCTCCCCCACACACTGACAATGGTTCCGGAATTCTGAGCGTGGGGAGGTTCCACCAACGGTCGGCAGCGCATGGGTTCTAACGGAATGCTTAACCTCGTCTCCCCTGAGAGTTTTCCTAATATCTCTGCGCCAGGGAATGCTAGGGGTGATTGCAGGATATCCCAGTGTCAGAGGCTGCCTCCCCAAGGTCAGGGAAGTTGTTTCTCGGACTTCCCCGAACAGGGAAGCCCTGTGACTGAAGAGAGCTGCGTGGAGTTGTCTCTCGAGCTCCCCCACGCACTGACAATGGTTCCGGAATCCTGAGCGTGGGGAGGTTCCACCAACGTTCGGCAGTGCGTGGGTTCTAACGGAATGCCTAAGCTCGTCTCCCCTGAGGGTTTTCCTAATGTCTCTGTCCCAGGGAATGCTAGGGGTGATTGCAGGATATCCCAGTGTCAGAGGCTGCCTCCCCAAGGTCAGGGAAAGTATTTCTCGGACTTCCCTGAACAGGGAACACCTGTGACTTAAGAGAGCTGCGTGGAGTTGTCTCTCGAGCTACCCCACGCACTGACAATCGTTCCGGAATCCTGAGCGTGGGGAGGTTCCACCAACGGTCGGCAGCGCGTGGGTTCTAACGGAATGCCTAAGCTCGTCTCCCCTGAGGGTTTTCCTAATGTCTCTGTGCCAGGGAATGCTAGGGGTGACTGCAGAATATCCCATTGTCAGTGGCTGCCTCCCCAAGTTCAGGGAATATATTTCTCGGACTTCCCCGAACAGGGAACTCCTGTGACTGAAGAGAGCTGCGTGGAGTTGTCTCTCGAGCTCCCCCACGCACTGACAATGGTTCCGGAATCCTGAGCTTGGGGAGGTTCCACCATCGGACGGCAGCGCGTGGGTTCTAACGGAATACCTAAGCTCGTCTCCCCTGAGGATTTTCCTAATATCTCTGTGCCAGGGAATGTTAGGGGTGATTGCAGGATATCCCAGTGTCAGAGGCTGCCTCCCCAAGGTCAGGGAAAGTATTTCTCGGGCTTCCCCGATAAGGGAACACCTGTGACTGTAGAGAGCTGCGTGGAGTTTTCTCTCGGGCTCCCCCACGCACTGACAATGTTTCCGAAATCCTGAGGGTCGGGAGGTTCCACCAACGGTCGGCAGCGCGTGGGTTCTATCGGAATGTCTAAGCTCGCCTCCCCTGAGGGTTTTCCTAATGTCTCTGTGCCAGGGAATGCTAGGGGTGATTGCAGGATAGCCCAGTGTCAGAGGCTGCCTAACCAAGGTAAGGGAAGGTATTTGTCGGACTTCCCCGAACAGGGAATACCTGTGACTGAAGAGAGATGCGTGGAGTTGTCTCTCGAGCTTCCCCACGCACTGACAATATTTCCGAAATCATGAGCGTGGGGAGGTTCCACCAACGGTCGGCAGCGCGTGGGTTCTTACGGAATGCCTAAGCTCGTCTCCCCTGAGGGTTTTCCTAATGTATCTGTGCCAGGGAATGCTAGGGGTGATTGCAGGATATCCCAGTGTCCGAGGATGCCTCCCCAAGGTCAGGGAATGTATTTCTCGGACTTCCCCGAACAGGGAACACCTGTGACTGAAGAGAGCTGCGTGGAGTTGTCTCTCGATCTCCCCCACACACTGACAATGTTTCCGGAATCCTGAGCGTGGGGAGGTTCCACCAACGGTCGGCAGCGCGTGGGTTCTAACGGAATGACTAAGCTCGTCTCCCCTGAGGGTTTTCCTAATTTCTCTGTGCCAGGGAATGCTAGGGGTGATTGCAGGATATCCCAGTGTCAGAGGCTGCCTCCCCAAGATCAGGGAAGTTATTTCTCGGACTTCCACGAACAGAGAACACCTGTGACTGAAGAGAGCTGCGTGGAATTGTCTCTCGAGCTCCCTCACGCACTGACAATGGTTCCGGAATCCTGAGTTTGGGAGATTCCACCAACGGTCGGCAGCGCTTGCGTTCTAACAGAATGCATAAGCTCGTCTCCCCTGAGGATTTTCCTAATATCTCTGTGCCAGGGAATGCTAGGGGTGATTGCAGGATATCCCAGTGTCAGAGGCTGCCTCCCCAAGGTCAGGGAAGGTATTTCCCGGACTTCCCCGAACAGGGAAAACCTGTGACTGAAGAGAGCAGCGTGGAGTTGTCTCTCGAGCTCCCCCACGCACTGACAATGGTTCCGGAATCCTGAGCGTGGGGAGGTTCCACCAACGGTCGGCAGCGCGTGGGTTCGAACGGAAGGCTTAAGCTCGTCTCCCCTGAGGGTTTTCCTAATGACTCTGTGCCAGGGAATGCTAGGGGTGATTGCAGGCAATCCCAGTGACCGAGGCTGCATCCCCAAGGTCAGGAAAGGTATTTCCCTGACTTCCCCGAACAGGGAACACCTGTGACTGAAGAGAGCTGCGTGGAGTTGTCTCTCGAGCTCCCCCACGCAATGACAATGTTTCCGGAATCCTGAGCGTGGGGAGGTTCCACCAACGGTCGGCAGCGCGTGGGTTCTAACGGAATGCCTAAACTCGTCTCCCCTGAGGGTTTTCCTAATGTCTCTGTGCCAGGGAATGCTAGGGGTGATTGCAGGATATCCCAGTGACCGAGGCTGCCTCCCCAAGGTCAGGGAAGGTATATCCCGGACTTCCCCGAACAGGGAACACCTGTGACTGAAGCGAGCTGCGTGGAGTTGTCTCTCAAGCTCCCCCACGCACTGACAATGGTTCCGGAACCCTGAGCGTGGGGAGGTTCCACCAACGGTCGGCAGCGCGTGGGTTCTAACGGAATGTCTAAGCTCGTCTCCCCTGAGGGTTTTCCTAATGTCTCTGTGCCAGGGAATGCTAGGGGTGATTGCAGGATATCCCAGTGACCGAGGCTGCCTCCCCAAGGTCAGGGAAGGTATTTCCCGGACTTCCCCGAACAGGGAACACCTGTGACTGAAGAGAGCTGCGTGGTGTTGTCTCTCGAGCTCCCCCACGCGCTGACAATGGTTCCGGAATCCTGAGCGTGGGGAGGTTCCACCAACGGTCGGCAGCGCGTGGGTTCTAACGGAATGCCTAAGCTCGTCTCCCCTGAGGGTTTTCCTGATGTCTCTGTGCCAGGGAATGCAAGGGGTGATTGCAGGATATCCCAGTGACCGAGGCTGCTTCCCCAAGGTCAGGGAAGGTATTTCCCAGACTTCCCCGAACAGGGAAAACCTGTGACTGAAGAGAGCTGCGTGGAGTTTCCTCTCGAGCTCCCCCACGCACTGACAATGGTTCCGGAATCCTGAGCGTGGGGAGGTTCCACCAACGGTCGGCAGCGCGTGGGTTCTAACGGAATGCCTAAGCTCGTCTCCCCTGAGGGTTTTCCTAATGTCTCTGTGCTAGGGAATGCTAGGGGTGATTGCAGGATATCCCAGTGACCGAGGCTGCCTCCCCAAGTTCAGGGAAGGTATTTTCCGGACTTCCCCGAACAGGGAACACCTGTGAGTGAAGAGTGCTGCGTGGAGTTGTCTCTCGAGCTCCCCCACGCACTGACAATGGTTCCGGAATCCTGATCGTGGGGAGGTTCCACCAACGGGCGGCAGCGCGTGGGATCTAACGGAATGCCTAACCTCGCCTCCCCTGATGTTTTTCCTAATGTCTCTGTGCCAGGGAATGCTAGGGGTGATTGCAGGATATCCCAGTGACCGAGGCTGCCTCCCCAAGGTCAGGGAAGGTATTTCCCGGACTTCCCCGAACAGGGAACACCTGTGAATGAAGAGAGCTGCGTGGAGTTGTCTCTCGAGCTCCCCCACGCCCTGACAATGGTTCCGGAATCCTGAGCGTGGGGAGGTTCCACCAACGGTCGGCAGCGTGTGGGTTCTAACGGAATGTCTAAGCTCGTCTCCCCTGAGGGTTTTCCTGATGTCTATGTGCCAGGGAATGCTAGGGGTTATTGCAGGCAATCAAAGTGACCGAGGCTGCCTCCCCAAGATCAGGGAAGGTATTTCCCGGACTTCCCCGAACAGGGAACACCTGTGACTGAAGAGAGCTGCGTGGCGTTGTCTCTCGAGCTCCCCCACGCACTGACAATGGTTCCGGAATCCTGAGCGTGGGGAGATTCCACCAACGGTCGGCAGCGCGTGGGTTCTAACGGAATGCCTAAGCTCGTCTCCCCTGAGGGTTTTCCTAATGTCTCTGTCCCAGGGAATGCTAGGGGTGATTGCAGTATATCCCTGTGACCGAGGCTGCCTCCGCAAGTTCAGGGAAGGTATTTCCCGGACTTCCCCGAACAGAGAACACCTGTGACTGAAGAGAGCTGCGTGGAGTTGTCTCTCGAGCTCCCCCACGCACTGACAATGGTTCCGAAATCGTGAGCGTGGGGAGGTTTCACCAACGGTCGGGAGCGCGTGGGTTCTAACGGAAGGCCTAAGCTCGTCTCCCCTGATGGTTTTCCTAATGTCTCTGTGCCAGGGAATTCTAGGGGTGTTTGCAGGATATCCCAGTGACCGAGGCTGCCTTCCCAAAGTCAGGGAAGGTATTTCCCGGACTTCCCCTAACAAGGAACACCTGTGACTGAAGAGAGCTGCGTGGAGTTGTCTCTCGAGCTCCCCCACGCACTGACAATGTTTCCGGAATCCTGAGCGTGGGGAGGTTCCACCAACGGTCGGCAGCGCGTGGGTTCTAACGGTATGCCTAAGCTCGTATCCCCTGAGGGTTTTCCTAATTTCTCTGTGCCAGGGAATGCTAGGGGTGATTGCAGGATATCCCAGTGACCGAGGCTGCCTCCCCAAGTTCAGGGAAATTATTTCACGGACTTCCCCAAACAGGGAACACCTGTGACTGAAGAGAGCTGCGTGGAGTTGTCTCTCGAACTCCCCCACGCACTGACAATGGTTCCGGAATCCTGAGTTTGGGGAGGTTCCACCAAAGGTCGTCAGCGCGTGGGTTCTAACGGAATGCCTAAGCTCGTCTCCCCTGAGGGTTTTCCTAATGTCCCTGTGCCAGGGAATGCTAGGGGTGATTGTAGGATATCCCTGTGACCGAGGCTGCCTCCCCAAGGTCAGGGAAGGTATTTCACGGACTTCCCCGAACAGGGAACACCTGTGACTGAAGAGAGCTGCGTGGAGTTGTCTCTGAAGCTCCCCCACGCACTGACAATGGTTCCGGAATCCTGAGCGTGCGGAGGTTCCACCAACATTCGTCAGCGCGTGGGTTCTAACGGAATGCCTAAGCTCGTCTCCCCTGAGGGTTTTCCTAATGTCTCTGTGCCAGGGAATGCTAGGGGTGATTGCAGGATATCCCTGTGACCGAAGCTGCCTCCACAAGGTCAGGGAAGGTTTTTTCCGGACTTTCCCGAACAGGGAACACCTGTGACTGAAGAGAGCTGCGTGGAGTTGTCTCTCGAGCTCCCCCACGCACTGACAATCGTTCCGGAATCCTGAGCGTGGGGAGGTTCCACCAACGGTCAGCAGCGCTTGGGTTCTAACGGAATGCCTAAGCTCGTCTCCCCTGAGGATTTTCCTAATGTCTCTGTGCCAGGGAATGCTAGGGGTGATTGCAGGCAATCCCAGTGACCGAGGCTGCCTCCCCAAGTTCAGGGAAGGTATTTCCCGGACTTCACCGAACATGGAACCCCTGTGACTGAAGAGAGCTGCGTGGAGTTGTCTCTCGAGCTCCCCCACGCACTGACAATGGTTCCGGAATCCTGAGCGTGGGGAGGTTCCACCAACGGTCGGCAGCGCGTGGGTTCGAACGGAAGGCTTAAGCTCGTCTCCCCTGAGGGTTTTCCTAATGACTCTGTGCCAGGGAATGCTAGGGGTGTTTGCAGGCAATCCCAGTGTCTGAGGCTGCATCCCCAAGGTCAGGAAAGGTATTTCCCTGACTTCCCCGAACAGGGAACACCTGTGACTGAAGAGAGCTGCGTGGAGTTGTCTCTCGTGCTCCCCCACGCAATGACAATATTTCCGGAATCCTGAGCGTGGGGAGTTTCCACCAACGGTCGGCAGCGCGTGGGTTCTAACGGAATGCCTAAGCTCGTCTCCCCTGAGGGTTTTCCAAATGTCTCTGTGCCAGGGAATGCTAGGGGTGATTGCAGGATATCCCTGTGACCGAGGCTGCCTCCGCAAGGTCAGGGAAGGTATTTCCCGGACTTCCCCGAACAGAGAACACCTGTGACTGAAGAGAGCTGCGTGGAGTTGTCTCTCGAGCTCAACCACGCACTGACAATGATTCCGGAATCCTGAGCGTGGGGAGGTTCCACCAAAGGTCGGCAGCGTGTGGGTTCTAACGGAATGCCTAAGCTCGTCTCCCCTGAGAGTTTTCCTAATGTCTCTGTGCCAGGGAATTCTACGGGTGATTGCAGGATATCCCAGTTACCGAGGCTGCATCCCCAAGGTCAGGGAAGGTTTTTCCCGGACTTCCCCGAACAAGGAACACCTGTGACTGAAGAGAGCTGCGTGGAGTTTTCTCTCGAGCTCCCCCACGCACTGACAATGTTTCCGGAATCCTGAGCGTGGGGAGGTTCCACCAACGGTCGTCAGCGCGTGGGTTCTAACGGTATGCCTAAGCTCGTATCCCCTGAGGGTTTTCCTAATTTCTCTGTGCCAGGGAATGCTAGGGGTGATTGCAGGATATCCCAGTGACCGAGGCTGCCTCCCCAAGTTCAGGGAAAGTATTTCCCGGACTTCCCCAAACAGGGAACACCTGTGACTGAAGAGAGCTGCGTGGAGTTGTCTCTCGAACTCCCCCACGCACTGACAATGGTTCCGGAATCCTGAGTTTGGGAGATTCCACCAACGGTCGGCAGCGCTTGCGCTCTAACGGAATGCATAAGCTCGTCTCCCCTGAGGATTTTCCTAATATCTCTGTGCCAGGGAATGCTAGGGGTGATTGCAGGATATCCCTGTGACCGAGGCTGCCTCCCCAAGTTCAGGGAAGTTATTTCCCGGACTTCCCCGAACAGGGAAAACCTGTGACTGAAGAGAGCAGCGTGGAGTTGTCTCTCGAGCTCCCCCACGCACTGACAATGGTTCCAGAATCCTGAGCGTGGGGAGGTTCCACCACTGTCGGCAGCGCGTGGGTTCTAACGGAATGCCTAAGCTCGTCTCCCCTGAGGGTTTTCCTAATGTCTCTGTGCCAGGGAATGCTAGGGGTGATTGCAGGATATCCCTGTGACCGAAGCTGCCTCCACAAGTTCAGGGAAGGTTTTTTCCGGACTTTCCCGAACAGGGAACACCTGTGACTGAAGAGAGCTGCGTGGAGTTGTCTCTCGAGCTCCCCCACGCACTGACAATCGTTCCGGAATCCTGAGCGTGGGGAGGTTCCACCAACGGTCGGCAGCGCTTGGGTTCTAACGGAATGCCTAAGCTCGTCTCCCCTGAGGATTTTCCTAATGTCTCTGTGCCAGGGAATGCTAGGGGTGATTGCAGGCAATCCCAGTGACCGAGGCTGCCTCCCCAAGTTCAGGGAAGTTATTTCCCGGACTTCACCGAGCATGGAACCCCTGTGACTGAAGAGAGCTGCGTGGAGTTGTCTCTCGAGCTCCCCCACGCACTGACAATGGTTCCGGTATCCTGAGCATGGGGAGGTTCCACAAACGGTCGGCAACGCGTGGGTTCGAACGGAAGGCTTAAGCTCGTCTCCCCTGAGGGTTTTCCTAATGTCTCTGTGACAGGGAATGCTAGGGGTGATTGCAGGATATCCCAGTGACCGAGGCTGCCTCCCCAAGGTCAGGGAAGGTATTTCCCGGACTTCCCCGAACAGGGAACACCTGTGACTGAAGAGAGCTGCGTGGTGTTGTCTCTCGAGCTCCCCCACGCGCTGACAATGGTTCCGGAATCCTGAGCGTGGGGAGGTTCCACCAACGGTCGGCAGCACGTGGGTTCTAACGGAATGCCTAAGCTCGTCTCCCCTGAGGGTTTTCCTGATGTCTCTGTGCCAGGGAATGCTAGGGGTGATTGCAGGATATCCCAGTGACCGAGGCTGCCTCCCCAAGGTCAGGGAAGTTATTTCCCGGACTTCCCCGAACAGGGAAAACCTGTGACTGTAGAGAGCTGCGTGGAGTTTTCTCTCGAGCTCCCCCACGCACTGACAATGGTTCCGGAATCCTGAGCGTGCGGAGGTTCCACCAACGGTCGGCAGCGCGTGGGTTCTAACGGAATGCCTAAGCTCGTCTCCCCTGAGGGTTTTCCTGATGTCTCTGTGCCATGGAATGCTAGGGGTGATTGCAGGATATCCCAGTGACCGAGGCTGCCTCCCCAAGTTCAGGGAAGGTATTTTCCGGACTTCCCCGAACAGGGAACACCTGTGAGTGAAGAGTGCTGCGTGGAGTTGTCTCTCGAGCTCCCCCACGCACTGACAATGGTTCCGGATTCCTGATCGTGGGGAGGTTCCACCAACGGGCGGCAGCGCGTGGGATCTAACGGAATGCCTAAGCTCGTCTCCCCTGAGGTTTTTCCTAATGTTTCTGTGCCAGGGAATGCTAGGGGTGATTGCAGGATATCCCAGTGACCGAGGCTGCCTCCCCAAGGTCAGGGAAGGTATTTCCCGGTCTTCCCCGAACAGGAAACACCTGTGACTGAATAGAGCTGCGTGGAGTTGTCTCTCGAGCTCCCCCACGCACTGACAATGGTTCCGGAATCATGAGCGTGGGGAGGTTCCACCAACGGTCGGCAGCGCGTGGGTTCTAACGGAATGCCTAAGCTCGTCTCCCCTGAGGGTTTTCCTAATGTCTCTGTGCCAGGGATTGCTAGGGGTGATTGCAGGATATCCCAGTGACCGAGGCTGCCTCCCCAAGGTCAGGGAAGGTATTTCCCGGACTTCCCCGAACAGGGAACACCTGTGACTGAAGAGAGCAGCGTGGAGTTGTCTCTCGAGCTCCCCCACGCACTGACAATGGTTCCGGAATCCTGAGCGTGGGGAGGTTCCACCACTGTCGGCAGCGCGTGGGTTCTAACGGAATGCCTAAGCTCGTCTCCCCTGAGGGTTTTCCTAATGTCTCTGTGCCAGGGAATGCTAGGGGTGATTGCAGGATATCCCTGTGACCGAAGCTGCCTCCACAAGTTCAGGGAAGGTTTTTTCCAGACTTTCCCGAACAGGGAACACCTGTGACTGAAGAGAGCTGCGTGGAGTTGTCTCTCGAGCTCCCCCACGCACTGACAATCGTTCCGGAATCCTGAGCGTGGGGAGGTTCCACCAACGGTCGGCAGCGCTTGCGCTCTAACGGAATGCATAAGCTCGTCTCCCCTGAGGATTTTCCTAATATCTCTCTGCCAGGGAATGCTAGGGGTGATTGCAGGATATCCCTGTGACCGAGGCTGCCTCCCCAAGGTCAGGGAAGTTATTTCCCGGACTTCCCCGAACAGGGAAAACCTGTGACAGAAGAGAGCAGCGTGGAGTTGTCTCTCGAGCTCCCCCACGCACTGACAATTGTTCCGGAATCCTGAGCGTGGGGAGGTTCCACCACTGTCGGCAGCGCGTGGGTTCTAACGGAATGCCTAAGCTCGTCTCCCCTGAGGGTTTTCCTAATGTCTCTGTGCCAGGGAATGCTAGGGGTGATTGCAGGATATCCCTGTGACCGAAGCTGCCTCCACAAGTTCAGGGAAGGTTTTTTCCGGACTTTCCCGAACAGGGAACACCTGTGACTGAAGAGAGCTGCGTGGAGTTGTCTCTCGAGCTCCCCCACGCACTGACAATCGTTCCGGAATCCTGAGCGTGGGGAGGTTCCACCAACGGTCGGCAGCGCTTGGGTTCTAACGGAATGCCTAAGCTCGTCTCCCCTGAGGATTTTCCTAATGTCTCTGTGCCAGGGAATGCTAGGGGTGATTGCAGGCAATCCCAGTGACCGAGGCTGCCTCCCCAAGTTCAGGGAAGTTATTTCCCGGACTTCACCGAACATGGAACCCCTGTGACTGAAGAGAGCTGCGTGGAGTTGTCTCTCGAGCTCCCCCACGCACTGACAATGGTTCCGGAATCCTGAGCGTGGGGAGGTTCCACAAACGGTCGGCAACGCGTGGGTTCGAACGGAAGGCTTAAGCTCGTCTCCCCTGAGGGTTTTCCTAATGTCTCTGTGCCAGGGAATGCTAGGGGTGATTGCAGGATATCCCAGTGACCGAGGCTGCCTCCCCAAGGTCAGGGAAGGTATTTCCCGGACTTCCCCGAACAGGGAACACCTGTGACTGAAGAGAGCTGCGTGGTGTTGTCTCTCGAACTCCCCCACGCGCTGACAATGGTTCCGGAATCCTGAGCGTGGGGAGGTTCCACCAACGGTCGGCAGCACGCGGGTTCTAACGGAATGCATAAGCTCGTCTCCCCTGAGGGTTTTCCTAATGTCTCTGTGCCATGGAATGCTAGGGGTGATTGCAGGATATCCCAGTGACCGAGGCTGCCTCCCCAAGTTCAGGGAAGGTATTTTCCGGACTTCCCCGAACAGGGAACACCTGTGAGTGAAGAGTGCTGCGTGGAGTTGTCTCTCGAGCTCCCCCACGCACTGACAATGGTTCCGGATTCCTGATCGTGGGGAGGTTCCACCAACGGGCGGCAGCGCGTGGGATCTAACGGAATGCCTAAGCTCGTCTCCCCTGAGGTTTTTCCTAATGTCTCTGTGCCAGGGAATGCTAGGGGTGATTGCAGGATATCCCAGTGACCGAGGCTGCCTCCCCAAGGTCAGGGAAGGTATTTCCCGGTCTTCCCCGAACAGGAAACACCTGTGACTGAAGAGAGCTGCGTGGTGTTGTCTCTCGAACTCCCCCACGCACTGACAATGGTTCCGGAAACCTGAGCGTGGGGAGGTTCTATCAACGGTCGGCAGCGCGTGGGTTCCAACGGAATGCCAAAGCTCGTCTCCCCTGAGGCTTTTCCTAATGTCTTTGTGCCAGGGAATATTAGGGATGATTGCAGGATATCCCAGTGACCGAGGCTGCCTCCCCAAGGTCAGAGAAGTTATTTCCCGGACTTCCCCGAACAGGGAACACCTGTGACTGAAGAGAGCTGCGTGGAGTTGTCTCTCGATCTCCCCCACGCACTGACAATGGTTCCGGAATCCTGAGCGTGGGGAGGTTCCACCAACGGTCGGCAGCGCGTGGGTTCTAACGGAATGCCTAAGCTCGTCTCCCCTGAGTGTTTTCCTAATGTCTCTGTGCCAGGGAATGCTAGGGGTGATTGCAGGATATCCCAGTGACCGAGGCTGCCTCCCCAAGGTCAGGGAAGGTATTTCCCGGTCTTCCTGGAACAGGGAACACATGTGACTGAAGAGAGTTACGTGGAGTTGTCTCTCGAGCTGCCCCACGCACTGACAATGGTTCCGGAATCCTGAGCGTGGGGAGGTTCCAACAACGGTCGGCAGCGCGTGGGTTCTAACGGAATGCCTAAGCTCGTCTCCCCTGAGGGTTTTCCTAATGTCTCTGTGCCAGGGAATGCTAGGGGTGATTGCAGGATATCCCTGTGACCGAGGCTGCCTCCCCAAGTTCAGGGAAGGTATTTCCCGGACTTCCCCGAACAAGGAACACCTGTGAGTGAAGAGAGCTGCGTGGAGTTGTCTCTCGAGCTCCCCCACGCACTGACAATGTTTCCGGAATCCTGAGCGTGGGGAGGTTCCACCAACTGTCGGCAGCGCGTGGGTTCTATCGGAATGCCTAATCTCGTCTCCCCTGAGGGTTTTCCTAATATCTCTGTGCCAGGGAATGCTAGGGGTGATTGCAGGATATCCCAGTGACCGAGGCTGCCTCCCCAAGGTCAGGGAAGGTTTTTCCCGGACTTCCCTGAACACGGAACACCTGTGACTGAAGAGAGCTGCGTGGAGTTGTCTCTCGAGCTCCCCCACGCACTGACAATGTTTGCGGAATCCTGAGCGTGGGGAGGTTCCACCAACGGTCGGCAGCGCGTGGGTTCTAACGGAATGCCTAAGCTCGTCTCCCCTGAGGGTTTTCCTAATGTCTCTGTGCCAGGGAATGCTAGGGGTGATTGCAGGATATCCCAGGGACCGAGGCTGCCTCCCCAAGGTCAGGGAAGGTATTTCCCGGACTTCCCCGAACAGGGAACACCTGTGACTGAATAGAGCTGTGTGGAGTTGTCTCTCGAGCTCCCCCACGCACTGACAATGGTTCCGGAATCCTGAGCGTGGGGAGGTTCCACCAACGATCGGCAGCACGTGGGTTCTAACGGAATGCCTAAGCTCGTCTCCCCTGAGTGTTTTCCTAATGTCTCTGTGCCAGGGAATGCTAGGGGTGATTGCAGGATATCCCAGTGACCGAGGCTGCCTCCCCAAGGTCATGGAAGTTATTTCCCGGACTTCCCTGAACAGGGAACACCTGTGACTGAAGAGAGCTGTGTGGAGTTGTCTCTCGAGCTCCCCCACGCACTGACAATGGTTCCGGAATCCTGAGCGTGGGGAGGTTCCACCAACGGTCGGCAGCGCGTGGGTTCTAACGGAATGCCTATGCTCGTCTCCTTTGAGGGTTTTCCTAATGTGTCTCTGCCAGGGAATGCTAGGGGTGATTGCAGGATATACCAGTGTCCGAGGCTGCCTCTCCAACGTCAGGGAAGATATTTCCCGGACTTCCCCGAACAGAGAACACCTGTGACTGAAGAGAGCTGCGTGGAGTTGTCTCTCGAGCTCCCCCACGCACTGACAATGTTTCCGGAATCCTAAACTTAGGGAGGTTCCACCAACGGTCGGCAGCGCGTGGGTTCTAACGGAATGCCTAAGCTCGTCTCCCCAGAGGGTTTTCCTTATATCTCTGTGGCAGGGAATGCTAGGGGTGATTGCAGGATATCCCTGTGACCGAGGCTGCCTCCCCAAGGTCAGGGAAGGTATTTCCCGGACTTCCCCGAACAGGGAACACCTGTGACTGAAGAGAGCTGCGTGGAGTTGTCTCTCGAGCTCCCCCACGCACTGACAATGGTTCCGGAATCCTGAGCGTGGGGAGGTTCCACCAACTGTCGGCAGCGCGTGGGTTCTAACGGAATGCCTAAGCTCGTCTCCCCTGAGTGTTTTCCTAATTTCTCTGTGCCAGGGAATGCAAGGGGTGATTGCAGGATATTCCTGTGAACGAGACAGCCTCCAAAAGTTCAGGGAAGTTTTTTCCCGGACTTCCCTGAAGTGGGAACACCTGTGACTGAAGAGAGCTGCGTGGATTTGTCTCTCGAGCTCCCCCACGCACTGACAATGGTTCCGGAATCCTGAGCGTGGGGAGGTTCCACCAACGGTCGGCAGCGCGTGGGTTCTAACGGAATGCCTAAGCTCGTCTCCCCTGAGGGTTTTCCTAATGTCTCTGTGCCAGGGAATGCTAGGGGTGATTGCAGGATATCCCAGTGACCGAGGCTGCCTCCCCAAGGTCAGGGAAGGTATTTCCCGGACTTCCCCGAACAGGGAACACCTGTGACTGAAGAGAGCTGTGTGGAGTTGTTTCTCGAGCTCCCCCACGCACTGACAATGGTTCCGGAATCCTGAGCGTGGGGAGGTTCCACCAACAGTCGGCAGCGCGTGGGTTCTAACAGAATGCCTAAGCTCGTCTCCCCTGAGGGTTTTCCTAATTTGTCTGTGCCAGGGAATGCTAGGGGTGATTGCAGGATATACCAGTGTCCGAGGCTGCCTCTCCAACGTCATGGAAGATATTTCCCGGACTTCCCCGAACAGAGAACACCTGTGACTGAAGAGAGCTGCGTGGAGTTGTCTCTCGAGCTCCCCAACGCACTGACAATGGTTCCGGAATACTGAGCTTGGGGAGGTTCCACCAACGGTCGGCAGCGCGTGGGTTCTAACAAAATGCCTAAACTCGTCTCCCCTGAGGGTTTTCCTAATTTCTCTTTGACAGGGAATGCTAGGGGTGATTGCAGGATATCCCTGTGACCGAGGCTGCCTCCCCAAGGTCAGGGAAGGTATTTCCCGGACTTCCCCGAACAGGGAACACTTGTGACTGAAGAGAGCTGCGTGGAGTTGTCTCTCGAGCTCCACCACGCACTGACAATGGTTCCGGTATCCTGAGCGTGGGGAGGTTCCACCAACGGTCGGCAGCGCGTGGGTTCTAACGGAAGGCCTAAACTCGTCTCCCCTGAGGGTTTTCCTAATGTCTCTGTGCCAGGGAATGCTACGGGTGATTGCAGGATATCCTAGTGACCGAGGCTGCCTCCCCAAGGTCAGGGAAGGTATTTCCCGGACTTCCCCGAACAGGGAACACCTGTGACTGAAGAGAGTTGCGTGGAGTTGTCTCTCGAGCTCCCCCACGCACTGACAATGGTTCCGGAATCCTGAGCGTGGGGAGGTTCCACCAACGGTCGGCAGCGCGTGGGTTATAACGGAATGCCTAAGCTCGTCTCCCCTGAAGGTTTCCTAATGTCTCTGTGCCAGGGAATGCTAGGGGTGATTGCAGGCAATCCCAGTGACCGAGGCGGCCTCCCCAAGGTCAGGGAAGGTTTTTCCCGGACTTCCCCGAAAAGGGAACACCTGTGACTGAAGAGAGCTGCGTGGAGTTGTCTCTCGAGCTCCCCCACGCACTGACAATGGTTCCGGAATCCTGAGCGTGGGGAGGTTCCACCAACGGTCGGCAGCGCGTGGGTTCTAACGGATTGCCTAAGCTCGTCTCCCCTGAGGGTTTTCCTAATGTCTCTATGCCAGGGAATGCTAGGGGTGATTGCAGGATATCCCAGTGACCGAGGCTGCCTCCCCAAGGTCAGGAAAGTTATTTCCCGGACTTCCCCGAACAGGGAACACCTGTGACTGAAGAGAGCTGCGTGGAGTTGTCTCTCGAGCTCCCCCACGCACTGACAATGGTTCCGGAATCCTGAGCGTGGGGAGGTTCCACCAACGGTCGGCAGCGCGTGGGTTCAAACGGAAGGCCTAAGCTCGTCTCCCCTGAGGGTTTTCCTAATGTCTCTGTGCCAGGGAATGCTAGGGGTGATTGCAGGATATCCCAGTGACCGAGGCTGCCTCCCCAAGGTAAGGGAAGTTATTTCCCTGACTTACCCGAACAGGGAACACCTGTGACTGAAGAGAGCTGCGTGGAGTTGTCTCTCGAGCTCCCCCACGCACTGACAATGTTTTCGGAATCCTGAGCGTGGGGAGGTTCCACCAACGGTCGGCAGCGCGTGGGTTCTAACGGAATGCCTAAGCTCGTCTCCCCTGAGGGTTTTCCTAATGTCTCTGTGCCAGGGAATGCTAGGGGTGATTGCAGGCAATCCCAGTGACCGAGGCTGCCTCCACAAGGTCAGGGAAGGTATTACCCGGACTTCCCCGAACAGGGAACACCTGTGACTGAAGAGAGCTGCGTGGAGTTGTCTCTCGAGCTCACCCACGCACTGACAATGTTTCCGGAATCCTGAGCGTGGGGAGGTTCCACCAACGGTCGGCAGCGCGTGGGTTCTAACGGAATGCATAAGCTCGTCTCCCCTGAGGGTTTTCCTAATGTCCTGAGCCAGGGAATGCTAGGGGTGATTGCAGGCAATCCCATTGATCGAGGCTTCCTTCCCAAGGTCAGGGAAGGTATTTCCCGGACTTCCCCGAACAGGGAACACCTGTGACTGAAGAGAGCTGCGTGGAGTTGTCTCTCGAGCTCCCCCACGCACTGACAATGGTTCCGGAATCCTGAGCGTGGGGAGGTTCCACCAACGGTCGGCAGCGCGTGGGTTCTAACGGAATGCCTAATCTCGTCTCCCCTGAGGGTTTTCCTAATGTCTCTGTGCCAGGGAATGCTAGGGGTGATTGCAGGCAATCCCAGTGACCGAGGCTGCCTCCCCAAGTTCAGGGAAGGTATTTCCCGGACTTCCCCGAACAGGGAACACCTGTGACTGAAGAGAGCTGCGTGGAGTTGTCTCTCGAGCTCCCCCACGCACTGACAATGGTTCCGGAATCCTGAGCGTGGGGAGGTTCCACCAACGGTCGGCAGCGCGTGGGTTCAAACGGAAGGCCTAAGCTCGTCTCCCCTGAGGGTTTTCCTAATGTCTCTGTGCCAGGGAATGCTAGGGGTGATTGCAGGATATCCCAGTGACCGAGGCTGCCTCCCCAAGGTAAGGGAAGTTATTTCCCTGACTTACCCGAACAGGGAACACCTGTGACTGAAGAGAGCTGCGTGGAGTTGTCTCTCGAGCTCCCCCACGCACTGACAATGTTTTCGGAATCCTGAGCGTGGGGAGGTTCCACCAACGGTCGGCAGCGCGTGGGTTCTAACGGAATGCCTAAGCTCGTCTCCCCTGAGGGTTTTCCTAATGTCTCTGTGCCAGGGAATGCTAGGGGTGATTGCAGGCAATCCCAGTGACCGAGGCTGCCTCCACAAGGTCAGGGAAGGTATTACCCGGACTTCCCCGAACAGGGAACACCTGTGACTGAAGAGAGCTGCGTGGAGTTGTCTCTCGAGCTCACCCACGCACTGACAATGTTTCCGGAATCCTGAGCGTGGGGAGGTTCCACCAACGGTCGGCAGCGCGTGGGTTCTAACGGAATGCATAAGCTCGTCTCCCCTGAGGGTTTTCCTAATGTCCTGAGCCAGGGAATGCTAGGGGTGATTGCAGGCAATCCCATTGATCGAGGCTTCCTTCCCAAGGTCAGGGAAGGTATTTCCCGGACTTCCCCGAACAGGGAACACCTGTGACTGAAGAGAGCTGCGTGGAGTTGTCTCTCGAGCTCCCCCACGCACTGACAATGGTTCCGGAATCCTGAGCGTGGGGAGGTTCCACCAACGGTCGGCAGCGCGTGGGTTCTAACGGAATGCCTAATCTCGTCTCCCCTGAGGGTTTTCCTAATGTCTCTGTGCCAGGGAATGCTAGGGGTGATTGCAGGCAATCCCAGTGACCGAGGCTGCCTCCCCAAGTTCAGGGAAGGTATTTCCCGGACTTCCCCGAACAGGGAACACCTGTGACTGAAGAGAGCTGCGTGGAGTTGTCTCTCGAGCTCCCCCACGCACTGACAATGGTTCCGGAATCCTGAGCGTGGGGAGGTTCCACCAACGGTCGGCAGCGCGTGGGTTCTAACGGAATGCCTAAGCTCGTCTCCCCTGATGGTTTTCCTAATGTCTCTGTGCCAGGGAATGCTAGGGGTGATTGCAGGATATCCCAGTGACCGATGCTGCCTCCCCAAGGTCAGGGAAGGTATTTCCCGGACTTCCCCGAACAGGGAACACCTGTGACTGAAGAGAGCTGCGTGGAGTTGTCTCTCGAGCTCCCGCACGCACTGACAATGGTTCCGGAATACTGAGCTTGGGGAGGTTCCACCAACGGTCGGCAGCGCGTGGGTTCTAACGGAATGCCTAAGCTCGTCTCCCCTGAGGGTTTTCCTAATTTCTCTTTGACAGGGAATGCTAGGGGTGATTGCAGGATATCCCTGTGACCGAGGCTGCCTCCCCAAGGTCAGGGAAGGTATTTCCCGGACTTCCCCGAACAGGGAACACTTGTGACTGAAGAGAGCTGCGTGGAGTTGTCTCTCGAGCTCCACCACGCACTGACAATGGTTCCGGAATCCTGAGGGTGGGGAGGTTCCACCAACGGTCGGCAGCTCGTGGGTTCTAACGGAAGGCCTAAACTCGTCTCCCCTGAGGGTTTTCCTAATGTCTCTGTGCCAGGGAATGCTACGGGTGATTGCAGGATATCCCAGTGACCGAGGCTGCCTCCCCAAGGTCAGGGAAGGTATTTCCCGGACTTCCCCGAACAGGGAACACCTGTGACTGAAGAGAGTTGCGTGGAGTTGTCTCTCGAGCTCCCCCACGCACTGACAATGGTTCCGGAATCCTGAGCGTGGGGAGGTTCCACCAACGGTCGGCAGCGCGTGGGTTATAACGGAATGCCTAAGCTCGTCTCCCCTGAAGGTTTCCTAATGTCTCTGTGCCAGGGAATGCTAGGGGTGATTGCAGGCAATCCCAGTGACCGAGGCGGCCTCCCCAAGGTCAGGGAAGGTTTTTCCCGGACTTCCCCGAAAAGGGAACACCTGTGACTGAAGAGAGCTGCGTGGAGTTGTCTCTCGAGCTCCCCCACGCACTGACAATGGTTCCGGAATCCTGAGCGTGGGGAGGTTCCACCAACGGTCGGCAGCGCGTGGGTTCTAACGGATTGCCTAAGCTCGTCTCCCCTGAGGGTTTTCCTAATGTCTCTATGCCAGGGAATGCTAGGGGTGAATGCAGGATATCCCAGTGACCGAGGCTGCCTCCCCAAGGTCAGGGAAGGTATTTCCCGGACTTCCCCGAACAGGGAACACCTGTGACTGAAGAGAGCTGCGTGGAGTTGTCTCTCGAGCTCCCCCACGCACTGACAATGGTTCCAGAATCCTGAGCGTGGGGTGGTTCCACCAACGGTCGGCAGCGCGTGGGTTCTAACGGAATGCCTAAGCTCGTCTCCCCTGAGGGTTTTCCTAATATCTCTGTGCCAGGGAATGCTAGGGGTGATTGCATGATATCCCAGTGACCGAGGCTGCCTCCCCAAGGTCAGGAAAGGTATTTCCCGGACTTCCCCGAACAGGGAACACCTGTGACTGAAGAGAGCTGCG
The DNA here is from genome assembly GCF_048564905.1 of Vicugna pacos. Taxonomy (NCBI): domain Eukaryota; kingdom Metazoa; phylum Chordata; class Mammalia; order Artiodactyla; family Camelidae; genus Vicugna; species Vicugna pacos. Next base: position 940,913 of record NC_133021.1, read on the forward strand.
TGGAGTAGTCTCTCGAGCTCCCCCACGCACTGACAATGGTTCCGGAATCCTGAGCGTGGGGAGGTTCCACCAACGGTCGGCAGCGCGTGGGTTCAAACGGAAGGCCTAAGCTCGTCTCCCCTGAGGGTTTTCCTAATGTCTCTGTGCCAGGGAATGCTAGGGGTGATTGCAGGATATCCCAGTGACCGAGGCTGCCTCCCCAAGGTAAGGGAAGTTATTTCCCTGACTTACCCGAACAGGGAACACCTGTGACTGAAGAGAGCTGCGTGGAGTTGTCTCTCGAGCTCCCCCACGCACTGACAATGTTTTCGGAATCCTGAGCGTGGGGAGGTTCCACCAACGGTCGGCAGCGCGTGGGTTCTAACGGAATGCCTAAGCTCGTCTCCCCTGAGGGTTTTCCTAATGTCTCTGTGCCAGGGAATGCTAGGGGTGATTGCAGGCAATCCCAGTGACCGAGGCTGCCTCCACAAGGTCAGGGAAGGTATTACCCGGACTTCCCCGAACAGGGTACACCTGTGACTGAAGAGAGCTGCGTGGAGTTGTCTCTCGAGCTCCCCCACGCACTGACAATGTTTCCGGAATCCTGAGCGTGGGGAGGTTCCACCAACGGTCGGCAGCGCGTGGGTTCTAACGGAATGCATAAGCTCGTCTCCCCTGAGGGTTTTCCTAATGTCCTGAGCCAGGGAATGCTAGGGGTGATTGCAGGCAATCCCATTGATCGAGGCTTCCTTCCCAAGGTCAGGGAAGGTATTTCCCGGACTTCCCCGAACAGGGAACACCTGTGACTGAAGAGAGCTGCGTGGAGTTGTCTCTCGAGCTCCCCCACGCACTGACAATGGTTCCGGAATCCTGAGCGTGGGGAGGTTCCACCAACGGTCGGCAGCGCGTGGGTTCTAACGGAATGCCTAATCTCGTCTCCCCTGAGGGTTTTCCTAATGTCTCTGTGCCAGGGAATGCTAGGGGTGATTGCAGGCAATCCCAGTGACCGAGGCTGCCTCCCCAAGTTCAGGGAAGGTATTTCCCGGACTTCCCCGAACAGGGAACACCTGTGACTGAAGAGAGCTGCGTGGAGTTGTCTCTCGAGCTCCCCCACGCACTGACAATGGTTCCGGAATCCTGAGCGTGGGGAGGTTCCACCAACGGTCGGCAGCGCGTGGGTTCTAACGGAATGCCTAAGCTCGTCTCCCCTGATGGTTTTCCTAATGTCTCTGTGCCAGGGAATGCTAGGGGTGATTGCAGGATATCCCAGTGACCGATGCTGCCTCCCCAAGGTCAGGGAAGGTATTTCCCGGACTTCCCCGAACAGGGAACACCTGTGACTGAAGAAAGCTGCGTGGAGTTGTCTCTCAAACTCCTCCACGCACTGACAATGCTTCCGGAATCCTGAGCGTGGGGAGGTTCCACCAACGGTCGGCAGCGCGTGGGTTCTAACGGAATGCCTAAGCTCGTCTCCCCTGAGGGTTTTCCTAATGTCTCTGTGCCAGGGAATGCTAGGGGTGATTGCAGGCAATCCCAGTGACCGAGGCTGCCTCCCCAAGGTCAGGGAAGGTATTTCCCGGACTTCCCCTTAGAGGGAACACCTGTGACTGAAGAGAGCTGCGTGGAGTTGTCTCTCGAGCTCCCGCACGCACTGACAATGTTTCCGGAATCCTAAGCGTGGGGAGGTTCCACCAACGGTCGGCAGCGCTTGGGTTCTAAAGGAATGCCTAAGCTCGTCTCCCCTGAGGGTTTTCCTAATGTCTCTGTGCCAGGGAATGCTAGGGGTGATTGCAGGCAATCCCAGTGACCGAGGCTGCCTCCCCAAGGTCAGGGAAGGTATTTCCCGGACGTCCCCGAACAGGGAACACCTGTGACTGAAGAAAGCTGCGTGGAGTTGTCTCTCGAGCTCCCCCACGCACTGACAATGATTCCGGAATCCTGAGCGTGGGGAGGTTCCACCAACGGTCGGCAACGCGTGGGTTCTAACGGAATGCTTAAGCTCGTCTCCCCTGAGTGTTTTCCTAATGTCTCTGTGCCAGGGAATGCTAAGGGTGATTGCAGGCAATCCCAGTGCCCGAGGCTGCCTCCCCAAGTTCAGGGAAGGTATTTCCCGGACTTCCACGAACAGGGAACACCTGTGACTGAAGAGAGCTGCGTGGAGTTGTCTCTCGAGCTCCCGCACGCACTGACAATGGTTCCGGAATCCTGAGCGTGGGGAGGTTCCACCAACGGTCGGCAGCGCGTGGGTTCTAACGGAATGCCTAAGCTCGTCTCCCCTGAGGGTTTTCCTAATATCTCTGTGCCAGGGAATGCTAGGGGTGATTGCAGGCAATCCCAGTGACCGAGGCTGCCTCCCCAAGGTCAGGGAAGGTATTTCCCGGACTTCCCCGAACAGGGAACACCTGTGACTGAAGAGAGCTGCGTGGAGTTGTCTCTCGAGCTCCCGCACGCACTGACAATGTTTCCGGAATCCTGAGCGTGGGGAGGTTCCACCAACGGTCGGCAGCGCGTGGGTTCTAACGGAATGCCTAAGCTCGTTTCCCCTGAGTGTTTTCCTAATGTCTCTGTGCCAGGGAATGCTAGGGGTGATTGCAGGATATCCCAGTGACCGAGGCTGCCTCCCCAAGTTCATGGAAGTTATTTCCCGGACTTCCCTGAACAGGGAACACCTGTGACTGAAGAGAGCTGCGTGGAGTTGTCTCTCGAACTCCCCCACGCACTGACAATGGTTCCGGAATCCTGAGCGTGGGGAGGTTCCATCAACGGTCGGCAGCGCGTGGGTTCTAACGGAATGCCTATGCTCGTCTCCTTTGAGGGTTTTCCTAATTTGTCTGTGCCAGAGAATGCTAGGGGTGATTGCAGGATATACCAGTGTACGAGGCTGCCTCTCCAACGTCAGGGAAGATATTTCCCGGACTTCCCCAAACAGAGAACACCTGTGACTGAAGAGAGCTGCGTGGAGTTTTCTCTCGAGCTCCCCCACGCACTGACAATGGTTCCGGAATCCTGAGCTTGGGGAGGTTCCACCAACGGTCGGCAGCGCGTGGGTTCTAACGGAATGCCTAAGCTCGTCTCCCCTGAGGGTTTTCCTAATTTCTCTGTGACAGGGAATGCTGGGGGTGATTGCAGGATATCCCTGTGACCGAGGCTGCCTCCCCAAGGTCAGGGAAGGTATTTCCCGGACTTCCCCGAACAGGGAACACCTGTGACTGAAGAGAGCTGCGTGGAGTTTTCTCTCGAGCTCCCCCACGCACTGACAATGGTTCCGGAATCCTGAGCGTGGGGAGGTTCCACCAACGGTCGGCAGCGCGTGGGTTCTAACGGAAGGCCTAAACTCGTCTCCCCTGAGGGTTTTCCTAATGTCTCTGTGCCAGGGAATGCTACGGGTGATTGCAGGATATCCCAGTGACCGAGGCTGCCTCCCCAAGGTCAGGGAAGGTATTTCCCGGACTTCCCCGAACAGGGAACACCTGTGACTGAAGAGAGCTGCGTGGAGTTGTCTCTCGAGCTCCCCCACGCACTGACAATGGTTCCGGAATCCTGAGCGTGGAGAGGTTCCACCAACGGTCGGCAGCGCGTGGGTTCTAACGGAATGCCTAAGCTCGTCTCCCCTGAGGGTTTTCCTAATGTCTATGTGCCAGGGAATGCTAGGGGTGATTGCAGGATATCCCAGTGACCAAGGCTGCCTCCCCAAGCTCAGGGAAGGTATTTCCCGGACTTCCCCGATCAGGGAACACCTGTGAATGAAGAGAGCTGCGTGGAGTTGTCTCTCGAGCTCCCCCACGCACTGACAATGGTTCCGGAATCCTGAGCGTGGGGAGATTCCACCAACGGTCGGCAGCGCGTGGGTTCAAACGGAAGGCCTAAACTCGCCTCCCCTGAGGGTTTTCCTAATGTCTCTGTGCCAGGGAATGCTAGGGGTGATTGCAGGATATCCCAGTGACCGAGGCTGCCTCCCCAAGGTCAGGGAAGTTATTTCCCGGACTTCCCCGAACAGGGAACACCTGTGACTGAAGAGAGCTGCGTGGAGTTGTCTCTCGAGCTCCCCCACGCACTGAAAATGGTTCCGGAATCCTGAGCGTGGGGAGGTTCCACCAACGGTCGGCAGCTTGTGGGTTCTAACGGAATGCATAAGCTCGTCTCCCCTGAGGGTTTTCCTAATGTCTCTGTGCCAGGGAATGCTAGGGGTGATTGCAGGATATCCCAGTGACCGAGGCTGCATCCACATGGTCAGGGAAGGTATTTCCCGGACTTCCCCGAACAGGGAACACCTGTGACTGAAGAGAGCTGCGTGGAGTTGTCTCTCGAGCTCCCCCACGCACTGACAATGGTTCCGGAATCCTGAGCGTGGGGAGGTTCCACCAACGGTCGGTTGCGCGTGGGTTCTAACGGAATGCCTAAGATCGTCTCCCCTGAGGGTTTTCCTAATGTCTCTGTGCCAGGGAATGCTAGGGGTGATTGCAGGCAATCCCAGTGACCGAGGCTGCCTCCCCAATGTCAGGGAATGTATTTCCCGGACTTCCCCGAACAGGGAACACCTGTGACTGAAGAGAGCTGCGTGGAGTTGTCTCTTGAGCTCCCCCACGCACTGACAATGGTTCCGGAATCCTGAGCGTGGGGAGGTTCCACCAACGGTCGGCAGCTTGTGGGTTCTAACGGAATGCCTAAGCTCGTCTCCCCTGAGGGTTTTCCTAATTTCTCTGTGCCAGGGAATGCTAGGGGTGATTACAGGGTATCCCAGTGACCGAGGCTGCCTCCCCAAGGTAAGGGAAGGTATTTCCCGGACTTCCCCGAACAAGGAACACCTGTGACTGAAGAGAGCTGCGTGGAGTTGTCTCTCGAGCTCCCCCACGCACTGACAATGGTTCCGGAATCCTGAGCGTGGGGAGGTTCCACCAACTGTCGGCAGCGCGTGGGTTCTAACGGAATGCCTAAGCTCGTCTCCCCTGAGTGTTTTCCTAATGTCCTGAGCCAGGGAATGCTAGGGGTGATTGCAGGCAATCCCAGTGAACAAGGCTTCCTTCCCAAGGTCAGGGAAGGTATTTCCCGGACTTCCCCGAACAGGGAACACCTGTGACTGAAGAGAGCTGCGTGGAGTTGTCTCTCGAACTCCCCCACGCACTGACAATGGTTCCGGAATCCTGAGCGTGGGGAGGTTCCACCAACGGTCGGCAGCGCGTGGGTTCTAACGGAATGCCTAAGCTCGTCTCCCCTGATGGTTTTCCTAATGTCTCTGTGCCAGGGAATGCTAGGGGTGATTGCAGGATATCCCAGTGACCGAGGCTGCGTCCCCAAGGTCAGGGAAGGTATTTCCCGGACTTCCCCGAACAGGGAACACCTGTGACTGAAGAGAGCTGCGTGGAGTTGTCTCTCGAGCTCCTCTACGCACTGACAATGTTTCCGGAATCCTGAGAGTGGGGAGGTTCCACCAACGGTCGGCAGCGCGTGGGTTCTAACGGAATGCCTAAGCTCGTCTCCCCTGAGGGTTTTCCTAATGTCTCTGTGCCAGGGAATGCTAGGGGTGATTGCAGGATATCCCAGTGACCGAGGCTGCCTCCCCAAGGTCAGGGAAGTTATTTCCCGGACTTTCCCGAACAGGGAACAACTGTGACTGAAGAGACCTGGTGGAGTTGTCTCTCGAGCTCCCCCACGCACTGACAATGGTTCCGGAATCCTGAGCGTGGGGAGGTTCCACCAACGGTCGGCAGCGCGTGGGTTCTAACGGAATGCTTAAGCTCGTCTCCCCTGAGGGTTTTCCTAATGTCTCTGTGCCAGGGAATGCTAGGGGTGATTGCAGGCAATCCCAGTGACCGAGGCTGCCTCCCCAAGGTCAGGGAAGGGATTTCCCGGACTTCCCCGAACAGGGAACACCTGTGACTGAAGAGAGCTGCGTGGAGTTGTCTCTCGAGCTCCCCCACACACTGACAATGGTTCCGGAATCCTGAGCGTGGGGAGGTTCCACCAACGGTCGGCAGCGCGTGGGTTCTAACGGAATGCCTAAGCTCGTCTCCCCTGAGGGTTTTCCTAATGTCTCTGTGCCAGGGAATGCTAGGGGTGATTGCAGACAATCCCAGTGACCGAGGCTGCCTCCCCAAGGTCAGGGAAGGTTTTTCCCGGACTTCCCCGAACAGGGAACACCTGTGACTGAAGAGAGCTGCGTTGAGTTTTCTCTCAAGCTCCCGCACGCACTGACAATGGTTCCGGAATCCTGAGCGTGGGGAGGTTCCACCAACAGTCGGCAGCGCTTGGGTTCTAACGGAATGCCTAAGCTCGTCTCCCCTGAGGGTTTTCCTAATGTCTCTGTGCCAGGGAATGCTAGGGGTGATTGCAGGCAATCCCAGTGACCGAGGCTGCCTCCCCAAGGTCAGGGAAGGTATTTCCCGGACTTCCCCGAACAGGGAACACCTGTGACTGAAGAGAGCTGCGTGGAGTTGTCTCTCGAGCTCCCCCACGCACTGACAATGGTTCCGGAATCCTGAGTGTGGGGAGGTTCCACCAACGGTCGGCAGCGCGTGGGTTCTAACGGAATGCCTAAGCTCGTCTCCCCTGAGGGTTTTCCTAATGTCTCTGTGCCAGGGAATGCTAGGGGTGATTGCAGGATATCCCAGTGACCGAGGCTGCCTCCCCAAGGTCAGGGAAGGAATTTCCCGGACTTACCCGAACAGGGAACACCTGTGACTGAAGAGAGCTGCGTGGAGATGCCTCTAGAGCTCCCCCACGCACTGACAATGGTTCCGGAATCCTGAGCGTGGGGAGGTTCCACCAACGGTCGGCAGCGCTTGGGTTCTAACGGAATGCCTATGCTCGTCTCCCCTGAGGGTTTTCCTAATATCTCTGTGCCAGGGAATGCAAGGGGTGATTGCAGGATATCCCAGTGACCGAGGCTGCCTCCCCAAGGTCAGGGAAGGAATTTCCCGGACTTCCCCGAACAGGGAAAACCTGTGACTGAAGAGAGCTGCGTGGAGATGCCTCTCGAGCTCCCCCACGCACTGACAATGGTTCCGGAATCCTGAGAGTGGGGAGGTTCCACCAACGGTCGGCAGCGCGTGGGTTCTAACGGAATGCTTAAGCTCGTCTCCCCTGATGGTTTTCCTAATGTCTCTGTGCCAGGGAATGCTAGGGGTGATTGCAGACAATCCCAGTGACCGAGGCTGCCTCCCCAAGGTCAGGGAAGGTATTTCCCGGACTTCCCCGAACAGGGAACACCTGTGACTGAAGAGAGCTGCGTTGAGTTTTCTCTCAAGTTCCCCCACGCACTGACAATGGTTCCGGAATCCTGAGCGTGGGGAGGTTCCACCAACGGTCGGCAGCGCTTGGGTTCTAACGGAATGCCTAAGCTCGTCTCCCCTGAGGGTTTTCCTAATGTCTCTGTGCCAGGGAATGCTAGGGGTGATTGCAGGATATCCCAGTGACCGAGGCTGCCTCCCCAAGTTTAGGGAAGGTATTTCCCGGACTTCCCCGAACAGGGAACACCTGTGAATGAAGAGAGCTGCGTGGAGTTGTCTCTCGAGCTCCCCCACGCACTGACAATGGTTCCGGAATCCTGAGCGTGGGGAGGTTCCACCAACGGTCGGCAGCGCGTGGGTTCTAACGGAATGCCTAAGCTCGTCTCCCCTGAGGGTTTTCCTAATATCTCTGTGCCAGGAAATGCTAGGGGTGATTGCAGGCAATCCCAGTGACCGAGGCTGCCTCCCCAAGGTCAGGGAAGGTATTTCCCGGACTTCCCCGAACAGGGAACACCTGTGACTGAAGAGAGCTGCGTGGAGTTGTCTCTCGAGCTCCCCCACGCACTGACAATGGTTCTGGAATCCTGAGCGTGGGGAGGTTCCTCCAACGGTCGGCAGCGCGTGGGTTCTAACGGAATGCCAAAGCTTGTCTCCCCTGAAAGTTTTCCTAATGTCTCTGTGCCAGGGAATGCTAGGGGTGATTGCAGGCAATCCTAGTGACCGAGGCTGCCTCCCCAAGGTCAGGGAAGGTATTTCCCGGACTTCCCCGAACATGGAACACCTGTGACGGAAGAGAGCTGCGTGGAGTTTTCTCTCGAGCTCCCCCACGCACTGACAATTGTTCCGGAATCCTGAGCGTGGGGAGGTTCCACCAACGGTCGGCAGCGCGTGGGTTCTAACGGAATGCCTAAGCTCGTCTCCCCTGAGGGTTTTCCTAATGTCTCTGTGCCAGGGAATGCTAGGGGTGATTGCAGGCAATCCCAGTGACCGAGGCTGCCTCCCCAAGGTCAGGGAAGGTATTTCCCGGACTTCCCCGAACAGGGAACACCTGTGACTGAAGAGAGCTGCATGGAGTTGTCTATCGAGCTCCCCCACGCACTGACAATGTTTCCGGAATCCTGAGCGTGGGGAGGTTCCACCAACGGTCGGCAGCGCGTGGGTTCTAACGGAAGGCCTAAGCTCGTCTCCCCTGAGGGTTTTCCTAATGTCTCTGTGTCAGGGAATGCTAGGGGTGATTGCAGGATATCCCAGTGACCGAGGATGCCTCCCCAAGGACAGGGAAGGTATTTCCCGGACTTCCCCGAACAGGGAACACCTGTGAATGAAGAGAGCTGCGTGGAGTTGTCTCTCGAGCTCCCCCACGCACTGACAATGGTTCCGGAATCCTGAGCGTGGGGAGGTTCCACCAACGGTCGGCAGCGCGTGGGTTCTAACGGAATGCCTAAGCTCGTCTCCCCTGAGGGTTTTCCTAATGTCTCTGTGCCAGGGAATGCTAGGGGTGATTGCAGGCAATCCCAGTGACCGAGGCTGCCTCCCCAAGGACAGGGAAGTTATTTCCCGGACTTCCCCGAACAGGGAACACCCGTGAATGAAGAGAGCTTCGTGGAGTTGTCTCTCGAGCTCCCCCACGCACTGACAATGGTTCCGGAATCCTGAGCGTGGGGAGGTTCCACCAACGGTCGGCAGCGCGTGAGTTCTAACGGAATGCCTATGCTCGTCTCCCCTGAGGGTTTTCCTAATGTCTCTGGGCCAGGAAATGCTAGGGGTGATTGCAGGCAATCCCAGTGACCGAGGCTGCCTCCCCAAGGTCAGGGAAGGTTTTTCCCGGACTTCCCCGAACAGGGAACACCTGTGACTGAAGAGAGCTGCGTGGAGTTGTCTCTCGAGCTCCCCCACGCACTGACAATGGTTCCGGAATCCTGAGCGTGGGGAGGTTCAACCAACGGTCGGCAGCGCTTGGGTTCTAACGGAATGCCTAAGCTCGTCTCCCCTGAGGGTTTTCCTAATATCTCTGTGCCAGGGAATGCTAGGGGTGATTGCAGGCAATCCCAGAGACCGAGGCTGCCTCCCCAAGGTCAGGGAAGTTTTTTCCCGGACTTCCCCGAACAGGGAACACCTGTGACTGAAGAGAGCTGCGTGGAGTTGTCTCTCGAGCTCCCCCACGCACTGACAATGGTTCCGGAATCCTGAGCGTGGGGAGGTTCCACCAACGGTCGGCAGCGCGTGGGTTCTAACGGAATGCCTAAGCTCGTCTCCCCTGAGAGTTTTCCTAATGTCTCTGTGCCAGGGAATGCTATGGGTGATTGCAGGCAATCCCAGTGACCGAGGCTGACTCCCCAAGGTCAGGGAAGGTATTTCCCGGACTTCCCCGAACAGGGAACACCTGTGACTGAAGAGAGCTGCATGGAGTTGTCTCTCGAGCTCCCCCACGCACTGACAATGTTTCCGGAATCCTGAGCGTGGGGAGGTTCCACCAACGGTCGGCAGCGCGTGGGTTCTAACGGAAGGCCTAAGCTCGTCTCCCCTGAGGGTTTTCCTAATGTCTCTGTGTCAGGGAATGCTAGGGGTGATTGCAGGATATCCCAGTGACCGAGGCTGCCTCCCCAAGGTAAGGGAAGGTATTTCCCGGACTTCCCCGAACAGGGAACACCTGTAAATGAAGAGAGCTGCGTGGAGTTGTCTCTCGAGCTCCCCCAAGCACTGACAATGGTTCCGGAATCCTGAGCGTGGGGAGGTTCCACCAACGGTCGGCAGCGCGTGGGTTCTAACGGAATGCCTAAGCTCGTCTCCCCTGAGGGTTTTCCTAATGTCTCTGTGCCAGGGAATGCTAGGGGTGATTGCAGGCAATCCCAGTGACCGAGGCTGCCTCCCCAAGGACAGGGAAGTTATTTCCCGGACTTCCCCGAACAGGGAACACCTGTGACTGAAGAGAGCTGCGTGGAGTTGTCTCTCGAGCTCCCCCACGCACTGACAATGATTCCGGAATCCTGAGCGTGGGGAGGTTACACCAACGGTCGGCAGCGCGTGGGTTCTAACGGAATGCTTAAGCTCGTCTCCCCTGAGGGTTTTCCTAATGTCTCTGTGCCAGGGAATGCTAGGGGTGATTGCAGGCAATCCCAGTGCCCGAGGCTGCCTCCCCAAGGTCAGGGAAGATATTTCCCGGACTTCCCCGAACAGGGAACACCTGTGACTGAAGAGAGCTGCGTGGAGTTGTCTCTCGAGCTCCCCCACGCACTGACAATGTTTCCGGAATCCTGAGCGTGGGGAGGTTCCACCAACGATCGGCAGCGCGTGGGTTCTAACGGAATGCCTAAGCTCGTCTCCCCTGAGGGTTTTCCTAATGTCTCTGTGCCAGGGAATGCTAGGGGTGATTGCAGGCAATCCCAGTGACCGAGGTTGCCTCCCCAAGGTCAGGGAAGGGATTTCCCGGACTTCCCCGAACAGGGAACACCTGTGACTGAAGAGAGCTTCGTGGAGTTGTCTCTCGAGCTCCCCCACGCACTGACAATGGTTCCGGAATCCTGAGCGTTTGGAGGTTCCACCAACGGTCGGCAGCGCGTGGGTTCTAACGGAATGCCTAAGCTCGTCTCCCCTGAGGGTTTTCCTAATTTCTCTGTGCCAGGTAATGCTAGGGGTGATTGCAGGCAATCCCAGTGACCGAGGCTGCCTCCCCAAGGTCAGGGAAGTTATTTCCCGGACTTCCGCGAACAGGGAACACCTGTGACTGAAGAGAGCTTCGTGGAGTTGTCTCTCGAGCTCCCCCACGCACTGACAATGGTTCCGGAATCCTGAGCGTGGGGAGGTTCCACCAACGGTCGGCAGCGCGTGGGTTCTATCGGAATGCCTAAGCTCGTCTCCCCTGAGGGTTTTCCTAATGTCTCTGTGCCAGGGAATGCTTGGGGTGATTGCAGGATATCCCAGTTACCGAGGCTGCCTCCCCAAGCTCAGGGAAGGTATTTCCCGGAATTCCCCGAACAGGGAACACCTGTGACTGAAGAGAGCTGCGTGGAGTTGTCTCTCGAGCTCCCCCACGCACTGACAATGGTTCCGGAATCCTGAGCGTGGGGAGGTTCCACCAACGGTCGGCAGCGCTTGGGTTCTAACGGAATGCCTAAGCTCGTCTCCCCTGAGGGTTTTCCTAATGTCTCTGTGCCAGGGAATGCTAGGGGTGATTGCAGGATATCCCAGTGACCGAGGCTGCCTCCCCAAGTTTAGGGAAGGTATTTCCCGGACTTCCCCGAACAGGGAACACCTGTGAATGAAGAGAGCTGCGTGGAGTTGTCTCTCGAGCTCCCCCACGCACTGACAATGTTTCCGGAATCCTGAGCGTGGGGAGGTTTCACCAACGGTCGGCAGCGCGTGGGTTCTAACGGAAGGCCTAAGCTCGTCTCCCCTGAGGGTTTTCCTAATGTCTCTGTGTCAGGGAATGCTAGGGGTGATTGCAGGATATCCCAGTGACCGAGGCTGCCTCCCCAAGGTAAGGGAAGGTATTTCCCGGACTTCCCCGAACAGGGAACACCTGTAAATGAAGAGAGCTGCGTGGAGTTGTCTCTCGAGCTCCCCCAAGCACTGACAATGGTTCCGGAATCCTGAGCGTGGGGAGGTTCCACCAACGGTCGGCAGCGCGTGGGTTCTAACGGAATGCCTAAGCTCGTCTCCCCTGAGGGTTTTCCTAATGTCTCTGTGCCAGGGAATGCTAGGGGTGATTGCAGGCAATCCCAGTGACCGAGGCTGCCTCCCCAAGGACAGGGAAGTTATTTCCCGGACTTCCCCGAACAGGGAACACCTGTGACTGAAGAGAGCTGCGTGGAGTTGTCTCTCGAGCTCCCCCACGCACTGACAATGATTCCGGAATCCTGAGCGTGGGGAGGTTACACCAACGGTCGGCAGCGCGTGGGTTCTAACGGAATGCTTAAGCTCGTCTCCCCTGAGGGTTTTCCTAATGTCTCTGTGCCAGGGAATGCTAGGGGTGATTGCAGGCAATCCCAGTGCCCGAGGCTGCCTCCCCAAGGTCAGGGAAGATATTTCCCGGACTTCCCCGAACAGGGAACACCTGTGACTGAAGAGAGCTGCGTGGAGTTGTCTCTCGAGCTCCCCCACGCACTGACAATGTTTCCGGAATCCTGAGCGTGGGGAGGTTCCACCAACGATCGGCAGCGCGTGGGTTCTAACGGAATGCCTAAGCTCGTCTCCCCTGAGGGTTTTCCTAATGTCTCTGTGCCAGGGAATGCTAGGGGTGATTGCAGGCAATCCCAGTGACCGAGGTTGCCTCCCCAAGGTCAGGGAAGGGATTTCCCGGACTTCCCCGAACAGGGAACACCTGTGACTGAAGAGAGCTTCGTGGAGTTGTCTCTCGAGCTCCCCCACGCACTGACAATGGTTCCGGAATCCTGAGCGTTTGGAGGTTCCACCAACGGTCGGCAGCGCGTGGGTTCTAACGGAATGCCTAAGCTCGTCTCCCCTGAGGGTTTTCCTAATTTCTCTGTGCCAGGGAATGCTAGGGGTGATTGCAGGCAATCCCAGTGACCGAGGCTGCCTCCCCAAGGTCAGGGAAGTTATTTCCCGGACTTCCGCGAACAGGGAACACCTGTGACTGAAGAGAGCTTCGTGGAGTTGTCTCTCGAGCTCCCCCACGCACTGACAATGGTTCCGGAATCCTGAGCGTGGGGAGGTTCCACCAACGGTCGGCAGCGCGTGGGTTCTATCGGAATGCCTAAGCTCGTCTCCCCTGAGGGTTTTCCTAATGTCTCTGTGCCAGGGAATGCTTGGGGTGATTGCAGGATATCCCAGTTACCGAGGCTGCCTCCCCAAGCTCAGGGAAGGTATTTCCCGGAATTCCCCGAACAGGGAACACCTGTGACTGAAGAGAGCTGCGTGGAGTTGTCTCTCGAGCTCCCCCACGCACTGACAATGGTTCCGGAATCCTGAGCGTCGGGAGGTTCCACCAACGGTCGGCAGCGCGTGGATTCTAACGGAATGCCTAAGCTCGTCTCCCCTGAGGGTTTTCCTAATGTCTCTGTGCCAGGGAATGCTAGGGGTGATTGCAGGATATCCCAGTGACCGAGGCTGCCTCCCCAAGGTCAGGGAAGGTATTTCCCGGACTTCGCCGAACAGGGAACACCTGTGACTGAAGAGAGCTGCGTGGAGTTTTCTCTCGAGCTCACCCACGCACTGACAATGGTTCCGGAATCCTGAGCGTGGGGAGGTTCCACCAACGGTCGGCAGCGCGTGGGTTCTAACGGAAGGCCTAAGCTCGTCTCCCCTGAGGATTTTCCTAATGTCTCTGTGCCAGGGAATGCTAGGGGTGATTGCAGGCAATCCCAGTGACCGAGGCTGCCTCCCCAAGGTCAGGGAAGGTATTTCCCGGACTTCCCCGAACAGGGAACACCTGTGAATGAAGAGAGCTGCGTGGAGTTGTCTCTCGAGCTCCCCCACGCACTGACAATGGTTCCGGATTCCTGAGCGTGGGGAGGTTCCTCCAACGGTCGGCAGCGCGTGGGTTCTAACGGAATGCCAAAGCTTGTCTCCCATGAAGGTTTTCCTAATGTCTCTGTGCCAGGGAATGCTTGGGGTGATTGCAGGCAATCCCAGTGACCGAGGCTGCCTCCCCAAGGTCAGGGAAGGTATTTCCCGGACTTCCCCGAACATGGAACACCTGTGACTGAAGAGAGCTGCGTGGAGTTGTCTCTCGAGCTCCCCCACGCACTGACAATGGTTCCGGAATCCTGAGCGTGAGGAGGTTCCACCAACGGTCTGCAGCGCGTGGGTTCTAACGGAATGCCTAAGCTCGTCTCCCCTGAGGGTTTTCCTAATGTCTCTGTGCCAGGGAATGCTAGGGGTGATTGCAGGCAATCCCAGTGCCCGAGGCTGCCTCCCCAAGGTGAGGGAAGGTATTTCCCGGACTTCCCCGAACAGGGAACACCTGTGACTGAAGAGAGCTGCGTGGAGTTGTCTCTCGAGCTCCCCCACGCACTGACAATGTTTCCGGAATCCTGAGCGTGGGGAGGTTCCACCAACGATCGGCAGCGCGTGGGTTCTAACGGAATGCCTAAGCTCGTCTCCCCTGAGGGTTTTCCTAATGTCTCTGTGCCAGGGAATGCTAGGGGTGATTGCAGGCAATCCCAGTGACCGAGGCTGCCTCCCCAAGGTCAGGGAAGGTATTTCCCGGACTTCCCCGAACAGGGAACACCTGTGACTGAAGAGAGCTTCGTGGAGTTGTCTCTCGAGCTCCCCCACGCACTGACAATGGTTCCGGAATCCTGAGCGTGGGGAGGTTCCACCAACGGTCGGCAGCGCGTGGGTTCTAACGGAATGCCTAAGCTCTTCTCCCCTGAGGGTTTTCCTAATGTCTCTGTGCCAGGGAATGCTAGGGGTGATTGCAGGCAATCCCAGTGACCGAGGCTGCCTCCCCAAGGTCAGGGAAGGTATTTCCCAGACTTCCGCGAACAGGGAACACCTGTGACTAAAGAGAGCTTCGTGGAGTTGTCTCTCGAGCTCCCCCACGCACTGACAATGGTTCCGGAATCCTGAGCGTGGGGAGGTTCCACCAACGGTGGGCAGCGCGTGGGTTCTATCGGAATGCCTAAGCTCGTCTCCCCTGAGGGTTTTCCTAATGTCTCTGTGCCAGGGAATGCTTGGGGTGATTGCAGGATATCCCAGTTACCGAGGCTGCCTCCCCAAGCTCAGGGAAGGTATTTCCCGGAATTCCCCGAACAGGGAACACCTGTGACTGAAGAGAGTTGCGTGGAGTTGTCTCTCGAGCTCCCCCACGCACTGACAATGGTTCCGGAATCATGAGCGTGGGGAGGTTCCACCAACGGTCGGCAGCGCGTGGGTTCTAACGGAATGCCTAAGCTCGTCTCCCCTGAGGGTTTTCCTAATGTCTCTGTGCCAGGGAATGCTAGGGGTGTTTGCAGACAATCCCAGTGACCGAGGCTGCCTCCCCAAGGTCAGGGAAGGTATTTCCCGGACTTCCCCGAACAGGGAACACCTGTGACTGAAGAGAGCTGCGTTGAGTTTTCTCTCAAGCTCCCGCACGCACTGACAATGGTTCCGGAATCCTGAGCGTGGGGAGGTTCCACCAACAGTCGGCAGCGCTTGGGTTCTAACGGAATGCCTAAGCTCGTCTCCCCTGAGGGTTTTCCTAATGTCTCTGTGCCAGGGAATGCTAGGGGTGATTGCAGGATATCCCAGTGACCGAGGCTGCCTCCCCAAGGTCAGGGAAGGAATTTCCCGGACTTCCCCGAACAGGGAACACCTGTGACTGAAGAGAGCTGCGTGGAGTTGTCTCTCAAGATCCCCCACGCACTGACAATGGTTCCGGAATCCTGAGCGTGGGGAGGTTCCACCAACGGTCGGCAGCACGTGGGTTCTAATGGAATGCCTAAGCTCGTCTCCCCTGATGGTTTTCCTAATGTCTCTGTGCCAGGGAATGCTAGGGGTGATTGCAGACAATCCCAGTGACCGAGGCTGCCTCCCCAAGGTCAGGGAATGTATTTCCCGGACTTCCCCGAACAGGGAACACCTGTGACTGAAGAGAGCTGCGTTGAGTTTTCTCTCAAGTTCCCCCACGCACTGACAATGGTTCCGGAATCCTGAGCGTGGGGAGGTTCCACCAACGGTTGGCAGCGCTTGGGTTCTAACGGAATGCCTAAGCTCGTCTCCCCTGAGGGTTTTCCTAATGTCTCTGTGCCAGGGAATGCTAGGGGTGATTGCAGGATATCCCAGTGACCGAGGCTGCCTCCCCAATGTCAGGGAAGGTTTTTCACGGACTTCCCCGAACAGGGAACAATTGTGAATGAAGAGAGCTGCGTGGAGTTGTCTCTCGAGCTCCCCCACGCACTGACAATGGTTCCGGAATCCTGAGCGTGGGGAGGTTCCACCAACGGTCGGCAGCGCGTGGGTTCTAACGGAATGCCTAAGCTCGTCTCCCCTGAGGGTTTTCCTAATGTCTCTGTGCCAGGGAATGCTAGGGGTGATTGCAGGATATCCCAGAGACCGAGGCTGCCTCCCCAAGGTCAGGGAAGGTATTTCCCGGACTTCCCAGAACAGGGAACACTTGTGACTGAAGAGAGCTGCGAGGAGTTGTCTCTCGAGCTCCCCCACGCACTGACAATGGTTCCGGAATCCTGAGCGTGGGGAGGTTCCACCAACGGTCGGCAGCGCGTGGGTTCTAACGGAATGCCTAAGCTCGTCTCCCCTGAGGGTTTTCCTAATGTCTCTGTGCCAGGGAATGCTAGGGGTGATTGCAGGCAATCCCAGTGACCGAGGCTGCCTCCCCAAGGTCAGGGAAGGTATTTCCCGGACTTCCCCGAACAGGGAACACCTGTGACTGAAGAGAGCTTCGTGGAGTTGTCTCTCGAGCTCCCCCACGCACTGACAATGGTTCCGGAATCCTGAGCGTTTGGAGGTTCCACCAACGGTCGGCAGCGCGTGGGTTCTAACGGAATGCCTAAGCTCGTCTCCCCTGAGGGTTTTCCTAATTTCTCTGTGCCAGGTAATGCTAGGGGTGATTGCAGGCAATCCCAGTGACCGAGGCTGCCTCCCCAAGGTCAGGGAAGGTATTTCCCGGAATTCCCCGAACAGGGAACACCTGTGACTGAAGAGAGCTGTGTGGAGTTGTCTCTCGATCTCCCCCACGCACTGACAATGGTTCCGGAATCCTGAGCGTGGGGAGGTTCCACCAACGGTCGGCAGCGCTTGGGTTCTAACGGAATGCCTAAGCTCGTCTCCCCTGAGGGTTTTCCTAATGTCTCTGTGCCAGGGAATGCTAGGGGTGATTGCAGGATATCCCAGTGACCGAGGCTGCCTCCCCAAGTTTAGGGAAGGTATTTCCCGGACTTCCCCGAACAGGGAACACCTGTGAATGAAGAGAGCTGCGTGGAGTTGTCTCTCGAGCTCCCCCACGCACTGACAATGTTTCCGGAATCCTGAGCGTGGGGAGGTTTCACCAACGGTCGGCAGCGCGTGGGTTCTAACGGAAGGCCTAAGCTCGTCTCCCCTGAGGGTTTTCCTAATGTCTCTGTGTCAGGGAATGCTAGGGGTGATTGCAGGATATCCCAGTGACCGAGGCTGCCTCCCCAAGGTAAGGGAAGGTATTTCCCGGACTTCCCCGAACAGGGAACACCTGTAAATGAAGAGAGCTGCGTGGAGTTGTCTCTCGAGCTCCCCCAAGCACTGACAATGGTTCCGGAATCCTGAGCGTGGGGAGGTTCCACCAACGGTCGGCAGCGCGTGGGTTCTAACGGAATGCCTAAGCTCGTCTCCCCTGAGGGTTTTCCTAATGTCTCTGTGCCAGGGAATGCTAGGGGTGATTGCAGGCAATCCCAGTGACCGAGGCTGCCTCCCCAAGGACAGGGAAGTTATTTCCCGGACTTCCCCGAACAGGGAACACCTGTGACTGAAGAGAGCTGCGTGGAGTTGTCTCTCGAGCTCCCCCACGCACTGACAATGATTCCGGAATCCTGAGCGTGGGGAGGTTACACCAACGGTCGGCAGCGCGTGGGTTCTAACGGAATGCTTAAGCTCGTCTCCCCTGAGGGTTTTCCTAATGTCTCTGTGCCAGGGAATGCTAGGGGTGATTGCAGGCAATCCCAGTGCCCGAGGCTGCCTCCCCAAGGTCAGGGAAGATATTTCCCGGACTTCCCCGAACAGGGAACACCTGTGACTGAAGAGAGCTGCGTGGAGTTGTCTCTCGAGCTCCCCCACGCACTGACAATGTTTCCGGAATCCTGAGCGTGGGGAGGTTCCACCAACGATCGGCAGCGCGTGGGTTCTAACGGAATGCCTAAGCTCGTCTCCCCTGAGGGTTTTCCTAATGTCTCTGTGCCAGGGAATGCTAGGGGTGATTGCAGGCAATCCCAGTGACCGAGGTTGCCTCCCCAAGGTCAGGGAAGGGATTTCCCGGACTTCCCCGAACAGGGAACACCTGTGACTGAAGAGAGCTTCGTGGAGTTGTCTCTCGAGCTCCCCCACGCACTGACAATGGTTCCGGAATCCTGAGCGTTTGGAGGTTCCACCAACGGTCGGCAGCGCGTGGGTTCTAACGGAATGCCTAAGCTCGTCTCCCCTGAGGGTTTTCCTAATTTCTCTGTGCCAGGGAATGCTAGGGGTGATTGCAGGCAATCCCAGTGACCGAGGCTGCCTCCCCAAGGTCAGGGAAGTTATTTCCCGGACTTCCGCGAACAGGGAACACCTGTGACTGAAGAGAGCTTCGTGGAGTTGTCTCTCGAGCTCCCCCACGCACTGACAATGGTTCCGGAATCCTGAGCGTGGGGAGGTTCCACCAACGGTCGGCAGCGCGTGGGTTCTATCGGAATGCCTAAGCTCGTCTCCCCTGAGGGTTTTCCTAATGTCTCTGTGCCAGGGAATGCTTGGGGTGATTGCAGGATATCCCAGTTACCGAGGCTGCCTCCCCAAGCTCAGGGAAGGTATTTCCCGGAATTCCCCGAACAGGGAACACCTGTGACTGAAGAGAGCTGCGTGGAGTTGTCTCTCGAGCTCCCCCACGCACTGACAATGGTTCCGGAATCCTGAGCGTCGGGAGGTTCCACCAACGGTCGGCAGCGCGTGGATTCTAACGGAATGCCTAAGCTCGTCTCCCCTGAGGGTTTTCCTAATGTCTCTGTGCCAGGGAATGCTAGGGGTGATTGCAGGATATCCCAGTGACCGAGGCTGCCTCCCCAAGGTCAGGGAAGGTATTTCCCGGACTTCGCCGAACAGGGAACACCTGTGACTGAAGAGAGCTGCGTGGAGTTTTCTCTCGAGCTCCCCCACGCACTGACAATGGTTCCGGAATCCTGAGCGTGGGGAGGTTCCACCAACGGTCGGCAGCGCGTGGGTTCTAACGGAAGGCCTAAGCTCGTCTCCCCTGAGGATTTTCCTAATGTCTCTGTGCCAGGGAATGCTAGGGGTGATTGCAGGCAATCCCAGTGACCGAGGCTGCCTCCCCAAGGTCAGGGAAGGTATTTCCCGGACTTCCCCGAACAGGGAACACCTGTGAATGAAGAGAGCTGCGTGGAGTTGTCTCTCGAGCTCCCCCACGCACTGACAATGGTTCCGGATTCCTGAGCGTGGGGAGGTTCCTCCAACGGTCGGCAGCGCGTGGGTTCTAACGGAATGCCAAAGCTTGTCTCCCATGAAGGTTTTCCTAATGTCTCTGTGCCAGGGAATGCTTGGGGTGATTGCAGGCAATCCCAGTGACCGAGGCTGCCTCCCCAAGGTCAGGGAAGGTATTTCCCGGACTTCCCCGAACATGGAACACCTGTGACTGAAGAGAGCTGCGTGGAGTTGTCTCTCGAGCTCCCCCACGCACTGACAATGGTTCCGGAATCCTGAGCGTGGGGAGGTTCCACCAACGGTCTGCAGCGCGTGGGTTCTAACGGAATGCCTAAGCTCGTCTCCCCTGAGGGTTTTCCTAATGTCTCTGTGCCAGGGAATGCTAGGGGTGATTGCAGGCAATCCCAGTGCCCGAGGCTGCCTCCCCAAGGTGAGGGAAGGTATTTCCCGGACTTCCCCGAACAGGGAACACCTGTGACTGAAGAGAGCTGCGTGGAGTTGTCTCTCGAGCTCCCCCACGCACTGACAATGTTTCCGGAATCCTGAGCGTGGGGAGGTTCCACCAACGATCGGCAGCGCGTGGGTTCTAACGGAATGCCTAAGCTCGTCTCCCCTGAGGGTTTTCCTAATGTCTCTGTGCCAGGGAATGCTAGGGGTGATTGCAGGCAATCCCAGTGACCGAGGCTGCCTCCCCAAGGTCAGGGAAGGTATTTCCCGGACTTCCCCGAACAGGGAACACCTGTGACTGAAGAGAGCTTCGTGGAGTTGTCTCTCGAGCTCCCCCACGCACTGACAATGGTTCCGGAATCCTGAGCGTGGGGAGGTTCCACCAACGGTCGGCAGCGCGTGGGTTCTAACGGAATGCCTAAGCTCTTCTCCCCTGAGGGTTTTCCTAATGTCTCTGTGCCAGGGAATGCTAGGGGTGATTGCAGGCAATCCCAGTGACCGAGGCTGCCTCCCCAAGGTCAGGGAAGGTATTTCCCAGACTTCCGCGAACAGGGAACACCTGTGACTAAAGAGAGCTTCGTGGAGTTGTCTCTCGAGCTCCCCCACGCACTGACAATGGTTCCGGAATCCTGAGCGTGGGGAGGTTCCACCAACGGTGGGCAGCGCGTGGGTTCTATCGGAATGCCTAAGCTCGTCTCCCCTGAGGGTTTTCCTAATGTCTCTGTGCCAGGGAATGCTTGGGGTGATTGCAGGATATCCCAGTTACCGAGGCTGCCTCCCCAAGCTCAGGGAAGGTATTTCCCGGAATTCCCCGAACAGGGAACACCTGTGACTGAAGAGAGTTGCGTGGAGTTGTCTCTCGAGCTCCCCCACGCACTGACAATGGTTCCGGAATCATGAGCGTGGGGAGGTTCCACCAACGGTCGGCAGCGCGTGGGTTCTAACGGAATGCCTAAGCTCGTCTCCCCTGAGGGTTTTCCTAATGTCTCTGTGCCAGGGAATGCTAGGGGTGTTTGCAGACAATCCCAGTGACCGAGGCTGCCTCCCCAAGGTCAGGGAAGGTATTTCCCGGACTTCCCCGAACAGGGAACACCTGTGACTGAAGAGAGCTGCGTTGAGTTTTCTCTCAAGCTCCCGCACGCACTGACAATGGTTCCGGAATCCTGAGCGTGGGGAGGTTCCACCAACAGTCGGCAGCGCTTGGGTTCTAACGGAATGCCTAAGCTCGTCTCCCCTGAGGGTTTTCCTAATGTCTCTGTGCCAGGGAATGCTAGGGGTGATTGCAGGATATCCCAGTGACCGAGGCTGCCTCCCCAAGGTCAGGGAAGGAATTTCCCGGACTTCCCCGAACAGGGAACACCTGTGACTGAAGAGAGCTGCGTGGAGTTGTCTCTCAAGATCCCCCACGCACTGACAATGGTTCCGGAATCCTGAGCGTGGGGAGGTTCCACCAACGGTCGGCAGCACGTGGGTTCTAATGGAATGCCTAAGCTCGTCTCCCCTGATGGTTTTCCTAATGTCTCTGTGCCAGGGAATGCTAGGGGTGATTGCAGACAATCCCAGTGACCGAGGCTGCCTCCCCAAGGTCAGGGAATGTATTTCCCGGACTTCCCCGAACAGGGAACACCTGTGACTGAAGAGAGCTGCGTTGAGTTTTCTCTCAAGTTCCCCCACGCACTGACAATGGTTCCGGAATCCTGAGCGTGGGGAGGTTCCACCAACGGTTGGCAGCGCTTGGGTTCTAACGGAATGCCTAAGCTCGTCTCCCCTGAGGGTTTTCCTAATGTCTCTGTGCCAGGGAATGCTAGGGGTGATTGCAGGATATCCCAGTGACCGAGGCTGCCTCCCCAATGTCAGGGAAGGTTTTTCACGGACTTCCCCGAACAGGGAACAATTGTGAATGAAGAGAGCTGCGTGGAGTTGTCTCTCGAGCTCCCCCACGCACTGACAATGGTTCCGGAATCCTGAGCGTGGGGAGGTTCCACCAACGGTCGGCAGCGCGTGGGTTCTAACGGAATGCCTAAGCTCGTCTCCCCTGAGGGTTTTCCTAATGTCTCTGTGCCAGGGAATGCTAGGGGTGATTGCAGGATATCCCAGAGACCGAGGCTGCCTCCCCAAGGTCAGGGAAGGTATTTCCCGGACTTCCCAGAACAGGGAACACTTGTGACTGAAGAGAGCTGCGAGGAGTTGTCTCTCGAGCTCCCCCACGCACTGACAATGGTTCCGGAATCCTGAGCGTGGGGAGGTTCCACCAACGGTCGGCAGCGCGTGGGTTCTAACGGAATGCCTAAGCTCGTCTCCCCTGAGGGTTTTCCTAATGTCTCTGTGCCAGGGAATGCTAGGGGTGATTGCAGGCAATCCCAGTGACCGAGGCTGCCTCCCCAAGGTCAGGGAAGGTATTTCCCGGACTTCCCCGAACAGGGAACACCTGTGACTGAAGAGAGCTGCGTGGAGTTGTCTCTCGAGCTCCCCCACACACTGACAATGGTTCCGGAATCCTGAGCGTGGGGAGGTTCCACCAACGGTCGGCAGCGCGTGGGTTCTAACGGAATGCCTAAGCTCGTCTCCCCTGAGGGTTTTCCTAATGTCTCTGTGCCAGGGAATGCTAGGGGTGATTGCAGGCAATCCCAGTGACCGAGGCTGCCTCCCCAAGGACAGGGAAGTTATTTCCCGGACTTCCCCGAACAGGGAACACCTGTGACTGAAGAGAGCTGCGTGGAGTTGTCTCTCGAGCTCCCCCACGCACTGACAATGATTCCGGAATCCTGAGCGTGGGGAGGTTCCACCAACGGTCGGCAGCGCGTGGGTTCTAACGGAATGCTTAAGCTCGTCTCCCCTGAGGGTTTTCCTAATGTCTCTGTGCCAGGGAATGCTAGGGGTGATTGCAGGCAATCCCAGTGCCCGAGGCTGCCTCCCCAAGGTGAGGGAAGGTATTTCCCGGACTTCCCCGAACAGGGAACACCTGTGACTGAAGAGAGCTGCGTGGAGTTGTCTCTCGAGCTCCCCCACGCACTGACAATATTTCCGGAATCCTGAGCGTGGGGAGGTTCCACCAACGATCGGCAGCGCGTGGGTTCTAACGGAATGCCTAAGCTCGTCTCCCCTGAGGGTTTTCCTAATGTCTCTGTGCCAGGGAATGCTAGGGGTGATTGCAGGCAATCCCAGTGACCGAGGCTGCCTCCCCAAGGTCAGGGAAGGGATTTCCCGGACTTCCCCGAACAGGGAACACCTGTGACTGAAGAGAGCTTCGTGGAGTTGTCTCTCGAGCTCCCCCACGCACTGACAATGGTTCCGGAATCCTGAGCGTGGGGAGGTTCCACCAACGGTCGGCAGCGCGTGGGTTCTAACGGAATGCCTAAGCTCGTCTCCCCTGAGGGTTTTCCTAATGTCTCTGTGCCAGGGAATGCTAGGGGTGATTGCAGGCAATCCCAGTGACCGAGGCTGCCTCCCCAAGGTCAGGGAAGGTATTTCCCGGACTTCCGCGAACAGGGAACACCTGTGACTGAAGAGAGCTTCGTGGAGTTGTCTCTCGAGCTCCCCCACGCACTGACAATGGTTCCGGAATCCTGAGCGTGGAGAGGTTCCACCAACGGTGGGCAGCGCGTGGGTTCTATCGGAATGCCTAAGCTCGTCTCCCCTGAGGGTTTTCCTAATGTCTCTGTGCCAGGGAATGCTTGGGGTGATTGCAGGATATCCCAGTTACCGAGGCTGCCTCCCCAAGCTCAGGGAAGGTATTTCCCGGAATTCCCCGAACAGGGAACACCTGTGACTGAAGAGAGCTGCGTGGAGTTGTCTCTCGAGCTCCCCCACGCACTGACAATGGTTCCGGAATCCTGAGCGTGGGGAGGTTCCACCAACGGTCGGCAGCGCGTGGGTTCTAACGGAATGCCTAAGCTCGTCTCCCCTGAGGGTTTTCCTAATGTCTCTGTGCCAGGGAATGCTAGGGGTGATTGCAGACAATCCCAGTGACCGAGGCTGCCTCCCCAAGGTCAGGGAAAGTATTTCCCGGACTTCCCCGAACAGGGAACACCTGTGACTGAAGAGAGCTGCGTTGAGTTTTCTCTCAAGCTCCCGCACGCACTGACAATGGTTCCGGAATCCTGAGCGTGGGGAGGTTCCACCAACAGTCGGCAGCGCTTGGGTTCTAACGGAATGCCTAAGCTCGTCTCCCCTGAGGATTTTCCTAATGTCTCTGTGCCAGGGAATGCTAGGGGTGATTTCAGGATATCCCAGTGACCGAGGCTGCCTCCCCAAGGTCAGGGAATGTATTTCCCGGACTTCCCCGAACAGGGAACACCTGTGAATGAAGAGAGCTGCGTGGAGTTGTCTCTCGAGCTCCCCCACGCACTGACAATGTTTTCGGAATCCTGAGCGTGGGGAGGTTCCACCAACGGTCGGCAGCGCGTGGGTTCTAACGGAATGCAAAAGCTTGTCTCCCCTGAAGGTTTTCCTAATGTCTCTGTGCCAGGGAATGCTAGGGGTGATTGCAGGCAATCCCAGTGACCGAGGCTGCCTCCCCAAGGTCAGGGAAGTTATTTCCCGGACTTCCCCGAACAGGGAACACCTGTGACTGAAGATAGCTGCGTGGAGTAGTCTCTCGAGCTCCCCCACGCACTGACAATGGTTCCGGAATCCTGAGTGTGGGGAGGTTCCACCAACGGTCGGCAGCGCGTGGGTTCTAACGGAATGCCTATGCTCGTCTCCCCTGAGGTTTTTCCTAATGTCTCTGTGCCAGGGAATGCTAGGGGTGATTGCAGGATATCCCAGTGACCGAGGCTGCCTCCCCAAGGTCAGGGAAGGAATTTCTCGGACTTCCCCTAACAGGGAACACCTGTGACTGAAGAGAGCTGCGTGGAGTTGTCTCTCGAGCTCCCCCACGCACTGACAATGGTTCCGGAATCCTGAGCGTGGGGAGGTTCCACCAACGGTCGGCAGCGCGTGGGTTCTAACGGAATGCCTAAGCTCGTCTCCCCTGATGATTTTCCTAATGTCTCTGTGCCAGGGAATGCTAGGGGTGATTGCAGACAATCCCAGTGACCGAGGCTGCCTCCCCAAGGTCAGGGAAGGTATTTCCCGGACTTCCCCGAACAGGGAACACCTGTGACTGAAGAGAGCTGCGTTGAGTTTTCTCTCAAGTTCCCCCACGCACTGACAATGGTTCCGGAATCCTGAGCGTGGGGAGGTTCCACCAACGGTCGGCAGCGCTTGGGTTCTAACGGAATGCCAAAGCTCGTCTCCCCTGAGGGTTTTCCTAATGTCTCTGTGCCAGGGAATGCTAGGGGTGATTGCAGGATATCCCAGTGACCGAGGCTGCCTCCCCAAGGTCAGGGAAGGTTTTTCACGGACTTCCCCGAACAGGGAACAATTGTGAATGAAGAGAGCTGCGTGGAGTTGTCTCTCGAGCTCCCCCACGCACTGACAATGGTTCCGGAATCCTGAGCGTGGGGAGGTTCCACCAACGGTCGGCAGCGCGTGGGTTCTAACGGAATGCCTAAGCTCGTCTCCCCTGAGGGTTTTCCTAATGTCTCTGTGCCAGGGAATGCTAGGGGTGATTGCAGGATATCCCAGTGACCGAGGCTGCCTCCCCAAGGTCAGGGAAGGTATTTCCCGGACTTCCCCGAACAGGGAACACTTGTGACTGAAGAGAGCTGCGAGGAGTTTTCTCTCGAGCTCCCCCACGCACTGACAATGGTTCCGGAATCCTGAGCGTGGGGAGGTTCCACCAACGGTCGGCAGCGCGTGGGTTCTAACGGAATGCCTAATCTCGTCTCCCCTGAGGGTTTTCCTAATGTCTCTGTGCCAGGGAATGCTAGGGGTGATTGCAGGATATCCCAGTGACCGAGGCTGCCTCCCCAAGGTCAGGGAAGTTATTTCCCGGACTTCCCCGAACAGGGAACACCTGTGACTGAAGAGAGCTGCGTGGAGTTGTCTCTCGAGCTCCCCCACGCACTGACAATGTTTTCGGAATCCTGAGCGTGGGGAGGTTCCACCAACGGTCGGCAGCGCGTGGGTTCTAACGGAATGCCTAAGCTCGTCTCCCCTGAGGGTTTTCCTAATGTCTCTGTGCCAGGGAATGCTAGGGGTGATTGCAGGCAATCCCAGTGTCCGTGGCTGCCTCCCCAAGGTCAGGGAAGGTATTTCCCGGACTTCCCCGAACAGGGAACACCTGTGACTGAAGAGAGCTGCATGGAGTTGTCTCTCGAGCTCCCCCACGCACTGACAATGTTTCCGGAATCCTGAGCGTGGGGAGGTTCCACCAACGGTCGGCAGCGCGTGGGTTCTAACGGAAGGCCTAAGCTCGTCTCCCCTGAGGGTTTTCCTAATGTCTCTGTGTCAGGGAATGCTAGGGGTGATTGCAGGATATCCCAGTGACCGAGGCTGCCTCCCCAAGGTAAGGGAAGTTATTTCCCGGACTTCCCCGAACAGGGAACACCTGTGAATGAAGAGAGCTGCGTGGAGTTGTCTCTCGAGCTCCCCCACGCACTGACAATGTTTTCGGAATCCTGAGCGTGGGGAGGTTCCACCAACGGTCGGCAGCGCGTGGGTTCTAACGGAATGCCTAAGCTCGTCTCCCCTGAGGGTTTTCCTAATGTCTCTGTGCCAGGGAATGCTAGGGGTGATTGCAGGCAATCCCAGTGACCGAGGCTGCCTCCCCAAGGACAGGGAAGTTATTTCCCGGACTTCCCCGAACAGGGAACACCTGTGACTGAAGAGAGCTGCGTGGAGTTGTCTCTCGAGCTCCCCCACGCACTGACAATGGTTCCGGAATCCTGAGTGTGGGGAGGTTCCACCAACGGTCGGCAGCGCGTGGGTTCTAACGGAATGCCTAAGCTCGTCTCCCCTGAGGGTTTTCCTAATGTCTCTGTGCCAGGGAATGCTAGGGGTGATTGCAGGATATCCCAGTGACCGAGGCTGCCTCCCCAAGGTCAGGGAAGGAATTTCCCGGACTTCCCCGAACAGGGAACACCTGTGACTGAAGAGAGCTGCGTGGAGATGCCTCTCGAGCTCCCCCACGCACTGACAATGGTTCCGGAATCCTGAGAGTGGGGAGGTTCCACCAACGGTCGGCAGCGCTTGGGTTCTAACGGAATGCCTAAGCTCGATTCCCCTGAGGTTTTTTCTAATGTCTCTGTGCCAGGGAATGCTAGGTGTGATTGCAGGACATCCCAGTTACCGAGGCTGCCTCCCCAAGCTCAGGGAAGTTATTTCCCGGAATTCCCCGAACAGGGAACACCTGTGACTGAAGAGAGCTGCGTGGAGTTGTCTCTCGAGCTCCCCCACGCACTGACAATGGTTCCGGAATCCTGAGCGTGGGGAGGTTCCACCAACGGTCGGCAGCGCGTGGGTTCTAACGGAATGCCTAAGCTCGTCTCCCCTGAGGGTTTTCCTAATGTCTCTGTGCCAGGGAATGCTAGGGGTGAATGCAGACAATCCCAGTGACCGAGGCTGCCTCCCCAAGGTCAGGGAAGTTATTTCCCGGACTTCCCCGAACAGGGAACACCTGTGAATGAAGAGAGCTGCGTTGAGTTTTCTCTCAAGTTCCCCCACGCACTGACAATGGTTCCGGAATCCTGAGCGTGGGGAGGTTCCACCAACGGTCGACAGCGTTTGGGTTCTAACGGAATGCCTAAGCTCGACTCCCCTGAGGGTTTTCCTAATGTCTCTGTGCCAGGGAATGCTAGGGGTGATTGCAGGATATCCCAGTGACCGAGGCTGCCTCCCCAAGTTCAGGGAAGGTATTTCCCGGACTTCCCCGAACAGGGAACACCTGTGAATGAAGAGAGCTGCGTGGAGTTGTCTCTCGAGCTCCCCCACGCACTGACAATGGTTCCGGAATCCTGAGCGTGGGGAGGTTCCACCAACGGTCGGCAGCGCGTGGGTTCTAACGGAATGCCTAAGCTCGTCTCCCCTGAGGGTTTTCCTAATGTCTCTGTGCCAGGGAATGCTAGGGGTGATTGCAGGATATCCCAGTGACCGAGGCTGCCTCCCCAAGGTCAGTGAAGGTATTTCCCGGACTTCCCCGAACAGGGAACACTTGTGACTGAAGAGAGCTGCGAGGAGTTGTCTCTCGAGCTCCCCCACGCACTGACAATGGTTCCGGAATCCTGAGCGTGGGGAGGTTCCACCAACGGTCGGCAGCGCGTGGGTTGTAACGGAATGCCTAAGCTCGTCTCCCCTGAGGGTTTTCCTAATGTCTCTGTGCCAGGGAATGCTAGGGGTGATTGCAGGATATCCCAGTGACCGAGGCTGCCTCCCCAAGGTCAGGGAAGTTATTTCCCGGACTTCCCCGAACAGGGAACACCTGTGACTGAAGAGAGCTGCGTGGAGTTGTCTCTCGAGCTCCCCCACGCACTGACAATGTTTTCGGAATCCTGAGCGTGGGGAGGTTCCACCAACGGTCGGCAGCGCGTGGGTTCTAACGGAATGCCTAAGCTCGTCTCCCCTGAGGGTTTTCCTAATGTCTCTGTGCCAGGGAATGCAAGGGGTGATTGCAGGATATCCCAGTGACCGAGGCTGCCTCCCCAAGGTCAGGGAAGGTATTTCCCGGACTTCGCCGAACATGGAACACCTGTGACTGAAGAGAGCTGCGTGGAGTTGTCTCTCGAGCTCCCCCACGCACTGACAATGGTTCCGGAATCCTGAGCGTGGGGAGGTTCCACCAACGGTCGGCAGCGCGTGGGTTCTAACGGAAGGCCTAAGCTCGTCTCCCCTGAGGGTTTTCCTAATGTCTATGTGCCAGGGAATGCTAGGGGTGATTGCAGGCAATCCCAGTGACCGAGGCTGCCTCCCCAAGGTCAGGGAAGGTATTTCCAGGACTTCCCCGAACAGGGAACACCTGTGACTGAAGAGAGCTGCATGGAGTTGTCTCTCGAGCTCCCCCACGCACTGACAATGTTTCCGGAATCCTGAGCGTGGGGAGGTTCCACCAACGGTCGGCAGCGCGTGGGTTCTAACGGAAGGCCTAAGCTCGTCTCCCCTGAGGGTTTTCCTAATGTCTCTGTGTCAGGGAATGCTAGGGGTGATTGCAGGATATCCCAGTGACCGAGGCTGCCTCCCCAAGGTAAGGGAAGGTATTTCCCGGACTTCCCCGAACAGGGAACACCTGTGAATGAAGAGAGCTGCGTGGAGTTGTCTCTCGAGCTCCCCCACGCACTGACAATGGTTCCGGAATCCTGAGCGTGGGGAGGTTCCACCAACGGTCGGCAGCGCGTGGGTTCTAACGGAATGCCTAAGCTCGTCTCCCCTGAGGGTTTTCCTAATGTCTCTGTGCCAGGGAATGCTAGGGGTGATTGCAGGCAATCCCAGTGACCGAGGCTGCCTCCCCAAGGACAGGGAAGTTATTTCCCGGACTTCCCCGAACAGGGAACACCTGTGACTGAAGAGAGCTGCGTGGAGTTGTCTCTCGAGCTCCCCCACGCACTGACAATGATTCCGGAATCCTGAGCGTGGGGAGGTTCCACCAACGGTCGGCAGCGCGTGGGTTCTAACGGAATGCTTAAGCTCGTCTCCCCTGAGGGTTTTCCTAATGTCTCTGTGCCAGGGAATGCTAGGGGTGATTGCAGGCAATCCCAGTGCCCGAGGCTGCCTCCCCAAGGTCAGGGAAGGTTTTTCCTGGACTTCCCCGAACAGGGAACACCTGTGACTGAAGAGAGCTGCGTGGAGTTGTCTCTCGAGCTCCCCCACGCACTGACAATGTTTCCGGAATCCTGAGCGTGGGGAGGTTCCACCAACGGTCGGCAGCGCGTGGGTTCTAACGGAATGCCTAAGCTCGTCTCCCCTGAGGGTTTTCCTAATGTCTCTGTGCCAGGGAATGCTAGGGGTGATTGCAGGATATCCCAGTGACCGAGGCTGCCTCCCCAAGGTCAGGGAAGTTATTTCCCGGACTTCCCCGAACAGGGAACACCTGTGACTGAAGAGAGCTGCGTGGAGTTGTCTCTCGAGCTCCCCCACGCACTGACAATGTTTTCGGAATCCTGAGCGTGGGGAGGTTCCACCAACGGTCGGCAGCGCGTGGGTTCTAACGGAATGCCTAAGCTCGTCTCCCCTGAGGGTTTTCCTAATGTCTCTGTGCCAGGGAATGCTAGGGGTGATTGCAGGATATCCCAGTGACCGAGGCTGCCTCCCCAAGGTCAGGGAAAGTATTTCCCGGACTTCGCCGAACAGGGAACACCTGTGACTGAAGAGAGCTGCGTGGAGTTGTCTCTCGAGCTCCCCCACGCACTGACAATGGTTCCGGAATCCTGAGCGTGGGGAGGTTCCACCAACGGTCGGCAGCGCGTGGGTTCTAACGGAAGGCCTAAGCTCGTCTCCCCTGAGGGTTTTCCTAATGTCTATGTGCCAGGGAATGCTAGGGGTGATTGCAGGCAATCCCAGTGACCGAGGCTGCCTCCCCAAGGTCAGGGAAGGTATTTCCAGGACTTCCCCGAACAGGGAACACCTGTGACTGAAGAGAGCTGCGTGGAGTTGTCTCTCGAGCTTCCCCACGCACTGACAATGGTTTCGGAATCCTGAGCGTGGGGAGGTTCCTCCAACGGTCGGCAGCGCGTGGGTTCTAACGGAATGCCAAAGCTTGTCTCCCCTGAAGGTTTTCCTAATGTCTCTGTGCCAGGGAATGCTTGGGGTGATTGCAGGCAATCCCAGTGACCGAGGTTGCCTCCCCAAGGTCAGGGAAGGTATTTCCCGGACTTCCCCGAACAGGGAATACCTGTGAATGAAGAGAGCTGCGTGGAGTTGTCTCTCGAGCTCCCCCACGCACTGACAATGGTTCCGGAATCCTGAGCGTGGGGAGGTTCCACCAACGGTCGGCAGCGCGTGGGTTCTAACGGAATGCCTAAGCTCGCCTCCCCTGAGGGTTTTCCTAAGGTCTCTGTGCCAGGGAATGCTAGGGGTGATTGCAGGATATCCCAGTGACCGAGGCTGCCTCCCCAAGGTCAGGGAAGTTATTTCCCGGACTTCCCCGAACAGGGAACACCTGTGACTGAAGAGAGCTGCGTGGAGTTGTCTCTCGAGCTCCCCCACGCACTGACAATGTTTTCGGAATCCTGAGCGTGGGGAGGTTCCACCAACGGTCGGCAGCGCGTGGGTTCTAACGGAATGCCTAAGCTCGTCTCCCCTGAGGGTTTTCCTAATGTCTCTGTGCCAGGGAATGCTAGGGGTGATTGCAGGATATCCCAGTGACCGAGGCTGCCTCCCCAAGGTCAGGGAAGTTATTTCCCGGACTTCGCCGAACAGGGAACACCTGTGACTGAAGAGAGCTGCGTGGAGTTGTCTCTCGAGCTCCCCCACGCACTGACAATGGTTCCGGAATCCTGAGCGTGGGGAGGTTCCACCAACGGTCGGCAGCGCGTGGGTTCTAACGGAAGGCCTAAGCTCGTCTCCCCTGAGGGTTTTCCTAATGTCTATGTGCCAGGGAATGCTAGGGGTGATTGCAGGCAATCCCAGTGACCGAGGCTGCCTCCCCAAGGTCAGGGAAGGTATTTCCAGGACTTCCCCGAACAGGGAACACCTGTGAATGAAGAGAGCTGCGTGGAGTTGTCTCTCGAGCTCCCCCACGCACTGACAATGGTTCCGGAATCCTGAGCGTGGGGAGGTTCCACCAACGGTCGGCAGCGCGTGGGTTCTAACGGAATGCCTAAGCTCGTCTCCCCTGAGGGTTTTCCTAATGTCTCTGTGCCAGGGAATGCTAGGGGTGATTGCAGGCAATCCCAGTGACCGAGGCTGCCTCCCCAAGGACAGGGAAGTTATTTCCCGGACTTCCCCGAACAGGGAACACCTGTGACTGAAGAGAGCTGCGTGGAGTTGTCTCTCGAGCTCCCCCACGCACTGACAATGATTCTGGAATCCTGAGCGTGGGGAGGTTCCACCAACGGTCGGCAGCGCGTGGGTTCTAACGGAATGCTTAAGCTCGTCTCCCCTGAGGGTTTTCCTAATGTCTCTGTGCCAGGGAATGCTAGGGGTGATTGCAGGCAATCCCAGTGCCCGAGGCTGCCTCCCCAAGGTCAGGGAAGGTATTTCCCGGACTTCCCCGAACAGGGAACACCTGTGACTGAAGAGAGCTGCGTGGAGTTGTCTCTCGAGCTCCCCCACGCACTGACAATGTTTCCGGAATCCTGAGCGTGGGGAGGTTCCACCAACGGTCGGCAGCGCGTGGGTTCTAACGGAATGCCTAAGCTCGTCTCCCCTGAGGGTTTTCCTAATGTCTCTGTGCCAGGGAATGCTAGGGGTGATTGCAGGATATCCCAGTGACCGAGGCTGCCTCCCCAAGGTCAGGGAAGTTATTTCCCGGACTTCCCCGAACAGGGAACACCTGTGACTGAAGAGAGCTGCGTGGAGTTGTCTCTCGAGCTCCCCCACGCACTGACAATGTTTTCGGAATCCTGAGCGTGGGGAGGTTCCACCAACGGTCGGCAGCGCGTGGGTTCTAACGGAATGCCTAAGCTCGTCTCCCCTGAGGGTTTTCCTAATGTCTCTGTGCCAGGGAATGCTAGGGGTGATTGCAGGATATCCCAGTGACCGAGGCTGCCTCCCCAAGGTCAGGGAAGGTATTTCCCGGACTTCGCCGAACAGGGAACACCTGTGACTGAAGAGAGCTGCGTGGAGTTGTCTCTCGAGCTCCCCCACGCACTGACAATGGTTCCGGAATCCTGAGCGTGGGGAGGTTCCACCAACGGTCGGCAGCGCGTGGGTTCTAACGGAAGGCCTAAGCTCGTCTCCCCTGAGGGTTTTCCTAATGTCTCTGTGCCAGGGAATGCTAGGGGTGATTGCAGGCAATCCCAGTGTCCGTGGCTGCCTCCCCAAGTTCAGGGAAGGTATTTCCCGGACTTCCCCGAACAGGGAACACCTGTGACTGAAGAGAGCTGCATGGAGTTGTCTCTCGAGCTCCCCCACGCACTGACAATGTTTCCGGAATCCTGAGCGTGGGGAGGTTCCACCAACGGTCGGCAGCGCGTGGGTTCTAACGGAAGGCCTAAGCTCGTCTCCCCTGAGGGTTTTCCTAATGTCTCTGTGTCAGGGAATGCTAGGGGTGATTGCAGGATATCCCAGTGACCGAGGCTGCCTCCCCAAGGTAAGGGAAGTTATTTCCCGGACTTCCCCGAACAGGGAACACCTGTGAATGAAGAGAGCTGCGTGGAGTTGTCTCTCGAGCTCCCCCACGCACTGACAATGGTTCCGGAATCCTGAGCGTGGGGAGGTTCCACCAACGGTCGGCAGCGCGTGGGTTCTAACGGAATGCCTAAGCTCGTCTCCCCTGAGGGTTTTCCTAATGTCTCTGTGCCAGGGAATGCTAGGGGTGATTGCAGGCAATCCCAGTGACCGAGGCTGCCTCCCCAAGGACAGGGAAGTTATTTCCCGGACTTCCCCGAACAGGGAACACCTGTGACTGAAGAGAGCTGCGTGGAGTTGTCTCTCGAGCTCCCCCACGCACTGACAATGGTTCCGGAATCCTGAGTGTGGGGAGGTTCCACCAACGGTCGGCAGCGCGTGGGTTCTAACGGAATGCCTAAGCTCGTCTCCCCTGAGGGTTTTCCTAATGTCTCTGTGCCAGGGAATGCTAGGGGTGATTGCAGGATATCCCAGTGACCGAGGCTGCCTCCCCAAGGTCAGGGAAGGAATTTCCCGGACTTCCCCGAACAGGGAACACCTGTGACTGAAGAGAGCTGCGTGGAGATGCCTCTCGAGCTCCCCCACGCACTGACAATGGTTCCGGAATCCTGAGAGTGGGGAGGTTCCACCAACGGTCGGCAGCGCTTGGGTTCTAACGGAATGCCTTAGCTCGATTCCCCTGAGGTTTTTTCTAATGTCTCTGTGCCAGGGAATGCTAGGGGTGATTGCAGGACATCCCAGTTACCGAGGCTGCCTCCCCAAGCTCAGGGAAGTTATTTCCCGGAATTCCCCGAACAGGGAACACCTGTGAATGAAGAGAGCTGCGTGGAGTTTTCTCTCGAGCTCCCCCACGCACTGACAATGGTTCCGGAATCCTGAGCGTGGGGAGGTTCCACCAACGGTCGGCAGCGCGTGGGTTCTAACGGAATGCCTAAGCTCGTCTCCCCTGAGTGTTTTCCTAATGTCTCTGTGCCAGGGAATGCTAGGGGTGAATGCAGACAATCCCAGTGACCGAGGCTGCCTCCCCAAGGTCAGGGAAGTTATTTCCCGGACTTCCCCGAACAGGGAACACCTGTGACTGAAGAGAGCTGCGTTGAGTTTTCTCTCAAGTTCCCCCACGCACTGACAATGGTTCCGGAATCCTGAGCGTGGGGAGGTTCCACCAACGGTCGGCAGCGCGTGGGTTCTAACGGAATGCCTAAGCTCGTCTCCCCTGAGGGTTTTCCTAATGTCTCTGTGCCAGGGAATGCTCGGGGTGATTGCAGGATATCCCAGTGACCGAGGCTGCCTCCCCAAGGTCAGTGAAGGTATTTCCCGGACTTCCCCGAACAGGGAACACTTGTGACTGAAGAGAGCTGCGAGGAGTTGTCTCTCGAGCTCCCCCACGCACTGACAATGGTTCCGGAATCCTGAGCGTGGGGAGGTTCCACCAACGGTCGGCAGCGCGTGGGTTCTAACGGAATGCCTAAGCTCGTCTCCCCTGAGGGTTTTCCTAATGTCTCTGTGCCAGGGAATGCTAGGGGTGATTGCAGGATATCCCAGTGACCGAGGCTGCCTCCCCAAGGTCAGGGAAGTTATTTCCCGGACTTCCCCGAACAGGGAACACCTGTGACTGAAGAGAGCTGCGTGGAGTTGTCTCTCGAGCTCCCCCACGCACTGACAATGTTTTCGGAATCCTGAGCGTGGGGAGGTTCCACCAACGGTCGGCAGCGCGTGGGTTCTAACGGAATGCCTAAGCTCGTCTCCCCTGAGGGTTTTCCTAATGTCTCTGTGCCAGGGAATGCTAGGGGTGATTGCAGGATATCCCAGTGACCGAGGCTGCCTCCCCAAGGTCAGGGAAGGTATTTCCCGGACTTCGCCGAACAGGGAAGACCTGTGACTGAAGAGAGCTGCGTGGAGTTGTCTCTCGAGCTCCCCCACGCACTGACAATGGTTCCGGAATCCTGAGCGTGGGGAGGTTCCACCAACGGTCGGCAGCGCGTGGGTTCTAACGGAAGGCCTAAGCTCGTCTCCCCTGAGGGTTTTCCTAATGTCTATGTGCCAGGGAATGCTAGGGGTGATTGCAGGCAATCCCAGTGACCGAGGCTGCCTCCCCAAGGTCAGGGAAGTTATTTCCAGGACTTCCCCGAACAGGGAACACCTGTGAATGAAGAGAGCTGCGTGGAGTTGTCTCTCGAGCTCCCCCACGCACTGACAATGGTTCCGGAATCCTGAGCGTGGGGAGGTTCCTCCAACGGTCGGCAGCGCGTGGGTTCTAACGGAATGCCAAAGCTTGTCTCCCCTGAAGGTTTTCCTAATGTCTCTGTGCCAGGGAATGCTTGGGGTGATTGCAGGCAATCCCAGTGACCGAGGCTGCCTCCCCAAGGTCAGGGAAGGTATTTCCCGGACTTCCCCGAACATGGAACACCTGTGACTGAAGAGAGCTGCGTGGAGTTGTCTCTCGAGCTCCCCCACGCACTGACAATGGTTCCGGAATCCTGAGCGTGGGGAGGTTCCACCAACGGTCGGCAGAGCGTGGGTTCTAACGGAATGCCTAAGCTCGTCTCCCCTGAGGGTTTTCCTAATGTCTCTGTGCCAGGGAATGCTAGGGGTGATTGCAGGCAATCCCAGTGTCCGTGGTTGCCTCCCCAAGGTCAGGGAAGGTATTTCCCGGACTTCCCCGAACAGGGAACACCTGTGACTGAAGAGAGCTGCATGGAGTTGTCTCTCGAGCTCCCCCACGCACTGACAATGGTTCAGGAATCCTGAGCGTGGGGAGGTTCCACCAACGGTCGGCAGCGCGTGGGTTCTAACGGAATGCCTAAGCTCGTCTCCCCTGAGGGTTTTCCTAATGTCTCTGTGCCAGGGAATGCTAGGGGTGATTGCAGGCAATCCCAGTGCCCGAGACTGCCTCCCCAAGGTCAGGGAAGGTATTTCCCGGACTTCCGCGAACAGGGAACACCTGTGACTGAAGAGAGCTGCGTGGAGTTGTCTCTCGAGCTCCCCCACGCACTGACAATGTTTCCGTAATCCTGAGCGTGGGGAGGTTCCACCAACGATCGGCAGCGCGTGGGTTCTAACGGAATGCCTAAGCTCGTCTCCCCTGAGGGTTTTCCTAATGTCTCTGTGCCAGGGAATGCTAGGGGTGATTGCAGGCAATCCCAGTGACCGAGGCTGCCTCCCCAAAGTCAGGGAAGGGATTTCCCGGACTTCCCCGAACAGGGAACACCTGTGACTGAAGAGAGCTTCATGGAGTTGTCTCTCGAGCTCCCCCACGCACTGACAATGGTTCCGGATTCCTGAGCGTGGGGAGGTTCCACCAACGGTCGGCAGCGCGTGGGTTCTATCGGAATGCCTAAGCTCGTCTCCCCTGAGGGTTTTCCTAATGTCTCTGTGCCAGGGAATGCTTGGGGTGATTGCAGGATATCCCAGTTACCGAGGCTGCCTCCCCAAGGTCAGGGAAGGTATTTCCCGGACTTCCCCGAACAGGGAACACCTGTGACTGAAGAGAGCTTCGTTGAGTTTTCTCTCAAGCTCCCGCACGCACTGACAATGGTTCCGGAATCCTGAGCGTGGGGAGGTTCCACCAACAGTCGGCAGCGCTTGGGTTCTAACGGAATGCCTAAGCTCGTCTCCCCTGAGGGTTTTCATAATGTCTCTGTGCCAGGGACTGCTAGGGGTGATTTCAGGATATCCCAGTGACCGAGGCTGCCTCCCCAAGGTCAGGGAATGTATTTCCCGGACTTCCCCGAACAGGGAACACCTGTGAATGAAGAGAGCTGCGTGGAGTTGTCTCTCGAGCTCCCCCACGCACTGACAATGTTTCCGGAATCCTGAGCGTGGGGAGGTTCCACCAATGGTCGGCAGCGCGTGGGTTCTAACGGAATGCAAAAGCTCGTCTCCCCTGAAGGTTTTCCTAATGTCTCTGTTCCAGGGAATGCTAGGGGTGATTGCAGGCAATCCCAGTGACCGAGGCTGCCTCCCCAATGTCAGGGAAGTTATTTCCCGGACTTCCCCGAACAGGGAACAGCTGTGACTGAAGAGAGCTGCGTGGAGTAGTCTCTCGAGCTCCCCCACGCACTGACAATGGTTCCGGAATCCTGAGCGTGGGGAGGTTCCACCAACGGTCGTCAGCGCGTGGGTTCTAACGGAATGCCTAAGCTCGTCTCCCCTGAGGGTTTTCCTAATGTCTCTGTGCCAGGGAATGCAAGGGGTGATTGCAGGATATCCCAGTGACCGAGGCTGCCTCCCCAAGGTCAGGGAAGGTTTTTCACGGACTTCCCCGAACAGGGAACAATTGTGAATGAAGAGAGCTGCGTGGAGTTGTCTCTCGAGCTCCCCCACGCACTGACAATGGTTCCGGAATCCTGAGCGTGGGGAGGTTCCACCAACGGTCGGCAGCGCGTGGGTTCTAACGAAATGCCTAAGCTCGTCTCCCCTGAGGGTTTTCCTAATGTCTCTGTGCCAGGGAATGCTAGGGGTGATTGCAGGATATCCCAGTGACCGAGGCTGCCTCCCCAAGTTCAGGGAAGGTATTTCCCGGACTTCCCCGAACAGGGAACACTTGTGACTGAAGAGAGCTGCGAGGAGTTGTCTCTCGAGCTCCCCCACGCACTGACAATGGTCCCGGAATCCTGAGCGTGGGGAGGTTCCACCAACGGTCGGCAGCGCGTGGGTTCTAACGGAATGCCTAAGCTCGTCTCCCCTGAGGGTTTTCCTAATATCTCTGTGCCAGGGAATGCTAGGGGTGATTGCAGGCAATCCCAGTGACCGAGGCTGCCTCCCCAAGGTCAGGGAAGGTATTTCCCGGACTTCCCCGAACAGGGAACACCTGTGACTGAAGAGAGCTTCGTGGAGTTGTCTCTCGAGATCCCCCACGCACTGACAATGGTTCCGGAATCCTGAGTTTGGGGAGGTTCCACCAACGGTCGGCAGCGGTTGGGTTCTAACGGAATGCCTAAGCTCGTCTCCCCTGAGGGTTTTCCTAATGTCTCTGTGCCAGGGAATGCTAGGGGTGATTGCAGGCAATCCCAGTGACCGAGGCTGCCTCCCCAAGGTCAGGGAAGGTATTTCCCGGACTTCCGCGAACAGGGAACACCTGTGACTGAAGAGAGCTTCGTGGAGTTGTCTCTCGAGCTCCCCCACGCACTGACAATGGTTCCGGAATCCTGAGCGTGGGGAGGTTCCACCAACTGTCGGCAGCGCGTGGGTTCTATCGGAATGCCTAAGCTCGTCTCCCCTGAGGGTTTTCCTAATGTCTCTGTGCCAGGGAATGCTTGGGGTGATTGCAGGATATCCCAGTTACCGAGGCTGCGTCCCCAAGCTCAGGGAAGGTATTTCCCGGAATTCCCCGAACAGGGAACACCTGTGACTGAAGAGAGCTGCGTGGAGTTGTCTCTCGAGCTCCCCCACGCACTGACAATGGTTCCGGAATCCTGAGCGTGGGGAGGTTCCACCAACGGTCGGCAGCGCGTGGGTTCTAACGGAATGCCTAAGCTCGTCTCCCCTGAGGGTTTTCCTAATGTCTATGTGCCAGGGAATGCTAGGGGTGATTGCAGGCAATCCCAGTGACCGAGGCTGCCTCCCCAAGGTCAGGGAAGGTATTTCCCGGACTTCCCCGAACAGGGAAAACCTGTGACTGAAGAGAGCTGCGTTGAGTTTTCTCTCAAGCTCCCGCACGCACTGACAATGATTCCGGAATCCTGAGCGTGGGGAGGTTCCACCAACAGTCGGCAGCGCTTGGGTTCTAACGGAATGCCTAAGCTCGTCTCCCCTGAGGGTTTTCCTAATGTCTCTGTGCCAGGGAATGCTAGGGGTGATTTCAGGATATCCCAGTGACCGAGGCTGCCTCCCCAAGGTCAGGGAATGTATTTCCCGGACTTCCCCGAACAGAGAACACCTGTGAATGAAGAGAGCTGCGTGGAGTTGTCTCTCGAGCTCCCCCACGCACTGACAATGTTTCCGGAATCCTGAGCGTGGGGAGGTTCCACCAACGGTCGGCAGCGCGTGGGTTCTAACGGAATGCAAAAGCTTGTCTCCCCTGAAGGTTTTCCTAATATCTCTGTGCCAGGGAATGCTAGGGGTGATTGCAGGCAATCCCAGTGACCGAGGCTGCCTCCCCAAGGTCAGGGAAGTTATTTCCCGGACTTCCCCGAACAGGGAACACCTGTGACTGAAGAGAGCTGCGTGGAGTAGTCTCTCGAGCTCCCTCACGCACTGACAATGGTTCCGGAATCCTGAGTGTGGGGAGGTTCCACCAACGGTCGGCAGCGCGTGGGTTTTAACGGAATGCCTAAGCTCGTCTCCCCTGAGGGTTTTCCTAATGTCTCTGTGCCAGGGAATGCTAGGGGTGATTGCAGGATATCCCAGTGACCGAGGCTGCCTCCCCAAGGTCAGGGAAGGAATTTCCCGGACTTCCCCGAACAGGGAACACCTGTGACTGAAGAGAGCTGCGTGGAGATGCCTCTCGAGCTCCCCCACGCACTGACAATGGTTCCGGAATCCTGAGCGTGGGGAGGTTCCACCAACGGTCGGCAGCGCTTGGGTTCTAACGGAATGCCTAAGCTCGTCTCCCCTGATGGTTTTCCTAATTTCTCTGTGCCAGGGAATGCTAGGGGTGATTGCAGACAATCCCAGTGACCGAGGCTGCTTCCCCAAGGTCAGGGAAGGTATTTCCCGGACTTCCCCGAACAGGGAACACCTGTGACTGAAGAGAGCTGCGTTGAGTTTTCTCTCAAGTTCCCCCACGCACTGACAATGGTTCCGGAATCCTGAGCGTGGGGAGGTTCCACCAACGGTCGGCAGCGCTTGGGTTCTAACGGAATGCCTAAGCTCGTCTCCCCTGAGGGTTTTCCTAATGTCACTGTGCCAGGGAATTCTAGGGGTGATTGCAGGATATCCCAGTGACCGAGGCTGCCTCCCCAAGGTCAGGGAAGGTTTTTCACGGACTTCCCCGAACAGGGAACAATTGTGAATGAAGAGAGCTGCGTGGAGTTGTCTCTCGAGCTCCCCCACGCACTGACAATGGTTCCGGAATCCTGAGCGTGGGGAGGTTCCACCAACGGTCGGCAGCGCGTGGGTTCTAACGGAATGCCTAAGCTCGTCTCCCCTGAGGGTTTTCCTAATGTCTCTGTTCCAGGGAATGCTAGGGGTGATTGCAGGATATCCCAGTGACTGAGGCTGCCTCCCCAAGGTCAGGGAAGGTATTTCCCGGACTTCCCCGAACAGGGAACACTTGTGACTGAAGAGAGCTGCGAGGAGTTGTCTCTCGAGCTCCCCCACGCACTGACAATGGTTCCAGAATCCTGAGCGTGGGGAGGTTCCACCAACGGTCGGCAGCGCGTGGGTTCTAACGGAATGCCTAAGCTCGTCTCCCCTGAGGGTTTTCCTAATGTCTCTGTGCCAGGGAATGCTAGGGGTGATTGCAGGATATCCCAGTGACCGAGGCTGCCTCCCCAAGGTCAGGGAAGTTATTTCCCGGACTTCCCCGAACAGGGAACACCTGTGACTGAAGAGAGCTGCGTGGAGTTGTCTCTCGAGCTCCCCCACGCACTGACAATGTTTTCGGAATCCTGAGCGTGGGGAGGTTCCACCAACGGTCGGCAGCGCGTGGGTTCTAACGGAATGCCTAAGCTCGTCTCCCCTGAGTGTT
Source organism: Vicugna pacos (assembly GCF_048564905.1). Lineage (NCBI taxonomy): Eukaryota > Metazoa > Chordata > Mammalia > Artiodactyla > Camelidae > Vicugna > Vicugna pacos. The sequence goes on from NC_133021.1 coordinate 981,356, forward strand.
TTCCTAATGTCTCTGTGCCAGGGAATGCTAGGGGTGATTGCAGGATATCCCAGTGACCGAGGCTGCCTCCCCAGGGTCAGGGAAGGTATTTCCCGGACTTCGCCGAACAGGGAACACCTGTGACTGAAGAGAGCTGCGTGGAGTTGTCTCTCGAGCTCCCCCACGCACTGACAATGGTTCCGGAATCCTGAGCGTGGGGAGGTTCCACCAACGGTCGGCAGCGCGTGGGTTCTAACGGAAGGCCTAAGCTCGTCTCCCCTGAGGGTTTTCCTAATGTCTATGTGCCAGGGAATGCTAGGGGTGATTGCAGGCAATCCCAGTGACCGAGGCTGCCTCCCCAAGGTCAGGGAAGTTATTTCCCGGACTTCCCCGAACAGGGAACACCTGTGACTGAAGAGAGCTGCGTGGAGTTGTCTCTCGAGCTCCCCCACGCACTGACAATGGTTCCGGAATCCTGAGCGTGGGGAGGTTCCTCCAACGGTCGGCAGCGCGTGGGTTCTAACGGAATGCCAAAGCTTGTCTCCCCTGAAGGTTTTCCTAATGTCTCTGTGCCAGGGAATGCTTGGGGTGATTGCAGGCAATCCCAGTGACCGAGGCTGCCTCCCCAAGGTCAGGGAAGGTATTTCCCGGACTTCCCCGAACATGGAACACCTGTGACTGAAGAGAGCTGCGTGGAGTTGTCTCTCGAGCTCCCCCACGCACTGACAATGGTTCCGGAATCTTGAGCGTGGGGAGGTTCCACCAACGGTCGGCAGCGCGTGGGTTCTAACGGAATGCCTAAGCTCGTCTCCCCTGAGGGTTTTCCTAATGTCTCTGGGCCAGGGAATGCTAGGGGTGATTGCAGGCAATCCCAGTGACCGAGGCTGCCTCCCCAAGGTCAGGGAAGGTTTTTCCCGGACTTCCCCGAACAGGGAACACCTGTGACTGAAGAGAGCTGCATGGAGTTGTCTCTCGAGCTCCCCCACGCACTGACAATGTTTCCGGAATCCTGAGCGTGGGGAGGTTCCACCAACGGTCGGCAGCGCGTGGGTTCTAACGGAAGGCCTAAGCTCGTCTCCCCTGAGGGTTTTCCTAATGTCTCTGTGTCAGGGAATGCTAGGGGTGATTGCAGGATATCCCAGTGACCGAGGCTGCCTCCCCAAGGTAAGGGAATTTATTTCCCGGACTTCCCCGAACAGGGAACACCTGTGACTGAAGAGAGCTGCGTGGAGTTGTCTCTCGAGCTCCCCCACGCACTGACAATGGTTCCGGAATCCTGAGCGTGGGGAGGTTCCACCAACGGTCGGCAGCGCGTGGGTTCTAACGGAATGCCTAAGCTCGACTCCCCTGAGGGTTTTCCTAATTTCTCTGTGCCAGGGAATGCTAGGGGTGATTGCAGGCAGTCCCAGTGCCCGAGGCTGCCTCCCCAAGGTCAGGGAAGGTATTTCCCGGACTTCCCCGAACAGGGAACACCTGTGACTGAAGAGAGCTGCGTGGAGTTGTCTCTCGAGCTCCCCCACGCACTGACAATGTTTCCGGAATCCTGAGCGTGGGAAGGTTCCACCAACGATCGGCAGCGCGTGGGTTCTAACGGAATGCCTAAGCTCGTCTCCCCTGAGGGTTTTCCTAATGTCTCTGTGCCAGGGAATGCTAGGGGTGATTGCAGGCAATCCCAGTGCCCGAGGCTGCCTCCCCAAGGTCAGGGAAGGGATTTCCCGGACTTCCCCGAACAGGGAACACCTGTGACTGAAGAGAGCTTCGTGGAGTTGTCTCTCGAGCTCCCCCACGCACTGACAATGGTTCCGGAATCCTGAGCGTGGGGAGGTTCCACCAACGGTCGGCAGCGCGTGGGTTCTAACGGAATGCCTAAGCTCGTCTCCCCTGAGGGTTTTCCTAATGTCTCTGTGCCAGGGAATGCTAGGGGTGATTGCAGGCAATCCCAGTGACCGAGGCTGCCTCCCCAAGGTCAGGGAACTTATTTCCCGGACTTCCGCGAACAGGGAACACCTGTGACTGAAGAGAGCTTCGTGGAGTTGTCTCTCGAGCTCCCCCACGCACTGACAATGGTTCAGGAATCCTGAGCGTGGGGAGGTTCCACCAACGGTCGGCAGCGCGTGGGTTCTATCGGAATGCCTAAGCTCGTCTCCCCTGAGGGTTTTCCTAATGTCTCTGTGCCAGGGAATGCTTGGGGTGATTGCAGGATATCCCAGTTACCGAGGCTGCCTCCCCAAGCTCAGGGAAGGTATTTCCCGGAATTCCCCGAACAGGGAACACCTGTGACTGAAGAGAGCTGCGTGGAGTTGTCTCTCGAGCTCCCCCACGCACTGACAATGGTTCCGGAATCCTGAGCGTGGGGAGGTTCCACCAACGGTCGGCAGCGCGTGGGTTCTAACGGAATGCCTAAGCTCGTCTCCCCTGAGGGTTTTCCTAATGTCTCTGTGCCAGGGAATGCTAGGTGTGATTGCAGACAATCCCAGTGACCGAGGCTGCCTCCCCAAGGTCAGGGAAGGTATCTCCCGGACTTCCCCGAACAGGGAACACCTGTGACTGAAGAGAGCTGCGTTGAGTTTTCTCTCAAGCTCCCGCACGCACTGACAATGGTTCCGGAATCCTGAGCGTGGGGAGGTTCCACCAACAGTCGGCAGCGCTTGGGTTCTAACGGAATGCTTAAGCTCGTCTCCCCTGAGGGTTTTCCTAATGTCTCTGTGCCAGGGAATGCTAGGGGTGATTGCAGGCAATCCCTGTGCCCGAGGCTGCCTCCCCAAGGTCAGGGAAGGTATTTCCCGGACTTCCCCGAACAGGGAACACCTGTGACTGAAGAGAGCTGCGTGGAGTTGTCTCTCGAGCTCCCCCACGCACTGACAATGTTTCCGGAATCCTGAGCGTGGGGAGGTTCCACCAACGATCGGCAGCGCGTGGGTTCTAACGGAATGCCTAAGCTCGTCTCCCCTGAGCGTTTTCCTAATGTCTCTGTGCCAGGGAATGCTAGGGGTGATTGCAGGCAATCCCAGTGACCGAGGCTGCCTCCCCAAGGTCAGGGAAGGGATTTCCCGGACTTCCCCGAACAGGGAACACCTGTGACTGAAGAGAGCTTCGTGGAGTTGTCTCTCGAGCTCCCCCACGCACTGACAATGGTTCCGGAATCCTGAGCGTGGGGAGGTTCCACCAACGGTCGGCAGCGCGTGGGTTCTAACGGAATGCCTAAGCTCGTCTCCCCTGAGGGTTTTCCTAATATCTCTGTGCCAGGGAATGCTAGGGGTGATTGCAGGCAATCCCAGTGACCGAGGCTGCCTCCCCAAGGTCAGGGAAGGTATTTCCCGGACTTCCGCGAACAGGGAACACCTGTGACTGAAGAGAGCTTCGTGGAGTTGTCTCTCGAGCTCCCCCACGCACTGACAATGGTTCAGGAATCCTGAGCGTGGGGAGGTTCCACCAACGGTCGGCAGCGCGTGGGTTCTATCGGAATGCCTAAGCTCGTCTCCCCTGAGGGTTTTCCTAATGTCTCTGTGCCAGGGAATGCTTGGGGTGATTGCAGGATATCCCAGTTACCGAGGCTGCCTCCCCAAGCTCAGGGAAGGTATTTCCCGGACTTCCCCGAACAGGGAACACCTGTGACTGAAGAGAGCTGCGTGGAGTTGTCTCTCGAGCTCCCCCACGCACTGACAATGGTTCCGGAATCCTGAGCGTGGGGAGGTTCCACCAACGGTCGGCAGCGCGTGGGTTCTAACGGAATGCCTAAGCTCGTCTCCCCTGAGGGTTTTCCTAATGTCTCTGTGCCAGGGAATGCTAGGGGTGATTGCAGACAATCCCAGTGACCGAGGCTGCCTCCCCAAGGTCAGGGAAGGTATTTCCCGGACTTTCCCGAACAGGGAACACCTGTGACTGAAGAGAGCTGCGTTGAGTTTTCTGTCAAGCTCCCGCACGCACTGACAATGGTTCCGGAATTCTGAGCGTGGGGAGGTTCCACCAACCGTCGGCAGCGCTTGGGTTCTAACGGAATGCCTAAGCTCGTCTCCCCTGAGGGTTTTCCTAATGTCTCTGTGCCAGGGAATGCTAGGGGTGATTTCAGGATTTCCCAGTGACCGAGGCTGCCTCCCCAAGGTCAGGGAATGTATTTCCCGGACTTCCCCGAACAGGGAACACCTGTGAATGAAGAGAGCTGCGTGGAGTTGTCTCTCGAGCTCCCCCACGCACTGACAATGTTTCCGGAATCCTGAGAGTGGGGAGGTTCCACCAACGGTCGGCAGCGCGTGGGTTCTAACGGAATGCAAAAGCTTGTCTCCCCTGAAGTTTTTCCTAATGTCTCTGTGCCAGGGAATGCTAGGGGTGATTGCAGGCAATCCCAGTGACCGAGGTTGCCTCCCCAAGGTCAGGGAAGTTATTTCCCGGACTTCCCCGAACAGGGAACACCTGTGACTGAAGAGAGCTGCGTGGAGTTGTCTCTCGAGCTCCCACACGCACTGACAATGGTTCCGGAATCCTGAGTGTGGGGAGGTTCCACCAACGGTCGGCAGCGCGTGGGTTCTAACGGAATGCCTAAGCTCGTCTCCCCTGAGGGTTTTCCTAATGTCTCTGTGCCAGGGAATGCTAGGGGTGATTGCAGGATATCCCAGTGACCGAGGCTGCCTCCCCAAGGTCAGGGAAGGAATTTCCCGGACTTCCCCGAACAGGGAACACCTGTGACTGAAGAGAGCTTCGTGGAGATGCCTCTCGAGCTCCCCCACGCACTGACAATGGTTCCGGAATCCTGAGCGTGGGGAGGTGCCACCAACGGTCGGCAGCGCTTGGGTTCTAATGGAATGCCTATGCTCGTCTCCCCTGAGGTTTTTCCTAATGTCTCTGTGCCAGGGAATGCTAGGGGTGATTGCAGGATATCCCAGTGACCGAGGCTGCTTCCCCAAGGTCAGGGAAGGAATTTCCCGGACTTCCCCGAACAGGGAACAACTGTGACTGAAGAGAGCTGCGTGGAGATGCCTCTCGAGCTTCCCCACGCACTGACAATGGTTCCGGAATCCTGAGAGTGGGGAGGTTCCACCAACGGTCGGCAGCGCTTGGGTTCTAACGGAATGCCTAAGCTCGATTCCCCTGAGGGTTTTCCTAATGTCTCTGTGCCAGGGAATGCTAGGGGTGATTGCAGGACATCCCAGTTACCGAGGCTGCCTCCCCAAGCTCAGGGAAGGTATTTCCCGGAATTCCCCGAACAGGGAACACCTGTTACTGAAGAGAGCTGCGTGGAGTTGTCTCTCGAGCTCCCCCACGCACTGACAATGGTTCCGGAACCCTGAGCGTGGGGAGGTTCCACCAACGGTCGGCAGCGCGTGGGTTCTAACGGAATGCCTAAGCTCGTCTCCCCTGATGGTTTTCCTAATGTCTCTGTGCCAGGGAATGCTAGGGGTGATTGCAGACAATCCCAGTGACCGAGGCTGCCTCCCCAAGGTCAGGGAAGGTATTTCCCGGACTTCCCCGAACAGGGAACACCTGTGACTGAAGAGAGCTGCGTTGAGTTTTTTCTCAAGTTCCCCCACGCACTGACAATGGTTCCGGAATCCTGAGCGTGGGGAGGTTCCACCAACGGTCGGCAGCGCTTGGGTTCTAACGGAATGCCTAAGCTCGTCTCCCCTGAGGGTTTTCCTAATGTCTCTGTGCCAGGGAATGCTAGGGGTGATTGCAGGATATCCCAGTGACCGAGGCTGCCTCCCCAAGTTCAGGGAAGGTATTTCCCGGTCTTCCCCGAACAGGGAACAACTGTGACTGAAGAGAGCTGCGTGGAATTGTCTCTCGAGCTCCCCAACGCACTGACAATGGTTCCGGAATCCTGAGCGTGGGGAGGTTCCACCAACGGTCGGCAGCGCGTGGGTTCTAACGGAATGCCTAAGCTCATCTCCCCTGAGGGTTTTCCTAATATCTCTGTGCCAGGAAATGCTAGGGGTGATTGCAGGCAATCCCAGTGACCGAGGCTGCCTCCCCAAGGTCAGGGAAGGTATTTCCCGGACTTCCCCGAACAGGGAACACCTGTGACTGAAGAGAGCTGCGTGGAGTTGTCTCTCGAGCTTCCCCACGCACTGACAATGGTTCCGGAATCCTGAGCGTGGGGAGGTTCCTCCAACGGTTGGCAGCGCGTGGGTTCTAACGGAATGCCAAAGCTTGTCTCCCCTGAAGGTTTTCCTAATGTCTCTGTGCCAGGGAATGCTAGGGGTGATTGCAGGCAATCCCAGTGACCGAGGCTGCCTCCCCAAGGTCAGGGAAGGTATTTCCCGGACTTCCCCGAACATGGAACACCTGTGACTGAAGAGAGCTGCGTGGAGTTTTCTCTCGAGCTCCCCCACGCACTGACAATGGTTCCGGAATCCTGAGCGTGGGGAGGTTTCACCAACGGTCGGCAGCGCGTGGGTTCTAACGGAATGCCTAAGCTCGTCTCCCCTGAGGGTTTTCCTAATGTCTCTGTGCCAGGGAATGCTAGGGGTGATTGCAGGCAATCCCAGTGACCGAGGTTGCCTCCCCAAGGTCAGGGAAGGTATTTCCCGGACTTCCCCGAACAGGGAACACCTGTGAATGAAGAGAGCTGCATGGAGTTGTCTCTCGAGCTCCCCCACGCACTGACAATGTTTCCGGAATCCGGAGCGTGGGGAGGTTCCACCAACGGTCGGCAGCGCGTGGGTTCTAACGGAAGGCCTAAGCTCGTCTCCCCTGAGGGTTTTCCTAATGTCTCTGTGTCAGGGAATGCTAGGGGTGATTGCAGGATATCCCAGTGTCCGAGGATGCCTCCCCAAGGTCAGGGAAGGTATTTCCCGGACTTCCCCGAACAGGGAACACCTGTGAATGAAGAGAGCTGCGTGGAGTTGTCTCTCGAGCTCCCCCACGCACTGACAATGGTTCCGGAATCCTGAGCGTGGGGAGGTTCCACCAACGGTCGGCAGCGCGTGGGTTCTAACGGAATGCCTAAGCTCGTCTCCCCTGAGGGTTTTCCTAATGTCTCTGTGCCAGGGAATGCTAGGGGTGATTGCAGGCAATCCCAGTGACCGAGGCTGCCTCCCCAAGGACAGGGAAGTTATTCCCCGGACTTCCCCGAGCAGGGATCACCCGTGAATGAAGAGAGCTTCGTGGAGTTCTCTCTCGAGCTCCCCCACGCACTGACAATGTTTCCGGAATCCTGAGCGTGGGGAGGTTCCACCAACGGTCGGCAGCGCGTGGGTTCTAACGGAATGCCTATGCTCGTCTCCCCTGAGGATTTTCCTAATGTCTCTGGGCCAGGAAATGCTAGGGGTGATTGCAGGCAATCCCAGTGACCGAGGCTGCCTCCCCAAGGTCAGGGAAGGTATTTCCCGGACTTCCCCGAACAGGGAACACCTGTGACTGAAGAGAGCTGCGTGGAGTTGTCTCTCGAGCTCCCCCACGCACTGACAATTGTTCCGGAATCCTGAGCGTGGGGAGGTTCCACCAACCGTCGGCAGCGCTTGGGTTCTAACGGAATGCCTAAGCTCGACTCCCCTGAGGGTTTTCCTAATGTCTCTGTGCCAGGGAATGCTAGGGGTGATTGCAGGCAATCCCAGAGACCGAGGCTGCCTCCCCAAGATCAGGGAAGTTTTTTCCCGGACTTCCCCGAACAGGGAACACCTGTGACTGAAGAGAGCTGCGTGGAGTTGTCTCTCGAGCTCCCCCACGCACTGACAATGGTTCCGGAATCCTGAGCGTGGGGAGGTTCCACCAAAGTTTGACAGCGTGTGGGGTCTAATGGAAGGCCTAAGCTCGTCTCCCCTGAGGGTTTTCCTAAAGTCTCTGTGCCAGGGAATGCTAGGGGTGATTGCAGGATATCCCAGTGACCGAGGCTGCCTCCCCAAGGTCAGGGAAGGTATTTCCCGGACTTCCCCGAACAGGGAACACCTGTGACTGAAGAGAGCTGCGTGGAGTTGTCTCTCGAGCTCCCCCACGCAATGACAATGTTTCCGGAATCCTGAGAGTGGGGAGGTTCCACCAAAAGTCGGCAGCGCGTGGGTTCTAACGGAATGCCTAAGCTCGTCTCCCCTGAGTTTTTTCCTAATGTCTCTGTGCCAGGGAATGCTAGGGGTGATTGCAGGATATCCCAGTGACCGATGCTGCCTCCCCAAGGTCAGGGAAGGTATTTCCCGGACTTCCCCAAACAGGGAACACCTTTGACTGAAGAGAGCTGCGTGGAGTTGTCTCTCGAGCTCCCCCACGCACTGACAATGGTTCCGGAATCCTGAGCGTGGGGAGGTTCCACCAACGGTCGGCAGCGCGTGGGTTCTAACGGAAGGCCTAAGCTCGTCGCCCCTGAGGGTTTTCCTAATGTCTATGTGCCAGGGAATGCTAGGGGTGATTGCAGGCAATCCCAGTGACCGAGGCTGCCTCCCCAAGGTCAGGGAAGGTATTTCCCGGACTTCCCCGAACAGGGAACACCTGTGACTGAAGAGAGCTGCGTGGAGTTGTCTCTCGAGCTCCCCCACGCACTGACAATGGTTCCGGAATCCTGAGCGTGGGGAGGTTCCTCCAACGGTCGGCAGCGCGTGGGTTCTAACGGAATGCCAAAGCTTGTCTCCCCTGAGGGTTTTCCTAATGTCTCTGTGCCAGGGAATGCTTGGGGTGATTGCAGACAATACCAGTGACCGAGGCTGCCTCCCCAAGGTCAGGGAAGTTATTTCACGGAATTCCCCGGACAGGGAACACCTGTGAATGAAGAGAGCTGCGTGGAGTTGTCTCTCGAGCTCCCCCACGCACTGACAATGGTTCCGGAATCCTGAGCGTGGGGAGGTTCCACCAACGGTCGGCAGCGCGTGGGTTCAAACGGAATGCCTAAGCTCGTCTCCTCTGAGGGTTTTCCTAATTTCTCTTTGCCAGGGAATGCTAGGGGTGATTGCAGGCAATCCCAGTGACCGAGGCTGCCTCCCCAAGATCAGGGAAGGTATTTCCCGGACTTCCCCGAACAGGGAACACCTGTGACTGAAGAGAGCTGCGTGGAGTTGTCTCTCGAGCTCCCCCACGCACTGACAATGGTTCCGGAATCCTGAGCGTGGGGAGGTTCCACCAACGGTCGGCAGCGCGTGGGTTCTAACGGAATGCCTAAGCTCGTCTCCCCTGAGGGTTTTCCTAATGTCTCTGTGCCAGGGAATGCTAGGGGTGATTGCAGGATATCCCAGTGACCGAGGCTGCCTCCCCAAGGTCAGGGAAGGTATTTCCCGGACTTCCCCGAACAGGGAACACCTGTGACTGAAGACAGCTGCGTGCAGTTGTCTCTCGAGCTCCCCCACGCACTGACAATGGTTCCGGAATCCTGAGCGTGGGGAGGTTCCACCAACGGTCGGCAGCGCGTGGGTTCTAACGGAATGCCTAAGCTCGTCTCCCCTGAGGGTTTTCCTAATGTCTCTTTGCCAGGGAATGCTAGGGGTGATTGCAGGCAATCCCAGGGACCGAGGCTGCCTCCCCAAAATCAGGGAAGTTATTTCCCGGACTTCCCCGGACAGGGAACACCTGTGACTGAAGAGAGCTGCGTGGAGTTGTCTCTCGATCTCCCCCACGCACTGACAATTGTTCCGGAATCCTGAGCGTGGGGAGGTTCCACCAACGGTCGGCAGCGCGTGGGTTCTAACGGAATGCCTAAGCTCGTCTCCCCTGAGGGTTTTCCTAATGTCTCTGTGCCAGGGAATGCTAGGGGTGATTGCAGGATATCCCAGTGACCGAGGCTTCCTCCCCAAGGTCAAGGAAGTTATTTCCCGGACTTCCCCGAACAGGGAACACCTGTGACTGAAGAGAGCTGCGTGGAGTTGTCTCTCGAGCTCCCCCACGCACTGACAATTGTCCCGGAATCCTGAGCGTGGGGAGGTTCCACCAACGGTCGGCAGCGCCTGGGTTCTAACGGAATGCCTAAGCTCGTCTCCCCTGAGGGTTTTCCTAATGTCTCTGTGCCAGGAAATGCAAGGGGTGATTGCAGGATATCCCTGTGACCGAGGATGCTTCCCCAAGGTCAGGGAAGGTATTTCCCGGACTTCCCCGAAGAGGGAACACCTGTGACTGAAGAGAGCTGCGTGGAGTTGTCTCTCGAGCTCCCCCACGCACTGACAATGGTTCCGGAATCCTGAGCGTGGGGAGGTTCCACCAACGGTCGGCAGCGCGTGGGTTCTAACGGAATGCCTAAGTTCGTCTCCCCTGAGGGTTTTCCTAAAATCTCTATGCCAGGGAATGCTAGGGGTGATTGCAGGCAATCCCAGTGACTGAGGCTGCCTCCCCAAGGTCAAGGAAGGTATTTCCCGGACTTCCCCGAACAGGGAACACCTGTGACTGAAGAGAGCTGCGTGGAGTTGTCTCTCGAGCTCCCCCACGCACTGACAATTGTTCAGGAAACCTGAGCGTCGGGAGGTTCCACCAACGGTCGTCAGCGCGTGGGTTCTAACGGAATGCCTAAGCTCGTCTCCCCTGAGGGTTTTCCTAATGTCTCTGTGCCAGGGAATGCTAGGGGTGATTGCAGGATATTCCAGTGAACGAGGCTGCCTCCCCAAGGTCAGGGAAGTTTTTTCACGGACTTCCCCGAACAGGGAACAATTGTGAATGAAGAGAGCTGCGTGGAGTTGTTTCTCGAGCTCCCCCACGCACTGACAATGGTTCCGGAATCCTGAGCGTGGGGAGGTTCCACCAACGGTCGGCAGCGCGTGGGTTTTAAAGGAATGCCTAAGCTCGTCTCCCCTGAGGGTTTTCCTAATGTCTCTGTGCCAGGGAATGCTAGGGGTGATTACAGGATATCCCAGTGACCGAGGCTGCCTCCCCAAGGTCAGGGAAGGTATTTCCCGGACTTCCCCGAACAGGGAACACTTGTGACTGAAGAGAGCTGCGAGGAGTTGTCTCTCGAGCTCCCCCACGCACTGACAATGGTTCCGAAATCCTGAGCGTGGGGAGGTTCCACCAACGGTCGGCAGCGCGTGGGTTCGAACGGAATGCCTAAGCTCGTCTCCCCTGAGGGTTTTCCTAATGTCTCTGTGCCAGGGAATGCTAGGGGTGATTGCAGGATATCCCAGTGACCGAGGCTGCCTCCCCAAGGTCAGGGAAGATATTTCCCGGACTTCCCCGAACAGGGAACACCTGTGACTGAAGAGAGCTGCGTGGAGTTGTCTCTCGAGCTCCCCCACGCACTGACAATGTTTTCGGAATCCTGAGCGTGGGGAGGTTCCACCAACGGTCGGCAGCGCGTGGGTTCTAACGGAATGCCTAAGCTCGTCTCCCCTAAGGGTTTTCCTAATGTCTCTGTGCCAGGGAATGCTAGGGGTGATTGCAGGATATCCCAGTGACCGAGGCTGCCTCCCCAAGGTCAGGGAAGATATTTCCCGGACTTCCCCGAACAGGGAACACCTGTGACTGAAGAGAGCTGCGTGGAGTTGTCTCTCGAGCTCCCCCACGCACTGACAATGGTTCCGGAATCCTGAGCGTGGGGAGGTTCCACCAACGGTCGGCAGCGCGTGGGTTCTAACGGAAGGCCTAAGCTCGTCTCCCCTGAGGGTTTTCCTAATGTCTATGTGCCAGGGAATGCTAGGGGTGATTGCAGGCAATCCCAGTGACCGAGGCTGCCTCCCCAAGGTCAGGGAAGGTATTTCACGGACTTCCCCGAACAGGGAACACCTGTGACTGAAGAGAGCTGCGTGGAGTTGTCTCTCGAGCTCCCCCACGCACTGACAATGTTTCCGGAATCCTGAGCGTGGGGAGGTTCCTCCAACGGTCGGCAGCGCGTGGGTTCTAACGGAATGCCAAAGCTTGTCTCCCCTGAGGGTTTTCCTAATGTCTCTGTGCCAGGGAATGCTTGGGGTGATTGCAGGCAATCCCAGTGACCGAGGCTGCCTCCCCAAGGTCAGGGAAGGTATTTCCCGGACTTCCCCGAACATGGAACACCTGTGACTGAAGAGAGCTGCGTGGAGTTGTCTCTCGAGCTCCCCCACGCACTGACAATGGTTCCGGAATCCTGAGCGTGGGGAGGTTCCACCAACGGTCGGCAGCGCGTGGGTTCTAACGGAATGCCTAAGCTCGTCTCCCCTGAGGGTTTTCCTAATGTCTCTGTGCCAGGGAATGCTAGGGGTGATTGCAGGCAATCCCAGTGACCGAGGCTGCCTCCCCAAGGTCAGGGAAGGTATTTCCCGGACTTCCCCGAACAGGGAACACCTGTGATTGAAGAGAGCTGCGTGGAGTTGTCTCTCGAGCTCCCCCACGCACTGACAATGGTTCCGGAATCCTGAGCGAGGGGAGGTTCCACCAACGGTCGGCAGCGCGTGGGTTCTCACGGAAGGCCTAAGCTCGTCTCCCCTGAGATTTTTCCTAAAGTCTCTGTGCCAGGGAATGCTAGTGGTGATTGCAGGATATCCCAGTGACCGAGGCTGCCTCCCCAAAGTCAGGGAAGGTATTTCCCGGACTTCCCCGAACAGCGAACACCTGTGACTGAAGAGAGCTGCGTGGAGTTGTCTCTCGAGCTCCCCCACGCACTGACAATGGTTCCGGAATCCTGAGCGTGGGGAGGTTCCACCAACGGTCGGCAGCGCGTGGGTTCAAACGGAATGCCTAAGCTCGTCTCCCCTGAGGGTTTTCCTAATGTCTCTGTGCCAGGGAATGCTAGGGGTGATTGCAGGATTTCCCAGTGACCGAGGCTGCCTCCCCAAGTTCAGTGAAGGTATTTCCCGGACTTCTCCGAACAGGGAACACCTGTGACTGAAGAGAGCTGCGTGGAGTTGTCTCTCGAGCTCCCCCACGCACTGACAATAGTTCCGGAATCCTGAGCGTGGGGAGGTTCCACCAACGGTCGGCAGCGCGTGGGTTCGAACGGAATGCCTAAGCTCGTCTCCCCTGAGGGTTTTCCTAATGTCTCTGGGCCAGGGAATGCTATTGGTGATTGCAGGCAATCCCAGTGACCGAGCCTGCCTCCCCAAGGTCAGGGAAGTTATTTCCCGGAATTCCCCGGACAGGGAACACCTGTGACTGAAGAGAGCTGCGTGGAGTTGTCTCTCGAGCTCCCCCACGCACTGACAATGGTTCCGGAATCCTGAGCGTGGGGAGGTTCCACCAACGGTCGGCAGCGCGTGGGTTCTAACGGAATGCCTAAGCTCGTCTCCCCTGAGGGTTTTCCTAATGTCTCTGTGCCAGGGAATGCTATTGGTGATTGCAGGCAATCCCAGTGACCGAGGCTGCCTCCCCAAGGTCAGGGAAGTTATTTCCCGGAATTCCCCGGAAAGGGAACACCTGTGAATGAAGAGAGCTGCGTGGAGTTGTCTCTCGAGCTCCCCCACGCACTGACAATGGTTCCGGAATCCTGAGCGTGGGGAGGTTCCACCAACGGTCGGCAGCGCGTGGGTTCAAACAGAATGCCTAAGCTCGTCTCCCCTGAGGGTTTTCCTAATGTCTCTGTGCCAGGGAATGCTAGGGGTGATTGCAGGATATCCCAGTGACCGAGGCTGCCTCCCCAAGGTCAGGGAAGGTATTTCCCGGACTTCCCCGGACAGGGAACACCTGTGACTGAAGACAGCTGCGTGGAGTTGTCTCTCGAGCTCCCCCACGCACTGACAATGGTTCCGGAATCCTGAGCGTGAGGAGGTTCCACCAACGGTCGGCAGCGCGTGGGTTCTAACGAAATGCCTATGCTCGTCTCCCCTAGGGTTTTCCTAATGTCTCTTTGCCAGGGAATGCTAGGGGTGATTGCAGGCAATCCCAGGGACCGAGGCTGCATCCCCAAAATCAGGGAAGTTATTTCCCGGACTTCCCCGGACAGGGAACACCTGTGACTGAAGAGAGCTGCGTGGAGTTGTCTCTCGATCTCCCCCACGCACTGACAATTGTTCCGGAATCCTGAGCGTGGGGAGGTTCCACCAACGGTCGGCAGCGCGTGGGTTCTAACGGAATGCCTAAGCTCGTCTCCCATGAGGGTTTTCCTAATGTCTCTGTGCCAGGGAATGCTAGGGGTGATTGCAGGATATCCCAGTGACCGAGGCTTCCTCCCCAAGGTCAAGGAAGTTATTTCCCGGAATTCCCCGAACAGGGAACACCTGTGACTGAAGAGAGCTGCGTGGAGTTGTCTCTCGAGCTCCCCCACGCACTGACAATGGTCCCGGAATCCTGAGAGTGGGGAGGTTCCACCAACGGTCGGCAGCGCCTGGGTTCTAACGGAATGCCTTAGCTCGTCTCCCCTGAGGGTTTTCCTAATGTCTCTGTGCCAGGAAATGCTAGGGGTGATTGCAGGATATCCCTGTGACCGAGGATGCTTCCCCAAGGTCAGGGAAGGTATTTCCCGGACTTCCCCGAAGAGGGAACACCTGTGACTGAAGAGAGCTGCGTGGAGTTGTCTCTCGAGCTCCCCCACGCACTGACAATGGTTCCGGAATCCTGAGCGTGGGGAGGTTCCACCAACGGTCGGCAGCGCGTGGTTTCTAACGGAATGCCTAAGCTCGTCTCCCCTGATGGTTTTCCTAAAATCTCTGTGCCAGGGAATGCTAGGGGTGATTGCAGGATATCCCAGTGACCGAGGCTGCCTCCCCAAGATCAGGGAAGGTATTTCCCGGACTTCCCCGAACAGGGAACACCTGTGACTGAAGAGAGCTGCGTGGAGTTGTCTCTCGAGCTCCCCCACGCACTGACAATGGTTCCGGAATCCTGAGCGTGGGGAGGTTCCACCAACGGTCGGCAGCGCGTGGGTTCTAACGGAAGGCCTAAGCTCGTCTCCCCTGAGGGTTTTCCTAATGTCTCTGTGCCAGGGAATGCTAGGGGTGATTGCAGGATATCCCAGTGACCGAGGCTGCCTCCCCAAGGTCAGGGAAGGTATTTCCCGGACTTCCCCGGACAGGGAACACCTGTGACTGAAGACAGCTGCGTGGAGTTGTCTCTCGAGCTCCCCCACGCACTGACAATGGTTCCGGAATCCTGAGCGTGAGGAGGTTCCACCAACGGTCGGCAGCGCGTGGGTTCTAACGGAATGCCTATGCTCGTCTCCCCTGAGGGTTTTCCTAATGTCTCTTTGCCAGGGAATGCTAGGGGTGATTGCAGGCAATCCCAGGGACCGAGGCTGCATCCCCAAAATCAGGGAAGTTATTTCCCGGACTTCCCCGGACATTGAACACCTGTGACTGAAGAGAGCTGCGTGGAGTTGTCTCTCGATCTCCCCCACGCAGTGACAATTGTTCCGGAATCCTGAGCGTGGGGAGGTTCCACCAACGGTCGGCAGCGCGTGGGTTCTAACGGAATGCCTAAGCTCGTCTCCCATGAGGGTTTTCCTAATGTCTCTGTGCCAGGGAATGCTAGGGGTGATTGCAGGATATCCCAGTGACCGAGGCTTCCTCCCCAAGGTCAAGGAAGTTATTTCCCGGAATTCCCCGAACATGGAACACCTGTGACTGAAGAGAGCTGCGTGGAGTTGTCTCTCGAGCTCCCCCACGCACTGACAATGGTCCCGGAATCCTGAGAGTGGGGAGGTTCCACCAACGGTCGGCAGCGCCTGGGTTCTAACGGAATGCCTAAGCTCGTCTCCCCTGAGGGTTTTCCTAATGTCTCTGTGCCAGGAAATGCTAGGGGTGATTGCAGGATATCCCTGTGACCGAGGATGCTTCCCCAAGGTCAGGGAAGGTATTTCCCGGACTTCCCCGAAGAGGGAACACCTGTGACTGAAGAGAGCTGCGTGGAGTTGTCTCTCGAGCTCCCCCACGCACTGACAATGGTTCCGGAATCCTGAGCGTGGGGAGGTTCCACCAACGGTCGGCAGCGCGTGGTTTCTAACGGAATGCCTAAGCTCGTCTCCCCTGATGGTTTTCCTAAAATCTCTGTGCCAGGGAATGCTAGGGGTGATTGCAGGATATCCCAGTGACTGAGGCTGCCTCCCCAAGGTCAGGGAAGGTATTTCCCGGACTTCCCCGAACAGGGAACACCTGTGACTGAAGAGAGCTGCGTGGAGTTGTCTCTCGAGCTCCCCCACGCACTGACAATTATTCAGGAAACCTGAGCGTCGGGAGGTTCCACCAACGGTCGGCTGCGCGTGGGTTCTAACGGAATGCCTAAGCTCGTCTCCCCTGAGGGTTTTCCTAATGTCTCTGTGCCAGGGAATGCTAGGGGTGATTGCAGGATATCCCAGTGACCGATGCTGCCTCCCCAAGGTCAGGGAAGTTATTACCCGGACTTCCCCGAACAGGGAACACCTGTGACTGAAGAGAGCTGCGTGGAGTTGTCTCTCGAGCTCCCCCACGCACTGACAATGATTCCGGAATCCTGAGCGTGGGGAGGTTCCACCAACGGTCGGCAGCGCGTGGGTTCTAATGGAATGCCTAAGCTCGTCTCCCCTGAGGGTTTTCCTAATGTCTCTGTGCCAGGGAATGCTAGGGGTGATTGCAGGCAATCCCAGTGACCTAGGCTGCCTCCCCAAGGTCAGGGAAGGTATTTCCCGGACTTCCCCGAACAGGGAACACCTGTGGCTTAAGAGAGCTGCGTGGAGTTGTCTCTCGAGCTCCCCCACGCACTGACAATGGTTCCGGAATCCTGAGCGTGGGGAGGTTCCACCAACTGTCGGCAGCGCGTGGGTTCTAACGGTATGCCTAAGCTCGTCTCCCCTGAGGGTTTTCCTAATGTCTCTGAGCCAGGGAATGCTAGGGGTGATTGCAGGCAATCCCGGTGACCGAGGCTGCATCCCGAAGGTCAGGGAAGGTATTTCCCGGACTTCCCCGAACAGGGAACACCTGTGACTGAAGAGAGCTGCGTGGAGTTGTCTCTCGAGCTCCCCCACGCACTGGCAATGGTTGCGGAATCCTGAGCGTGGGGAGGTTCCACCAACGGTCGGCAGCGCGTGGGTTCTAACGGAATGCCTAAGCTCGTCTCCCCTGAGGGTTTTCCTAATATCTCTGTGCCAGGGAATGCTAGGGGTGATTGCAGGATATCCCTGTGACCGAGGCTTCCTCCCCAAGGTGAGGGAAGGTATTTCCCGGACTTCCCCGAACAGGGAACACCTGTGACTGAAGAGAGCTGCGTGGAGTTGTCTCTCGAGCTCCCCCACGCACTGATAATGGTTCCGGAATCCTGAGCGTGGGGAGGTTCCACCAACGGTCGGCAGCGCGTGGGTTTTAATGGAATGCCTAAGCTCGTCTCCCCTGAGGCTTTTCCTAATGTCTCTGTGCCAGGGAATGCTAGGGGTGATTGCAGGAAATCCCCGAGACCGAGGCTGCCTCCCCAAGGTCAGGGAAGGTATTTCCCGGACTTCCCCGAACAGGGAACACCTGTGAATGAAGAGAGCTGAGTGCAGTTTTCTCTCGAGCTCCCCCACGCACTGACAATTGTTCCGGAATCCTGAGCGTGGGGAGGTTCCACCAACGGTCGGCAGCGCGTGGGTTCTAACGGAAGGCGTAAGCTCGTCTCCCCTGAGGGTTTTCCTAATATCTCTGTGCCAGGGAATGCTAGGGGTGATTGCAGGCAATCCCAGTGACCGAGGCTGCCTCCCCAAAGTCAGGGAAGGTATTTCCCGGACTTCCCCGAACAGGGAACACCTGTGACTGAAGAGAGCTGCGTGGAGTTGTCTCTCGAGCTCCCCCACGCACTGACAATGGTTCCGGAATCCTGAGCGTGGGGAGGTTCCACCAACGGTCGGCAGCGCGTGGGTTCTAACGGTATGCCTAAGCTCGTCTCCCCTGAGGGTTTTCCTAATGTCTCTGTGCCAGGGAATGCTAGGGGTGATTGCAGGCAATCCCGGTGGCCGAGGCTGCATCCTGAAGGTTAGGGAAGGTGTTTCCCGGACTTCCCCGAACAGGGAACACCTGTGACTGAAGAGAGCTGCGTGGAGTTGTCTCTCGAGCTCCCCCACGCACTGGCAATGGTTGCGAAATCCTGAGCGTGGGGAGGTTCCACCAACGGTCGGCAGCGCGTGGGTTCTAACGGAATGCCTAAGCTCGTCTCCCCTGAGGATTTTCCTAATATCTCTGTGCCAGGGAATGCTAGGGGTGATTGCAGGCATTCCCAGTGACCGAGGCTGCCTCCCCAAGGTCAGGGAAGGTATTTCCCGGACTTCCCCGTACAGGGAACACCTGTGACTGAAGAGAGCTGCGTGGAGTTGTCTCTCGAGCTCCCCCACGCACTGACAATGGTTCCGGAATCCTGAGCGTGGGGAGGTTCCACCAACGGTCGGCAGCGAGTGGGTTCTAACGGAAGGCCTAAGCTCGTCTCCCCTGAGGGTTTTCCTAATGTCTCTGTGCCAGGGAATGCTAGGGGTGATTGCAGGATATCCCTGTGACCGAGGCTGCCTCCCCAAGGTCAGGGAAGGTATTTCCCGGACTTCCCCGAACAGGGAACACCTGTGACTGAAGAGAGCTGCGTGGAGTTGTCTCTCGAGCTCCCCCACGCACTGACAATGGTTCCGGAATCCTGAGCGTGGGGAGGTTCCACCAACGGTCGGCAGCGCGTGGGTTCTAACGGAAGGCCTAAGCTCGTCTCCCCTGAGGGTTTTCCTAATGTCTCTGTGCCAGGGAATGCTAGGGGTGATTGCAGGATATCCCTGTGACCGAGGCTGCCTCCCCAAGTTCAGGGAAGGTATTTCCCGGACTTCCCCGAACAGGGAACACCTGTGACTGAAGAGAGCTGCGTAGAGTTGTCTCTCGAGCTCCCCCACGCACTGAAAATGGTTCCGGAATCCTGAGCGTGGGGAGTTTCCACCAACGGTCGTCAGCGCATGGGTTCTAACGGAATGCCTAAGCTCGTCTCCCCTGAGTGTTTTCCTAATGACTCTGTGCCAGGGAATGCTTGGGGTGATTGCAGGATATCCCAGTGACAGAGGCTGCCTCCCCAAGTTCAGGGAATGTATTTCCCGTGCTTCCCCGAACAGGGAACACCTGTGACTGAAGAGAGTTGCGTGGAGTTGTCTCTCGAGCTCCCCCACGCACTGACTATTGTTCCGGAATCCTAAGCGTGGGGAGGTTCCACCAACGGTCGGCAGCGCGTGGGTTCTAACGGAATGCCTATGCTCGTCTCCCCTGAGGGTTTTCCTAATGTCTCCATGCCAGGGAATGCTAGGGGTGATTGCAGGCATTCCCAGTGACCGAGGCTGCCTCCCCAAGGTCAGGGAAGGTATTTCCCGGACTTCCCCGAACAGGGAAAACCTGTGACTGAAGAGAGCTGCGTGGAGTTGTCTCTCGAGCTCCCCCACGCACTGACAATGGTTCCGGAAACCTGAGCGTGGGGAGGTTCCACCAACGGTCGGCTGCGCGTGGGTTCAAACGGAATGCCTAAGCTCGTCTCCCCTGAGGGTTTTCCTAATTCTCTGTGCCAGGGAATGCTAGGGGTGATTGCAGGCAATCCCAGTGACCGAGGCTGCCTCCCCAAGATCAGGGAAGGTATTTCCCGGACTTCCCCGAACAGGGAACACCTGTGACTGAAGAGAGCTGCGTGGAGTTGTCTCTCGAGCTCCCCCACGCACTGACAATGGTTCCGGAATCCTGAGCGTGGGGAGGTTCCACCAACGGTCGTCAGCGCGTGGGTTCTAACGGAAGGCCTAAGCTCGTCTCCCCTGAGGGTTTTCCTAATGTCTCTGTGCCAAGGAATGCTAGGGTTGATTGCAGGATATCCCTGTGTCCGAGGCTGCCTCCCCAAGTTCAGGGAAGGTATTTCCCGGACTTCCCCGAACAGGGAACACCTGTGACTGAAGAGAGCTGCGTGGAGTTGTCTCTCGAGCTCCCCCACGCACTGACAATGGTTCCGGAATCCTGAGCGTGGGGAGGTTCCACCAACGGTCGTCAACGCATGGGTTCTAACGGAATGCCTAAGCTCGTCTCCCCTGAGGGTTTTCCTAATGACTCTGTGCCAGGGAATGCTTGGGGTGATTGCAGGATATCCCAGTGACAGAGGCTGCCTCCCCAAGTTCAGGGAATGTATTTCCCGGGCTTCCCCGAACAGGGAACACCTGTGACTGAAGAGAGCTGCGTGGAGTTCTCTCTCGAGCTCCCCCACGCACTGACAATGGTTCCGGAAACCTGAGCGTGGGGAGGTTCCACCAACGGTCGGCAGCGCGTGGGTTCTAACGGAATGCCTAAGCTCGTCTCCCCTGAGGGTTTTCCTAATGTCTCTGTGCCAGGGAATGCTAGGGGTGATTGCAGGCAATCCCAGTGACCGAGGCTGCAGCCCCAAGGTCAGGGAATGTTTTTCCCGGACTTCCCCGAACAGGGAACACCTGTGACTGAAGAGAGCTGCGTGGAGTTGTCTCTCGAGCTCCCCCACGCACTGACAATGGTTCCGGAATCCTGAGCGTGGGGAGGTTCCACCAACGGTCGTCAGCGCGTGGGTTCTAACGGAAGGCCTAAGCTCGTCTCCCCTGAGGGTTTTCCTAATGTCTCTGTGCCAAGGAATGCTAGGGGTGATTGCAGGATATCCCTGTGTCCGAGGCTGCCTCCCCAAGTTCAGGGAAGGTATTTCCCGGACTTCCCCGAACAGGGAACACCTGTGACTGAAGAGAGCTGCGTGGAGTTGTCTCTCGAGCTCCCCCACGCACTGACAATGGTTCCGGAATCCTGAGCGTGGGGAGGTTCCACCAACGGTCGTCAACGCATGGGTTCTAACGGAATGCCTAAGCTCGTCTCCCCTGAGGGTTTTCCTAATGACTCTGTGCCAGGGAATGCTTGGGGTGATTGCAGGATATCCCAGTGACAGAGGCTGCCTCCCCAAGTTCAGGGAATGTATTTCCCGGGCTTCCCCGAACAGGGAACACCTGTGACTGAAGAGAGCTGCGTGGAGTTCTCTCTCGAGCTCCCCCACGCACTGACAATGGTTCCGGAAACCTGAGCGTGGGGAGGTTCCACCAACGGTCGGCAGCGCGTGGGTTCTAACGGAATGCCTAAGCTCGTCTCCCCTGAGGGTTTTCCTAATGTCTCTGTGCCAGGGAATGCTAGGGGTGATTGCAGGCAATCCCAGTGACCGAGGCTGCAGCCCCAAGGTCAGGGAATGTTTTTCCCGGACTTCCCCGAACAGGGAACACCTGTGACTGAAGAGAGCTGCGTGGAGTTGTCTCTCGAGCTCCCCCACGCACTGACAATGGTTCCGGAATCCTGAGCGTGGGGAGGTTCCACCAACGGTCGGCAGCGAGTGGGTTCTAACGGAAGGCCTAAGCTCGTCTCCCCTGAGGGTTTTCCTAATGTCTCTGTGCCAGGGAATGCTAGGGGTGATTGCAGGATATCCCTGTGACCGAGGCTGCCTCCCCAAGGTCAGGGAAGTTATTTCCCGGACTTCCCCGAACAGGGAACACCTGTGACTGAAGAGAGCTGCGTGGAGTTGTCTCTCGAGCTCCCCCACGCACTGACAATGGTTCCGGAATCCTGAGCGTGGGGAGGTTCCACCAACGGTCGGCAGCGCGTGGGTTCTAACGGAAGGCCTAAGCTCGTCTCCCCTGAGGGTTTTCCTAATGTCTCTGTGCCAGGGAATGCTAGGGGTGATTGCAGGATATCCCTGTGACCGAGGCTGCCTCCCCAAGTTCAGGGAAGGTATTTCCCGGACTTCCCCGAACAGGGAACACCTGTGACTGAAGAGAGCTGCGTAGAGTTGTCTCTCGAGCTCCCCCACGCACTGAAAATGGTTCCGGAATCCTGAGCGTGGGGAGTTTCCACCAACGGTCGTCAGCGCATGGGTTCTAACGGAATGCCTAAGCTCGTCTCCCCTGAGTGTTTTCCTAATGACTCTGTGCCAGGGAATGCTTGGGGTGATTGCAGGATATCCCAGTGACAGAGGCTGCCTCCCCAAGTTCAGGGAATGTATTTCCCGTGCTTCCCCGAACAGGGAACACCTGTGACTGAAGAGAGTTGCGTGGAGTTGTCTCTCGAGCTCCCCCACGCACTGACAATTGTTCCGGAATCCTAAGCGTGGGGAGGTTCCACCAACGGTCGGCAGCGCGTGGGTTCTAACGGAATGCCTATGCTCGTCTCCCCTGAGGGTTTTCCTAATGTCTCCATGCCAGGGAATGCTAGGGGTGATTGCAGGCATTCCCAGTGACCGAGGCTGCCTCCCCAAGGTCAGGGAAGGTATTTCCCGGACTTCCCCGAACAGGGAAAACCTGTGACTGAAGAGAGCTGCGTGGAGTTGTCTCTCGAGCTCCCCCACGCACTGACAATGGTTCCGGAAACCTGAGCGTGGGGAGGTTCCACCAACGGTCGGCTGCGCGTGGGTTCAAACGGAATGCCTAAGCTCGTCTCCCCTGAGGGTTTTCCTAATGTCTCTGTGCCAGGGAATGCTAGGGGTGATTGCAGGCAATCCCAGTGACCGAGGCTGCCTCCCCAAGTTCAGGGAAGGTATTTCCCGGACTTCCCCGAACAGGGAACACCTGTGACTGAAGAGAGCTGCGTGCAGTTTTCTCTCGAGCTCCCCCACGCACTGACAATTGTTCCGGAATCCTGAGCGTGGGGAGGTTCCACCAACGGTCGGCAGCGCGTGGGTTCTAACGGAAGGCGTAAGCTCGTCTCCCCTGAGGATTTTCCTAATGTCTCTGTGCCAGGGAATGCTAGGGGTGATTGCAGGCAATCCCAGTGACCGAGGCTGCCTCCCCAAGGTCAGGGAAGGTATTTCCCGGACTTCCCCGAACAGGGAACACCTGTGACTGAAGAGAGCTGCGTGGAGTTGTCTCTCGAGCTCCCCCACGCACTGACAATGGTTCCGGAATAATGAGCGTGGGGAGGTTCCACCAACTGTCGGCAGCGCGTGGGTTCTAACGGTATGCCTAAGCTCGTCTCCCCTGAGGGTTTTCCTAATGTCTCTGTGCCAGGGAATGCTAGGGGTGATTGCAGGATATCCCAGTGACCGAGGCTGCCTCCCCAAGATCAGGGAAGGTATTTCCCGGACTTCCCCGAACAGGGAACACCTGTGACTGAAGAGAGCTGCGTGGAGTTGTCTCTCGAGCTCCCCCACGCACTGACAATGGTTCCGGAATCCTGAGCGTGGGGAGGTTCCACCAACGGTCGTCAGCGCGTGGGTTCTAACGGAAGGCCTAAGCTCGTCTCCCCTGAGGGTTTTCCTAATGTCTCTGTGCCAAGGAATGCTAGGGGTGATTGCAGGATATCCCTGTGTCCGAGGCTGCCTCCCCAAGTTCAGGGAAGGTATTTCCCGGACTTCCCCGAACAGGGAACACCTGTGACTGAAGAGAGCTGCGTGGAGTTGTCTCTCGAGCTCCCCCACGCACTGACAATGGTTCCGGAATCCTGAGCGTGGGGAGGTTCCACCAACGGTCGTCAACGCATGGGTTCTAACGGAATGCCTAAGCTCGTCTCCCCTGAGGGTTTTCCTAATGACTCTGTGCCAGGGAATGCTTGGGGTGATTGCAGGATATCCCAGTGACAGAGGCTGCCTCCCCAAGTTCAGGGAATGTATTTCCCGGGCTTCCCCGAACAGGGAACACCTGTGACTGAAGAGAGCTGCGTGGAGTTGTCTCTCGAGCTCCCCCAAGCACTGACAATGGTTCCGGAATCCTAAGCGTGGGGAGGTTCCACCAACGGTCGGCAGCGCGTGGGTTCTAACGGAATGCCTATGCTCGTCTCCCCTGAGGGTTTTCCTAATGTCTCCATGCCAGGGAATGCTAGGGGTGATTGCAGGCATTCCCAGTGACCGAGGCTGCCTCCCCAAGGTCAGGGAAGGTATTTCCCGGACTTCCCCGAACAGGGAAAACCTGTGACTGAAGAGAGCTGCGTGGAGTTGTCTCTCGAGCTCCCCCACGCACTGACAATGGTTCCGGAAACCTGAGCGTGGGGAGGTTCCACCAACGGTCGGCTGCGCGTGGGTTCAAACGGAATGCCTAAGCTCGTCTCCCCTGAGGGTTTTCCTAATGTCTCTGTGCCAGGGAATGCTAGGGGTGATTGCAGGCAATCCCAGTGACCGAGGCTGCCTCCCCAAGGTCAGGGAAGGTATTTCCCGGACTTCCCCGAACAGGGAACACCTGTGACTGAAGAGAGCTGCGTGCAGTTTTCTCTCGAGCTCCCCCACGCACTGACAATGGTTCCGGAATCCTGAGCGTGGGGAGGTTCCACCAACGGTCGGCAGCGCGTGGGTTCTAACGGAAGGCGTAAGCTCGTCTCCCCTGAGGATTTTCC
Organism: Vicugna pacos; assembly: GCF_048564905.1. Lineage (NCBI taxonomy): Eukaryota > Metazoa > Chordata > Mammalia > Artiodactyla > Camelidae > Vicugna > Vicugna pacos. Next base: position 1,005,388 of record NC_133021.1, read on the forward strand.
TAATGTCTCTGTGCCAGGGAATGCTAGGGGTGATTGCAGGCAATCCCAGTGACCGAGGCTGCCTCCCCAAGGTCAGGGAAGGTATTTCCCGGACTTCCCCGAACAGGGAACACCTGTGACTGAAGAGAGCTGCGTGGAGTTGTCTCTCGAGCTCCCCCACGCACTGACAATGGTTCCGGAATAATGAGCGTGGGGAGGTTCCACCAACTGTCGGCAGCGCGTGGGTTCTAACGGTATGCCTAAGCTCGTCTCCCCTGAGGGTTTTCCTAATGTCTCTGTGCCAGGGAATGCTAGGGGTGATTGCAGGATATCCCAGTGACCGAGGCTGCCTCCCCAAGATCAGGGAAGGTATTTCCCGGACTTCCCTGAACAGGGAACACCTGTGACTGAAGAGAGCTGCGTGGAGTTGTCTCTCGAGCTCCCCCACGCACTGACAATGGTTCCGGAATCCTGAGCGTGGGGAGGTTCCACCAACGGTCGTCAGCGCGTGGGTTCTAACGGAAGGCCTAAGCTCGTCTCCCCTGAGGGTTTTCCTAATGTCTCTGTGCCAAGGAATGCTAGGGGTGATTGCAGGTTATCCCTGTGTCCGAGGCTGCCTCCCCAAGTTCAGGGAAGGTATTTCCCGGACTTCCCCGAACAGGGAACACCTGTGACTGAAGAGAGCTGCGTGGAGTTGTCTCTCGAGCTCCCCCACGCACTGACAATGGTTCCGGAATCCTGAGCGTGGGGAGGTTCCACCAACGGTCGTCAACGCATGGGTTCTAACGGAATGCCTAAGCTCGTCTCCCCTGAGGGTTTTCCTAATGACTCTGTGCCAGGGAATGCTTGGGGTGATTGCAGGATATCCCAGTGACAGAGGCTGCCTCCCCAAGTTCAGGGAATGTATTTCCCGGGCTTCCCCGAACAGGGAACACCTGTGACTGAAGAGAGCTGCGTGGAGTTCTCTCTCGAGCTCCCCCACGCACTGACAATGGTTCCGGAATCCTAAGCGTGGGGAGGTTTCACCAACGGTCGGCAGCGCGTGGGTTCTAACGGAATGCCTATGCTCGTCTCCCCTGAGGGTTTTCCTAATGTCTCCGTGCCAGGGAATGCTAGGGGTGATTGCAGGCATTCCCAGTGACCTAGGCTGCCTCCCCAAGGTCAGGGAAAGTATTTCCCGGACTTCCCCGAACAGGGAACACCTGTGACTGAAGAGAGCTGCGTGGAGTTGTCTCTCGAGCTCCCCCACGCACTGACAATGGTTCCGGAAACCTGAGCGTGGGGAGGTTCCACCAACGGTCGGCTGCGCGTGGGTTCTAACGGAATGCCTAAGCTCGTCTCCCCTGAGGGTTTTCCTAATGTCTCTGTGCCAGGGAATGCTAGGGGTGATTGCAGGCAATCCCAGTGACCGAGGCTGCCTCCCCAAGGTCAGGGAAGGTATTTCCCGGACTTCCCCGAACAGGGAACACCTGTGACTGAAGAGAGCTGCGTGGAGTTGTCTCTCGAGCTCCCCCACGCACTGACAATGGTTCCGGAATCCTGAGCGTGGGGAGGTTCCACCAACTGTCGGCAGCGCGTGGGTTCTAACGGTATGCCTAAGCTCGTCTCCCCTGAGGGTTTTCCTAATGTCTCTGTGCCAGGGAATGCTAGGGGTGATTTTAGGCAATCCCGGTGATCGAGGCTGCATCCCGAAGGTCAGGGAAGGTGTTTCCCGGACTTCCCCGAACAGGGAACACCTGTGACTGAAGAGAGCTGCGTGGAGTTGTCTCTCGAGCTCCCCCACGCACTGGAAATCGTTGCGGAATCCTGAGCGTGGGGAGGTTCCACCAACGGTCGGCAGCGCGTGGGTTCTAACGGAATGCCTAAGCTCGTCTCCCCTGAGGGTTTTCCTAATATCTCTGTGCCAGGGAATGCTAGGGGTGATTGCAGGATATCCTTCTGACCGAGGCTGCCTCCCCAAGGTCAGGGAAGGTATTTCCCGGACTTCCCCGAACAGGGAACACCTGTGACTGAAGAGAGCTGCGTGGAGTTGTCTCTCGAGCTCCCCCACGCACTGACAATGGTTCCGGAATCCTGAGCGTGGGGAGGTTCCACCAACGGTCGGCAGCGCGTGGGTTCTAACGGAAGGCCTAAGCTCGTCTCCCCTGAGGGTTTTCCTAATGTCTCTGTGCCAGGGAATGCTAGGGGTGATTGCAGGATATCCCTGTGACCGAGGCTGCCTCCCCAAGGTCAGGGAAGGTATTTCCCGGACTTCCCCGAACAGGGAACACCTGTGACTGAAGAGAGCTGCGTGGAGTTGTCTCTCGAGCTCCCCCACGCACTGACAATGGTTCCGGATTCCTGAGCGTGGGGAGGTTCCACCAACGGTCGGCAGCGCATGGGTTCTAACGGAATGCCTAAGCTCGTCTCCCCTGAGGGTTTTCCTAATGACTCTGTGCCAGGGAAAGCTAGGGGTGATTGCAGGCAATCCCAGTGCCCGAGGCTGCCTCCCCAAGGTCAGGGAAGGTATTTCCCGGAATTCCCCGAACAGGGAACACCTATGACTGAAGAGAGCTGCGTGGAGTTGTCTCTCGAGCTTCCCCACGCACTGACAATGGTTCGAAAACCTGAGCGTGGGGAGGTTCCACCAACTGTCGGCAGCGCGTGGGTTCTAACGGTATGCCTAAGCTCGTCTCCCCTGAGGCTTTTCCTAATATCTCTGTGCCAGGGAATGCTAGGGGTGATTGCAGGCAATCCCAGTGACCGAGGCTGCATCCCGAAGGTCAGGGAAGGTATTTCCCGGACTTCCCCGAACAGGGAACACCTGTGACTGAAGAGAGCTTCGTGGAGTTGTCTCTCGAGCTCCCCCACGCACTGACAGTCGTTCCGGAATCCTGAGCGTGGGGAGGTTCCACCAACGGTCGGCAGTGCGTGGGTTATAACGGAATGCCTAAGCTCGTCTCCCCTGAGGGTTTTCCTAATGTCTCTGTGCCAGGGAATGCTAGGGGTGATTGTAGGATATCCCTGTGACCGAGGCTGCCTCCCCAAGGTCAGGGAAGGTTTTTCCCGGACTTCCCCGAACAGAGAACACCTGTGACTGAAGAGAGCTGCGTGGAGTTGTCTCTCTAGCTCCCCCACGCACTAACAATGGTTCCGGAATCCTGAGCGTGGGGAGGTTCCACCAACGGTCGGCAGCGCGTGGGTTCTAACGGAAAGCCTAAGCTAGTCTCCCCTGAGGGTTTTCCTAAAGTCTCTGTGCCAGGGAATGCTAGGGGTGATTGCAGGCAATCCCAGTGACCGAGACTGCCTCCCCAAGGTCAGGGAATGTATTTCCCGGACTTCCCCGAACAGGGAACACCTGTGACTGAAGAGAGCTGCGTGGAGTTGTCTCTCGAGCTCCCCCACGCACTGACAATGGTTCTGGAATCCTGAGCATGGGGAGGTTCCACCAACGGTCGGCAGCGCGTGGGTTCAAACGGAATGCATAAGATCGTCTCCCCTGAGGGTTTTCCTAATGTCTCTGTGCCAGGGAATGCTAGGGGTGATTGCAGACAATCCCAGTGACCGAGGCTGCCTCCCCAAGTCAGGGAAGTTATTTCCCGGACTTCCCCGAACAGGGAACACCTGTGACTGAAGAGAGCTGCGTGGAGTTGTCTCTCGAGCTCCCCCACGCACTGACAATGTTTCCGGAAACCTGAGCGTGGGGAGGTTCCACCAACGGTCGGCAGCGCGTGGGTTCTAACGGAATGCCTAAGCACGTCTCCCCTGAGGGTTTTCCTAATGTCTCTGTGCCAGGGAATGCTAGGGGTGATTGCAGGATATCCCAGTGACCGAGGCTGCCTCCCCAAGGTCAGGGAATATATTTCCCGGACTTCCCCGAACAGGGAAAACCTGTGATTGAAGAGAGCTGCGTGGAGTTGTCTCTCGAGCTCCCCCACACACTGACAATGGTTCCGAAATCCTGAGCGTGGGGAGGTTCCACCAACGGTCGGCAGCACGTGGGTTCTAACGGAATGCCTAAGCTCGTCTCCCCTGATGTTTTTCCTAATGTCTCTGTGCCAGGGAATGCTAGGGGTGATTGCAGGATATCCCAGTGACCGAGGCTGCCTCCCCAAGGTCAGGGAAGGTATTTCCCGGACTTCCCCGAACAGGGAACACCTGTGACTGAAGAGAGCTGCGTGGAGTTGTCTCTCGAGCTCCCCCACGCACTGACAATGGTTCCGGAAACCTGAGCGTGGGGAGGTTCCACCAACGGTCGGCAGCGCGTGGGTTCTAACGGAATGCCTAAGCTCGTCTCCCCTGAGGGTTTTCCTAATGTCTCTGTGCCAGGGAATGCTAGGGGTGATTGCAGGATATCCCAGTGACCGAGGCTGCCTCCCCAAGGTCAGGGAATGTATTTCCCGGACTTCCCCGAACAGGGAACACCTGTGACTGAAGAGAGCTGCGTGGAGTTGTCTCTCGAGCTCCCGCACGCACTGACAATGGTTCCGGAATCCTGAGCGTGGGGAGGTTCCACCAACGGTCGGCAGCGCGTGGGTTCTAACGGAATGCCTAAGCTCGTCTCCCCTGAGGGTTTTCCTAATGTCTCTTTGCCAGGGAATGCTAGGGGTGATTGCAGGATATCCCAGTGTCCGAGGCTGCCTCCCCAATGTCAACGAAGGTATTTCCCGGACTTCCCCGAACAGGGAACACCTGTGACTGAAGAGAGCTTCGTGGAGTTGTCTCTCGAGCTCCCCCACGCACTGACAATGGTTCCGGAAACCTGAGCGTGGGGAGGTTCCACCAACGGTCGGCAGCGCGTGGGTTCTAACGTAATGCCTAAGCTCGTCTCCCCTGAGGGTTTTCCTAATGTCTCTGTGCCAGGGAATGCTAGGGGTGATTGCCGGCAATCCCAGTGACCGAGGCTGCCTCCCCAAGGTCAGGGAAGGTATTTCCCGGACTTCCCCGAACAGGGAACACCTGTGACTGAAGAGAGCTGCGTGGAGTTGTCTCTCGAGCTCCCCCACGCACTGACAATGGTTCCGGAATCCTGAGCGTGGGGAGGTTCCACCAACGGTCGGCAGCGCGTGGGATCTAACGGAATGCCTTAGCTCGTCTCCCCTGAGGGTTTTCCTAATGTCTCTGTGCCAGGGAATGCTAGGGGTGATTGCAGGATATCCCAGTGACCGAGGCTGCCTCCCCAAGGTCAGGGAAGGTTTTTCCCGGACTTCCCCGAACAGGGAACACCTGTGACTGAAGACAGCTGCGTGGAGTTGTCTCTCGAGCTCCCCCACGCACTGACAATGGTTCCGGAATCCTGAACGTGGGGAGGTTCCACCAACGGTCGGTAGCGCGTGGGTTCTAACGGAATGCCTACGCTCGTCTACCCTGAGAGTTTTTCTAATGTCTTTGTGCCAGGGAATGCTAGGGGTGATTGCAGGATATCCCAGTGACCGAGGCTGCCTCCCCAAAGTCAGGGAAGATATTTCCCGGACTTCCCCGAACAGGGAACACCTGTGAATGAAGAGAGCTGTGTGGAGTTGTCTCTCGAGCTCCCCCACGCACTGACAATGGTTCCGGAATCCTGAGCGTGGGGAGGTTCCACCAACGGTCTGCAGCGCGTTGGTTATAACGGAATGCCTAAGCTCGTCTCCCCTGAGGTTTTTCCTAATGTCTCTGTGCCAGGGAATGCTAGGGGTTATTGCAGGATATCCCAGTGACCGAGGCTGCCTCCCCAAGGTCAAGGAAGGTATTTCCCGGACTTCCCCGAACAGGGAACACCTGTGAATGAAGAGAGCTGCGTGGAGTTGTCTCTCGAGCTCCCCCACGCACTGACAATTGTTACGGAATCCTGAGCGTGGGGAGGTTCCACCAACGGTAGACAGCGCGTGGGTTCTAACGGAATGCCTAAGCTCGTCTCCGCTGAGGCTTTTCCTAATGTCTCTGTGCCAGGGAATGCTAGGGGTGATTGCAGGATTTCCCAGTGTCCGAGGCTGCCTCCCCAAATTCAGGGAAGGTATTTCCCGGACTTCCCCGAACAGGGAACACCTGTGACTGAAGAGAGCTGCGTGGAGTTGTCTCTCGACCTCCCCCACGCACTGACAATGGTTCCGGAATCCTGAGCGTGGGGAGGTTCCACCAACGGTCGGCAGCGCGTGGGTTCTAATGGAATGCCTAAGCTCGTCTCCCCTGAGGGTTTTCCTAATGTCTCTGTGCCAGTGAATACTAGGGGTGATTGCAGTATATCCCTGTGACCGAGGCTGCCTCCCCAAGGTCAGGGAAGTTATTTCCCGGACTTCCCCGAACAGGGAACACCTGTGACTGAAGAGAGCTGCGTGGAGTTGTCTCTCGAGCTCCCCCACGCACTGACAATGTTTGCGGAATCCTGAGCGTGGGGAGGTTCCACCAACGGTCGGCAGCGCGTGGGTTCTAACGGAATGCCTAAGCTCGTCTCCCCTGAGGGTTTTCCTAATATCTCTGTGCCAGGGAATGCTAGGGGTGATTGCAGGATATCCCAGTGACCGAGGCTGCATCCCCAAGTTCAGGGAAGGTATTTCCCGGACTTCGCCGAACAGGGAACACCTGTGACTGAAGAGAGCTGCGTGGAGTTGTCTCTCGAGCTCCCCCACGCACTGACAATGGTTCCGGAATCCTGAGCGTGGGGAGGTTCCACCAACGGTCGGCAGCGCGTGGGTTCTAACGGAATGCCTAAGCTCGTCTCCCCTGAGGGTTTTCCTAATGTCTCTGTGCCAGGGAATGCTAGGGGTGATTGCAGGGTATCCCAGTGACCGAGGCTGCCTCCCCAAGGTCAAGGAAGGTATTTCCCAGACTTCCCCGAACAGGGAACACCTGTGACTGAAGAGAGCTACGTGGAGTTGTCTCTCGAGCTCCCCCACGCACTGACAATTGTTCCGGAATCCTGAGCGTGGGGAGGTTCCACCAACGGTCTGCAGCGCGTGGGTTCTAACGGAATGCCTAAGCTCGTCTCCCCTGAGGGTTTTCCTAATGTCTCTGTGCCAGGGAATGCTAGGGGTGATTGCAGGCAATCCCAGGGACCGAGGCTGCCTCCCCAAGGTCAGGGAAGGTATTTCCCGGACTTCCCCGAACAGGGAACACCTGTGACTGAAGAGAGCTGCGTGGAGTTGTCTCTCGAGCTCCCCCACGCACTGACAATTGTTCCAGAATCCTGAGCGTGGGGAGGTTCCACCAACGGTCGGCAGCGCGTTGGTTATAACGGAATGCCTAAGCTCGTCTCCCCTGAGGGTTTTCCTAATGTCTCTGTGCCAGGGAATGCTAGGGGTTATTGCAGGATATCCCAGTGACCGAGGCTGCCTCCCCAAGGTCAATGAAGGTATTTCCCGGACTTCCCCGAACAAGGAACACCTGTGAATGAAGAGAGCTGCGTGGAGTTGTCTCTCGAGCTCCCCCACGCACTGACAATTTTTACGGAATCCTGAGCGTGGGGAGGTTCCACCAACGGTCGGCAGCGCGTGGGTTGTAACGGAATGCCTAAGCTCGTCTCCCCTGAGGGTTTTCCTAATATCTCTTTGCCAGGGAATGCTTGGGGTGATTGCAGGCAATCCCAGTGACCGAGGCTGCCTCCCCAAGGTCAGGGAAGTTTTTTCCCGGACTTCCCCGAACTGGGAACACCTGTGACTGAAGAGAGCTGCGTGGAGTTGTCTCTCGAGCTCCCCCACGCACTGACAATTGTTCCGGAATCCTGAGCGTGGGGAGGTTCCACCAACGGTCGGCAGCGCGTGGGTTCTAACGGAATGCCTAAACTCATCTCCCCTGAGGGTTTTCCCAATGTCTCTGTGCCAGGGAATGCTAGGGTGATTGCAGGATATCCCTGTGACTGAGGCTGCCTCCCCAAGGTCAGGGAAGTTATTTCCCGGACTTCCCCGAACAGGGAACACCTGTGACTGAAGAGAGCTGCGTGGAGTTGTCTCTCGAGCTCCCCCACGCACTGACAATGGTTCCGGAATCCTGAGCGTGGGGAGGTTCCACCAACGGTCGGCAGCGCGTGGGTTCTAACGGAATGCCTAAGCTCGTCTTCCCTGAGGGTTTTCCTAATGTCTCTGTGCCAGGGAATACTTGGGGTGATTGCAGGATATCCCACTGTCAGAGGCTGCCTCCCCAAGTTCAGGGAATGTATTTCCCGGGCTTCCCCGAACAGGGAACACCTGTGACTGAAGAGAGTTGCGTGGAGTTGTCTCTCGAGCTCCCCCACGCACTGACAATTGTTCCGGAATCCTAAGCGTGGGGAGGTTCCACCAACGGTCGGCAGCGCGTGGGTTCTAACGGAATGCCTATGCTCGTCTCCCCTGAGGGTTTTCCTAATGTCTCCATGCCAGGGAATGCTAGGGGTGATTGCAGGCATTCCCAGTGACCGAGGCTGCCTCCCCAAGGTCAGGGAAGGTATTTCCCGGACTTCCCCGAACAGGGAACACCTGTGACTGAAGAGAGCTGCGTGGAGTTGTCTCTCGAGCTCCCCCACGCACTGACAATGGTTCCGGAAACCTGAGCGTGGGGAGGTTCCACCAACGGTCGGCTGCGCGTGGGTTCAAACGGAATGCCTAAGCTCGTCTCCCCTGAGGGTTTTCCTAATGTCTCTGTGTCAGGGAATGCTAGGGGTGATTGCAGGCAATCCCAGTGACCGAGGCTGCCTCCCCAAGGTCAGGGAAGGTATTTCCCGGACTTCCCCGAACAGGGAACACCTGTGACTGAAGAGAGCTGCGTGCAGTTTTCTCTCGAGCTCCCCCACGCACTGACAATTGTTCCGGGATCCTGAGCGTGGGGAGGTTCCACCAACGGTCGGCAGCGCGTGGGTTCTAACGGAAGGCGTAAGCTCGTCTCCTCTGAGGATTTTCCTAATGTCTCTGTGCCAGGGAATGCTAGGGGTGATTGCAGGCAATCCCAGTGACCGAGGCTGCCTCCCCAAGTTCAGGGAAGGTATTTCCCGGACTTCCCCGAACAGGGAACACCTGTGACTGAAGAGAGCTGCGTGGAGTTGTCTCTCGAGCTCCCCCACGCACTCACAATGGTTCCGGAATCCTGAGCGTGGGGAGGTTCCACCAACTGTCGGCAGCGCGTGGGTTCTAACTGTATGCCTAAGCTCGTCTCCCCTGAGGGTTTTCCTAATGTCTCTGTGCCAGGGAATGCTAGGGGTGATTGCAGGATATCCCAGTGACCGAGGCTGCCTCCCCAAGATCAGGGAAGGTATTTCCCGGACTTCCCCGAACAGGGAACACCTGTGACTGAAGAGAGCTGCGTGGAGTTGTCTCTCGAGCTCCCCCACGCACTGACAATGGTTCCGGAATCCTGAGCGTGGGGAGGTTCCACCAACGGTCGTCAGCGCATGGGTTCTAACGGAATGCCTAAGCTCGTCTCCCCTGAGGGTTTTCCTAATGACTCTGTGCCAGGGAATGCTTGGGGTGATTGCAGGATATCCCAGTGACAGAGGCTGTCTCCCCAAGTTCAGGGAATGTATTTCCCGGGCTTCCCCGAACAGGGAACACCTGTGACTGAAGAGAGCTGCGTGGAGTTGTCTCTCGAGCTCCCCCACGCTCTGACAATGGTTCCGGAATCCTAAGCGTGGGGAGGTTCCACCAACGGTCGGCAGCGCGTGGGTTCTAACGGAATGCCTATGCTCGTCTCCCCTGAGGGTTTTCCTAATGTCTCCGTGCCAGGGAATGCTAGGGGTGATTGCAGGCATTCCCAGTGACCTAGGCTGCCTCCCCAAGGTCAGGGAAGGTATTTCCCGGACTTCCCCGAACAGGGAACACCTGTGACTGAAGAGAGCTGCGTGGAGTTGTCTCTCGAGCTCCCCCACGCACTGACAATGGTTCCGGAAACCTGAGCCTGGGGAGGTACCACCAACGGTCGGCTGCGCGTGGGTTCTAACGGAATGCCTAAGCTCGTCTCCCCTGAGGGTTTTCCTAATGTCTCCGTGCCAGGGAATGCTAGGGGTGATTGCAGGCAATCCCAGTGACCGAGGCTGCCTCCCCAAGGTCAGGGAAGTTATTTCCCGGACTTCCCCGAACAGGGAACACCTGTGACTGAAGAGAGCTGCGTGGAGTTGTCTCTCGAGCTCCCCCACGCACTGATAATGGTTCCGGAATCCTGAGCGTGGGGAGGTACCAAGAACGGTTGGCAGCTCGTGGGTTCTAACGGAATGCCTAAGCTCGTATTCCCTGAGGGTTTTCCTAATGTCTCTGTGCCAGGGAATGCTAGGGGTGATTGCAGGATATCCCTGTGACCGAGGCTGCCTACCCAAGGTCAGGGAAGGTGTTTCCCGGACTTCCCCGAACAGGGAACACCTGTGACTGAAGAGAGCTGCGTGGAGTTGTCTCTCGAGTTTCCCCACGCACTGACAATGGTTGCAGAATCGTGAGCGTGGAGAGGTTCCAAGAACGGTTGGCAGCGCGTGGGTTCTAACGGAATGCCTAAGCTCGTCTCCCCTGAGGGTTTTCCTAATGTCTCTGTGCCAGGGAATGCTAGGGGTGATTGCAGGATATCCCAGTGTCCGAGGCTGCCTCCCCAAGTTCAGGGAAGGTATTTCCCGGACTTCCCCGAACAGGGAACACCTGTGACTGAAGAGAGCTGCGTGGAGTTGTCTCTCGAGGTCCCCTACGCACTGACAATGGTTCCGGAATCCTGAGCTTGGGGAGGTTCCACCAACGGTCGGCAGTGCGTGGGTTCTAACGGAATGCCTAAGCTCGTCTCCCCTGAGGGTTTTCCTAATATCTCTGTGCCAGGGAATGCTAGGGGTGATTGCAGTATATCCCTGTGACCGAGGCTGCCTCCCCAAGGTCAGGGAAGGTATTTCCCGGACTTCCCCGAACAGGGAACACCTGTGACTGAAGAGAGCTGCGTGGAGTTGTCTCTCGAGCTCCCCCACGCACTGACAATTGTTCCGGAATCCTGAGCGTGGGGAGGTTCCACCAACGGTCGGCAGCGCGTGGGTTCTAACGGAATGCCTAAGCTCGTCTCCCCTGAGGGTTTTCCTAATGTCTCTGTGCCAGGGAATGCTAGGGGTGATTGCAGGATATCCCAGTGACCGAGGCTGCCTCCCCAAGGTCAAGGAAGGTATTTCCCGGACTTCCCCGAACAGGGAACACCTGTGACTGAAGAGAGCTGCGTGGAGTTGTCTCTCGAGCTCCCCCACGCACTGACAATTGTTCCGGAATCCTGAGCGTGGGGAGGTTCCACCAACGTTCGTCAGCGCGTGGGTTATAACGGAATGCCTAAGCTCGTCTCCCCTGAGGGTTTTCTTAATGTCTCTGTGCCAGGGAATGCTAGGGGTGATTGCAGGATGTCCCAGTGACCGAGGCTGCCTCCCCAAGGTCAAGGAAGTTATTTCCCGGAATTCCCCGAACAGGGAACACCTGTGACTGAAGAGAGCTGCGTGGAGTTGTCTCTCGAGCTCCCCCACGCACTGACAATGGTTCCGGAATCCTGAGCGTGGGGAGGTTCCACCAACGGTCAGCAGCGCGTGGGTTCTAACGGAATGCCTAAGCTCGTCTCCCCTGAGGGTTTTCCTAATGTCTCTGTGCCAGGGAATGCTAGGGGTGATTGCAGGCAATCCCAGTGACCGAGTCTGCCTCCCCAAGGTCAGGGAAGTTATTTCCCGGACTTCCCCCAAAAGGGAAAACCTGTGACTGGAGAGAGCTGCGTGGAGTTGTCTCTCGAGCTCCCCCACGCACTGACAATGGTTCCGGAATCCTGAGCGTGGGGAGGTTCCACCAACGGACGGTAGCGCGTGGGTCTTACGGAATGCCTACGCTCGTCTCCCCTGAGTATTTTTCTAATGTCTCTGTGCCAGGGAATGCTAGGGGTGATTGCAGGATATCCCTGTGACGGAGGCTGCCTCCCCAAGGTCAGGGAAGGTTTTTCCCGGACTTCCCCGAACAGGGAACACCTGTGACTGAAGAGAGCTGCGTGGAGTTGTCTCTCGAGCTCCCCAACGCACTGACAATGGTTCCGGAATCCTGAGCGTGGGGAGGTTCCACCAACGGTCGGCAGCGCGTGGGTTCTAACGGAATGCCTAAGCTCGTCTCCCCTGAGGGTTTTCCTAATGTCTCTGTGCCAGGGAATGCTAGGGGTGATTGCAGGATATCCCAGTGATCGAGGCTGCCTCCCCAAGGTCAGGGAAGTTATTTCCCGGACTTCCCCGAACAGTGAACAATTGTGACTGAAGAGAGCTGCGTGGAGTTGTCTCTCGAGCTCCCCCACGCACTGACAATGGTTGCGGAATCGTGAGCGTGGGGAGGTTCCACCAACGGTTGGCAGCGCGTGGGTTCTAACGGAATGCCTAAGCTCGTCTCCCCTGAGGGTTTTCCTAATGTCTCTGTGCCAGGGAATGCTAGGGGTGATTGCAGGATATCCCAGTGTCCGAGGCTGCCTCCCCAAGTTCAGGGAAGGTATTTCCCGGACTTCCCCGAACAGGGAACACCTGTGAATGAAGAGAGCTGCGTGGAGTTGTCTCTCGAGCTCCCCTACGCACTGACAATGTTTCCGGAATCCTGAGCGTGGGGAGGTTCCACCAACGGTCGGCAGTGCGTGGGTTCTAACGGAATGCCTAAGCTCGTCTCCCCTGAGGGTTTTCCTAATGTCTCTGTGCCAGGGAATGCTAGGGGTGATTGCAGTATATCCCTGTGACCGAGGCTGCCTCCCCAAGGTCAGGGAAGGTATTTCCCGGACTTCCCCGAACAGGGAACACCTGTGACTGAAGAGAGCTGCGTGGAGTTGTCTCTCGAGCTCCCCCACGCACTGAAAATGGTTCCGGAATCCTGAGCTTGGGGAGGTTCCACCAACGGTCGGCAGCGCGTGGGTTCTAACGGAATGCCTAAGCTCGTCTCCCCTGAGGGTTTTCCTAATATCTCTTTGCCAGGGAATGCTTGGGGTGATTGCAGGCAATCCCAGTGACCGAGGCTGCCTCCCCAAGGTCAGGGAAGTTATTTCCCGGACTTCCCCGAACTGGGAACACCTGTGACTGAAGAGAGCTGCGTGGAGTTGTCTCTCGAGCTCCCCCACGCACTGACAATTGTTCCGGAATCCTGAGCGTGGGGAGGTTCCACCAACGGTCGGCAGCGCGTGGGTTCTAACGGAATGCCTAAACTCATCTCCCCTGAGGGTTTTCCTAATGTCTCTGTGCCAGGGAATGCTAGGGGTGATTGCAGGCTTACCCAGTGACCGAGGCTGCCTCCCCAAGGTCAGGGAAGTTATTTCCCGGACTTCCCCGAACAGGGAACACCTGTGACTGAAGAGAGCTGCGTGGAGTTGTCTCTCGAGCTCCCCCACGCCCTGACAATGGTTCCGGAAACCTGAGCGTGGGGAGGTTCCACCAACGGTCGGCAGCGCGTGGGTTCTAACGGAATGCCTAAGCTCGTCTCCCCTGAGGGTTTTCCTAATTTCTCTGTGCCAGGGAATGCTAGGGGTGATTGCAGGCAATCCCAGTGACCGAGGCTGCCTCCCCAAGGTCAAGGAAGTTATTTCCCGGAATTCCCCGAACAGGGAACACCTGTGACTGAAGAGAGCTGCGTGGAGTTGTCTCTCGAGCTCCCCCACGCACTGACAATGGTTCCGGAATCCTGAGCGTGGGGAGGTTCCACCAACGGTCGGCAGCGCGTGGGTTCTAACGGAATGCCTAAGCTCGTCTCCCCTGAGGTTTTTCCTAATGTCTCTGTGCCAGGGAATGCTAGGGGTGATTGCAGGCAATCCCAGTGACCGAGTCTGCCTCCCCAAGGTCAGGGAAGTTATTTCCCGGACTTCCCCCAAAAGGGAAAACCTGTGACTGGAGAGAGCTGCGTGGAGTTTTCTCTCGAGCTCCCCCACGCACTGACAATGGTTCCGGAATCCTGAGCGTGGGGAGGTTCCACCAACGGTCGGTAGCGCGTGGGTCTAACGGAATGCCTACGCTCGTCTCCCCAGAGTATTTTTCTAATGTCTCTGTGCCAGGGAATGCTAGGGGTGATTGCAGGATATCCCTGTGACGGAGGCTGCCTCCCCAAGGTCAGGGAAGGTTTTTCCCGGACTTCCCCGAACAGGGAACACCTGTGACTGAAGAGAGCTGCGTGGAGTTGTCATTCGAGTTCCCCAACGCACTGACAATGGTTCCGGAATCCTGAGCGTGGGGAGGTTCCACCAACGGTCGGCAGCGCGTGGGTTCTAACGGAATGCCTAAGCTCGTCTCCCCTGAGGGTTTTCCTAATGTCTCTGTGCCAGGGAATGCTAGGGGTGATTGCAGGATATCCCAGTGATCGAGGCTGCCTTCCCAAATTCAGGGAAGTTATTTCCCGGACTTCCCCGAACAGGGAACAATTGTGACTGAAGAGAGCTGCGTGGAGTTGTCTCTCGAGCTCCCCCACGCACTGACAATGGTTGCGGAATCGTGAGCGTGGGGACGTTCCACCAACGGTTGGCAGCGCGTGGGTTCTAACGGAATGCCTAAGCTCGTCTCCCCTGAGGTTTTTCCTAATGTCTCTGTGCCAGGGAATGCTAGGGGTGATTGCAGGATATCCCAGTGTCCGAGGCTGCCTCCCCAAGTTCAGGGAAGTTATTTCCCGGACTTCCCCGAACAGGGAACACCTGTGAATGAAGAGAGCTGCGTGGAGTTGTCTCTCGAGCTCCCCTACGCACTGACAATGTTTCCGGAATCCTGAGCGTGGGGAGGTTCCACCAACGGTCGGCAGCGCGTGGGTTCTAACGGAATGCCTAAGCTCGTCTCCCCTGAGGGTTTTCCTAATGTCTCTGTGCCAGGGAATGCTTGGGGTGATTGCAGTATATCCCTGTGACCGAGGCTGCCTCCCCAAGGTCAGGGAAGGTATTTCCCGGTCTTCCCCGAACAGGGAACACCTGTGACTGAAGAGAGCTGCGTGGAGTTGTCTCTCGAGCTCCCCCACGCACTGAAAATGGTTCCGGAATCCTGAGCATGGGGAGGTTCCACCAACTGTTGGCAGCGCGTGGGTTCTAACGGAATGCCTAAGCTCGTCTCCCCTGAGGGTTTTCCTAATGTCTCTGTGCCAGGGAATGCTAGGGGTGATTGCAGGATATCCCAGTGTCCGAGGCTGCCTCCCCAAGTTCAGGGAAGGTATTTCCCGGACTTCCCCGAACAGGGAACACCTGTGAATGAAGAGAGCTGCGTGGAGTTGTCTCTCGAGATCCCCTACGCACTGACAATGGTTCCGGAATCCTGAGCGTGGGGAGGTTCCACCAACGGTCGGCAGTGCGTGGGTTCTAACGGAATGCCTAAGCTCGTCTCCCCTGAGGGTTTTCCTAATGTCTCTGTGCCAGGGAATGCTAGGGGTGATTGCAGTATATCCCTGTGACCGAGGCTGCCTCCCCAAGGTCAGGGAAGGTATTTCCCGGACTTCCCCGAACAGGGAACACCTGTGACTGAAGAGAGCTGCGTGGAGTTGTCTCTCGAGCTCCCCCACGCACTGAAAATGGTTCCGGAATCCTGAGCGTGGGGAGGTTCCACCAACGGTCGGCAGCGCGTGGGTTCTAACGGAATGCCTAAGCTCGTCTCCCCTGAGGGTTTTCCTAATATCTCTTTGCCAGGGAATGCTTGGGGTGATTGCAGGCAATCCCAGTGACCGAGGCTGCCTCCCCAAGGTCAGGGAAGTTATTTCCCGGACTTCCCCGAACTGGGAACACCTGTGACTGAAGAGAGCTGCGTGGAGTTGTCTCTCGAGCTCCCCCACGCACTGACAATTGTTCCGGAATCCTGAGCGTGGGGAGGTTCCACCAACGGTCGGAAGCGCGTGGGTTCTAACGGAATGCCTAAACTCATCTCCCCTGAGGGTTTTCCTAATGTCTCTGTGCCAGGGAATGCTAGGGGTGATTGCAGGATATCCCTGTGACTGAGGCTGCCTCCCCAAGGTCAGGGAAGGTATTTCCCGGACTTCCCCGAACAGGGAACACCTGTGACTGAAGAGAGCTGCGTGGAGTTGTCTCTCGAGCTCCCCCACGCACTGACAATGGTTCCGGAATCCTGAGCGTGGGGAGGTTCCACCAACGGTCGGCAGCGCGTGGGTTCTAACGGAATGCCTAAGCTCGTCTCCCCTGAGGGTTTTCCTAATGTCTCTGTGCCAGGGAATGCTAGGGGTGATTGCAGGCAATCCCAGTGACCGAGGCTGCCTTCCCAAGGTCAGGGAAGGTATTTCCCGGACTTCCCCGAACAGGGAACACCTGTGACTGAAGAGAGCTGCGTGGAGTTGTCTCTCGAGCTCCCCCACGCACTGACAATGGTTCCGGAAACCTGAGCGTGGGGAGGTTCCACCAACGGTCGGCAGCGCGTGGGTTCTAACGGAATGCCTAAGCTCGTCTCCCCTGAGGGTTTTCCTAATTTCTCTGTGCCAGGGAATGCTAGGGGTGATTGCAGGCAATCCCAGTGACCGAGGCTGCCTTTCCAACGTCAGAGAAGGTATTTCCCGGACTTCCCCGAACAGGAAACACCTGTGACTGAAGAGAGCTGCGTGGAGTTGTCTCTCGAGCTCCCCCACGCACTGACAATGGTTCCGGAAACCTGAGCGTGGGGAGGTTCCACCAACGGTCGGCAGCGCGTGGGTTCTAACGGAATGCCTAAGCTCGTCTCCCCTGAGGGTTTTCCTAATGTCTCTGTGCCAGGGAATGCTAGGGGTGATTGCAGGCAATCCCAGTGACCGAGGCTGCCTCCACAAGGTCAGGGAAGGTATTTCCCGGACTTCCCCGAACAGGGAACACCTGTGACTGAAGAGAGCTGCGTGGAGTTGTCTCTCGAGCTCACCCACGCCCTGACAATGGTTACGGAATCCTGAGCGTGGGGAGGTTCCGCCAAAGGTCGGCAGCGCGGGGGTGTTAACGGAATGCCTAAGCTCGTCTCCCCTGAGGGTTTTCCTAATGTCTCTGTGCCAGGGAATGCTAGGGGTGATTGCAGGATATCCCAGTGACCGAGGCTGCCTCCCCAAGGTCAGGGAAGGTATTTCCCGGACTTCCCCGAACAGGGAACACCTGTGACTGAAGAGAGCTGCGTGGAGTTGTCTCTCGAGCTCCACCACGCACTGACAATGGTTCCGGAATCCTGAGCGTGGGGAGGTTCCACCAACTGTCGGCAGCGCGTGGGATCTAACGGTATGCCTAAGCTCGTCTCCCCTGAGAGTTTTCCTAATGTCTCTGTGCCAGGGAATGCTAGGGATGATTGCAGGCAATCCCGGTGACCGAGGCTGCATCCCGAAGATCAGGGAAGGTATTTCCCGGACTTCCCCGAACAGGGAACACCTGTGAATGAAGAGAGCTGCGTGGAGTTGTCTCTCGAGCTCCCCCACGCACTGACAATTGTTCCGGAATCCTGAGCTTGGGGAGGTTCCACCAACGGTCGGCAGCGCGTGGGTTCTAACGGAATGCCTAAGCTCGTCTCCCCTGAGGGTTTTCCTAATATCTCTTTGCCAGGGAATGCTTGGGGTGATTGCAGGCAATCCCAGTGACCGAGGCTGCCTCCCCAAGGTCAGGGAAGTTATTTCCCGGACTTCCCCGAACTGGGAACACCTGTGACTGAAGAGAGCTGCGTGGAGTTGTCTCTCGAGCTCCCCCACGCACTGACAATGGTTCCGGAATCCTGAGCGTGGGGAGGTTCCACCAACGGTCGGCAGCGCGTGGGTTCTAACGGAATGCCTAAGCTCGTCTCCCCTGAGGTTTTTCCTAATGTCTCTGTGCCAGGGAATGCTAGGGGTGATTGCAGGCAATCCCAGTGACCGAGTCTGCCTCCCCAAGGTCAGGGAAGTTATTTCCCGGACTTCCCCCAAAAGGGAAAACCTGTGACTGGAGAGAGCTGCGTGGAGTTTTCTCTCGAGCTCCCCCACGCACTGACAATGGTTCCGGAATCCTGAGCGTGGGGAGGTTCCACCAACGGTCGGTAGCGCGTGGGTCTAACGGAATGCCTACGCTCGTCTCCCCAGAGTATTTTTCTAATGTCTCTGTGCCAGGGAATGCTAGGGGTGATTGCAGGATATCCCTGTGACGGAGGCTGCCTCCCCAAGGTCAGGGAAGGTTTTTCCCGGACTTCCCCGAAGAGGGAACACCTGTGACTGAAGAGAGCTGCGTGGAGTTGTCATTCGAGTTCCCCAACGCACTGACAATGGTTCCGGAATCCTGAGCGTGGGGAGGTTCCACCAACGGTCGGCAGCGCGTGGGTTCTAACGGAATGCCTAAGCTCGTCTCCCCTGAGGGTTTTCCTAATGTCTCTGTGCCAGGGAATGCGAGGGGTGATTGCAGGATATCCCAGTGATCGAGGCTGCCTTCCCAAAGTCAGGTAAGTTATTTCCCGGACTTCCCCGAACAGGGAACAATTGTGACTGAAGAGAGCTGCGTGGAGTTGTCTCTCGAGCTCCCCCACGCACTGACAATGGTTGCGGAATCGTGAGCGTGGGGAGGTTCCACCAACGGTTGGCAGCGCGTGGGTTCTAACGGAATGCCTATGCTCGTCTCCCCTGAGGGTTTTCCTAATGTCTCTGTGCCAGGGAATGCTAGGGGTGATTGCAGGATATCCCAGTGTCCGAGGCTGCCTCCCCAAGTTCAGGGAAGTTATTTCCCGGACTTCCCCGAACAGGGAACACCTGTGAATGAAGAGAGCTGCGTGGAGTTGTCTCTCGAGCTCCCCTACGCACTGACAATGTTTCCGGAATCCTGAGCGTGGGGAGGTTCCACCAACGGTCGGCAGCGCGTGGGTTCTAACGGAATGCCTAAGCTCGTCTCCCCTGAGGGTTTTCCTAATGTCTCTGTGCCAGGGAATGCTAGGGGTGATTGCAGTATATCCCTGTGACCGAGGCTGCCTCCCCAAGGTCAGGGAAGGTATTTCCCGGACTTCCCCGAACAGGGAACACCTGTGACTGAAGAGAGCTGCGTGGAGTTGTCTCTCGAGCTCCCCCACGCACTGAAAATGGTTCCGGAATCCTGAGCGTGGGGAGGTTCCACCAACGGTCGGCAGCGCGTGGGTTCTAACGGAATGCCTAAGCTCGTCTCCCCTGAGGGTTTTCCTAATATCTCTTTGCCAGGGAATGCTTGGGGTGATTGCAGGCAATCCCAGTGACCGAGGCTGCCTCCCCAAGGTCAGGGAAGTTATTTCCCGGACTTCCCCGAACTGGGAACACCTGTGACTGAAGAGAGCTGCGTGGAGTTGTCTCTCGAGCTCCCCCACGCACTGACAATTGTTCCGGAATCCTGAGCGTGGGGAGGTTCCACCAACGGTCGGAAGTGCGTGGGTTCTAACGGAATGCCTAAACTCATCTCCCCTGAGGGTTTTCCTAATGTCTCTGTGCCAGGGAATGCTAGGGGTGATTGCAGGATATCCCTGTGACTGAGGCTGCCTCCCCAAGGTCAGGGAAGGTATTTCCCGGACTTCCCCGAACAGGGAACACCTGTGACTGAAGAGAGCTGCGTGGAGTTGTCTCTCGAGCTCCCCCACGCACTGACAATGGTTCCGGAATCCTGAGCGTGGGGAGGTTCCACCAACGGTCGGCAGCGCGTGGGTTCTAACGGAATGCCTAAGCTCGTCTCCCCTGAGGGTTTTCCTAATGTCTCTGTGCCAGGGAATGCTAGGGGTGATTGCAGGCAATCCCAGTGACCGAGGCTGCCTTCCCAAGGTCAGGGAAGGTATTTCCCGGACTTCCCCGAACAGGGAACACCTGTGACTGAAGAGAGCTGCGTGGAGTTGTCTCTCGAGCTCCCCCACGCACTGACAATGGTTCCGGAAACCTGAGCGTGGGGAGGTTCCACCAACGGTCGGCAGCGCGTGGGTTCTTACGGAATGCCTAAGCTCGTCTCCCCTGAGGGTTTTCCTAATTTCTCTGTGCCAGGGAATGCTAGGGGTGATTGCAGGCAATCCCAGTGACCGAGGCTGCCTTTCCAACGTCAGAGAAGGTATTTCCCGGACTTCCCCGAACAGGAAACACCTGTGACTGAAGAGAGCTGCGTGGAGTTGTCTCTCGAGCTCCCCCACGCACTGACAATGGTTCCGGAAACCTGAGCGTGGGGAGGTTCCACCAACGGTCGGCAGCGCGTGGGTTCTAACGGAATGCCTAAGCTCGTCTCCCCTGAGGGTTTTCCTAATGTCTCTGTGCCAGGGAATGCTAGGGGTGATTGCAGGCAATCCCAGTGACCGAGGCTGCCTCCACAAGGTCAGGGAAGGTATTTCCCGGACTTCCCCGAACAGGGAACACCTGTGACTGAAGAGAGCTGCGTGGAGTTGTCTCTCGAGCTCACCCACGCCCTGACAATGGTTACGTAATCCTGAGCGTGGGGAGGTTCCGCCAAAGGTCGGCAGCGCGGGGGTGTTAACGGAATGCTTAAGCTCGTCTCCCCTGAGGGTTTTCCTAATGTCTCTGTGCCAGGGAATGCTAGGGGTGATTGCAGGATATCCCAGTGACCGAGGCTGCCTCCCCAAGGTCAGGGAAGGTATTTCCCGGACTTCCCCGAACAGGGAACACCTGTGACTGAAGAGAGCTGCGTGGAGTTGTCTCTCGAGTTCCACCACGCACTGACAATGGTTCCGGAATCCTGAGCGTGGGGAGGTTCCACCAACTGTCGGCAGCGCGTGGGATCTAACGGTATGCCTAAGCTCGTCTCCCCTGAGAGTTTTCCTAATGTCTCTGTGCCAGGGAATGCTAGGGATGATTGCAGGCAATCCCGGTGACCGAGGCTGCATCCCGAAGATCAGGGAAGGTATTTCCCGGACTTCCCCGAACAGGGAACACCTGTGACTGAAGAGAGCTGCGTGGAGTTGTCTCTCGAGCTCCCCCACGCACTGACAATGGTCCCGGAATCCTGAGCGTGGGGAGGTTCCACCAACGGTCGGCAGCGCCTGGGTTCTAACAGAATGCCTAAGCTCGTCTCCCCTGAGGGTTTTCCTAATGTCTCTGTGCCAGGGAATGCTAGGGGTGATTGCAGGATATCCCTGTGACCGAGGCTGCCTCCCCAAGGTCAGGGAAGGTATTTCCCGGACTTCCCCGAACAGGGAACACCTGTGACTGAAGAGAGCTGCGTGGAGTTGTGTCTCGAGCTCCCCCACGCACTGACAATGTTTCCGGAATCCTGAGCGTGGGGAGGTTCCACCAACGGTCGGCAGCGCGTGGGTTCTAACGGAATGCCTAAGCTCGTCTCCCCTGAGGGTTTTCCTAATGTCTCTGTGCCAGGGAATGCTACGGGTGATTGCAGGATATCCCAGTGACCGAGGCTGCCTCCCCAAGTTCAGGGAAGGTATTTCCCGGACTTCCCCGAACAGGGAACACCTGTGACTGAAGAGAGCTGCGTGGAGTTTCCTCTCGAGCTCCCCCACGCACTGATAATGGTTCCGGAATTCTTAGCGTGGGGAGGTTCCACCAACTGTCTGCAGCGCGTGGGTTCTAAAGAAATGCCTAAGCTCATCTCCCCTGAGGATTTTCCTAATATCTCTGTGCCAGGGAATGCTAGGGGTGATTGCAGGATATCCCAGTGACCGAGGCTGCCTCCCCAAGATCAGGGAAGCTATTTCCCGGACTAACCCGAACAGGGAACACCTGTGACTGAAGAGAGCTACGTGGAGTTGTCTCTCGTGCTCCCCCACGCAATGACAATGGTTCCGGAATCCTGAGCGTGGGGAGGTTCCACCAACGGTCTTCAACGCGTGTGTTCTAACGGAATGCCTAAGCTCATCTCCCCTGAGGGTTTTCCTAATGTCTCTGTGCCAGGGAATGCTAGGGGTGATTGCAGACAATCCCAGTGACCGAGGCTGCCTCCCCAAGCTCAGGGAAGGTATTTCCCGGACATCCCCGAACAGGGAACACCTGTGACTGAAGAGAGCTGTGTGGAGTTGTCTCTCGAGCTCCCTCATGCACTGACAATTTTTCCGGATTCCTGAGCGTTGGGAGGTTCCACCAACGGTCGGCAGCGCGTGGGTTCTAACGGAATGCCTAAACTCGTCTCCCCTGAGGGTTTTCCTAATGTCTCTGTGCCAGGGAATGCTAGGGGTGATTGCAGGCAATCCCAGTGACCTAGGCTGCCTCCCCAAGGTCAGGGAAGGTATTTCCCGGACGTCCCCGAACAGGGAACACCTGTGACTAAAGAGAGCTGCGTGGAGTTTTCTCTCGAGCTCCCCCACGCACTGACAATGGTCCCGGAATCCTGAGGGTGGGGAGGTTCCACCAACGGTCGGCAGCGCGTGGGTTCTAACGGAATGCCTAAGCTCGTCTCCCCTGAGTGTTTTCCTAATGTCTCTGTGACAGGGAATGCTAGGGGTGATTGCAGGCAATCCCAGTGACCGAGGCTGCCTCCCCAAGGTCAGGAAAGTTATTTCCCGGACTTCCCCAAACAGGGAACACCTGTGACTGAAGAGAGCTGCGTGGAGTTGTCTCTCGAGCTCCCCCACGCACTGACAATGGTTCCAGAATCCTGAGCGTGGGGAGGTTCCACCAACGGTCGGCAGCGCGTGGGTTCTAACGGAATGCCTAAGCTCGTCTCCCCTGAGGGTTTTCCTAATGTCTCTGTGCCAGGGAATGCTAGGGGTGATTGCAGACAATCCCAGTGCCCGAGGCTGCCTTCCCAAGGTCAGGGAAGGTATTTCCCGGATTTCACCGAACAGGGAACACCTGTGACTGAAGAGAGCTGCGTGGAGTTGTCTCTCGAGCTCCCCCACGCACTGACAATGGTTCCGGAATCCTGAGCGTGGGGAGGTTCCACCAACGGTCGGCAGCGCGTGGGTTCTAACGGAAAGCCTAAGCTCGTCTCCCCTGAGGGTTTTCCTAATATCTCTGTGCCAGGGAATGCTAGGGGTGATTGCAGGATATCCCATTGCCCGAGGCTGCCTCCCCAAGGTCAGGGAAGGTATTTCCCGGACTTCCCCGAACAGGGAACACCTGTGACTGAAGAGAGCTGCGTGGAGTTGTCTCTCGAGATCCCCCACGAGCTGACAATGGTTCCGGAATCCTGAGCGTGGGGAGGTTCCACCAACGGTCGGCAGCGCGTGGGTTCTAACGGAATGCTTAAGCTCGTCTCCCCTGAGGGTTTTCCTAATGTCTCTGTGCCAGGGAATGCTAGGGGTGATTGCAGGCAATCCCAGTGACCGAGGCTGCCTCCCCAAGGTCAGGGAAGGTATTTCCCGGACTTCCCCGAACAGGGAACACCTGTGACTGAAGAGAGCTGCGTGGAGTTGTCTCTCGAGCTCCCCCATGCACTGACAATGGTTCCAGAATCCTGAGCGTGGGGAGGTTCCACCAACGGTCGGCAGCGCGTGGATTCTAACGGAATGCCTAAGCTCGTCTCCCCTGAGGGTTTTCCTAATGTCTCTGTGCCAGGGAATGCTAGGGGTGATTGCAGGATATCCCAGTGACCGAGGCTGCCTCCCCAAGGTCAGGGAAGGTATTTCCCTGACTTCCCCAAACAGGGAACACCTGTGACTGAAGAGAGCTGCGTGGAGTTGTCTCTCGAGCTCCCCCACGCACTGACAATGGTTCCGGAATCCTGAGCGTGGGGAGGTTCCACCAACGGTCGGCAGCGCGTGTATCCTAACGGAATGCCTAAGCTCGTCTCCCCTGAGGGTTTTCCTAATATCTCTGTGCCAGGGAATGCTAGGGGTGATTGCAGGATATCCCAGTGACCGAGGCTGCCTCCCCAAGGTCAGGGAAGGTATTTCCCGGACTTCCCCGAACAGGGAACACCTGTGACTGAAGAGAGCTGCGTGGAGCAGTCTCTCGTGCTCCGCCACGCACTGACAATGGTTCCGGAATCCTGAGCGTGGGGAGGTTCCACCAACGGTCGGCAGCGCGTGGGTTCTAACAGAATGCCTAAGCTCGTCTCCCCTGAGTGTTTTCCTAATGTCTCTGTGCCAGGGAATGCTAGGGGTGATTGCAGGATATCCCTGTGACCGAGGCTGCCTCCCCAAGGTCAGGGAAGTTATTTCCCGGTCTTCCCAGAACAGGGAACACCTGTGACTGAAGAGAGCTGCGTGGAGTTGTCTCTCGAGCTCCCCCACGCACTGACAATGGTTCCGGAATCCTGAGAGTGGGGAGGTTCCACCAACGGTCGGCAGCGCGTGGGTTCTAACGGAATGCCTAAGCTCGTCTCCCCTGATTGTTTTCCTAATGTCTCTGTGCCAGGGAATGCTAGGGGTGATTGCAGGATATCCCTGTGACCGAGGCTGCCTCCCCAAGTTCAGGGAAGGTATTTCCCGGACTTCCCGAAACAGGGAACACCTGTGACTGAAGAGAGCTGCGTGGAGTTGTCTCTCGAGCTCCCCCACGCACTGACAATGGTTCCGGAATCCTGAGCGTGGGGAGGTTCCACCAACGGTCGGCAGCGCGTGGGTTCTAACGGAATGCCTAAGCTCGTCTCCCCTGAGGGTTTTCCTAATGTCTCTGTGCCAGGGAATGCTAGGGGTGATTGCAGGCAATCCCAGTGACCGAGGCTGCCTCCCCAAAGTCAGGGAAGGTATTTCCCGGACTTCCCCGAACAGGGAACACCTGTGACTGAAGAGAGCTGCGTGGAGTTGTCTCTCGAGCTCCCCCACACACTGACAATGGTTCCGGAATCCTGAGCGTGGGGAGGTTCCACCAACGGTCGGCAGCGCGTGGGTTCTAACGGAATGCCTAAGCTCGTCTCCCCTGAGGGTTTTCCTAATGTCTCTGTGCCAGGGAATGCTAGGGGTGATTGCAGGATATCCCATTGCCCGAGGCTGCCTCCCCAAGGTCAGGGAAGGTATTTCCCGGACTTCCCCGAACAGGGAACACCTGTGACTGAAGAGAGCTGCGTGGAGTTGTCTCTCGAGATCCCCCACGAGCTGACAATGGTTCCGGAATCCTGAGCGTGGGGAGGTTCCACCAACGGTCGGCAGCGCGTGGGTTCTAACGGAATGCTTAAGCTCGTCTCCCCTGAGGGTTTTCCTAATGTCTCTGTGCCAGGGAATGCTAGGGGTGATTGCAGGCAATCCCAGTGACCGAGGCTGCCTCCCCAAGGTCAGGGAAGGTATTTCCCGGACTTCCCCGAACAGGGAACACCTGTGACTGAAGAGAGCTGCGTGGAGTTGTCTCTCGAGCTCCCCCATGCACTGACAATGGTTCCAGAATCCTGAGCGTGGGGAGGTTCCACCAACGGTCGGCAGCGCGTGGATTCTAACGGAATGCCTAAGCTCGTCTCCCCTGAGGGTTTTCCTAATGTCTCTGTGCCAGGGAATGCTAGGGGTGATTGCAGGATATCCCAGTGACCGAGGCTGCCTCCCCAAGGTCAGGGAAGGTATTTCCCTGACTTCCCCAAACAGGGAACACCTGTGACTGAAGAGAGCTGCGTGGAGTTGTCTCTCGAGCTCCCCCACGCACTGACAATGGTTCCGGAATCCTGAGCGTGGGGAGGTTCCACCAACGGTCGGCAGCGCGTGTATCCTAACGGAATGCCTAAGCTCGTCTCCCCTGAGGGTTTTCCTAATATCTCTGTGCCAGGGAATGCTAGGGGTGATTGCAGGATATCCCAGTGACCGAGGCTGCCTCCCCAAGGTCAGGGAAGGTATTTCCCGGACTTCCCCGAACAGGGAACACCTGTGACTGAAGAGAGCTGCGTGGAGCAGTCTCTCGTGCTCCGCCACGCACTGACAATGGTTCCGGAATCCTGAGCGTGGGGAGGTTCCACCAACGGTCGGCAGCGCGTGGGTTCTAACAGAATGCCTAAGCTCGTCTCCCCTGAGTGTTTTCCTAATGTCTCTGTGCCAGGGAATGCTAGGGGTGATTGCAGGATATCCCTGTGACCGAGGCTGCCTCCCCAAGGTCAGGGAAGTTATTTCCCGGTCTTCCCAGAACAGGGAACACCTGTGACTGAAGAGAGCTGCGTGGAGTTGTCTCTCGAGCTCCCCCACGCACTGACAATGGTTCCGGAATCCTGAGCGTGGGGAGGTTCCACCAACGGTCGGCAGCGCGTGGGTTCTAACGGAATGCCTAAGCTCGTCTCCCCTGATTGTTTTCCTAATGTCTCTGTGCCAGGGAATGCTAGGGGTGATTGCAGGATATCCCTGTGACCGAGGCTGCCTCCCCAAGTTCAGGGAAGGTATTTCCCGGACTTCCCGAAACAGGGAACACCTGTGACTGAAGAGAGCTGCGTGGAGTTGTCTCTCGAGCTCCCCCACGCACTGACAATGGTTCCGGAATCCTGAGCGTGGGGAGGTTCCACCAACGGTCGGCAGCGCGTGGGTTCTAACGGAATGCCTAAGCTCGTCTCCCCTGAGGGTTTTCCTAATGTCTCTGTGCCAGGGAATGCTAGGGGTGATTGCAGGCAATCCCAGTGACCGAGGCTGCCTCCCCAAAGTCAGGGAAGGTATTTCCCGGACTTCCCCGAACAGGGAACACCTGTGACTGAAGAGAGCTGCGTGGAGTTGTCTCTCGAGCTCCCCCACGCACTGACAATGGTTTCGGAATCCTGAGCCTGGGGAGGTTCCACCAACGGTCGGCAGCGCGTGGGTTCCAACGGAATGCCTAAGCTCGTCTCCCCTGAGGGTTTTCCTAATATCTCTTTGCCAGGGAATGCTAGGGGTGATTGCAGGCAATCCCAGTGACCGAGGCTGCCTCCCCAAGTTCAGGGAAGGTATTTCCCGGACTTCCCCGAACAGGGAACACCTGTGACTGAAGAGAGCTGCGTGGAGTTTTCTCTCGAGCTCCCCCACTCACTGACAATGGTTCCGGAATCCTGAGCGTGGGGAGGTTCCACCAACGGTCGGCAGCGCGTGGGTTCTAACGGAATGCCTAAGCTCGTCTCCCAAGAGGGTTTTCCTAATGTCTCTGTGCCAGGGAATGCTAGGGGTGATTGCAGACAATCCCAGTGACCGAGGCTGCCTCCCCAAGGTCAGGGAAGGTATTTCCCGGACTTCCCCGAACAGGGAACACCTGTGACTGAAGAGAGCTGCGTGGAGTTGTCTCTCGTGCTCCCCCACGCACTGACAATGGTTCCAGAATCCTGAGCGTGGGGAGGTTCCACCAACGGTCGGCAGCGCGTGGGTTCTAACGGAATGCCTAAGCTCGTCTCCCCTGAGGGTTTTCCTAATATCTCTGTGCCAGGGAATGCTAGGGGTGATTGCAGACAATTCCAGTGACCGAGGCTGCCTCCCCAAGGTCAGGGAAGGTATTTCCCGGACTTCCCCGAACAGGGAACACCTGTGACTGAAGAGAGCTGCGTGGAGTTGTCTCTCGAGCTCCCCCACGCACTGACAATGGTTCCGGAATCCTGAGCGTGGGGAGGTTCCACCAACGGTCGGCAGCGCGTGGGTTCTAACGGAATGCCTAAGCTCGTCTCCCCTGAGGGTTTTCCTAATATCTCTGTGCCAGGGAATGCTAGGGGTGATTGCAGGATATCCCAGTGACCGAGGCGGCTTCCCCAAGGTCAGGGAAGGTATTTCCCGGACTTCCCCGAACAGGGAACATCTGTGACTGAAGAGAGCTGCGTGGAGTTGTCTCTCGAGCTCCCCCACGCACTGACAATGTTTCCGGAATCCTGAGCGTGGGGAGGTTCCACCAACGGTCGGCAGCGCGTGGGTTCTAACGGAATGCCTAAGCTCAACTCCCCTGAGGGTTTTCCTAATTTCTCTGTGCCAGGGAATGCTAGGTGTGATTGCAGGATATCCCAGTGACCGAGACTGCCTCCCCAAGTTCAGGGAAGGTATTTCCCGGACTTCCCCGAACAGGGAACACCTGTGACTGAAGAGAGCTGCGTGGAGTTGTCTCTCGAGCTCCCCCACGCACTGACAATGTTTCCGGAATCCTGAGCGTGGGGAGGTTCCACAAAATATCGGCAGCGCGTGGGTTCTAATGGAATGCCTAAGGTCGTCTCCCCTGAGTGTTTTCCTAATGTCTCTGTGCCAAGGAATGCTAGGTGTGATTGCAGGATATCCCAGTGGCCGAGGCTGCCACCCCAAGTTCAGGGAAGGTATTTCCCGGACTTCCCCGAACAGGGAACACCTGTGACTGAAGAGAGCTGCGTGGAGTTGTCTCTCGAGCTCCCCCACGCACTGACAATGGTTCCGGAATCCTGAGCGTGGGGAGGTTCCACCATCGGTCGGGATCGCGTGGGTTCTAACGAAATGCCTTAGCTCGTCTCCCCTGAGGGTTTTCCTAATGTCTCTGTGCCAGGGAATGCTAGGGGTAACTGCAGGATATCCCAGTGACAGAGTCTGCCTCCCCAAGCTCAGGGAAGGTGTTTCCCGGACTTCCCCGAACAGGGAACACCTGTGACTGAAGAGAGCTGCGTGGAGTTGTCTCTCGAGCTCCCCCACGCACTGACAATGGTTCCGGAATCCTGAGCGTGGGGAGGTTCCACCAACGGTCGGCAGCGCGTGGGTTCTAACGGAATGCCTAAGCTCGTCTCCCCTGAGTTTTTTCCTAATATCTCTGTGCCAGGGAATGCTAGGGGTGATTGCAGGCAATCCCAGTGACCGAGGCTGCCTCCCCAAAGTAAGGGAAGGTATTTCCCAGACTTCCCCAAACAGGGAACACCTGTGAATGAAGAGAGCTGCGTGGAGTTGTCTCTCGAGCTCCCCCACGCACTGACAATGCTTCCGGAATCCTGAGCGTGGGGAGGTTCCACCAACGGTCGGCAGCGCGTGGGTTCTAACGGAATGCCTAAGCTCGTCTCCCCTGAGGGTTTTCCTAATGTCTCTGTGCCAGGGGATGCTAGGGGTGATTGCAGGCAATCCCAGTGACCGAGGCTGCCTCCCCAAGGTCAGGGAAGGCATTTCCCGGACTTCCCCGAACAGGGAACACCTGTGACTGAAGAGAGCTGCGTGGAGTTGTCTCTCGAGCTCCCCCACGCACTGACAATGTTTCCGGAATCATGAGCGTGGGGAGGTTCCACCAACGGTCGGCAGCGCGTGGGTTCTAACGGAATGCCTTTGCTCGTCTCCCCTGAGGGTTTTCCTAATGTTTCTGTGCCAGGGAATGCTAGGGGTGATTGCAGGATATCCCAGTGACCGAGGCTGCCTCCCCAAGGTCAGGAAAGCTATTTCCCGGACTTCCCTGAACAGGGAACACCTGTGACTGAAGAGAGCTGCGTGGAGTTGTCTCTCGTGCTCCCCCACGCACTGACAATGGTTGCGGAATCCTGAGCGTGGGGAGGTTCCACCAACGGTCGGCAGCGCGTGGGTTCTAACGGAATGCCTAAGCTCGTCTCCCCTGAGGGTTTTCCTAATGTCTCTGTGCCAGGGATTGCTAGGGGTGATTGCAGGCAATCCCACTGACCAAGGCTGCCTCCCCAAGGTCAGGTATGTTATTTCCCGGACTTCCCCGAACAGGGAACACCTGTGACTGAAGAGAGCTGCGTGGAGTTGTCTCTCGTGCTCCCCCACGCACTGAGAATGTTTCCGGAATCCTGAGCGTGGGGAGGTTCCACCAACGGTCGGCAGCGCGTGGGTTCTAACGGAATGCCTAAGCTCGACTCCCCTGAGGGTTTTCCTAATGTCTCTGTGCCAGGGAATGCTAGGGGTGATTGCAGGATATCCCAGTGACCGAGGCTGCCTCCCCATGGTCAGGGAAGGAATTTCCCGGACTTCCCCGGACAGGGAACACCTGTGACTGAAGAGAGCTGCGTGGAGTTGTCTCTCGAGCTCCCCCACGCACTGACAATGGTTCCGGAATCCTGAGCGTGGGGAGGTTCCACCAAAGGTCGGCAGCGCGTGGGTTCTAACGGAATGCCTAAGCTCGTCTCCCCTGAGGGTTTTCCTAATGTCTCTGTGCCAGGGAATGCTAGAGGTGATTGCAGGATATCCCAGTGACCGAGGCTGCCTCCCCAAGTTCAGGGCAGGTATTCCACGGACTTCCCCGAACAGGGAACACCTGTGACTGAAGAGAGCTGCGTGGAGTTGTCTCTCGAGCTCCCCCACGCACTGACAATGGTTCTGGAATCCTGAGCGTGGGGAGGTTCCACCAACGGTCGGCAGCGCCTGGGTTCAAACGGAAGGCCTAAGCTCGTCTCCCCTGAGGGTTTTCCTAATGTCTCTGTGCCAGGGAATGCTAGGGGTGATTGCAGGATATCCCAGTGACCGAGGCTGCCTCCCAAAGGTAAGGGCAGGTATTCCCCGGACTTCCTCGAACAGGGAACACCAGTGACTGAAGAGAGCTGCGTGGAGTTGTCTCTCGATCTCCCCCACGCACTGACAATGGTTCCGGAATCCTGAGCGTGGGGAGGTTCCACCAACGGTCGGCAACGCGTGGGTTCTAACGGAAGGCCTAAGCTCGTCTCCCCTGAGGGTTTTCCTAATGTCTCTGTGCCAGGGAATGCTAGGGGTGATTGCAGGCAATCCCAGTGACCGAGACTGCCTCCCCAAGGTCAGGGAAGGTATTTCCCGGACTTCCCCGAACAGGGAACACCTGTGACTGAAGAGAGCTGCGTGGAGCTGTCTCTCGAGCTTCCCCACGCACTGACAATTTTTCTGGAATCATGAGCGTGGGGAGGTTCCACCAACGGTCGGCAGCGCGTGGGTTCTAACGGAATGCCTAAGCTCGTCTCCCCTGAGGTTTTCCCTAATGTTTCTGTGCCAGGGAATGCTAGGGGTGATTGCAGGATTTCCCAGTGACCGAGGCTGCCTCCCCAAGGTCAGGGCAGGTATTCCCCGGACTTCCCAGAACAGGGAACACCTGTGACTGAAGAGAGCTGCGTGGAGTTGTCTCTCGAGCTCCACCACGCACTGACAATGGTTGCGGAATCCTGAGCTTGGGGAGGTTCCACCAACTGTCGGCAGCGCGTGGGTTCTAACGGAATGCCTAAGCTCGTCTCCCCTGAGGGTTTTCCTAATGTCTCTGTGCCAGGGAATGCTAGGGGTGATTGCAGGATATCCCAGTGCCCGAGGCTGCCTCCCCAAGGTCAGGGAAGGTATTTCCCGGACTTCCCCGTACAGGGAACACCTGTGACTGAAGAGAGCTGCGTGGAGTTATCTCTCGAGCTCCCCCACGCACTGACAATGGTTCCGGAATCCTGAGCGTGGGGAGGTTCCACCAACGGTCGTCAGCGCGTGGGTTCTAACGGAATGCCTAAGCTCGTCTCCCCTGAGGGTTTTCCTAATGTTTCTGTGCCAGGGAATGCTAGGGGTGATTGCAGGATATCCCAGTGACCGAGGCTGCCTCCCCAAGGTCAGGGAAGGTATTTCCCGGACTTCCAGGAACAGGGAACACTTGTGACTGAAGAGAGATGCGTGGAGTTGTCTCTCGAGCTCCCCCACGCACTGACAATGGTTGCGGAATCCTGAGCGTGGGGAGGTTCCACCAACGGTCGGCAGCACGTGGGTTCTAACGGAATGCCTAAGCTCGTCTCCCCTGAGGGTTTTCCTAATATCTCTGTGCCAGGGATTGCTAGGGGTGATTGTAGGCAATCCCAGTGACCGAGGCTGCCTCCCCAAGTAAGGGAAGGTATTTCCCAGACTTCCCCAAACAGGGAAAACCTGTGACTGAAGAGAGCTGCGTGGAGTTGTCTCTCGAGCTCCCCCACGCACTGACAATGGTTCCGGAATCCTGAGCGTGGAGAGGTTCCACCAACGGTCGGCAGCGCGTGGGTTCTAACGGAATGCCTAAGCTCGTCTCCCCTGAGGGTTTTCCTAATGTCTCTGTGCCAGGGAATGCTAGGGGTGATTGCAGGATATCCCAGTGACCGAGGCTTCCTCCCCAAGGTCAGGGAAGGTATTTCCCGGACTTCCCCGAACAGGGAACACCTGTGACTGAAGAGAGCTGCGTGGAGTTGTCTCTCGAGCTCCCCCACACACTGACAATGGTTCCGGAATCCTGAGCGTGGGGAGGTTCCACCAACGGTCGGCAGCGCGTGGGTTCTAACGGAATGCCTAAGCTCGTCTCCCCTGAGGGTTTTCCTAATGTCACTGTGCCAGGGAATGCTAGGGGTGATTGCAGGTTATCCCAGTGACCGAGTCTGACTCCCCAAGGTCAGGGAATTTATTTCCCGGACTTCCCCGAACAGGGAACACCTGTGACTGAAGAGAGCTGCGTGGAGTTATCTCTCGAGCTCCCCCACGCACTGACAATGGTTCCGGAATCCTGAGCGTGGGGAGGTTCCACCAACGGTCGGCAGCGCGTGGGTTCTACCGGAAGGCCTAAGCTCGTCTCCCCTGAGGTTTTTCCTAATGTCTCTGTGCCAGGGAATGCTAGGGGTGATTGCAGGATATCCCACTGACCGAGGCTGCCTCCCCAAGGTCAGGAAAGATATTTCCCGGACTTTCCCGAACAGGGAACACCTGTGACTGAAGAGAGCTGCGTGGAGTTGTCTCTCGAGCTCCCCCACGCACTGACAATGGTTGCGGAATCTTGAGCGTGGGGAGGTTCCACCAACGGTCGGCAGCGCGTGGGTTCTAACGGAATGCCTAAGCTCGTCTCCCCTGAGGTTTTTCCTTATATCTCTGTGCCAGGGTTTGCTAGGGGTGATTGTAGGCAATCCCAGTGACCGAGGCTGCCTCCCCATGGTAAGGGAAGATATTTCCCGGACTTCCCCAAAGAGGGAAAACCTGTGACTGAAGAGAGCTGCGTGGAGTTGTCTCTCGAGCTCCCCCACGCACTGACAATGGTTCCGGAATCCTGAGCGTGGGGAGGTTCCACCAACGGTCGGCAGCGCGTGGGTTCTAACGGAATGCCTAAGCTCGTCTCCCCTGAGTGTTTTCCTAATGTCACTGTGCCAGGGAATGCTAGGGGTGATTGCGGGATATCCCAGTGACCGAGGCTGCCTCCCCATGGTCAGGGAAGCTATTTCCCGGACTTCCCCGAACAGGGAACACCTGTGACTGAAGAGAGCTGCGTGGAGTTCTCTCGAGCTCCCCCACGGACTGACAATGGTTCCGGAATCCTGAGCGTGGGGAAGTTCCACCAACGGTCGGCAGCGCTTGGGATCTAACGGAATGCCTTTGCTCGTCTCCCATGAGGGTTTTCCTAATGTCTCTGTGCCAGGGAATGCTAGGGGTGATTGCAGGATATCCCAGTGACCGAGGCTGCCTCCCCAAGGTCAGGAAAGGTATTTCCCGGACTTCCCCGAACAGGGAACACCTGTGACTGAAGAGAGCTGCGTGGAGTTGTCTCTCGAGCTTCCCCACGCACTGACAATGGTTCCGGAATCCTGAGCGTGGGGAGGTTCCACCAACGGTCGGCAGCGCGTGGGTTCTAACGTAATGCCTAAGCTCGTCTCCCCTGAGGTTTTCCCTAATATTTCTTTGCCAGGGAATGCTAGGGGTGATTGCAGGATATCCCAGTGACCGAGGCTGCCTCCCCAAGGTCAGGGAAGATATTTCCCGGACTTCCCCGAACAGGGAACACCTGTGACTGAAGAGAGCTGCGTGAAGTTGTCTCTCGAGTTCCCCAACGCACTGACAATGGTTCCGGAATCCTGAGCGTGGGGAGGTTCCACCAACGGTCGGCAGCGCCTGAGTTCTAACGGAAGGCCTAAGCTCGTCTCCCCTGAGGGTTTTCCTAATGTCTCTGTGCCAGGGAATGCTACGGGTGATTGCAGGTTATCCCAGTGACCGAGGCTGCCTCCCCAAGGTCAGGGCAGGTATTCCCCGGACTTCCCCGAACAGGGAACACCTGTGACTGAAGAGAGCTGCGTGGAGTTGTCTCTCTTGCTCCCCCACGCACTGACAATGTTTGCGGAATCCTGAGCGTGGGGATGTTCCACCAACGGTCGGCAGCACGTGTGTTCTAACGGAATGCCTAAGCTCGTCTCCCCTGAGGGTTTTCCTAATGTCTCTGTGCCAGGGAATGCTAGGGGTGATTGCAGGAAATCCCAGTGACCGAGGCTGCCTCCCCAAGGTCAGGGAAGGTATTTCCCGGACTTCCCCGAACAGGGAACACCTGTGACTTAAGAGAGCTGCGTGGAGTTATCTCTCGAGCTCCCCCACGCACTGACAATGGTTCCGGATTCCTGAGCGTGGGGAGGTTCCACCAACGGTCGGCAGCGCGTGGGTTCTACCGGAAGGCATAAGCTCGTCTCCCCTGAGGATTTTCCTAATGTCTCTGTGCCAGGGAATGCTAGGGGTGATTGCAGGTTATCCCACTGACCGAGGCTGCCTCCCCAAGGTCAGGAAAGATATTTCCCGGACTTCCCCGAACAGGGAACACCTGTGACTGAAGAGAGCTGCGTGGAGTTGTCTCTCGAGCTCCGCCACGCACTGACAATGGTTGCGGAATCCTGAGCGTGGGGAGGTTCCACCAACGGTCGGCAGCGCGTGGGTTCTAACGGAATGACTAAGCTCGTCTCCCCTGAGGGTTTTCCTTATATCTCTGTGCCAGGGATTGCTAGGGGTGATTGTAGGCAATCCCAGTGACCGAGGCTGCCTCCCCAAGGTAAGGGAAGGTATTTCCCGGACTTCCCCAAAGATGGAAAACCTGTGACTGAAGAGAGCTGCGTGGAGTTGTCTCTCGAGCTCCCCCACGCACTGACAATGTTTCCGGAATCCTGAGCGTGGGGAGGTTCCACCAACGGTCGGCAGCGCGTGGGTTCTAACGGAATGCCTAAGCTCGTCTCCCCTGAGGGTTTTCCTAATGTCACTGTGCCAGGGAATGCTAGGGGTGATTGCGGGATATCCCAGTGACCGAGGCTGCCTCCCCATGGTCAGGGAAGCTATTTCCCGGACTTCCCCGAACAGGGAACACCTGTGACTGAAGAGAGCTGCGTGGAGTTGTCTCTCGAGCTCCCCCACGCACTGACAATGTTTCCGGAATCCTGAGCGTGGGGAAGTTCCACCAACGGTCGGCAGCGCTTGGGATCTAACGGAATGCCTTAGCTCGTCTCCCCTGAGGGTTTTCCTAATGTCTCTGTGCCAGGGAATGCTAGGGGTGATTGCAGGATATCCCAGTGACCGAGGCTGCCTCCCCAAGGTCAGGAAAGGTATTTCGCGGACTTCCCCGAACAGGGAACACCTGTGACTGAAGAGAGCTCCGTGGAGTTGTCTCTCGAGCTCCCCCACGCACTGACAATGGTTCCGGAATCCTGAGCGTGGGGAGGTTCCACCAACGGTCGGCAGCGCGTGGGTTCTAACGGAAGGCCTAAGCTCGTCTCCCCTGAGGGTTTTCCTAATATCTCTGTTCCAGGGAATGCTAGGGGTGATTGCAGGCAATCCCAGTGACCGAGGCTGCCTCCCCAAGGTTAGGGAATGTATTTCCCGGACTTCCCCGAACAGGGAACATCTGTGACTGAAGAGAGCTGTGTGGAGTTGTCTCTCGAGGTTCCCCACGCACTGACAATGGTTCCGGAATCCTGAGCGTGGGGAGGTTCCACCAACGGTCGGCAGCGCGTGGATTCTAACGGAATGCCTAATCTCGTCTCCCCTGAGGGTTTCCCTAATGTTTCTGTGCCAGGGAATGCTAGGGGTGATTGCATGATATCCCAGTGACCGAGGATGCCTCCCCAAGGTCAGGGAAGGTATTTCCCGGACTTCCCTGAACAGGGAACACCTGTGACTGAAGAGAGCTGCGTGGAGTTGTCTCTCGAGCTCCCCCACGCACTGACAATGGTTCCGGAATCTTGAGCGTGGGGAGGTTCCACCAACGGTCGGCAGCGCGTGGGTTCTAACGGAATGCCTAAGCTCATCTCCCCTGAGGTTTTTCCTAAGGTCTCTGTGCCAGGGAATGCTAGGAGTGATTGCAGGCAATCCCAGTGACCGAGGCTGCCTCACCAAGGTAAGGGAATGTATTTCCCGGATTTCCCCAAAGAGGGAACACCTGTGACTGAAGAGAGCTGCGTGGAGTTGTCTCTCGAGCTCCCCCATGCACTGACAATGGTTCCGGAATCCTGAGCGTGGGGAGGTTCCGCCAACGGTCGGCAGCGCGTGGGTTCTAACGGAATGCCTAAGCTCGTCTCCCCTGAGGGTTTTCCTAATGTCTCTGTGCCAGGGAATGCTAGGGGTGATTGCAGGCAATCCCAGTGACCGAGGCTGCCTCCCCAAGGTCAGGGAAGGTATTTCCCGGACTTCCCCAAACAGGGAACACCTATCACTGAAGACAGCTGCGTAGAGTTGTCTCTTGAGCTCCCCCACGCACTGACAATGTTTCCGGAATCCTGAGCGTGGGGAGGTTCCACCAACGGTCGGCAGCGCGTGGGTTCAAACGGAATGCCTAAGCTCGTCTCCCCTGAGGGTTTTCCAAATGTCTCTGTGCCAGGGAATGCTAGGGGTGATTGTAGGCAATCCCAGTGACCGAGGCTGCCTCCTCAAGGTCAGGGAAGGTATTTCCCGGAATTCCCCGAACAGGGAACACCTGTGACTGAAGAGAGCTGCGTGGAGTTGTCTCTCGAGCTCCCCCACGCACTGACAATGTTTCCGGAATCCTGAGCGTGGGGAGGTTCCACCAACGGTCGGCAGCGCGTGGGTTTTAACGGAATGCCTAAGCTCGTCTCCCCTGAGGGTTTCCCTAATGTTTCTGTGCCAGGGAATGCTAGGGGTGATTGCAGGATATCCCAGTGACCGAGGCTGCCTCCCCAAGGTCAGGGAAGTTATTTCGCGGACTTCCCCGAACAGGGAACACCTGTGACTGAAGAGAGCTGCATGGAGTTGTCTCTCGAGGTCCCCCACGCACTGACAATGGTTCCGGAATCCTGAGCGTGGGGAGGTTCCACCAACGGTCGTCAGCGCGTGGGTTCTAACGGAATGCCTAAGCTCGTCTCCCCTGAGGGTTTTCCTAATGTCTCTGTGCCAGGGAATGCTAGGGGTGATTGCAGGCTATCCCAGTGACCGAGGCTGCCTCCCCAAGGTCAGGGAAGGTATTTCCCGGACTTCCCCGATAAGGGAACACCTGTGACTGAAGAGAGCTGCGTGGAGTTGTCTCTCGAGCTCCCCCACGCACTGACAATGGTTCCGGAATCATGAGCGTGGGGAGGTTCCACCAACGGTCGGCAGCGCGTGGGTTCTATCGGAATGCCTAAGCTCGTCTCCCCTGAGGTTTTTCCTAATGTCTCTGTGCCAGGGAATGCTAGGGGTGATTGCAGGTTATCCGAGTGACCGAGTCTGCCTCCCCAAGGTCAGGGAAAGTATTTCAGGGACTTCCCCGAACAGGGAACACCTGTGACTGAAGAGAGCTTCGTGGAGTTGTCTCTCGAGCTCCCCCACGCACTGACAATGTTTCCGGAATCCTGAGCGTGGGGAAGTTCCACCAACGGTCGGCAGCGCGTGGGTTCTAACGGAATGCCTAAGCTCGTCTCCCCTGAGGGTTTTCCTAATGTCTCTGTGCCAGGGAATGCTAGGGGTGATTGCAGGCAATCCCAGTGACCGAGGCTGCCTCCCCATGGTCAGGGAAGCTATTTCCCGGACTTCCCCGAACAGGGAAGACCTGTGACTGAAGAGAGCTGCGTGGAGTTGTCTCTCGATCTCCCCCACGCACAGACAATGGTTCCGGAATCCTGAGCGTGGGGAGGTTCCACCAACGGTCGGCAGCGCATGGGTTCTAACGGAATGCCTAAGCTCGTCTCCCCTGAGGGTTTTCCTAATGTCTCTGTGCCAGGGAATGCTAGGGGTGATTGCAGGATATCCCAGTGACCGAGGCTGCCTCCCCAAGGTCAGGGAAGGTATTTCCCGGACTTCCCCGAACAGGGAACATCTGTGACTGAAGAGAGCTGCGTGGAGTTGTTTCTCGAGCTCCCCAACGCACTAACAATTGTTCCGGAATCCTGAGCGTGGGGAGGTTCCACCAACGGTCGGCAGCGCGTGGGTTCTAACGGAAGGCCTAAGCTCGTCTCCCCTGAGTGTTTTCCTAATGTCTCTGTGCCAGGGAATGCTAGGGGTGATTGCAGGATATCCCAGAGGCCGAGGGTGCCTCCCCAATTATCAGGTCAGATATTCCCCGGACTTCCCCGAACAGGGAACACCTGTGATTGAAGAGAGCTTCGTGGAGTTGTCTCACGAGCTCCCCCACGCACTGACAATGGTTCCGGAATCCTGAGCATGGGGAGGTTCCACCAACGGTCGGCAGCGCGTGGGTTCTAACGGAATGCCTAAGCTCGTCTCCCCTGAGGGTTTTCCTAATGTCTCTGTGCCAGGGAATGCTAGGGGTGATTGCAGGCAATCCCAGTGACCGAGGCTGCCTCCCCAAGGAAAGGGAAGGTTTTTTCTGGACTTCCCCAAACAGGGAACACCTGTGA
Organism: Vicugna pacos; assembly: GCF_048564905.1. Lineage (NCBI taxonomy): Eukaryota > Metazoa > Chordata > Mammalia > Artiodactyla > Camelidae > Vicugna > Vicugna pacos. Next base: position 1,043,413 of record NC_133021.1, read on the forward strand.
CTGAAGAGAGCAGCGTGGAGATGTCTCTCGAGCTCCCCCACGCACTGACAATGGTTCCGGAATCCTGAGCGTGGGGAGGTTCCACCAACGGTCGGCAGCCGGTGGGTTCTAACGGAATGCCTAAGCTCGTCTCCCCTGAGGGTTTTCCTAATATCTCTGTGCCAGGGAATGCTAGGGGTGATTGCAGGATATCCCAGTGACCGAGGCTGCCTCCCCAAGGTCAGGGAAGGTATTCCCCGGACTTCCCCGAACAGGGAACACCTGTGACTGAAGAGAGCTGCGTGGAGTTGTCTCTCGAGCTCCCCCACGCACTGACATTGTTTCCGGAATCCTGAGCGTGGGGAGGTTTCACCAACGGTCGGCAGCGCGTGGGTTCTAACGGAATGCCTAAGCTCATCTCCCCTGAGGGTTTTCCTAAGGTCTCTGTGCCAGGGAATGCTAGGGGTGATTGCAGGCAATCCCAGTGACCGAGGCTGCCTCACCAAGGTAAGGGAATGTATTTCCCGGACTTCCCCAAATAGGGAACACCTGTGACTGAAGAGAGCTGCGTGGAGTTGTCTCTCGAGCTCCCCCATGCGCTGACAATGGTTCCGGAATCCTGAGCGTGGGGAGGTTCCACCAACGGTCGGGAGCGCGTGGGTTCAAACGGAATGCCTAAGCTCGTCTCCCCTGAGTGTTTTCCTAATGTCTCTCTGCCAGGGAATGCTAGGGGTGATTGCAGGCAATCCCAGTGACCGAGGCTGCCTCCCCAAGGCCAGGGAAGGTATTTCCCGGACTTCCCCAAATAGGGAACACCTATGACTGAAGACACATGCGTGGAGTTGTCTCTCGAGATCCCCCACGCACTGACAATTTTTCCGGAATCCTGAGCGTGGGGAGGTTCCACCAACGGTCGGCAGCGCGTGGGTTCTAACGGAATGCCTAAGGTCTTCCCCCTGAGGGTTTTCCTAATGTCTCTGTGCCAGGGAATGCTAGGGGTGATTGCAGGATATCCCATTGCCCGAGGCTGCCTCCCCAAGGTGAGGGAAGGTATTTCCCGGACTTCCCCGAACAGGGAACACCTGTGACTGAAGAGAGCTGCGTGGAGTTATCTCTCGAGCTCCCCCACGCACTGACAATGGTTCCGGAATCCTGAGCGTGGGGAGGTTCCACCAACGGTCGGCAGCGCGTGGGTTCTAACGGAATGCCTAAGCTCGTCTCCCCTGAGGGTTTTCCTAATGTTTCTGTGCCAGGGAATGCTAGGGGTGATTGCAGGATATCCCAGTGACCGAGGCTGCCTCCCCAAGGTCAGGAAAGTATTTCCCGGACTTCCCCGAACAGGGAACACCTGTGACTGAAGAGAGCTGCGTGGAGTTGTCTCTCGAGCTCCCCCACGCACTGACAATGGTTGCGGAATCCTGAGCGTGGGGAGGTTCCACCAACGGTCGGCAGCGCGTGGGTTCTAACGGAATGCCTAAGCTCGTCTCCCCTGAGGGTTTTCCTAATATCTCTGTGCCAGGGATTGCTAGGGGTGATTGTAGGCAATCCCAGTGACCGAGGCTGCCTCCCCAAGGTAAGGGAAGGTATTTCCCGGACTTCCCCAAAGAGGGAAAACCTGTGACTGAAGAGAGCTGCGTGGAGTTGTCTCTCGAGCTCCCCCACGCACTGACAATGGTTCCGGAATCCTGAGCGTGGGGAGGTTCCACCAACGGTCGGCAGCGCTTGGGTCTAACGGAATGCCTAAGCTCGTCTCCTCTGAGGCTTTTCCTAATATCTCTGTGCTAGGGAATGCTTGGGGTGATTTCAGGTTATCCCAGTGACCGAGGCTGCCTCCCCAAGGTCAGGGAAGGTATTTCCCGGACTTCCCTGAACAGGGAACACCTGTGACTGAAGAGAGCTGCGTGGAGTTGTCTCTCGAGCTCCCCAACGCACTAACAATTGTTCCGGAATCCTGAGCGTGGGGAGGTTCCACCAACGGTCGGCAGCGCGTGGGTTCTAACGGAAGGCCTTAGCTCGTCTCCCCTGAGTGTTTTCCTAATGTCTCTGTGCCAGGGAATGCTAGGGGTGATTGCAGGATATCCCAGAGACCGAGGCTGCCTCCCCAATGTCAGGGCAGATTTTCCCCGGACTTCCCCGAACAGGGAACACCTGTGACTGAAGAGAGCTTCGTGCAGTTGCCTCTCGAGCTCCCCCACGCACTGACAATGGTTCCGGAATCCTGAGCGTGGGGAGGTTCCACCAACGGTCGGCAGCGCGTGGGTTCTAACGGAATGCCTAAGCTCGTCTCCCCTAAGGGTTTTCCTAATATCTCTGTGCCAGGGAATGCTAGGGGTGATTGAAGGCAATCCCAGTGACCGAGGCTGCCTCCCCAATGTCAGGGAATGTATTTCCCGGACTTCCCCGAACAGGGAACACCTGTGACTGAAGAGAGCTTCGTGGAGTTGTTCTCGAGTTCCCCACGCACTGACAATGTTTCCGGAATCCTGAGCGTGGGGAGGTTCCACCAACGGTCGGCAGCGCGTGGATTCTAACGGAATGCCTAAGCTCGTCTCCCCTGAGGGTTTCCCTAATGTTTCTGTGCCAGGGAATGCTAGGGGTGATTGCAGGATATCCCAGTGACCGAGGATGCTTCCCCAAGGTCAGGGAAGGTATTTCCCGGACTTCCCCGAACAGGGAACACCTGTGACTGAAGAGAGCTGCGTGGAGTTGTCTCTCGTGCTCCCCCACACACTGACAATGGTTGCGGAATCCTGAGCGTGGGGAGGTTCCAAGAACGGTCGGCAGCGCGTGTGTTCTAACGGAATGCCTAAGCTCGTCTCCCCTGAGGGTTTTCCTAATGTCACTGTGCCAGGGAATGCTAGGGGTGATTGCAGGATATCCCAGTGACCGAGGCTGCCTCCCCATGGTCAGGGAAGGTATTTCCCGGACTTCCCCGAACAGGGAACACCTGTGACTGAAGAGAGCTGCGTGGAGTTGTCTCTCGAGCTCCCCCACGCACTGACAATGCTTCCGGAATCCTGAGCGTGGGGAGGTTCCACCAACGGTCGGCAGCGCGTGGGATCTAACGGAATGCCTAAGCTCGTCTCCCCTGAGGGTTTTCCTAATGTCTCTGTGCCAGGGAATGCTAGGGGTGATTGCAGGCTATCCCAGTGACCGAGGCTGCCTCCCCAATGTCAGGGAAGGTATTTTCCGGACTTCCCCGAACAGGGAACACCTGTGACTGAAGAGAGTTCCGTGGAGTTTTCTCTCGAGCTCCCCCACGCACTGACAATGCTTCCGGAATCCTGAGCGTGGGGAGGTTCCACCAACGGTCGGCAGCGCGTGGGATCTAACGGAATGCCTAAGCTCATCTCCCCTGAGGGTTTTCCAAAGGTCTCTGTGCCAGGGAATGCTAGGAGTGATTGCATGCAATCCCAGTGACCGAGGCTGCCTCACCAAGGTAAGGGAATGTATTTCCCGGACTTCCCCGAACAGGGAACACCTGTGACAGAAGAAAGCTGCGTGGAGTTGTCTCTCGAGCTCCCCCATGCACTGACAATGGTTCCGGAATCCTGAGCGTGGGGAGGTTCCACCAACGGTCGGCAGAGCGTGGGTTATAACGGAATGCCTAAGCTCGTCTCCCCTGAGGGTTTTCCTAATGTCTCTGTGCCAGGGAATGCTAGGGGTGATTGCAGGCAATCCCAGTGACCGAGGCTGCCTCCCCAAGGTCAGGGAAGATATTTCCCGGACTTCCCCAAACAGGGAACACCTATGACTGAAGACAGCTGCGTGGAGTTGTCTCTGGAGCTCCCCCACGCACTGACAATGTTTCCGGAATCCTGAGCGTGGGGAGGTTCCACCAACGGTCGGCAGCGCGTGGGATCTAACGGAATGCCTAAGCTCGTCTCCCCTGAGGGTTTTCCTAATGTCTCTGTGCCAGGGAATGCTAGGGGTGATTGCAGACAATCCCAGTGACCGAGGCTGCCTCCCCAAGGTCAGGGAAGTGTTTCACGGACTTCCCCGAACAGGTTACACCTGTGACTGCAGAGAGCTGCGTGCAGTTGTCTCTCGAGCTCCCCCACGCACTGACAATGTTTCCGGAATCCTGAGCGTGGGGAGGTTTCACCAACGGTCGGCAGCGCGTGGGTTCTAAAGGAATGCCTAAGCTCGTCTCCCCTGAGGGTTTTCCTAATGTCTCTGTGCCAGGGAATGCTAGGGGTGATTGCAGGATATCCCAGTGACCGAGGCTGCCTCCCCAAGGTAAAGGAAGGTATTTCCCGTACTTCCCCGAACAGGGAACACCTGTGACTGAAGAGAGCTGCGTGGAGTTGTCTCTCGAGCTCCCCCACACACTGACAATGGTTCCGGAATCCTGAGCGTGGGGAGGTTCCACCAGCGGTCGGCAGCGCGTGGGTTCTAACGGAATGCCTAAGCTCGTCTCCCCTGAGGGTTTTCCTAATGTCTCTGTGCCAGGGAATGCTAGGGATGATTGCAGACAATCCCAGTGTTCGAGGCTGCCTCCCCAAGTCAGGGAAGTTTTTTCCCGGACTTCCCCGAACAGGGAACACCTGTGACTGCAGAGAGCTGCGTGGAGTTGTCTCTCGAGCTCCCCCACGCACTGACAATGTTTCCGGAATCCTGAGCGTGGGGAGGTTCCACCAACGGTCGGCAGCGCGTGGGTTCTAACGGAATGCCTAAGCTCGTCTCCCCTGAGGGTTTTCCTAATGTCTCTTTGCCAGGGAATGCTAGGGGTGATTGCAGGCAATCCCAGTGCCCGAGGCTGCCTCCCCAAGGTCAGGGAAGGTATTTCCCGGACTTCCCCGAACAGGGAACACCTGTGACTGAAGAGAGCTGCGTGGAGTTGTCTCTCGAGCTCCCCCACGCACTGACAATGTTTCCGGAATCCAGAGCGTGGGGAGGTTTCACGGACGGTCGGCAGCGCTTGGGTTCTAACGGAATGCCTAAGCTCGTCTCCCCTGAGGGTTTTCCTAATATCTCCGTGCCAGGGAATGCTAGGGGTGATTGCAGGCATTCCCAGTGACCGAGGCTGCCTCCCCAAGGTATGGAAGGTGTTTCCCGGACTTCCCCAAACAGGGAACACCTGTGACTGAAGAGAGCTTCGTGGAGATGTTCTCGAGTTCCCCACGCACTGACAATGTTTCCGGAATCCTGAGCGTGGGGAGGTTCCACCAACTGTCGGCAGCGCGTGGGTTGTAACGGAATGCCTAAGCTCGTCTCCCCTGAGGGTTTTCAGAATGTCTCTGTGCCAGGAAATGCTAGGGGTGATTGCAGGCAATCCCAGTGACCGAGGCTGCCTCCCCAAGGTCAGGGAATGTATTTCCCGGACTTCCCCTAACAGGGAACACCTGTGACTGAAGAGAGCTGCGTGGAGTTGTCTCTCGAGCTCCCCCACGACTGACAATGGTTCCGGAATCCTGAGCGTGGGGAGGTTCCACCAACGGTCGGCAGCGCGTGGGTTCTAACGGAATGCCTAAGCTCGTCTCCCCTGAGTGTTTTCCTAATGTCTCTGTGCCAGGGAATGCTAGGGGTGATTGCAGGCAATCCCAGTGACCGAGGCTGCCTCCCCAAGGACAGGGAGGGTATTTCCCGGACTTCCCCGAACAGGGAAGACCTGTGACTGAAGAGAGCTACGTGGAGTTGTCTCTCGGTATCCCCCACGCACAGACAATGGTTCCGGAATCCTGAGCGTGGGGAGGTTCCACCAATGGTCGGCAGCGCGGGGGTTATAACGGAATGCCTAAGCTCGTCTCCCCTGAGGGTTTTCCTAATGTCTCTGTGCCAGGGAATGCTAGGGGTGATTGCAGGATATCCCAGTGACCGAGGCTGCCTCCCCAAGGTCAGGGAAGGTATTTCTCGGACTTCCCCGAACAGGGAACATCTGTGACTGAAGAGAGCTGCGTGGAGTTGTCTCTCGAGCTCCCCCACGCACTGAAAATGGTTCCGGAATCCTGAGCATGCGGAGGTTCCACCAACGGTCGGCAGTGCGTGGGTTGTAACGGAATGCCTAAGCTCGTCTCCCCTGAGGGTTTTCCTAATGACTCTGTGCGAGGGAATGCTAGGGGTGATTGCAGGATATCCCAGTGACCGATGCTGCCTCCCCAAGGTCAGGGAAGGTATTTCCCGGACTTCCCCGAACAGGGAACACCTGTGACTGAAGAGAGCTGCGTGGAGTTGTCTCTCGAGCTCCCCCTCGCACTGACAATGGTTCCGGAATCCTGAGAGTGGGGAGGTTCCACCAAATGTCCGCAGCGCGTGGGTTGTAACGGAAGGCGTAAGCTCGTCTCCCCTGAGGGTTTTACTAATGTCTCTGTGCCAGGGAATGCTAGGGGTGATTGCAGGATATCCCAGTGACCGAGGCTGCCTCCCCAAGGTCAGGGAAGGTATTTCCCGGACTTCACCGTACAGGGAACACCTGTGACTGAAGAGAGCTGCGTGGAGTTGTCTCTCGAGCTCCCCCACACACTGACAATGGTTCCGGAATCCTGAGCGTGGGGAGGTTCCACCAACGGTCGGCAGCGCGTGGGTTCAAACGGAATGCTTAAGATCGTCTCCCCTGAGGGTTTTCCTAATGTCTCTGTGCCAGGGAATGCTAGGGGTGTTTGCAGTATATCCCTGTGACCGAGGCTGCCTCCCCAAGGTCAGGGAAGTTATTTCCCGGAATTCCCCAAACAGGGAACACCTGTGACTGAAGAGAGCTTCGTGGAGTTGTCTCTCGAGCTCCCCCACGCACTGACAATGGTTCCGGAATCCTGAGCTTGGGGAGGTTCCACCAACGGTCGGCAGCGCGTGGGTTCTAACGGAATGCCTAATCTCGTCTCCCCTGAGGGTTTTCCTAATGTCTCTGTGCCAGGGAATGCTAGGGGTGATTGCAGGCAATCCCAGTGACCGAGGCTGCATCCCCAAGTTCAGGGAAGGTATTTCCCGGACTTCCCCGAACAGGGAACACCTGTGACTGAAGAGAGCTGCGTGGAGTTGTCTCTCGAGGTCCCCCACGCACTGACAATGGTTCCGGAATCCTGAGCGTGGGGAGGTTCCACCAACGGTCGGCAGCGCGTGGGTTCTAACGGAATGCCTAAGCTCGTCTCCCCTGAGGGTTTTCCTAATGTCTCTGTGCCAGGGAATGCTAGGGGTGATTGCAGGCAATCCCAGTGACCGAGGCTGCTTCCACAAAGTCAGGGAAGGTATTTCCCGGACTTCCCCGAACAGGGAACACCTGTGACTGAAGAGAGCTGCGTGGAGTTGTCTCTCGAGCTCCCCCACGCACTGACAATGGTTCCGGAATCCTGAGCGTGGGGAGGTTCCACCAACGGTCGTCAGCGCGTGGGTTCTAACGGAATGCCTAAGCTCGTCTCCCCTGAGGGTTTTCCTAATGTCTCTGTGCCAGGGAATGCTAGGGTTGATTGCAGGCAATCCCAGTGACCGAGGCTGCCTCCCCAAGGTCAGGGAAGGTATTTCCCGGATTTCCCCGAACAGGGAACACCTGTGACTGAAGAGAGCTGCGTGGAGTTGTCTCTCGAGCTCCCCCACGCTCTGACAATGGTTCCGGAATCCTGAGCGTGGGGAGGTTCCACCAACGGTCGGCAGCGCGTGGGTTCTAACGGAATGCCTAAAGTCTTCCCCCTGAGGGTTTTCCTAATGTCTCTGTGCCAGGGAATGCTAGGGGTGATTGCAGGATATCCAAGTGACCGAGGCTGCCTCCCCAAGGTCAGGGAAGGTATTTCCCGGACTTCCCCGAACAGGGAACACCTGTGACTGAAGAGAGCTTCGTGGAGTTGTCTCTCGAGCTCCCCCACGCACTGACAATGGTTTCGGAATCCTGAGCGTGGGGAGGTTCCACCAACGGTCGGCAGCGCGTGGGTTCTAACGGAATGCCTAAGCTCGTCTCCCCTGAGGGTTTTCCTAATGTCTCTGTGCCAGGGAATGCTAGGGGTGATTGCAGGATATCCCAGTGACCGAGGCTGCCTCCTCAAGGTCAGGGAAGGTATTTCCCGGACTTCCCCGAACAGGGAAGACCTGTGACTGAAGAAAGCTTCGTGGAGTTGTCTCTCGAGCTCCCCCACGCACTGACAATGGTTCCGGAATCCTGAGCGTGGGGAGGTTCCACCAACGGTCGGCAGCGTGTGGGTTCTATCGGAATGCCTAAGCTCGTCTCCCCTGAGGGTTTTCCTAATGTCTCTGTGCCAGGGAATGCTAGGGGTGATTGCAGGATATCCCAGTGTCCGAGGATGCCTCCCCAAGGTCAGGGAAGTTATTTCACGGACTTCCCCGAACAGGGAACACCTGTGACTGAAGAGAGCCTCGTGTAGTTGTCTCTCGAGCTCCGCCACGCACTGACAATGGTTCCGGAATCCTGAGCGTGGGGAGGTTCCACCAACGGTCGGCAGTGCGTGGGTTCAAACGGAAGGCCTAAGCTCGACTCCCCTGAGGGTTTTCCTAATGTCTCTGTGCCAGGGAATGCTAGGGGTGATTGCAGGCAATCCCAGTGAACGAGGCTGCCTCCCCAATGTCAGGGAAAATATTTCCCGGACTTCTCCGAACAGGGAACACCTGTGACTGAAGAGAGCTGCATGGAGTTGTCTCTCGAGCTCCCCCACGCACTAACAATGGTTCCGGAATCCTGAGCGTGGGGAGGTTCCACCAACGGTCGGCAGCGCGTGGGTTCTAACGGAATGCCTAAGCTCGTCTCCCCTGAGGGTTTTCCTAATGTCTCTGTGCCAGGGAATGCTAGGGGTGATTGCAGGCAATCCCAGTGACCGAGGCTGCCTCCCCAAGGTCAGGGAAGTTTTTTCCCGGACTTCCCCGAACAGGGAACACCTGTGACTGAAGCGAGCTGCGTGGAGTTGTCTCTCGAGCTCCCCCACGCACTGACAATGGTTCCGGAATCCTGAGCGTGGGGAGGTTCCACCAACGGTCGGCAGCGCGTGGGTTCTAACCGAATGCATAAGCTCGTCTCCCCTGAGGGTTTTCCTAATGTCTCTGTGCCAGGGAATGCTAGGGGTGATTGCAGGATATCCCAGTGACCGAGGCTGCCTCCCCAAGGTCAAGGAAGGTATTTCCCGGACTTCCACGAACAGGGAACACCTCTGACTGAAGAGAGCTTCGTGGAGTTGTCTCTCGAGCTCCCCCACACACTGACAATGGTTCCGGAATCCTGAGCGTGGGGAGGTTCCACCAACGGTCGGCAGCGCGTGGGTTCTAGCGGAAGGCCTAAGCTCGTCTCCCCTGAGGGTTTTCCTAATGTCTCTGTGCCAGGGAATGCTAGGGGTGTTTGCAGGCAATCCCAGTGACCGAGGCTGCCTCCCCAAGGTCAGGGAAGTTATTTCCGGGACTTCCCCGAACAGGGAACACCTGTGACTGAAGAGAGCCTCGTGGAGTTGTCTCTCGAGCTCCCCCACGCACTGACAATGGTTCCGGAATCCTGAGCGTGGGGAGGTTCCACCAACGGTTGGCAGCGTGTGGGTTCTAACGGAAGGCCTAAGCTCGCCTCCCCTGAGGGTTTTCCTAATTTCTCTTTGCCAGGAAATGCTAGGGGTGATTGCAGGCAATCCCAGTGCACGAGGATGCCTCCCCAAAGTCAGGGAATGTATTTCCCGGACTTCCCCGAAGAGGGAACACATGTGACTGAAGAGAGCTGCGTGGAGTTATCTCTCGAGCTCCACCACACACTGACAATTTTTCCGGAAACCTGAGCGTGGGGAGGTTCCACCAACGGTCGGCAGCGCGTGGGTTCTTACGGAATGCCTAAGCTAGTCTCCCCTGAGGGTTTTCCTAGTGTTTCTGTGCCAGGGAATGCTAGGGGTGATTGCAGGCAATCCCAGTGACCGAGGCTGCCTCCCCAAGGTCAGGGAAGTTTTTTCCCGGACTTCCCCGAACAGGGAACACCTGTGACTGAAGCGAGCTGCGTGGAGTTGTCTCTCGAGCTCCCCCACGCACTGACAATGGTTCCGGAATCCTGAGCGTGGGGAGGTTCCACCAACGGTCGGCAGCGCGTGGGTTCTAACCGAATGCATAAGCTCGTCTCCCCTGAGGGTTTTCCTAATGTCTCTGTGCCAGGGAATGCTAGGGGTGATTGCAGGATATCCCAGTGACCGAGGCTGCCTCCCCAAGGTCAAGGAAGGTATTTCCCGGACTTCCACGAACAGGGAACACCTCTGACTGAAGAGAGCTTCGTGGAGTTGTCTCTCGAGCTCCCCCACACACTGACAATGGTTCCGGAATCCTGAGCGTGGGGAGGTTCCACCAACGGTCGGCAGCGCGTGGGTTCTAGCGGAAGGCCTAAGCTCGTCTCCCCTGAGGGTTTTCCTAATGTCTCTGTGCCAGGGAATGCTAGGGGTGTTTGCAGGCAATCCCAGTGACCGAGGCTGCCTCCCCAAGGTCAGGGAAGTTATTTCCGGGACTTCCCCGAACAGGGAACACCTGTGACTGTAGAGAGCTGCGTGGAGTTGTCTCTCGAGCTCCCCCACGCACTGACAATGGTTCCGGAATCCTGAGCGTGGGGAGGTTCCACCAACGGTCGGCAGCGCGTGGGTTCTAACGGAATGCCTAAGCTCGTCTCCCCTGAGGGTTTTTCTAATGTTTCTGTGCCAGGGAATGCTAGGGGTGATTGCAGGCAATCCCAGTGACCGAGGCTGCCTCCCCAAGGTCAGGGAAGGTATTTCCCGGACTTCCCCGAACAGGGAACACCTGTGACTGAAGAGAGCTGCGTGGAGTTGTCTCTCGAGCTCCCCCACGCACTGACAATGGTTCCGGAATCCTGAGCGTGGGGAGGTTCCACCAACGGTCGGCAGCGCGTGGGTTCTAACGGAATGCCTAAGCTCGTCTCCCCTGAGGGTTTTCCTAATGTCTCTGTGCCAGGGAATGCTAGGGGTGATTGCAGGCAATCCCAGTGACCGAGGCTGACTCCCCAAGGTCAGGGAAGGTATTTCCCGGACTTCCCCGAACAGGGAACACCTGTGACTGAAGAGAGCTGCGTGGAGTTGTCTCTCGAGCTCCCCCACGCACTGACAATGTTTTCGGAATCCTGAGCGTGCGGAGGTTGCACCAACGGTCGGCAGCGCGTGGGTTCTAACGGAATGCCTAAGTTCGTCTCCCCTGAGGGTTTTCCTAATGTCTGTGTACCAGGGAATGCTAGGGGTGATTGCAGGCAATCCCAGTGACCGAGGCTGCCTCCCCAAGTTCAGGGAAGTTATTTCCCGGACTTCCCCGAACAGGGAACACCTGTGACTGAAGAGAGCTGCGTGGAGTTGTCTCTCGAGCTTCCCCACGCACTGACAATGGTTCCGGAATCCTGAGCGTGGGGAGGTTCCACCAACGGTCGGCAGCGCGTGGGTTCTAACGGAATGCCTAAGCTCGTCTCCCCTGAGGGTTTTCCTAATGTCTCTGTGCCAGGGAATGCTAGGGGTGATTGCAGGATATCCCAGTGACCGAGGCTGACTCCCCAAGGTCAAGGAAGGTATTTCCCGGACTTCCCCGAACAGGGAACACCTGTGACTGAAGAGAGCTGCGTGGAGTTGTCTCTCGAGCTCCCCCGAGCACTGACAATTTTTCCGGAATCCTGAGCGTGGGGAGGTTCCACCAACGGTCGGCAGCGCGTGGGTTCTAACGGAATGCATAAGCTCGTCTCCCCTGAGGGTTTTCCTAATGTCTCTGTGCCAGGGAATGCTAGGGGTGATTGCAGGATATCCCAGTGAACGAGGCTGCCTCCCCAAGTTCAGGGAAGTTATTTATCGGACTTCCCCGAACAGGGAACACCTGTGATTGAAGAGAGGTGCGTGGAGTTGTCTCTCGATCTCCCCCACGCACTGACAATGGTTCCGGAATCCTGAGCGTGGGGAGGTTCCACCAACGGTCGGCAGCGCGTGGGTTCTAACGGAATGCCTAAGCTCGTCTCCCCTGAGGGTTTTCCTAATGTCTCCGTGCCAGGGAATGCTAGGGGTGATTGCAGGCAATCCCAGTGAACGAGGCTGCCTCCCCAAGGTCAGGGAAGGTATTTCCCGGACTTCCCCGAACAGGGAACACCTGTGACTGAAGAGAGCTGCGTGGAGTTGTCTCTCGAGCTCCCCCACGCACTGACAATGGTTCCGGAATCCTGAGCGTGGGGAGGTTCCACCAACGGTCGTCATCGCGTGGGTTCTAACGGAATGCCTAAGCTCGTCTCCCCTGAGGGTTTTCCTAATGTCTCTGTGCCAGGGAATGCTAGGGGTGATTGCAGGATATCCCAGTGACCGAGGCTGCCTCCCCAAGTTCAGGGAAGGTATTTCCCGGACTTCCCAGAACAGGGAACACCTGTGACTGAATAGAGCTGCGTGGAGTTGTCTCTCGAGCTCCCCCACGCAATGACAATGGTTCCGGTATCCTGAGCGTGGGGAGGTTCCACCAACGGTCGGCAGCGCGTGGGTTCTAACGAAATGCCTAAGCTCGTCTCCCCTGAGGGTTTTCCTAATGTCTCTGTGCCAGGGAATGCTAGGGGTGATTGCAGGATATCCCTGTGACCGAGGCTGCCTCCCCAAGGTCAGGGAAGTATTTCCCAGACTTCCCCAAACAGGGAACACCTGTGACTGAAGAGAGCTGCGTGAAGTTGTCTTTCGAGCTCCCCCACGCACTGGCAATGTTTCCGGAATCCTGAGAGTGGGGAGGTTCCACCAACGGTCGGCAGCGTGTGGGTTCTAACGGAAGGCTTAAGCTCGTCTCCCCTGATGGTTTTCCTAATGTCTCTGTGCCAGGGAATGCTAGGGGTGATTGCAGGCAATCCCAGTGACCGAGGCTGCCTCCCCAAGGTCAGGGAAGGTATTTCCCGGACTTCCCCGAACAGGGAACACCTGTGACTGAAGAGAGCTGCGTGGAGTTGTCTCTCGAGCTCCCCCACGCACTGACAATGTTTCCGGAATCCTGAGCGTGGGGAGGTTCCACCAACGGTCGGCAGCGCGTGGGTTCTAACGGAATGCCTAAGCTCGTCTCCCCTGAGGGTTTTCCTAATGTCTCTGTGCCAGGGAATGGTAAGGGTGATTGCAGGATATCCCAGTGACCGAGGCTGCCTCCCCAAGGTAAAGGAAAGTATTTCCCGGACTTCCCCGAACAGGGAACACCTGTGACAGAAGAGAGCTGCGTGGAGTTGTCTCTCGAGCTCCCCCACACACTGACAATGGTTCCGGAATCCTGAGCGTGGGGAGGTTCCACCAACGGTCGGCAGCGCGTGGGTTCTAACGGAATGCCTAAGCTCGTCTCCCCTGAGGGTTTTCCTAATATCTCTGTGCCAGGGAATGCTAGGGTTGTTTGCAGACAATCCCAGTGACCGAGGCTGCCTCCCCAAGGTCAGGGAAGGTATTTCCCGGACTTCCCCGAACAGGGAACACCTGTGACTGAAGAGAGCTGCGTGGAGTTGTCTCTCCAGCTCCCCCACGCACTGACAATGGTTCCGGAATCCTGAGCGTGGGGAGGTTCCACCAACGGTCGGCAGCGCGTGGGATCTAACGGAATGCCTAAGCTCGTCTCCCCTGAGTGTTTTCCTAATGTCTCTGTGACAGGGAATGCTCGGGGTGATTGCAGGATATCCCATTGACCGAGGCTGCCTCCCCAAGATCAGGGAAGGTATTTCCCGGACTTCCCCGAACACGGAACACCTGTGACTGAAGAGAGCTGCGTGGAGTTGTCTCTCGAGCTCCCCCACGCACTGACAATGGTTCCGGAATCCTGAGCGTGGGGAGGTTCCACCAAAGGTCGGCAGCGCGTGGGTTCTAACGGAATGCCTAAGCTCGTCTCCCCTGAGGGTTTTCCTAATGTCTCTGTGCCAGGGAATGCTAGGGGTGATTGCAGGATATCCCAGTGACCGAGGCTGGCTCCCCAAGTTCAGGGAAGGTATTTCCCGGACTTCCCCGAACAGGGAACACCTGTGACTGAAGAGAGCTGCGTGGAGTTGTCTCTCGAGCTCCCCCACGCACTGACAATGGTTCCGGAATCCTGAGCGTGGGGAGGTTCCACCAACGGTCGGCAGCGCGTGGGTTCTAACGGAATGCCTAAGCTCGTCTCCCCTGAGGGTTTTCCTAATGTCTCAGTGCCAGGGAATGCTAGGGGTGATTGCAGGATATCCCAGTGACCGAGGCTGCCTCCCCAAGGTCAGGGAAAGTATTTCCCGGACTTCCCCGAACAGGGAAAACATGTGACTGAAGAGAACTGTGTGGAGTTGTCTCTCGAGCTCCCCCACGCACTGACAATGGTTCCGGAATCCTGAGCGTGGGGAGGTTCCACCAACGGTCAGCAGCGCGTGGGTTCTAACGGAATGCCTAAGCTAGTCTCCCCTGAGGGTTTTCCTAATGTCTCTGTGCCAGGAAATGCTAGGGGTGATTGCAGGATATCCCAGTGACAGAGGCTGCCTCCCCAAGGTCAAGGAAGTTATTTTCCGGACTTCCCAGAACAGGGAACACCTGTGACTGAAGAGAGCTGCGTGGAGTTGTCTCTCGAGCTCCCCCACGCACTGACAATTGTTCTGGAATCCTGAGCGTGGGGAGGTTCCACCAACGGTCGGCAGCGTGTGGGTTCTAACGGAATGCCTAAGCTCGTCTCCCCTGAGGGTTTTCCTAATATCTCTGTGCCAGGGAATGCTAGGGGTGATTGCAGGCAATCCCAGTGACCGAGGCTGCCTCCCCAAGGTCAGGGAATGTATTTCCCGGACTTCCCCGAACAGGGAACACCTGTGACTGAAGAGAGCTGCGTGGAGTTGTCTCTCGAGCTCCCCCACGCACTGACAATGTTTCCGGAATCCTGAGCGTGGGGAGGTTCCACCAACGGTCGGCAGCGCGTGGGTTCTAACGGAATGCCTAAGCTCGTCTCCCCTGAGGGTTTTCCTAATATCTCTGTGCCAGGGAATGCTAGGGGGGATTGCAGGCAATCCTAGTGTCCCAGGCGGCCTCCCCAAGGTCAGGGAAGATATTTCCCGGACTTACCCGAATAGGGAACACCTGTGACTGAAGAGAGCTGCGTGGAGTTGTCTCTCGAGCTCCCCCACGCACTGACAATGGTTCCGGAATCCTGAGCGTGGGGAGGTTCCACCAACGGTCGGCAGCGCGTGGGTTCTAACGGAATGCCTAAGCTCGTCTCCCCTGAGGATTTTCCTAATGTCTCTGTGCCAGGGAATGCTAGGGGTGATTGCAGGATATCCCAGTGACCGAGGCTGCCTCCCCAAGTTCAGGGAATCTATTTCACGGACTTCCCCGAACAGGGAACACCTGTGACTGAAGGAGCTGCGTGGAGTTGTCTCTCGACCTCCCCCACGCACTGACAATGGTTCCGGAATCCTGAGCGTGGGGAGGTTCCACCAAAGGTCGGCAGCGCGTGGGTTCTAACGGAATGCCTAAGCTCGTCTCCCCTGAGGGTTTTCCTAATGTCTCTGAGCCAGGGAATGCTAGGGGGGATTGCAGGCAATCCCAGTGACCGAGGCTGCCTCCCAAAGGTCAGGGAAGTTATTTCACGGACTTCCCCGAATAGGGAACACGTGTGACTGAAGAGAGCTGCGTGGATTTCTCTCTCGAGCTCCCCCATGCACTGAAATGTTTCCGGAATCCTGAGCGTGGGGAGGTTCCACCAAATGTCGTCAGCGCGTGGGTTCTAACGGAATGACTAAGCTCGTCTCCCCTGAGGATTTTCCTAATGTCTCTGTGCCAGGGAATGCTAGGGGTGATTGCAGGATATCCCAGTGACCGAGGCTGGCTCCCCAAGTTCAGGGAAGTTATTTCCCGGACTTCCCCGAACAGGGAACACCTGTGACTGAAGAGAGCTGCGTGGAGTTGTCTCTCGAGCTCCCCCACGCACTGACAATGGTTCCGGAATCCTGAGCGTGGGGAGGTTCCACCAACGGTCGGCAGCGCGTGGGTTCTAACGGAATGCCTAAGCTCGTCTCCCCTGAGGGTTTTCCTAATGTCTCTGGGCCAGGGAATGCTAGGGGTGATTGCAGGATATCCCAGTGACCGAGGCTGCCTCCCCAAGGTCAGGGAAGGTATTTCCCGGACTTCCCCGAACAGGGAACACCTGTGACTGAAAAGAGCTGCGTGGAGTTGTCTCTCGAGCTCCCCCACGCACTGACAATGTTTCCGGAATCCTGAGCGTGGGGAGGTTCCACCAACGGTCGGCAGCGCGTGGGTTCTAACGGAATGCCTAAGCTCGTCTCCCCTGAGGGTTTTCCTAATGTCTCTGTGCCAGGGAATGCTAGGGGTGATTGCAGGATATCCCAGTGACCGAGGCTGGCTCCCCAAGTTCAGGGAAGTTATTTCCCGGACTTCCCCGAACAGGGAACACCTGTGACTGAAGAGAGCTGCGTGGAGTTGTCTCTCGAGCTCCCCCACGCACTGACAATGGTTCCGGAATCCTGAGCGTGGGGAGGTTCCACCAACGGTCGGCAGCGCGTGGGTTCTAACGGAATGCCTAAGCTCGTCTCCCCTGAGGGTTTTCCTAATGTCTCTGGGCCAGGGAATGCTAGGGGTGATTGCAGGATATCCCAGTGACCGAGGCTGCCTCCCCAAGGTCAGGGAAGGTATTTCCCGGACTTCCCCGAACAGGGAACACCTGTGACTGAAAAGAGCTGCGTGGAGTTGTCTCTCGAGCTCCCCCACGCACTGACAATGTTTCCGGAATCCTGAGCGTGGGGAGGTTCCACCAACGGTCGGCAGCGCGTGGGTTCTAACGGAATGCCTAAGCTCGTCTCCCCTGAGGGTTTTCCTAATGTCTCTGTGCCAGGGAATGCTAGGGGTGATTGCAGGATATCCCAGTGCCCGAGGCTGCCTTCCCAAGGTCAGGGAAGGTATTTCCCGGACTTCCCCGTACAGGGAACACCTGTGACTGAAGAGAGCTGCGTGGAGTTGTCTCTCGAGCTCCCCCACGCACTGACAATGGTTCCGGAATCCTGAGCGTGGGGAGGTTCCACCAACGGTCGGCAGCGCGTGGGTTCTAACGGAATGCCTAAGCTCGTCTCCCCTGAGGGTTTTCCTAATGTCTCTGTGCCAGGGAATGCTAGGGGTGATTGCAGGATATCCCAGTGACCGAGGCTGACTCCCCAAGGTCAGGGAATGTATTTCCCGGACTTCCCCGAACAGGGAACACCTGTGACTGAAGAGAGCTGCGTGGAGTTGTCTCTCGAGCTCCCCCACGCACTGACTATGGTTCCGGAATCCTGAGCGTGGGGAGGTTCCACCAACGGTCGGCAGCGCGTGGGTTCTAACGGAATGCCTAAGCTCGTCTCCCCTGAGGGTTTTCCTAATGTCTCTGTGCCAGGGAATGCTAGGGGTGATTGCAGGATATCCCAGTGACCGAGGCTGCCTCCCCAAGGTCAGGGAAGCTATTTCCCGGACTTCCCCGAACAGGGAACACCTGTGACTGAAGAGAGCTGCGTGGAGTTGTCTCTCGAGCTCCCCCACGCACTGACAATGGTTCCGGAATCCTGAGCGTGGGGAGGTTCCACCAACGGTCGGCAGCGCGTGGGTTCTATCGGAATGCCTAAGCTCGTCTCCCCTGAGGGTTTTCCTAATGTCTCTGTGCCAGGGAATGCTAGGGGTGATTGCAGGATATCCCAGTGACCGAGGCTGCCTCTCCAAGGTCAGGGAAGGTATTTCCCGGACTTCCCCGAACAGGGAACACCTGTGACTGAAGAGAGCTTCGTGGAGTTATCTCTCGAGCTCCCCCACGCACTGACAATGCTTCCGGAATCCTGAGCGTGGGGAGGTTCCACCAACGGTCGACAGCGCGTGGGTTCTAACGGAATGCCTAAGCTCGTCTCCCCTGATGGTTTTCCTAATGTCTCTGTGCCAGGGAATGCTAGGGGTGATTGCAGGATATCCCAGTGACCGAGGCTGGCTCCCCAAGTTCAGGGAAGTTATTTCCCGGACTTCCCCGAACAGAGAACACCTGTGACTGAAGAGAGCTGCGTGGAGTTGTCTCTCGAGCTCCCCCACGCACTGACAATGGTTCCGGAATCCTGAGCGTGGGGAGGTTCCACCAACGGTCGGCAGCGCGTGGGTTCTAACGGAATGCCTAAGCTCGTCTCCCCTGAGGGTTTTCCTAATGTCTCAGTGCCAGGGAATGCTAGGGGTGATTGCAGGATATCCCAGTGTCCGAGGCTGCCTCCCCAAGGTCAGGGAAGGTATTTCCCGGACTTCCCCGAACAGGGAACACCTGTGACTGAAGAGAACTGTGTGGAGTTGTCTCTCGAGCTCCCCCATGCACTGACAATGGTTCCGGAATCCTGAGCGTGGGGAGGTTCCACCAACGGTCGGCAGCGCGTGGGTTCTAACGGAATGCCTAAGCTCGTCTCCCCTGAGGGTTTTCCTAATGTCTCTGTGCCAGGGAATGCTAGGGGTGATTGCAAGACTTCCCAGTGCCCGTGGCTGCCTCCCCAAGGTCAGGGAAGGTATTTCCCGGACTTCCCCGAACAGGGAACATCTGTGACTGAAGAGAGCTACGTGGAGTTGTCTCTCGAGCTCCCCCACGCACTGACAATGTTTCCGGAATCCTGAGCGTGGGGAGGTTCCACCAAGGGTCGGCAGCGCGTGGGTTCTAACGGAATGCCTAAACTCGTGTTCCCTGAGGGTTTTCCTAATGTCTCTGTGCCAGGGAATGCTAGGGGTGATTTCAGGATATCCCAGTGACCGAGGCTGCCTCCCCAAGGTCAAGGAAAGTATTTCCCGGACTTCCCCGAACAGGGAACACCTGTGACTGAAGAGAGCTGCGTGGAGTTGTCTCTCGAGCTCCCCCACGCACTGACAATGGTTCCGGAATCCTGAGCGTGGGGAGGTTCCACCAACGGTCGGCAGCGCGTGGGTTCTAACGGAATGCCTAATCTCGTCTCCCCTGATGCTTTTCTTAATGTCTCTGTGCCAGGGAATGCTAGGGGTGATTGCAGGATATCCCAGTCACCGAGGCTGCCTCCACAAATTCAGGGAAGTTATTTATCGGACTTCCCCGAACAGGGAAAACCTGTGACTGAAGAGAGCTGCGTGGAGTTGTCTCTCGAGCTCCCCCACGCACTGACAATGGTTCCGGAATCCTGAGCGTGGGGAGGTTCCACCAACGGTCGGCAGCGCGTGGGTTCTAACGGAATGCCTAAGCTCGTCTCCCCTGAAGGTTTTCCTAATGTCTCTGTGGCAGGGAATGCTAGGGGTGATTGCAGGATATCCCAGTGACCGAGGCTGCCTCCCCAAGGTCAGGGAAGGTATTTCCCGGACTTCCCCGAACAGGGAACATCTGTGACTGAAGAGAGCTGCGTGGAGTTGTCTCTCGAGCTCCCCCACGCACTGACAATGGTTCCGGAATCCTGAGCGTGGGGAGGTTCTACCAAGGGTCGGCAGCGCGTGGGTTCTAATGGAATGCCTAAGCTCGTGTCCCCTGAGGGTTTTCCTTATGTCTCTGTGGCAGGGAATGCTAGGGGTGATTTCAGGATATCCCAGTGACCGAGGCTGCCTCCCCAAGGTCAGGGAATGTATTTCCCGGACTTCCCCGTACAGGGAACATCTGTGACTGTAGAGAGCTTCGTGGAGTTGTCTCTCGAGCTCCCCCACGCACTGACAATGGTTCCGGAATCCTGAGCGTGGGGAGGTTCCACCAACGTTCGGCAGCGCGTGGGTTCTAACGGAATGCCTAATCTCGTCTCCCCTGAGGATTTTCCTAATGTCTCTGTGCCAGGGAATGCTAGGGGTGATTGCAGTATATCCCAGTGACCGAGGATGCCTCCCCAAGTTCAGGGAAGGTATTTCCCGGACTTCCCCGAACAGGGAACACCTGTGACTGAAGAGAGCTGCGTGGAGTTGTCTCTCGAGCTCCCCCACGCACTGACAATGGTTCCGGAATCCTGAGCGTGGGGAGGTTCCACCAACGGTCGGCAGCGCGTGGGTTCTAACGGAATGCCTAAGCTCGTCTCCCCTGATGCTTTTCCTAATGTCTCTGTGCCAGGGAATGCTAGGGGTGATTGCAGGATATCCCAGTGACCGAGGCTGCCTCCCCAAATTCAGGGAAGTTATTTATCGGACTTCTCCGAACAGGGAACACCTGTGACTGAAGAGAGCTGCGTGGAGTTGTCTCTCGAGCTCCCCCACGCACTGACAATGGTTCCGGAATCCTGAGCGTGGGGAGGTTCCACCAACGGTCGGCAGCGCGTGGGTTCTAACGGAATGCCTAAGCTCGTCTCCCCTGAGGGTTTTCCTAATGTCTCTGTGCCAGGGAATGCTAGGGGTGATTGCAGGATATCCCAGTGACCGAGGCTGCCTCCCCAAGGTCAGGGAAGCTATTTCCCGGACTTCCCCGAACAGGGAACACCTGTGACTGAAGAGAGCTTCGTGGAGTTGTCTCTCGAGCTCCCCCACGCACTGACAATGCTTCCGGAATCCTGAGCGTGAGGAGGTTCCACCAACGGTCGGCAGCGCGTGGGTTCTAACGGAATGCCTAAGCTCGTCTCCCCTGAGGGTTTTCCTAATGTCTCTGTGCCAGGGAATGCTAGGGGTGATTGCAGGATATCCCAGTGACCGAGGCTGGCTCCCCAAGTTCAGGGAAGTTATTTCCCGGACTTCCCCGAACAGGGAACACCTGTGACTAAAGAGAGCTGCGTGGATTTGTCTCTCGAGCTCCCCCACGCACTGACAATGTTTCCGGAATCCTGAGCGTGGGGAGGTTCCACCAACGGTCGGCAGCGCGTGGGTTCTAACGGAATGCCTAAGCTCGTCTCCCCTGAGGGTTTTCCTAATGTCTCAGTGCCAGGGAATGCTAGGGGTGATTGCAGGATATCCCAGTGTCCGAGGCTGCCTCCCCAAGGTCAGGGAAGGTATTTCCCGGACTTCCCCGAACAGGGAACACCTGTGACTGAAGAGAACTGTGTGGAGTTGTCTCTCGAGCTCCCCCACGCACTGACAATGGTTCCGGAATCCTGAGCGTGGGGAGGTTCCACCAACGGTCGGCAGCGCGTGGGTTCTAACGGAATGCCTAAGCTCGTCTCCCCTGAGGGTTTTCCTAATGTCTCTGTGCCAGGGAATGCTAGGGGTGATTGCAAGGTATCCCAGTGCCCGAGGCTGCCTCCCCAAGGTCAGGGAAGGTATTTCCCGAACTTCCCCGAACAGGGAACATCTGTGACTGAAGAGAGCTGCGTGGAGTTGTCTCTCGAGCTCCCCCACGCACTGACAATGTTTCCGGAATCCTGAGCGTGGGGAGGTTCCACCAAGGGTCGGCAGCGCGTGGGTTCTAACGGAATGCCTAAACTCGTGTCCCCTGAGGGTTTTCCTAATGTCTCTGTGCCAGGGAATGCTAGGGGTGATTTCAGGATATCCCAGTGACCGAGGCTGCCTCCCCAAGGTCAGGGAAAGTATTTCCCGGACTTCCCCGAACAGGGAACACCTGTGACTGAAGAGAGCTGCGTGGAGTTGTCTCTCGAGCTCCCCCACGCACTGACAATGGTTCCGGAATCCTGAGCGTGGGGAGGTTCCACCAACGGTCGGCAGCGCGTGGGTTCTAACGGAATGCCTAAGCTCGTCTCCCCTGATGCTTTTCTTAATGTCTCTGTGCCAGGGAATGCTAGGGGTGATTGCAGGATATCC
This sequence comes from Vicugna pacos, assembly GCF_048564905.1. Taxonomy (NCBI): domain Eukaryota; kingdom Metazoa; phylum Chordata; class Mammalia; order Artiodactyla; family Camelidae; genus Vicugna; species Vicugna pacos. The sequence goes on from NC_133021.1 coordinate 1,064,952, forward strand.
AAGTGACCGAGGCTGCCTCCCCAAATTCAGGGAAGTTATTTATCGGACTTCCCCGAACAGGGAAAACCTGTGACTGAAGAGAGCTGCGTGGAGTTGTCTCTCGAGCTCCCCCACGCACTGACAATGGTTCCGGAATCCTGAGCGTGGGGAGGTTCCACCAACGGTCGGCAGCGCGTGGGTTCTAACGGAATGCCTAAGCTCGTCTCCCCTGAAGGTTTTCCTAATGTCTCTGTGCCAGGGAATGCTAGGGGTGATTGCAGGATATCCCAGTGACCGAGGCTGCCTCCCCAAGTTCAGGGAAGGTCTTTCCCTGACTTCCCCGAACAGGGAACATCTGTGACTGAAGAGAGCTGCGTGGAGTTGTCTCTCGAGCTCCCCCACGCACTGACAATGGTTCCGGAATCCTGAGCGTGGGGAGGTTCTACCAAGGGTCGGCAGCGCGTGGGTTCTAATGGAATGCCTAAGCTCGTGTCCCCTGAGGGTTTTCCTTATGTCTCTGTGGCAGGGAATGCTAGGGGTGATTTCAGGATATCCCAGTGACCGAGGCTGCCTCCCCAAGGTCAGGGAATGTATTTCCCGGACTTCCCCGAACAGGGAACATCTGTGACTGTAGAGAGCTTCGTGGAGTTGTCTCTCGAGCTCCCCCACGCACTGACAATGGTTCCGGAATCCTGAGCGTGGGGAGGTTCCACCAACGGTCGGCAGCGCGTGGGTTCTAACGGAATGCCTAATCTCGTCTCCCCTGAGGATTTTCCTAATGTCTCTGTGCCAGGGAATGCTAGGGGTGATTGCAGTATATCCCAGTGACCGAGGATGCCTCCCCAATTTCAGGGAAGGTATTTCCCGGACTTCCCCGAACAGGGAACACCTGTGACTGAAGAGAGCTGCGTGGAGTTGTCTCTCGAGCTCCCCCACGCACTGACAATGGTTCCGGAATCCTGAGCGTGGGGAGGTTCCACCAACGGTCGGCAGCGCGTGGGTTCTAACGGAATGCCTAAGCTCGTCTCCCCTGAGGGTTTTCCTAATGTCTCTGTGCCAGGGAATGCTAGGGGTGATTGCAGGATATCCCAGTGACCGAGGCTGCCTCCCCAAATTCAGGGAAGTTATTTATCGGACTTCCCCGAACAGGGAACACCTGTGACTGAAGAGAGCTGCGTGGAGTTGTCTCTCGAGCTCCCCCACGCACTGACAATGGTTCCGGAATCCTGAGCGTGGGGAGGTTCCACCAACGGTCGGCAGCGCGTGGGTTCTAACGGAATGCCTAATCTCGTCTCCCCTGAGGGTTTTCCTAATGTCTCTGTGACAGGGAATGCTAGGGGTGATTGCAGGATAACCCAGTGACCGAGACTGCCTCCCCAAAGTCAGGGAAGGTATTTCCCGGACTTCCCCGAACAGGGAACACCTGTGACTGAAGAGAGCTGCGTGGAGTTGTCTCTCGAGCTCCCCCATGCACTGACAATGGTTCCGGAATCCTGAGCGTGGGGAGGTTCCACCAAAGGTCGGCAGCGCGTGGGTTCTAACGGAATGCCTAAGCTCGTCTCCCCTGAGGGTTTTCCTAATGTCTCTGTGCCAGGGAATGCTAGGGGTGATTGCAGGATATCCCAGTGACCGAGGCTGCCTCCCCAAGTTCAGGGAAGTTATTTATCGGACTTCCCCGAACAGGGAACACCTGTGACTGAAGAGAGCTGCGTGGAGTTGTCTCTCGAGCTCCCCCACGCACTGACAATGGTTCCGGAATCCTGAGCGTGGGGAGGTTCCACCAAAGGTCGGCAGCGCGTGGGTTCTAACGGAATGCCTAAGCTCGTCTCCCCTGAGGGTTTTCCTAATGTCTCTGTGCCAGGGAATGCTCGGGGTGATTGCAGGATATCCCAGTGACCGAGGCTGCCTCCCCAAGGTCAGGGAAGGTATTTCCCGGACTTCCCCGAACAGGGAACACCTGTGACTGAAGAGAGCTGTGTGGAATTGTCTCTCGAGATCCCCCACGCACTGACAATGGTTCCGGAATCCTGAGCGTGGGGAGGTTCCACCAACGGTCAGCAGCGCGTGGGTTCTAACGGAATGCCTAACCTCGTCTCCCCTGAGGGTTTTCCTAATGTCTCTTGCCAGGGAATGCTAGGGGTGATTGCTGGATATCCCAGTGACAGAGGCTGCCTCCCCAAGTTCAAAGAAGGTTTTTCCCGGACTTCCCCGAACAGAGAACACCTGTGACTGAAGAGAGCTGCGTGGAGTTTTCTCTCGTGCTCCCCCACGCACTGACAATGGTTCCGGAATCCTGAGCGTGGGGAGGTTCCACCAACGGTCGGCAGCGCGTGGGTTCTAACGGAATGCCTAAGCTCGTCTCCCCTGAGTGTTTTCCTAATATCTCTATGCCAGGGAATGCTAGGGGTGATTGCAGGATATCCCAGTGACCGAGGCTGCCTCCCCAAGGTCAGGGAAGGTATTTCCCGGACTTCCCCGAACAGGGAACACCTGTGACTGAAGAGAGCCGCGTGGAGGTGTCTCTCGAGCTCCCCCACGCACTGACAATGGTTCCGGAATCCTGAGCGTGGGGAGGTTCCACCAAAGGTCGGCAGCGCGTGGGTTCTAACGGAATGCTTAAGCTCGTCTCCCCTGAGGGTTTTCCTAATGTCTCTGTGCCAGGGAATGCTAGGGGTTATTGCAGGATATCCCAGTGACCGAGGCTGCCTCCCCAAGGTCAGGGAAGGTATTTCCCGGACTTCCCCGAACAGGGAACACCTGTGACTGTAGAGAGCTGCGTGGAGTTGTCTCTCAAGCTCCCCCACGCACTGACAATGGTTCCGGAATCCTGAGTGTGGGGAGGTTCCACCAACGGTCTGCAGCGCGTGGGTTCTAACGGAATTCCTAAGCTCGTCTCCCCTGAGGGTTTTCCTAATGTCTCTGTGCCAGGGAATGCTAGGGGTGATTGCAGGATATCCCAGTGACAGAGACTGCCTCCCCTAGGTCAGGGAAGGTATTTCCCGGACTTCCCCGAACAGGGAACACCTGTGACTGAAGAGAGCTGAGTGGTGTTGTCTCTCGAGCTCCCCCACGCACTGACAATGGTTCCGGAATCCTGAGCGTGGGGAGGTTCCACCAACGGTCAGCAGCGCGTGGGTTCTAACGGAATGCCTAAGCTCGTCTCCCCTGAGGGTTTTCCTAATGTCTCTGTGCCAGGGAATGCTAGGGGTGATTGCAGGATATCCCAGTGATCGAGGCTGCCTCCCCAAGGTCAAGGAAGGTTTTTCCCGGACTTCCTCGAACAGGTAACACCTGTGACTGAAGAGAGCTGCGTGGAGATGTCTCTCGTGCTCCCCCACGCACTGACAATGTTTCCGGAATCCTGAGCGTGGGGAGGATCCATCAACGGTCGGCATGGCGTGGGTTCTAACGGAATGCCTAAGCTCGTCTCCCCTGAGGGTTTTCCTAATGTCTCTGTGCCAGGGAATGCTAGGGGTGTTTGCAGGCAATCCCAGTGACCGAGGCTGCCTCCCCAAGTTCAGGGAAGTTATTTCCGGGACTTCCCCGAACAGGGAACACCTGTGACTGTAGAGAGCTGCGTGGAGTTGTCTCTCGAGCTCCCCCACGCACTGACAATGGTTCCGGAATCCTGAGCGTGGGGAGGTTCCACCAACGGTCGGCAGCGCGTGGGTTCTAACGGAATGCCTAAGCTCGTCTCCCCTGAGGGTTTTCCTAATGTCTCTGTGCCAGGGAATGCTCGGGGTGATTGCAGGATATCCCAGTGACCGAGGCTGCCTCCCCAAGATCAGGGAAGGTATTTCCCGGACTTCCCCGAACAGGGAACACCTGTGACTGAAGAGAGCTGCGTGGAGTTGTCTCTCGAGCTCCCCCACGCACTGACAATGTTTCCGGAATCCTGAGCGTGGGGAGGTTCCACCAACGGTCGGCAGCGCGTGGGTTCAAACGGAATGCCTAAGCTCGTCTCCCCTGAGGGTTTTCCTAATGTCTCTGTGCCAGGGAATGCTAGGGGTGATTGCAGGATATCCCAGTGACCGAGTCTGCCTCCCCAAGGTCAGGGAAGGTATTTCCCGGACTTCCCCGAACAGGGAACACCTGTGACTGAAGAGAGCTGCGTGGAGTTGTCTTTCGAGCTCCCCCACGCACTGACAATGGTTCCGGAATCCTGAGCGTGGGGAGGTTCCACCAACGGTCGGCAGCGCGTGGGTTCTAACGGAATGCCTAATCTCGTCTCCCCTGATTGTTTTCCTAATGTCTCTGTGCCAGGGAATGCTAGGGGTGATTGCAGGATATCCCTGTGACCGAGTCAGCCTCCGCAAGGTCAGGGAAGTTATTTCCCGGACTTCCCCGAACAGGGAACACCTGTGACTGAAGAGAGCTGCGTGGAGTTGTCTCTCGAGCTCCCCCACGCACTGACAATGTTTCCGGAATCCTGAGCGTTGGGAGGTTCCACCAAAGGTCGGCAGCGTGTGGGTTCAAACGGAAGGCCTAAGCTCGTCTCCCCTGAGCGTTTTCCTAATGTCTCTGTGCCAGGGAATGCTAGGGGTGATTGCAGGCAATCCCAGTGACCGTGGCTGCCTCCCCAAGGTCAGGGAAGTTATTTCCCGGACTTCCCCGAACAGGGAACACCTGTGACTGAAGCGCGCTGCGTGGAGTTGTCTCTCGAGCTCCCCCACGCACTGACAATGGTTCCGGAATCCTGAGCGTGGGGAGGTTCCACCAACGGTCGGCAGCGCGTGGGTTCTAACGGAATGCCTAAGCTCGTCTCCCCTGAGGGTTTTCCAAATGTCTCTGTGCCAGGGAATGCTAGGGGTGATTGCAAGATATCCCAGTGACCGAGGCTGCCTCCCCAAGGTCAAGGAAGGTATTTCCCGGACTTCCACGAACAGGGAACACCTCTGACTGAAGAGAGCTTCGTGGAGTTGTCTCTCGAGCTCCCCCACGCACTGACAATGGTTCCGGAATCCTGAGCGTGGGGAGGTTCCACCAACGGTCGGCAGCGCGTGGGTTCTAACGGAAGGCCGAAGCTCGTCTCCCCTGAGGGTTTTCCTAATGTCTCTGTGCCAGGGAATGCTAGGGGTGATTGCAGACAATCCCAGTGACCGAGGCTGCTTCCCCAAGGACAGGGAAGGTATTTCCCTGACTTCCTCGAACAGGGAACACCTGTGACTGAAGAGAGCTGCGTGGAGTTGTCTCTCGAGCTCCCCCACGCACTGACAATTGTTCCGGAATCCTGAGCGTGGGGAGGTTCCACCAACGGTCGGCAGTGCATGGGTTCTAATTGAATGCCTAAGCTCGTCTCCCCTGAGGGTTATCCTAATATCTCTGTGCCAGGGAATGCTAGGGGTGATTGCAGGCAATCCCAGTGACCGAGGCTGCCTCCCCAAGGTCAGGGAAAGTATTTCCCGGACTTCCCCGAACAGGGAACACCTGTGACTGAAGAGAGCTCCGTGGAGTTGTTTCTCGAGCTCCCCCACGCACTGACAATGGTTCCGGAATCCTGAGCGTGGGGAGGTTCCACCAACGGTCGGCAGCGCGTGGGTTCTAACGGAAAGCCTAAGCTTGTCTCCCCTGATGGTTTTCCTAATGTCTCTGTGCCAGGGAATGCTAGGGGTGATTGCAGGATATCCCAGTGACCGAGGCTGCCTCCCCAAGTTCATGGAAGTTATTTTTCGGACTTCCCCGAACAGGGAACACCTGTGACTGAAGAGAGCTGTGTGGAGTTGTCTCTCGAGCTCCCCCACGCACTGACAATGGTTCCGGAATCCTGAGCGTGGGGAGGTCCCACCAACGGTCGGCAGCGCGTGGGTTCTAACGGAATGCCTAAGCTCGTCTCCCCTGAGGGTTTTCCTAATGTCTCTGTGCCAGGGAATGCTAGGGGTGATTGCAGGATATCCCAGTGACCGAGGCTGCCTCCCCAAGGTCAGGGAAGGTATTTCCCGGACTTCCCCGAACAGGGAACACCTGTGACTGAAGAGAGCTGCGTGGAGTTGTCTCTCCAGCTCCCCCACGCACTGACAATGGTTCCGCAATCCTGAGCGTGGGGAGGTTCCACCAACGGTCGGCAGCGCGTGGGTTCTAACGGAATGCCTAAGCTCGTCTCCCATGAGGGTTTTCCTAATGTCTCTGTGCCAGGGAATGCTAGGGGTGATTGCAGTATATCCCAGTGACCGAGGATGCCTCCCCAAGGTCAGGGAATGTATTTCCCGGACTTCCCCGAACAGGGAACTCCTGTGACTGAAGAGAGCTGCGTGGAGTTGTCTCTCGAGCTCCCCCACGCACTGACAATGGTTCCGGAATCCTGAGCGTGGGGAGGTTCCACCAACGGTCGGCAGCGCGTGGGTTCTAACGGAATGCCTAAGCTCGTCTCCCCTGAGGGTTTTCCTAATATCTCTGTCCCAGGGAATGCTAGGGGTGATTGCAGGATATCCCTGTGACCGAGGCTGCCTCCCCAAGTTCAGGGAATTTATTTCCCGGACTTCCCCGAACAGGGAACACCTGTGACTGAAGAGAGCTGCGTGGAGTTGTCTCTCGAGCTCCCCCAAGCTCTGACAATGTTTCCGGAATCCTGAGCGTGGGGAGGTTCCACCAACGGTCGGCAGCGCGTGGGTTCTAACGGAATGCCTAAGCTCGTCTCCCCTGAGGGTTTTCCTAATGTCTCTGTGCCAGGGAATGCTAGGGGGGATTGCAGGAAATCCCAGTGACCGAGGTTGCCTCCCCAAGGTCAGGGAAGATATTTCCCGGACTTAACCGAATAGGGAACACCTATGACTGAAGAAAGCTGCGTGGAGTTGTCTCTCGAGCTCCCCCACGCACTGACAATGGTTCCGGAATCTTGAGCGTGGGGAGGTTCCACCAAAGGTCGGCAGCGCGTGGGTTCTAACGGAATGCCTAAGCTCGTCTCCCCTGAGGGTTTTCCTAATATCTCTGTGACAGGGAATGCTAGGGGTGATTGCAGGATATCCCGGTGACCGATGCTGCCTCCCCAAGGTCAGGGAATGTATTTCCCAGACTTCCCCGAACAGGGACCACCTGTGACTGAAGAGAGCTGTGTGGTGTTGTCTCTCGAGCTCCCCCACGCACTGACAATGGTTTCGGAATCCTGAGCGTGGGGAGGTTCCACCAACGGTCGGCAGCGCGTGGGTTCTGACGGAATGCCTAAGCTCGTCTCCCCTGAGGGTTTTCCTAATGTCTCTGTGCCAGGGAATGCTAGGGGTGATTGCAGGATATCCCAGTGACCGAGGCTGCCTCCCCAAGTTCATGGAAGTTATTTATCGGACTTCCCCGAACAGGGAACACCTGTGACTGAAGAGAGCTGCGTGGAGATGTCTCTCGAGCTCCCCCACGCACTGACAATGGTTCCGGAATCCTGAGCGTGGGGAGGTTCCACCAAAGGTCGGCAGCGCGTGGGTTCTAACGGAATGCCTAAGCTCGTCTCCCCTGAGGGTTTACCTAATGTCTCTGTGCCAGGGAATGCTAGGGGTGATTGCAGGCAATCCCAGTGACCGAGGCTGCCTTCCCAAGTTCAGGGAAGTTATTTCCCGGACTTCCCAGAACAGGGAACACCTGTGATTTAAGAGAGCTGCGTGGAGTTGTCTCTCGAGCTCCCCCACGCACTGACAATGGTTCCGCAATCCTGAGCGTGGGGAGGTTCCACCAACGGTCGGCAGCGCGTGGGTTCTAACGGAATGCCTAAGCTCGTCTCCCCTGAGGGTTTTCCTAATGTCTCTGTCCCAGGGAATGCTAGGGGTGATTGCAGGATATCCCAGTGACCGAGGCTGCCTCCCCAAGGTCAAGGAAGTTATTTTCCGGACTTCCCCGAACAGGGAACACCTGTGACTGAAGAGAGCTGCGTGGAGCTGTCTCTCGAGCTCCCCCACGCACTGACAATGGTTCCGCAATCCTGAGCGTGGGGAGGTTCCACCAACGGTCGGCAGCGCGTGGGTTCTAACGGAATGCCTAAGCTCGTCTCCCCTGAGGGTTTTCCTAAAGTCTCTATGCCAGGGAATGCTAGGGGTGATTGCAGGATATCCCAGTGACCGAGGCTGCCTCCCCAAGGTCAAGGAAGTTTTTTCCCGGACTTCCCCGAACAGGGAACACCTGTGACTGAAGAGAGCTGTGTGGTGTTGTCTCTCGAGCTCCCCCATGCACTGACAATGTTTTCGGAATCCTGAGCTTGGGGAGGTTCCACCAACGGTCAGCAGCGCGTGGGTTCTAACGGAATGCCTAAGCTCGTCTCCCATGAGGGTTTTCCTAATGTCTCTGTGCCAGGGAATGCTAGGGGTGATTGCAGGATATCCCAGTGACCGAGGCTGACTCCCCAAGGTCAGGGAATGTATTTCCCGGACTTCCCCGAACAGGTAACACCTGTGACTGAAGAGAGCTGCGTGGAGTTGTCTCTCGAGCTCCCCCACGCACTGACAATGGTTCCGGAATCCTGAGCGTGGGGAGGATCCACCAACGGTCGGCAGCGCGTGGGTTCAAACGGAATGCCTAAGCTCGTCTCCCCTGAGTGTTTTCCTAATGTCTATGTGACAGGGAATGCTAGGGGTGATTGCAGGATATCCCAGTGACCGAGGCTGCCTCCCCAAGGTCAGGGAAGTTATTTCCCAGACTTCCCCGAACAGGGAACACCTGTGACTGAAGAGAGCTGTGTGGTGTTGTCTCTCGAGCTCCCCCACGCGCTGACAATGGTTTCGGAGTCCTGAGCGTGGGGAGGTTCCACCAACGGTCAGCAGCGCGTGGGTTTTAACGGAATGCCTAAACTCGTCTCCCCTGAGGGTTTTCCTAATATCTCTCTGCCAGGGAATGCTAGGGGTGATTGCAGGCAATCCCAGTGACCGAGGCTGCCTCCCCAAGGTCAGGGAAGGTATTTCCCGGACTTCCCCGAACAGGGAACACCTGTGACTGAAGAGAGCTGCGTGGAGTTGTCTCTCGAGCTCCCCCAAGCTCTGACAATGTTTCCGGAATCCTGAGCGTGGGGAGGTTCCACCAACGGTCGGCAGCGCGTGGGTTCTAACGGAATGCCTAAGCTCGTCTCCCCTGAGGGTTTTCCTAATGTCTCTGTGCCAGGGAATGCTAGGGGGGATTGCAGGAAATCCCAGTGACCGAGGTTGCCTCCCCAAGGTCAGGGAATATATTTCCCGGACTTAACCGAATAGGGAACACCTATGACTGAAGAAAGCTGCGTGGAGTTGTCTCTCGAGCTCCCCCACGCACTGACAATGGTTCCGGAATCTTGAGCGTGGGGAGGTTCCACCAACGGTCGGCAGCGCGTGGGTTCTAACGGAATGCCTAAGCTCGTCTCCCCTGAGGGTTTTCCTAATATCTCTGTGACAGGGAATGCTAGGGGTGATTGCAGGATATCCCGGTGACCGATGCTGCCTCCCCAAGGTCAGGGAATGTATTTCCCAGACTTCCCCGAACAGGGAACACCTGTGACTGAAGAGAGCTGTGTGGTGTTGTCTCTCGAGCTCCCCCACGCACTGACAATGGTTCCGGAATCCTGAGCGTGGGGAGGTTCCACCAACGGTCGGCAGCACGTGGGTTCTAACGGAATGCCTAAGCTCGTCTCCCCTGAGGGTTTTCCTAATGTCTCTGTGCCAGGGAATGCTAGGGGTGATTGCAGGATATCCCAGTGACCGAGGCTGCCTCCCCAAGTTCATGGAAGTTATTTATCGGACTTCCCCGAACAGGGAACACCTGTGACTGAAGAGAGCTGCGTGGAGTTGTCTCTCGAGCTCCCCCACGCACTGACAATGGTTCCGGAATCCTGAGCGTGGGGAGGTTCCACCAAAGGTCGGCAACGCGTGGGTTCTAACGGAATGCCTAAGCTCGTCTCCCCTGAGGGTTTTCCTAATGTCTCTGTGCCAGGGAATGCTAGGGGTGATTGCAGGCAATCCCAGTGACCGAGGCTGCCTTCCCAAGTTCAGGGAAGGTATTTCCCGGACTTCCCAGAACAGGGAACACCTGTGATTTAAGAGAGCTGCGTGGAGTTGTCTCTAGAGCTCCCCCACGCACTGACAATGGTTCCGCAATCCTGAGCGTGGGGAGGATCCACCAACGGTCGGCAGCGCGTGGGTTCTAACGGAATGCCTAAGCTCGTCTCCCCTGAGGGTTTTCCTAATGTCTCTGTGCCAGGGAATGCTAGGGGTGATTGCAGGATATCCCAGTGACCGAGGCTGCCTCCCCAAGGTCAAGGAAGTTATTTCCCGGACTTCCCCGAACAGGGAACACCTGTGACTGAAGAGAGCTGCGTGGAGCTGTCTCTCGAGCTCCCCCACGCACTGACAATGGTTCCGGAATCCTGAGCGTGGGGAGGTTCCACCAACGGTCGGCAGCGCGTGGGTTCTAACGGAATGCCTAAGCTCGTCTCCCCTGAGGGTTTTCCTAATGTCTCTGTGCCAGGGAATGCTAGGGGTGATTGCAGGGTATTCCAGTGACCGAGGCTGACTCCCCAAGTTCAGGGAAGTTATTTCCGGGACTTCCCCGAACTGGGAACACCTGTGACTGAAGAGAGCTGCGTGGAGTTGTCTCTCGAGCTCCCACACGCACTGACAATGGTTCCGCAATCCTGAGCGTGGGGAGGTTCCACCAACGGTCGGCAGCGCGTGGGTTCTAACGGAATGCCTAAGCTCGTCTCCCCTGAGGGTTTTCCTAAAGTCTCTATGCCAGGGAATGCTAGGGGTGATTGCAGGATATCCCAGTGACCGAGGCTGCCTCCCCAAGGTCAAGGAAGTTTTTTCCCGGACTTCCCCGAACAGGGAACACCTGTGACTGAAGAGAGCTGCGTGGAGTTTTCTCTCGTGCTCCCCCACGCACTGAAAATGTTTCCGGAATCCTGAGCGTGGGGAGGTTCCACCAACGGTCGGCAGCGCGTGGGTTCTAACGGAATGCCTAAGCTCGTCTCCCCTGAGGATTTTCCTAATGTCTATGTGCCAGGGAATGCTAGGGGTGATTGCAGGCATTCCCAGTGACCGAGGCTGCCTCCCCAATGTCAGGGAAAGTATTTCTCGGACTTCCCCGAACAGGGAACCGCTGTGACTGAAGAGAGCTGCGTGGAGTTGTCTCTCGAGCTCCCCCACGCACTGACAATGGTTCCGGAATCCTGAGCGTGGGGAGGTTCCACCAACGGTCGGCAGCGCGTGGGTTCTAACGGAATGCCTAAGCTCGTCTCCCCTGAGGGTTTTCCTAATGTCTCTGTGCCAGGGAATGCTAGGGGTGATTGCAGGCAATCCCAGTGAACGAGGCTGCCTCCCCAAGGTCAGGGAAAGTATTTCCGGGACTTCCCCGAACAGGGAACACCTGTGACTGAAGAGAGCTCCGTGGAGTTGTCTCTCGAGCTCCCCCACGCACTGACAATGGTTCCGGAATCCTGAGCGTGGGGAGGTTCCACCAACGGTCGGCAGCGCGTGGGTTCTAACGGAATGCCTAAGCTCGTCTCACCTGAGGGTTTTCCTAATGTTTCTGTGCCAGGGAATGTTAGGGGTGATTGCAGGATATCCCAGTGACCGAGGCTGCCTCCCCAAGGACAGGGAATGTATTTCTCGGACTTCCCCGAACAGGGAACACCTGTGACTGAAGAGAGCTGCGTGGAGTTGTCTCTCGAGCTCCCCCACGCACTGACAATGGTTCCGGAATCCTGAGCGTGGGGAGGTTCCACCAACGGTCGGCAGCGCGTGGGTTCTAACGGAATGCCTAAGCTCGTCTCCCCTGAGGGTTTTCCTAATGTCTCTGTGACAGGGAATGCTAGGGGTGATTGCAGGATATCCCAGTGACCGTGACTGCCTCCCCAAGGTCAGGGAAGTTATTTCCCAGACTTCCCCGAACAGGGAACACCTGTGACTGAAGAGAGCTGTGTGGTGTTGTCTCTCGAGCTCCCCCACGCACTGACAATTTTTTCGGAATCCTGAGCTTGGGGAGGTTCCACCAACGGTCAGCAGCGCGTGGGTTCTAACGGAATGCCTAAGCTCGTCTCCCATGAGGGTTTTCCTAATGTCTCTGTGCCAGGGAATGCTAGGGGTGATTGCAGGATATCCCAGTGACCGAGGCTGCCTCCCCAAGGTCAGGGAATGTATTTCCCGGACTTCCCCGAACAGGTAACACCTGTGACTGAAGAGAGCTGCGTGGAGTTGTCTCTCGAGCTCCCCCACGCACTGACAATGGTTCCGGAATCCTGAGCGTTGGGAGGTTCCACCAACGGTCGGCAGCGCGTGGGTTCAAACGGAATGCCTAAGCTCGTCTCCCCTGAGTGTTTTCCTAATGTCTATGTGACAGGGAATGCTAGGGGTGATTGCAGGATATCCCAGTGACCGAGGCTGCCTCCCCAAGGTCAGGGAAGTTATTTCCCAGACTTCCCCGAACAGGGAACACCTGTGACTGAAGAGAGCTGTGTGGTGTTGTCTTTCGAGCTCCCCCACGCGCTGACAATGGTTTCGGAGTCCTGAGCGTGGGGAGGTTCCACCAACGGTCAGCAGCGCGTGGGTTTTAACGGAATGCCTAAACTCGTCTCCCCTGAGGGTTTTCCTAATATCTCTCTGCCAGGGAATGCTAGGGGTGATTGCAGGCAATCCCAGTGACCGAGGCTGCCTCCCCAAGGTCAGGGAAGGTATTTCCCGGACTTCCCCGAACAGGGAAAACCTGTGACTGAAGAGAGCTGCGTGGAGTTGTCTCTCGAGCTCCCCCACGCACTGACAATGGTTCCGGAATCCTGAGCGTGGGGAGGTTCCACCAACGGTCGGCAGTGCGTGGGTTCTAACGGAATGCCTAAGCTCGTCTCCCCTGAGGGTTTCCCTAATGTCTCTGTGCCAGGGAATGCTAGGGGTGATTGCAGGATATCCCAGTGAGCGAGGCTGCCTCCCCAAGTTCAAGGAAGTTATTTCCCGGACTTCCCCGAACAGGGAACACCTGTGACTGAAGAGAGCTGCGTGGAGTTGTCTCTCGAGCTCCCCCACGCACTGAAAATTGTTCCGGAATCCTGAGCGTGGGGAGGTTCCACCAACGGTCTGTAGCGCGTGGGTTCTAACGGAATGCCTAAGCTCGTCTCCCCTGAGGGTTTTCCTAATGTCTCTGTGCCAGGGAATGCTAGGGGTGATTGCAGGATATCCCAGTGACCGAGGCTGCCTCCCCAAGGTCAGGGAAGATATTTCCCGGACTTCCCCGAACAGGGAACACCTGTGACTGAAGAGAGCTGCGTGGAGTTTTCTCTCGAGCTCCCCCACGGACTGACAATGGTTCCGGAATCCTGAGCGTGGGGAGGTTCCACCAATGGTCGGCAGCGCGTGGGTTCTAACGGAATGACTAAGCTCGTCTCCCCTGAGGTTTTTCTTATATGTCTCTGTGCCAGGGAATGCTAGGGGTGATTGCAGTATATCCCAGTGACCGAGGCTGCCTCCCCAAGTTCATGGAAGTTATTTATCGGACTTCCCCGAACAGGGAACACCTGTGACTGAAGAGAGCTGCGTGGAGTTGTCTCTCGAGCTCCCCCACGCACTGACAATGGTTCCGGAATCCTGAGCGTGGGGAGGTTCCACCAACGGTCGGCAGCGCGTGGGTTCTAATGGAATGCCTAAGCTCGTCTCCCCTGAGGGTTTTCCTAATGTCTCTGTGCCAGGGAATGCTAGGGGTGATTGCAGGATATCCCAGTGAACGAGGCTGCCTCCGCAAGGTCAGGGAAGGTATGTCACGGACTTCCCAGAACAGGGAACACCTGTGACTGAAGAGAGCTGCGTGGAGTTGTCTCTCGAGCTCCCCCACGCACTGACAATGTTTCCGGAATCCTGAGCGTGGGGAGGTTCCACCAACGGTCGGCAGCGTGTGGGTTCTTACGGAAGGCCTAAGCTCGTCTCCCCTGAGGGTTTTCCTAATGTCTCTGTGCCAGGGAATGCTAGGGGTGATTGCAGGCAATCCCAGTGACCGAGGCTGCCTCCCCAAGGTCAGGGAAAGTATTTCCCGGACTTCCCCGAACTGGGAACACCTGTGACTGAAGAGAGCTGCGTGGAGTTGTCTCTCGAGCTCCTCCACGCACTGACAATGGTTCTGGAATCCTGAGCGTTGGGAGGTTCCACCAACGGTCCGCAGCGCGTGGGTTCTAACGGAATGCCTAAGCTCGTCTCCCCTGAGGGTTTTCCTAATATCTCTGTGCCAGGGAATTCTAGGGGTGATTGCAGGATATCCCAGTGACTGAGGATGCCTCCCCAAGGTCAGGGAAGGTATTTCCCGGACTTCCCCGAACAGGGAACACCTGTGACTGAAGAGAGCTGCGTGGAGTTGTCTCTCGTGCTCCCCCACGCACTGACAATGTTTCCGGAATTCTGAGCGTGGGGAGGTTCCACCAACGGTCGGCAGCGCGTGGGTTCTAACGGAATGCCTAAGTTCGTCTCCCCTGAAGGTTTTCCTAATGTCTCTGTGCCAGGGAATGCTAGGGGTGATTGCAGGCAATCCCAGTGACCGAGGCTGCTTCCCCAAGGTCAGGGAAGGTATTTCCCGGACTTCCCGGAACAGGGAACACCTGTGACTGAAGAGAGCTGTGTGGAGTTGTCTCTCGAGCTCCCCCACGCACTGACAATGGTTCCGGAATCCTGAGCGTGGGGAGGTTCCACCAACGGTCGGCAGCGCGTGGGTTCTAACGGAATGCCTAATCTCGTCTCCCCTGAGTGTTTTCCTAATGTCTCTGTGCCAGGGAATGCTAGGGGTGATTGCAGGATATCCCAGTGACCGAGGCGGCCTCCCCAAGTTCAGGGAAGTTATTTCCGGGACTTCCCCGAACAGGGAACACCTGTGACTGAAGAGAGCTGCGTGGAGTTGTCTCTCGAGCTCCCCCACGCACTGACAATGTTTCCGGAATCCTGAGCGTGGGGAGATTCCACCAACGGTCGGCAGCGCGTGGGTTCTAACGGAATGCCTTAGCTCGTCTCCCCTGAGGGTTTTCCTAATGTCTCTGTGCCAGGGAATGCTAGGGGTGATTGCAGGATATCCCAGTGACCGAGGCTGCCTCCCCAAGTTAAGGGAAGTTATTTCCCGGACTTCCCCGAACAGGGAACACCTTTGAATGAAGAGAGCTGCGTGGAGTTGTCTGTCGAGCTCCCCCACGCACTGACAATGGTTCCGGAATCCTGAGCGTGGGGAGGTTCCACCAACGGTCGGCAGCGCGTGGGTTCTAACGGAATGCCTCAGCTCGTCTCCCCTGAGGGTTTTCCTAATGTCTCTGTGCCAGAGAATGCTAGGGGTGATTGCAGGATATCCCAGTGACCGAGGCTGCCTCCCCAAGTTCAGGGAAGGTATTTCCCGGACTTCCCCGAACAGGGAACACCTGTGACTGAAGAGAGCTGCGTGGAGTTGTCTCTCGAGCTCCCCCACGCACTGACAATGGTTCCGGAATCCTGAGCGTGGGGAGGTTCCACCAACGGTCGGCAGCGTGTGGGTTCTAACGGAAGGCCTAAGCTCGCCTCCCCTGAGTTTTTTCCTAATGTCTCTGTGCCAGGAAATGCTAGGGGTGATTGCAGGCAATCCCAGTGACCGAGGCTGCCTCCCCAAGGTCAGGGAATGTATTTCCCGGACTTCCACGAACAGGGAACACCTCTGACTGAAGAGAGCTGCGTGGAGTTGTCTCTCGAGCTCCCCCACGCACTGACAATGGTTGCGGAATCCTGAGCGTGGGGAGGTTCCACCAACGGTCGGCAGCGGGTGGGTTATAACGGAATGCCTAAGCTCGTCTCCTCTGAGGGTTTTCCTAATGTCTCTGTGCCAGGGAATACTAGGGGTGATTGCAGGCAATCCCAGTGTCCGAGGCTGCCTCCCCAAGGTCAGGGAAGGTATTTCCCGGACTTCCCCGTACAGGGAACACCTGTGACTGAAGAGAGCTTCGTGGAGTTGTCTCTCGAGCTCCCCCACGCACTGACAATGGTTCCGGAATCCTGAGCGTGGGGAGGTTCCACCAACGGTCGGCAGCGCGTGGGTTCTAACGGAATGCCTAAGCTCGTCTCCACTGAGATTTTTCCTAATGTCTCTGTGCCAGGGAATGCAAGGGGTGATTGCAGGCAATCCCAGTGACCGAGGCTGCCTCCCCAAGTCAGGGAAATTATTTCCCGGACTTCCCTGAACAGGGAACACCTGTGACTGAAGAGAGCTGCGTGGAGTTGTCTCTCGAGCTCCCCCACGCACTGACAATGTTTCCGAAATACTGAGCGTGGGGAGGTTCCCCCAACGGTCGGCAGCGCGTGGGTTCTAACGGAATGCCTAAGCTCGTCTCCCCTGAGGGTTTTCCTAATGTCTCTGTGCCAGAGAATGCTAGGGGTGATTGCAGGATATCCCAGTGACCGAGGTTGCCTCCCCAAGGTCAGGGAAGGTATTTCCCGGACTTCCCCGAACAGGGAACACCTGTGACTGAAGAGAGCTTCGTGGAGTTGTCTCTCGAGCTCCCCCACGCACTGACAATGGTTCCGGAATCCTGAGCGTGGGGAGGTTCCACCAACGGTCGGCAGCGCGTGGGTTCTAACGGAATGCCTTAGCTCTTCTCCCCTGAGGGTTTTCCTAATGTCTCTGTGCCAGGGAATGCTAGGGGGGATTGCAGGATATCCCAGTGACCGAGGCTGCCTCCCCAATGTCAAGGAAGTTATTTCCCGAACTTCCCCGAAGAGGGAACACCTGTGACTGAAGAGAGCTGCGTGGAGTTGTCTCTCGAGCTCCCCCACGCACTGACAATGTTTCCGGAATCCTGAGCGTGGGGAGGTTCCACCAACGGTCGGCAGCGCGTGGGTTCTAATGGAATGCCTAAGCTCGTCTCCCCTGAGGGTTTTCCTAATGTCTCTGTGACAGTGAATGCTAGGGGTGATTGCAGGATATCCCAGTGACCGAGGCTGCCTCCCCAAGGTCAGGGAAGGTATTTCCCGGACTTCCCCGAACAGGGAACACCTGTGACTGAAGAGAGCTGCGTGGAGTTGTCTCTCGAGCTCCCCCACGCACTGACAATGTTTCCGGAATCCTGAGCGTGGGGAGGTTCCACCAATGTTCGGCAGCGCGTGGGTTCTAATGGAATGCCTAAGCTCGTCTCCCCTGAGGGTTTTCCTAATGTCTCTGTGACAGTGAATGCTAGGGGTGATTGCAGGATATCCCAGTGACCGAGGCTGCCTCCCCAAGGTCAGGGAAGGTATTTCCCGGACTTCCCCGAACAGGGAACACCTGTGACTGAAGAGAGCTGCGTGGAGTTGTCTCTCGAGCTCCCCCACGCACTGACAATGATTCCGGAATCCTGAGCGTGGGGAGGTTCCACCAACGGTCGGCAGCGCGTGGGTTCTAACGGAATGCCTAAGCTCGTCTCCCCTGAGGGTTTTCCTAATGTCTCTGTGCCAGGGAATGCTAGGGGTGATTGCAGGATATCCCAGTGACCGAGGCTGCCTCCCCAAGCTCAGGGAAGGTATTTCCCTGACTTCCCCGAAGAGGGAACACCTGTGACTGAAGAGAGCTGCATGGAGTTGTCTCTCGAGCTCCCCCACGCACTGTCAATGGTTCCGGAATCCTGAGCGTAGGGAATTTCCACCAAAGGTCGGCAGCGCGTGGGTTCTAACGGAAAGCCTAAGCTCGTCTCCCCTGAGTGTTTTCTTAATGTCTCTGTGCCAGGGAATGCTTGGGGTGATTGCAGGATATCCCAGTGACCGAGGATTCCTCCCCAAGTCAGGGAATTTATTTCTCGGACTTCCCCGAACAGGGAACTCCTGTGAATGAAGAGAGCTACGTGGAGTTGTCTCTCGAGCTCCCCCACGCACTGACAATCGTTCCGGAATACTGAGCGTGGGGAGGTTCCACCAACGGTCGGCAGCGCGTGGGTTCTAACGGAATGCCTAAGCTCGTCTCCCCTGAGGGTTTTCCTAATTTCTCTGTGCCAGGGAAAGCTAGAGGTGATTGCAGGCAATCCCAGTGACCGAGGCTGCATCCCCAAGGTCAGGGAAGTTATTTCCCGGACTTCCCCGAACAGGGAACACCTGTGACTGAAGAGAGCTGCGTGGAGTTGTCTCTCGAGCTCCCCCACGCAATGACAATGGTTTCGGAATCCTGAGCGTGGGGATGTTCCACCAAAGGTCGGCAGCGCGTGGGTTCTAACGGAATGCCTAAGCTCGTCTCCCCTGAGGGTTTTCCTAATGTCTCTGTGCCAGGGAATGCTAGGGGTGATTGCAGGATATCCCAGTGACCGAGGCTGCCTCCCAAAGGTCAGGGAAGTTATTTCTCGGACTTCCCCGAACAGGGAACACCTGTGACTGAAGAGAGCTTCGTGCAGTTGTCTCTCGAGCTCCCCCACGCACTGACAATGGTTCCGGAATCCTGAGCGTGGGGAATTTCCACCAACGGTCGGCAGCGCGTGGGTTCTAACGGAAAGCCTAAGCTCGTCTTCCCTGAGGGTTTTCTTAATTTCTCTGTGCCAGGTAATGCTAGGGGGTATTGCAGGATATCCCAGTTACCGAGATGCCACCCCAAAGTCAGGGAATTTATTTTTCGGACTTCCCCGAACAGGGAAGTCCTGTGAATGAAGAGAGCTTCGTGGAGTTGTTTCTCGAGCTCCCCCACGCACTGACAATATTTCCAGAATCCTGAGCGTGGGGAGGTTCCACCAACGGTCGGCAGCGCGTGGGTTCTAACGGAATGCCTATGTTCGCCTCCCCTGAGGGTTTTCCTAATGTCTCTGTGCCAGGGAATGCTAGGGATTATTGCAGGATATTCCAGTGAACGAGGCTGCCTCCCCAAGGTCAGGGAAATTATTTCTCGGACTTCCCCGAACAGGGAAAACCTGTGACTGAAGAGAGCTGCGTGGAGTTGTCTCTCGAGCTCCCCCACGCACTGGCAATGGTTTCGGAATCCTGAGCGTGGGGAGGTTCCACCAACGGTCGGCAGCGCGTGGGTTCTAACGGAATGCCTAAGCTCGTCTCCGTTGATTTTTTTCCTACTGTCTCTGTGCCAGGGATTGCTAGGTGTGATTGCAGTATATCCCAGTGACCGACGCTGCCTCCCCAAGTTCAGGGAAGTTATTTCTCGGACTTCCCAGAACAGGGAACACCTGTCATTGAAGAGAGCTGCGTGGAGTTGTCTCTCGAGCTCCCCCACGCACTGACAATGCTTCCGGAAACCTGAGCGTTGGGAGGTTCCACCAACGGTCATAAGCGCGTGGGTTCTAACGGAATGCCTAAGCTCGTCTCCCCTGAGGGTTTTCCTAATATGTCTGTGCCAGGGAATGCTAGGAGGGTTTGTAGGATATCCCAGTTACTGATGATGACGGCCAAAGGTCAGGGAAGTTATTTCTCGGACTTCCCCGATCAGGGAACACCTGTGAATAAGAGAGCTGCGTGGAGTTGTCTCTCGAGCTCCACCACGCACTGACAATTTTTCCGGAATGCTGAGCGTGGGGAGGTTCCAACAACGGTCGGCAGTGCGTGGGTTCTAACGGAATATCTAAGCTCGTCTCCCCTGATTGTTTTCCTAATGTCTCTGTGCCAGGGAATGCTAGGGGTGATTGCAAGATATCCCAGTGTCCGAGGCTGCCTTCCCAAGGTCAGGGAAGTTATTTCTCAGACTTCCCATAACAGGGAACAACTGTGACTGAAGAGAGCTGCGTGGAGTTGTCTCTCGAGATCCCACACGCACAGACAATTGTTCCGGAATCCTGAGCGTGGGGAGGTTCCACCAACGGTCGGCAGCACGTGGGTTCAAACGGAATGCCTAAGCTCGTCTCCCCTGAGTGTTTTCCTAATATCTTTGTGCCCTGGACTGCTAGGGGGGTTTGCAGCATATCCCAGGGAAAGAGGATGCCTCCCCAAGGTCAGGGAAATTATTTCTCGGACTTTCCCGAACCGGGAAAACCTGTGACTGGAGAGAGCTGCGTGGAGTTGTCTCTCGTGCTCCCCCTCGCACTGACAATGGTTCCAGAATCCTGAGCGTGGGGAGGTTCCACCAACGGTCGGCAGCACGTGGGGTCTAACGGAATGCCTAAGCTCGTCTCCCCTGAGGGTTTTCCTAATGTCTCTGTGTCAGGGAATGCTAGGGGTGATTGCAGGATATCCCAGTGACTGAGACTGCCGCCCCAAGGTCAGGAAGGTGTTTCTCGGACTTCCCCGAACAGGGAACTCCTGTGAATGAAGAGAGCTGCGTGGAGCTGTCTCTCGAGCTCCCCCACGCACTGACAATGGTTCCGGAATCCTGAGCGTGGGGAGGTTCCACCAACGATAAGCAGCGCGTGGGTTCTAACGGAATGCCTAATCTCGTCTCCCCTGAGGGTTTTCCTAATGTCTCTGTGCCAGGGAATGCTAGGGGTGATTGCAGGATATCCCAGGGAACGAGGCCGTCTCCCCATGGTCAGGGAAGGTTTTTCCCTGACTTCCCCGAAGAGGGAACACCTGTGAATGAAGAGAGCTTCGTGGAGTTGTCTCTCGAGTTCCCACCCTCACTGACAATGGTTCCGGAAACCTGAGCGTGGGGAGGTTCCACCAACGGTCTGCAGCACCTAGGTTCTAACGGAATGCCTAAGATCGTCTCCCCTGAGGGTTTTCCTAATATCTCTGTGCCAGGGAATGCTAGGGGTGATTGCAGGATATCCCAGTGACCGAGGATGCCTCCCCAAGTTCAGGGAAGGTATTTCTCGGACATCCCCGAAAAGGGAACACCTGTGACTGAAGAGAGCTGCGTGGAGTTTTCTCTCGAGCTCCCACACGCACTGACAATGGTTCCAGAATCCTGAGCGTGGGGAGGTTCCACCAACGGACGGCAGCGCGTGGGTTCTATCGGAATGCCTAAGCTCGTCTCCCCTGAGGGTTTTCCTAATGTCTCTGTGCCAGGGAATGCTAGGAGTGTTTGTAGGATATCCCAGTTACTGATGATGACGGCCAAAGGTCAGGGAAGTTATTTCTCGGACTTCCCCGATCAGGGAACACCTGTGAATGAAGAGAGCTGCGTGGAGTTGTCTCTCGAGCTCCACCATGCACTGACAATTTTTCCGGAATCCTGAGCGTGGGGAGGTTCCAACAACGGTCGGCAGTGCGTGGGTTCTAACGGAATGCCTAAGCTCGTCTCCCCTGATTGTTTTCCTAATGTCTCTGTGCCAGGGAATGCTAAGGGTGATTGCAAGATATCCCAGTGACCGAGGCTGCCTTCCCAAGGTCAGGGAAGTTATTTCTCAGACTTCCCATAACAGGGAACAACTGTGACTGAAGAGAGCTGCGTGGAGTTGTCTCTCGAGATCCCACACGCACTGACAATGGTTCCGGAATCCTGAGCGTGGGGAGGTTCCACCAACGGTCGGCAGCGCGTGGGTTCAAACGGAATGCCTAAGCTCGTCTCCCCTGAGGGTTTTCCTATTATCTTTGTGCCCTGGACTGCTAGGGGGGTTTGCAGCATATCCCAGTGAAAGAGGATGCCTCCCCAAGGTCAGGGAAATTATTTCTCGGACATACCCGAACCGGGAAAACCTGTGACTGAAGAGAGCTGCGTGGATTTGTCTCTCGTGCTCCCCCTCGCACTGACAATGGTTCCAGAATCCTGAGCGTGGGGAGGTTCCACCAACGATCAGCAGCGCGTGGGTTCTAACGGAATGCCTAAGCTCGTCTCCCCTGAGGGTTTTCCTAATTTCTCTGTGCCAGGGAATGCTAGGGGTGACTGCAGTATATCCCAGTGACCGAGGCTGCCTCCCCAAGGTCAGGGAAGGTATTTCCAGGACTTCCCCGAACAGGGAACACCTGTGACTGAAGAGAGCTGCGTGGAGTTGTCTCTCGAGCTCCCCCACGCACTGACAATGTTTCCGGAATCCTGAGCGTGGGGAGGTTCCACCAACGGTCGGCAGAGCGTGGGTTCTAACGGAATGCCTAAGCTCGTCTCCCCTGAGGGTTTTCCTAATGTCTCTGTGCCAGGGAATGCTAGGGGTGATTGCAGTATATCCCAGTGACCGAGGCTGCCTCCCCAAGGTCAGGGAAGGTATTTCCCGGACTTCCCCGAACAGGGAACACCTGTGACTGAAGAGAGCTGCGTGGAGTTGTCTCTCGTGCTCCCCCACGCACTGACAATGGTTCCGGAATCCTGAGCGTGTGGAGGTTCCACCAACGGTCGGCAGCGCGTGGGTTCTAACGGAATGCCTAAGCTCGTCTCCCCTGAGGGTTTTCCTAATGTCTCTGTGCCAGGGAATGCTAGGGGTGATTGCAGGCAATCCCAGTGACCGAGGCTGCCTCCCCAAGGTCAGGGAAGGTATTTCCCGGACTTCCCCGAACAGGGAACACCAGTGACTGAAGAGAGCTGCGTGAAGTTCTCTCTCGAGCTCCCCCACGTACTGACAATGGTTCCGGAATCCTGAGCGTTGGGAGGTTCCAACAACGGTCGGCAGCTCGTGGGTTCTAACGGAATGCTTAAGCTCGTCTCCCCTGAGTGTTTTCCTAATGTCTCTGTGCCAGGGAATGCTTGGGGTGATTGCAGACCATCCCAGTGACCGAGGCTGCCTCCCCAAGGTCAGGGAAGGTATTTCCCGGACTTCCCCGAACAGGGAACACCAGTGACTGAAGAGAGCTGCGTGGAGTTCTCTCTCGAGCTCCCCCACGCACTGACAATGGTTCCGGAATCCTGAGCGTGGGGAGGTTCCACCAACGGTCGGCAGCGCATGGGTTCTAACGGAATGCCTAAGCTCGTCTCCCCTGAGGGTTTTCCTAATGCCTCAGAGCCAGGAAATGCTAGGGGTGATTGCAGGATATCCCAGTGACCGAGGCTGCCTCCCCAAGTTCAGGGAAGGTATTTCCCGGACTTCCCCGAACAGCGAACAACTGTGACTGAAGAGAGCTGCGTGGAGTTGTCTCTCGAGCTCCCCCACGCACTGACAATGCTTCCGGAATCCTGAGCGTGGGGAGGTTCCACTAACGGTCGGCAGCGCGTGGGTTCTAACGGAATGCCTAAGCTCGTCTCCCCTGAGGGTTTTCCTAATGTCTCAGAGCCAGGGAATGCTAGGGGTGATTGCAGGATATCCCAGTGACCGAGGCTGCCTCCCCAAGGTCAGGGAAGGTATTTCCCGGACTTCCCCGAACAGGGAACACCTGTGACTGAAGAGAGCTGCGTGGAGTTGTCTCTCGAGCTCCCCCTCGCACTGACAATGGTTCCGGAATCCTGAGAGTGGGGAGGTTCCACCAACGTTCGGCTGCGCGTGGGTTCTAACGGAATGCCTAAGCTCGTCTCCCCTGAGGGTTTTCCTAATGTCTCTGTGCCAGGGAATGCTAGGGGTGATTGCAGGATATCCCAGTGTCAGAGGCTGCATCCCCAAGGTCAGGGAAGGTATTTATCGGACTTCCCCGAACAGGGAACACCTGTTCCTGAAGAGAGTTGCGTGGAATTATCTCTCGAGCTCCCCCACGCACTGTCATTGGTTCCGGAATCCTGAGCGTGGGGCGGTTCTACCAACGGTCGGCAGCGCGTGGGTTCTAACGGAATGCCTAAGCTCGTCTCCACTGAGGGTTTTCCTTATTTCTCTGTTCCAGGGAATGCTAGGGGTGATTGCAGGATATCCCATTGTCAGAGGCTGCCTCCCCAAAGTCAGGGAAGGTTTTTCTCGGACTTCCCCGTAAAAGGAAAACCTGTGACTGAAGTGAGCTGCGTGGAGTTGTCTCTCGAGCTCCCCCACGCACTGACAATGGTTCCGGAATCCTGAGCGTGGGGAGGTTCCACCAACGGTCGGCAGCGCGTGGGTTCTAACGGAATGCCTAAGCTCATCTCCCCTGAGGGTTTTCCTAATGTCTCTGTGCCAGGGAATGCTAGGGGTGATTGCAGGATATCCCAGTGTCAGAGGCTGCCTCCCCAAGGTCAGGGAATGTATTTCTCGGACTTCCCTGAACAGGGAACACCTGTGACTGAAGAGAGCTCTGTGGAGTTGTCTCTCGAGCTCCCCCACGCACTGAAATTGGTTCCGGAATCCTGAATGTTGGGAGGTTCCACCAACGGTCGGCAGCGCGTGGGTTCTAACGGAATGCTTAAGCTCGTCTCCCCTGAGGGTTTTCCTAATGTCTCTGTGCCAGGGAATGCTAGGGGTGATTGCAGGATATCCCAGTGTCAGAGGCTGCCTCCCCAAAGTCAGGGAAGTTATTTCTCGGACTTCCCCGAACACGGAACACCTGTGACTGAAGAGAGCTGCGTGGAGTTGTCTCTCGAGATCCCCCACGCACTGACAATGGTTCCGGAATCCAGAGCGTGGGGAGGTTCCACCAACGGTCGGCAGCGCGTGGGTTCTAACGGAATGCCTAAGCTCGTCTCCCCTGATGGTTTTCCTAATGTCTCTGTGCCAGGGAATGCTAGGGGTGATTGCAGGATATCCCAGTGTCCGAGGCTGCCTCCCCAAAGTCAGGGAAGGTATTTCTCGGACTTCCCCGAAAAGGGAAAACCTGTGACTGAAGTGAGCTGCGTGGAGATGTCTCTCGTGCTCCCCCACGCACTGACAATGTTACAGGAATCCTGAGCGTGGGGAGGTTCTATCAACGGTCGCAGCGCGTGGGTTCTAACGGAATGCCTAAGCTCGTCTCTCCTAAGGGTTTTCCTAATGTCTCTGTGCCAGGGAATGCTAGGGGTGATTGCAGGATATCCCAGAGTCAGAGGCTGCCTCCCCAAAGTCAGGGAAGGTATTTCTCGGACTTCCCCGAACAGGGAACACTTTTGACTGAAGAGAGCTGCGTGGAGTTGTCTCTCGAGCTCCCCCACGCACTGACAATTGTTCCGGAATCATGAGCGTGGGGAGGTTCCACCAACGGTCTGCAGCGACTGGGTTCTAACGGAATGCTTAAACTCGTCTTCCCTGAGGGTTTTCCTAAAGTCTCTGTGACAGGGAATGCTATGGGTGATTGCAGGGTATCCCAGTGTCAGAGGCTGCCTCCCCAAGTTCAGGGAAGTTATTTCTCGGACTTCCCAGAACAGGGAACACCTGTGACTGAAGAGAGCTGCGTGGAGTTATCTCTCGAGCTCCCCCACGCACTGAAAATGGTTCCGGAATCCTGAATGTGGGGAGGTTCCACCAACGGTCGGCAGCGCTTTGGTTCTAACGGAATGCCTAAGCTCGTCTCCCCTGAGGGTTTTCCTAATGTCTCTGTGCCAGGGAATGCTAGGGGTGATTGCTTGATATCCCAGTGTCAGAGGCTGCCTCCCCAAGGTCAGGGAAGGTATTTATCGGACTTCCCCGAACACGGAACACCTGTGACTGAAGAGAGCTGCGTGGAGTTGTCTCTCGAGCTCCCCCACGCACTGAAAATGGTTCCGGAATCCTGAATGTGGGGAGGTCCCACCAACGGTCGGCAGCGCGTGGGTTCTAACGGAATGCCTAAGCTCATCTCCCCTGAGGGTTTTCCTAATGTCTCTGTGCCAGGGAATGCTAGGGGTGATTGCAGGATATCCCAGTGTCAGAGGTTGCCTCCCCAAGGTCAGGGAAGGTTTTTCTCGGACTTCCCCGAACACGGAACACCTGTGACTGAAGAGAGCTGCGTGGAGTTGTCTCTCGAGATCCCCCACGCACTGACAATGGTTCCGGAATCCTGAGCGTGGGGAGGTTCCACCAACGGTCGGCAGCGCGTGGGTTCTAACGGAATGCCTAAGCTCGTCTCCCCTGAGGGTTTTCCTAATGTCTCTTTGCCAGGGAAGGCTAGGGGTGATTGCAGGATATCCCAGTGATAGAGGCCGCCTCCCCAAGGTCAGGGAAGTTATTTCTCGGACTTCCCCGAACAGGGAACACCTGTGACTGAAGAGAGTTGCGTGGAGTTGTCTCTCGAGCTCCCCCACGCACTGTCATTGGTTCCGGAATCCTGAGCGTGGGGCGGTTCTACCAACGGTCGGCAGCGCGTGGGTTCTATCGGAATGCCTAAGCTCGTCTCCCCTAAGGATTTTCCTTATGTCTCTGTTCGAGGGAATGCTAGGGGTGATTGCAGGATATGCCAGTGACCGAGGCTGCCTCCCCAAAGTCAGGGAAGGTCTTTCTCGGACTTCCCCGTAAAGGGAAAACCTGTGACAGAAGTGAGCTGCGTGGAGTTGTCTCTCGAGCTCCCCCACGCACTGACAATGTTTCCGGAATCCTGAGCTTGGGGAGGTTCCACCAACGGTCGGCAGCGCGTGGGTTCTAACGGAATGCCTAAGCTCGTCTCCCCTGAGGGTTTTCCTAATGTCTCTGTGCCAGGGAATGCTAGGGGTGATTGCAGGATATCCCAGTGTCAGAGGCTGCAACCCCAAGGTCAGGGAAGGTATTTCTCGGACTTCCCCGAACAGGGAACACCTGTTACTGAAGAGAGTTGCGTGGAATTATCTCTCGAGCTCCCCCACGCACTGTCATTGGTTCCGGAATCCTGAGCGTGGGGCGGTTCTACCAACGGTCGGCAGCGCGTGGGTTCTAACGGAATGCCTAAGCTCGTCTCCACTGAGGGTTTTCCTTATTTCTCTGTTCCAGGGAATGCTAGGGGTGATTGCAGTATATCCCATTGTCAGAGGCTGCCTCCCCAAAGTCAGGGAAGGTTTTTCTCGGACTTCCCCGTAAAGGGAAAACCTGTGACTGAAGTGAGCTGCGTGGAGTTGTCTCTCGAGCTCCCCCACGCACTGACAATGGTTCCGGAATCCTGAGCGTGGGGCGGTTCTACCAACGGTCGGCAGCGCGTGGGTTCTAACGGAATGCCTAAGCTCGTCTCCACTGAGGGTTTTCCTTATTTCTCTGTTCCAGGGAATGCTAGGGGTGATTGCAGGATTTCCCAGTGTCAGAGGCTGCCTCCCCAAGGTCAGGGAAGGTATTTCTCGGACTTCCCTGAACAGGGAACACCTGTGACTGAAGAGAGCTCTGTGGAGTTGTCTCTCGAGCTCCCCCACGCACTGAAATTGGTTCCGGAATCCTGAATGTTGGGAGGTTCCACCAACGGTCGGCAGCGCGTGGGTTCTAACGGAATGCTTAAGCTCGTCTCCCCTGAGGGTTTTCCTAATGTCTCTGTGCCAGGGAATGCTAGGGGTGATTGCAGGATATCCCAGTGTCAGAGGCTGCCTCCCCAAAGTCAGGGAAGGTATTTCTCGGACTTCCCCGAACACGGAACACCTGTGACTGAAGAGAGCTGCGTGGAGTTGTCTCTCGAGATCCCCCACGCACTGACAATGGTTCCGGAATCCAGAGCGTGGGGAGGTTCCACCAACGGTCGGCAGCGCGTGGGTTCTAACGGAATGCCTAAGCTCGTCTCCCCTGATGGTTTTCCTAATGTCTCTGTGCCAGGGAATGCTAGGGGTGATTGCAGGATATCCCAGTGTCCGAGGCTGCCTCCCCAAAGTCAGGGAAGGTATTTCTCGGACTTCCCCGAAAAGGGAAAACCTGTGACTGAAGTGAGCTGCGTGGAGATGTCTCTCGTGCTCCCCCACGCACTGACAATGTTACAGGAATCCTGAGCGTGGGGAGGTTCTATCAACGGTCGCAGCGCGTGGGTTCTAACGGAATGCCTAAGCTCGTCTCTCCTAAGGGTTTTCCTACTGTCTCTGTGCCAGGGAATGCTAGGGGTGATTGCAGGATATCCCAGAGTCAGAGGCTGCCTCCCCAAAGTCAGGGAAGGTATTTCTCGGACTTCCCCGAACAGGGAACACTTTTGACTGAAGAGAGCTGCGTGGAGTTGTCTCTCGAGCTCCCCCACGCACTGACAATTGTTCCGGAGTCATGAGCGTGGGGAGGTTCCACCAACGGTCTGGAGCGACTGGGTTCTAACGGAATGCTTAAGCTCGTCTTCCCTGAGGGTTTTCCTAAAGTCTCTGTGACAGGGAATGCTATGGGTGATTGCAGGGTATCCCAGTGTCAGAGGCTGCCTCCCCAAGTTCAGGGAAGTTATTTCTCGGACTTCCCAGAACAGGGAACACCTGTGACTGAAGAGAGCTGCGTGGAGTTATCTCTCGAGCTCCCCCACGCACTGAAAATGGTTCCGGAATCCTGAATGTGGGGAGGTTCCACCAACGGTCGGCAGCGCTTTGGTTCTAACGGAATGCCTAAGCTCGTCTCCCCTGAGGGTTTTCCTAATGTCTCTGTGCCAGGGAATGCTAGGGGTGATTGCTTGATATCCCAGTGTCAGAGGCTGCCTCCCGAAGGTCAGGGAAGGTATTTATCGGACTTCCCCGAACACGGAACACCTGTGACTGAAGAGAGCTGCGTGGAGTTGTCTCTCGAGATACCCCACGCACTGACAATGGTTCCGGAATCCTGAGCGTGGGGAGGTTCCACCAACGGTCGGCAGCGTGTGGGTTCTAACGGAATGCCTAAGCTCGTCTCCCCTGAGGGTTTTCCTAATGTCTCTGTGCCAGGGAATGCTAGGGGTGATTGCAGGATATCCCAGTGTCAGAGGCTGCCTCCCCATGGTCAGGGAAGCTATTCCTCGGACTTCCCCGAACAGGGAACACCTGTGACTGAAGAGAGCTGCGTGGAGTTGTCTCACGATTTCCCCCACGCACTGACAATGGTTCCGGAATCCTGAGCATGGGGAGGTTCCACTAACTGTCGGTAGCACGTGGGTTCTAACGGAATGCCTAAGCTCGTCTCCCCTGAAGGTTTTCCTAATGTCTCTGTGCCAGGGAATGCTAGGGGTGATTGCAGGATATTCCAGTGTCAGAGGCTGCCTCCCCAAGGTCAGGGAAGGTATTTCTCGGACTTCCCTGAACAGGGAACACCTGTGACTGAAGAGAGCTGCGTGGAGTTGTCTCTCGAGCTCCCCCACGCACTGAAAATGGTTCCGGAATCCTGAATGTGGGGAGGTTCCACCAACGGTCGGCAGCGCGTGGGTTCTAACTGAATGCCTAAGCTCGTCTCCCCTGAGGGTTTTCCTAATGTCTCTGTGCCAGGGAATGCTAGGGGTGATTGCAGGATATCCCAGTGTCAGAGGCTGCCTCCCCAAGATCAGGGAAGGTTTTTCTCGGACTTCCCCTAACACGGAACACCTGTGACTGAAGAGAGCTGCGTGGAGTTGTCTCTCGAGATCCCCCACGCACTGACAATGGTTCCGGAATCCTGAGCGTGGGGAGGTTCCACCAACGGTCGGCAGCGTGTGGGTTCTAACGGAATGCCTAAGCTCGTCTCCCCGGATTGTTTTCCTAATGTCTCTGTGCCAGGGAATGCTAGGGGTGATTGCAGGATATCCCAGTGTCAGAGGCTGCCTCCCCATGGTCAGGGAAGCTATTTCTCGCACTTCCCCGAACAGGGAACACCTGTGACTGAAGAGAGCTGCCTGGAGATGTCTCTCGAGCTCCCCCACGCACTGAAATTGGTTCCGGAATCCTGAGCGTGGGGAGGTTCCACCAACGGTCGGCAGCGCGAGGGTTCTAACGGAATGCCTAAGCTCGTCTCCCCCGAGGGTTTTCCTAATGTCTCTGTGCCAGGGAATGCTAGGGGAGATTGCAGGATATCCCAGTGTCAGAGGCCGCCTCCCCAAGGTCAGGGAAGGTATTTCTCGGACTTCCCCGAAGAGGGAACACCTGTGACTGAAGAGAGTTGCGTGGAGTTGTCTCTCGAGCTCCCCCACGCACTGTCATTGGTTCCGGAATCCTGAGCGTGGGGCGGTTCTACCAACGGTCGGCAGCGCGTGGGTTCTAACGGAATGCCTTAGCTCGTCTCCCCTGAGGGTTTTCCTTATGTCTTTGTTCCAGGGAATGCTAGGGGTGATTGCAGGATATCCCAGTGACCGAGGCTGCCTCCCCAAAGTCAGGGAAGGTTTTTCTCGGACTTCCCCGTAAAGGGAAAACCTGTGACTGAAGTGAGCTGCGTGGAGTTGTCTCTCGACCTCCCCCACGCACTGACAATGGTTCCGGAATCCTGAGCGTGGGGAGGTTCCACCAACGGTCGGCAGCGCGTGGGTTCTAACGGAATGCCTAAGCTCGTCTCCCCTGAGGGTTTTCCTCATGTCTCTGTGCCAGGGAATGCTAGGGGTGATTGCAGGATATCCCAGTGTCAGAGGCTGCCTCCCCAAGGTCAGGGAAGGTATTTCTCGGACTTCCCCGAACACGGAACACCTGTGACTGAAGAGAGCTGCGTGGAGTTGTCTCTCGAGATCCCCCACGCACTGAAAATGGTTCCGGGATCCTGAGCGTGGGGAGGTTCCACCAACGGTCGGCAGCGCGTGTGTTCTAACGGAATGCCTAAGCTCATCTCCCCTGAGGGTTTTCCTAATGTCTCTGTGCCAGGGAATGCTAGGGGTGATTGCAGGATATCCCAGTGTCAGAGGCTGCATCCCCAAGGTCAGGGAAGTTATTTCTCGGACTTCCCCGAACAGGGAACACCTGTTACTGAAGAGAGTTGCGTGGAGTTATCTCTCGAGCTCCCCCACGCACTGTCATTGGTTCCGGAATCCTGAGCGTGGAGAGGTTCCAGCAACGGTCGGCAGCGCGTGGGTTCTAACGGAATGCCTACGCTCGTCTCCCCTGAGGGTTTTCCTTATGTCTCTGTTCCAGGGAATGCTAGGGGTGATTGCAGGATATCCCAGTGACCGAGGCTGCCTCCCCAAAGTCAGGGAAGGTTTTTCTCGGACTTCCCCGTAAAGGGAAAACCTGTGACTGAAGTTAGCTGCATGGAGTTGTCTCTCGAGCTCCCCCACGCACTGACAATGGTTCCGGAATCCTGAGCGTGGGGAGGTTCCACCAACGGTCGGCAGCGCGTGGGTTCTAACGGAATGCCTAAGCTCGTCTCTCCTGAGGATTTTCCTAATGTCTCTGTGCCAGGGAATGCTAGGGGTGAATGCAGGATTTCCCACTGTCAGAGGCTGCCTCCCCAAGGTCAGGGAAGGTATTTCTCGGACTTCCCCGAACAGGGAACACCTGTGACTGAAGAGAGTTGCGTGGAGTTGTCTCTCGAGCTCCCCCACGCACTGATATTGGTTCCGGAATCCTGAGCGTGGGGCGGTTCTACCAACGGTCGGCAGCGCGTGGGTTCTAACGGAATGCCTAAGCTCGTCTCCCCTGAGGGTTTTCCTAATGTCTCTGTGCCAGGGAATGCTAGGGGTGATTGCAGGATATCCCAGTGTCAGAGGCTGCCTCCCCAAGGTCAGGGAAGGTATTTCTCGGACTTCCCTGAACAGGGAACACCTGTGACTGAAGAGAGCTGTGTGGAGTTGTCTCTCGAGCTCCCCCACGCACTGAAAATGGTTCCGGAATCCTGAATGTGGGGAGGTTCCACCAACGGTCGGCAGCGCGTGGGTTCTAACGGAATGCTTAAGCTCGTCTCCCCTGAGGTTTTTCCTAATGTCTCTGTGCCAGGGAATGCTAGGGGTGATTGCAGGATATCCCAGTGTCAGAGGCTGCCTCCCCAAGGTCAGGGAAGGTTTTTCTCGGACTTCCCCGAACACGGAACACCTGTGACTGAAGAGAGCTGCGTGGAGTTGTCTCTCGAGATCCCCCACTCACTGACAATGGTTCCGGAATCCTGAGCGTGGGGAGGTTCCACCAACGGTCGGCAGCGCGTGGGTTCTAACGGAATGCCTAAGCTCGTCTCCCCTGAGGGTTTTCCTAATGTCTCTGTGCCAGGGAATGCTAGGGGTGATTGCAGGATTTCCCAGTGTCAGAGGCCGCCTCCCCAAGGTCAGGGAAAGTATTTCTCGGACTTCCCCGAACAGGGAACACCTGTGACTGAAGAGAGTTGCGTGGAGTTGTCTCTCGAGCTCCCCCACGCACTGTCATTGGTTCCGGAATCCTGAGCGTGGGGCGGTTCTACCAACGGTCGGCAGCGCGTGGGTTCTAACGGAATGCCTAAGCTCGTCTCCCCTGAGGGTTTTCCTTATGTCTCTGTTCCAGGGAATGCTAGGGGTGATTGCAGGATATCCCAGTGACCGAGGCTGCCTCCCCAAAGCCACGGAAGGTTTTTCTCGGACTTCCCCGTAAAGGGAAAACCTGTGACTGAAGTGAGCTGCGTGGAGTTGTCTCTCGAGCTCCCCCACGCACTGACAATGGTTCCGGAATCCTGAGCGTGGGGAGGTTCCACCAACGGTCGGCAGCGCGTGGGTTCTAACGGAATGCCTAAGCTCGACTCCCCTGAGGGTTTTCCTAATGTCTCTGTGCCAGGGAATGCTAGGGGTGATTGCAGGATATCCCAGTGTCAGAGGCTGCCTCCCCAAGGTCAGGGAAGGTATTTCTCGGACTTCCCTGAACAGGGAACACCTGTGACTGAAGAGAGCTGCGTGGAGTTGTCTCTCGAGCTCCCCCACTCACTGAAAATGTTTCCGGAATCCTGAATGTGGGGAGGTTCCACCAACGGTCGGCAGCGCGTGGGTTCTAACGGAATGCCTAAGCTCGTCTCCCCTGAGGGTTTTCCTAATGTCTCTGTGCCAGGGAATGCTAGGGGTGATTGCAGAATATCCCAGTGTCAGAGGCTGCCTCCCCAATGTCAGGGAAGGTATTTCTCGGACTTCCCCGAACACGGAACTCCTGTGACTGAAGAGAGCTGCGTGGAGTTGTCTCTCGAGATCCCCCACGCACTGACAATGGTTCCGGAATCCTGAGCGTGGGGAGGTTCCACCAACGGTCGGCAGCGCGTGGGTTCTAACGGAATGCCTAAGCTCATCTCCCCTGAGGGTTTTCCTAATGTCTCTGTGCCAGGGAATGCTAGGGGTGATTGCAGGATATCCCAGTGTCAGAGGCTGCATCCCCAAGGTCAGGGAAGGTTTTTCTCGGACTTCCCCGAACAGGGAACACCTGTTACTGAAGAGAGTTGCGTGAAGTTATCTCTCGAGCTCCCCCACGCACTGTCATTGGTTCCGGAATCCTGAGCGTGGGGCGGTTCTACCAACGGTCGGCAGCACGTGGGTTCTAACGGAATGCCTAGGCTCGTCTCCCCTGAGGGTTTTCCTTATGTCTCTGTTCCAGGGAATGCTAGGGGTGATTGCAGGATATCCCTGTGACCGAGGCTGCCTCCCCAAAGTCAGGGAAGGTTTTTCTCGGACTTCCCCGTAAAGGGAAAACCTGTGACTGAAGTGAGCTGCGTGGAGTTGTCTCTCGAGCTCCCCCACGCACTGACAATGGTTCCGGAATCCTGAGCGTGGGGAGGTTCCACCAACGGTCGGCAGCGCGTGGGTTCTAACGGAATGCTTAAGCTCGTCTCCCCTGAGGGTTTTCCTAATGTCTCTGTGCCAGGGAATGCTAGGGGTGATTGCAGGATATCCCAGTGTCAGAGGCTGCCTCCCCAAGGTCAGGGAAGGTATTTCTCGGACTTCCCCGAACACGAAACACCTGTTACTGAAGAGAGCTGCGTGGAGTTGTCTCTCGAGATCCCCCACGCACTGACAATGGTTCCGGAATCCAGAGCGTGGGGAGGTTCCACCAACGGTCGGCAGCGCGTGGGTTCTAACGGAATGCCTAAGCTCGTCTCCCCTGATGGTTTTCCAAATGTCTCTGTGCCAGGGAATGCTAGGGGTGATTGCAGGATATCCCAGTGTCAGAGGCTGCCTCCCCATGGTCAGGGAAGCTTTTCCTCGGACTTCCCCGAACAGGGAACACCTGTGACTGAAGAGAGCTGCCTGGAGTTGTCTCTCGAGCTCCCCCACGCACTGAAAATGGTTCCGGAATCCTGAGCGTGGGGAGGTTCCACCAAAGGTCGGCAGCGCGTGGGTTCTAACAGAATGCCTAAGCTCGTCTCCCCTGAGGGTTTTCTTAATGTCTCTGTGCCAGGGAATGCTAGGGGTGATTGCAGGATATCCCAGTGTCAGAGGCTGCCTCCCCAAAGTCAGGGAAGGTATTTCTCGGACTTCCCCGATCAGGGAACACTTTTGACTGAAGAGAGCTGCGTGGAGTTGTCTCTCGAGCTCCCCCACGCACTGACAATGGTTCCGGAATCATGAGCGTGGGGAGGTTCCACCAACGGTCTGCAGCGCGTGGGTTCAAACGGAATGCTTAAGCTCGTCTCCCCTGAGGTTTTTCCTAATGTCTCTGTGCCAGGGAATGCTATGGGTGATTGCAGGATATCCCAGTGTCAGAATCTGCCTCCCCAAGGTCAGGGAAGGTATTTCTCGGACTTCCCCGAACAGGGAACACCTGTGACTGAAGAGAGCTTCGTGGAGTTGTCTCTCGAACTCCCCCACGCACTGAAAATGGTTCCGGAATCCTGAATGTGGGGAGGTTCCACCAACGGTCGGCAACGCGTGGGTTCTAACGGAATGCCTAAGCTCGTCTCCCCTGAGGGTTTTCCTAATGTCTCTGTGCCAGGGAATGCTAGGGGTGATTGCAGGATATCCCAGTGTCAGAGGCTGCCTCCCCAAGGTCAGGGAAGTTATTTTCGGACTTCCCCGAACAGGGAACACCTGTGACTGAAGAGAGCTGCGTGGAGTTGTCTCTCGAGCTACCCCACGCTCTGAAAATGGTTCCGGAATCCTGAGTTTGGGGAGGTTCCACCAACGGTCGGCAGCGCGTGGGTTCTAACGGAATGCCTAAGCTCGTCTCCCCTGAGGGTTTTCCTAATGTCTCTGTGCCAGGGAATGCTAGGGGTGATTGCAGGATATCCCAGTGTCAGAGGCTGCCTCCCCAAGGTCAGGGAAGTTTTTTCTCGGACTTCCCCGAACAGGGAACACCTGTGACTGAAGAGAGATGCGTGGAGTTGTCTCTCGGGATCCCCCACGCACTGTCATTGGTTCCGGAATCCTGAGCGTGGGGCGGTTCTACCAACGGTCGGCAGCGCTTGGGTTCTAACGGAATGCCTAAGCTCGTCTCCCCTGAGGTTTTTCCTTATGTCTCTGTTCCAGGGAATGCTAGGGGTTATTGCAGGATATCCCAGTGACCGAGGCTGCCTCCCCAAATTCAGGGAAGATTTTTCTCGTACTTCCCCGTAAAGGGAAAACCTGTGACTGAAGTGAGCTGCGTGGAATTGTCTCTCGAGCTCCCCAACGCACTGACAATGGTTCCGGAATCCTGAGCGTGGGGAGGTTCCACCAACTGTCGGCAGCGCGTGGGTTCTAACGGAATGCCTAATCTCGTCTCCCCTGAGGGTTTTCCTAATGTCTCTGTGCCAGGGAATGCTAGGGGTGATTGCAGGCTATCCCAGTGTCAGAGGCTGCCTCCCCAAAGTCAGGGAAGGTATTTCTCGGACTTCCCTGAACAGGGAACACCTGTGACTGAAGAGAGCTGCGTGGAGTTGTCTCTCGAGCTCCCCCACGCACTGACAATGGTTCCGGAATCCTGAGCGTTGGGAGGTTCCACCAACGGTCGGCAGCGCCTGAGTTCTAATGGGATGCCTAAGCTCGTCTGCCCTGAGTGTTTTCCTAATGTCTCTGTCCCAGAAAATACTAGGGGGGTTTGCAGGATATCCCAGAGACAGAGGCTGCCTTCCCAAGGTCATGGAAGGTATTTCTCGACTTCCCCGAACTGGGAACACTTGTGACTGAAGAGAGCTGCGTGGAGTTGTCTCTCGAGCTCCCCCACGCACTGACAATGGTTCCGGAATCCTGAGCGAGGGACGGTTCCACCATCCGTCGGCAGCGCGTGGGTTCTAACTGGATGCGTAAGCTCGTCTCCCCTGAGGTTTTTCCTAATGTCTCTGAGCCAGGGAATGCTAGGGGGGTTTGAAGGTTATGCCAGTGACAGAGCCTGCCTCCCCAAGGTCAGGGAAACTATTTCTCGGACTTCCCCGGACAGGGAACACCTGTAACTGAAGAGAGCTGCGTGGAGTTGTCTGTCGAGCTCCCCCACGCACTGACAATTGTTCCGGAATCCTGAGCTTGGGGAGGTTCCACCTACGGTCGGCAGTGCGTAGGTTCAAATGGAATCCCTAAGCTCGTCTCCCCTGAGTGTTTTCCAAATGTCTCTGTGCCAGGGAATGATAGCGGAGTTTGCGGATATCCCAGTGACAGAGGCTGCCTCCGCAAGGTCAGGGAAAGTATTTCTCGGACTTCCCCGGAAAGGGAACACCTGTGACTGAAGAGAGCTGCGTGAAGTTGTCTCTCGAGCTCCTCCACGCACTGACAATGTTCCTGGAATCCTGAGCGTGGGGAGGTTCCACCTTCGGTCGGCAGCGCATGGGTTCTAACAGAATGCCTAAGCTCGTTTCCCCTGAGGGTTTTCCTAATGTCTCTGTGCCAGGGAATGCTAGGAGGGTTTACAGGATATCCCAGTGACAGAGGCTGCCTCCCCAAGTTCAGGGAAGTTATTTCTCGGACTTCCCCTGACAGGGAACACCTGTGACTGAAGAGAGCTGCGTGGAGTTGTCTCTCGAGCTCCGCCACGGACTGACAGTTTTTCCGGAATCCTGAGCGTGGGGAGGTTCCACCGACGGTCAGCAGCACGTGGGTTCTAACGGGATGCCTAAGCTCGTCTGCCCTGAGGTTTTTCCTAATGTCTCTGTGCCAGGGAATGCTAGGTTGTTTGCAGGATATCCCAGTGACAGAGCCTGCCTCCTCAAGTTCAGGGAAGATATTTCTCTTACTTCCCCGGACAGCGAACACCTGTGACTGAAGAGAGATGCGTGGAGTTGTTTCTCGAGCTCCCCCACGCACTGACAATGGTTCCGGAATCATGAGCTTGGGAAGGTTCCCCCAACGGTCGGCATCGCGTGAGTTCTAACGGGATGCCTAAGCTCGTCTCCCCTGAGGGTTTTCCTAATGTCTCTGTACCAGGGAATGCTAGGGCGGTTTGCAGGATATCCCACTGACAGAGGCTGCCTCCCGAATGTCAGGGAAGGTATTTCCCGGACGTCCCCGTACAGGGAACACCTGTGACTGAAGAGAGCTGCGTGGAGTTGTCTCTCGAGCTCCGCCACGGACTGACAGTTTTTCCGGAATCCTGAGCGTGGGGAGGTTTCACCGACGGTCAGCAGCGCGTGGGTTATATCTGCATGCCTAAGCTCGTCTCCCCTGAGGGTTTTCCTAATGTCTCTGTGCCAGGGAATGCTAGGGGTTTTGCAGGATATCCCAGTGACAGAGGTTGCCTCCCCAAGTTCTGGGAAGTTATTTCTCCAACTTCACTGGGCAGGGAACACCTGAGAGAAGAATGCTGCTTGGAGTTGTCTCTTGAGCTCCCCCACGCACTGACAATGGTTCCGGAATCCTGAGCGTTGGGAGGTTCCACCAACTGTCGGCAGCGCGTGGGTTCTAACGGGATGCCTAAGCTCGTCTTCCCTGAGGGTTTTCCTAATGTCTCTGAGCCAGGGAATGCTAAGGGGGTTTGCAGGTTATGCCGGTGACAGAGGCTGAATCCCCAAGGTCAGGGAAGGTACTTCTCGGACTTCCCCGGAAAGGGAACACCTGTGACAGTAGATAGCTGCGTGGAGTTGTCTCTCGAGCTCCCCCACGCACTGACAATGGTTCCGGAATGCTGAGGGTGGGGAGGTTCCACCAACGGTCGGCAGCGCGTGGGTTCTAACGGAATGCCTAAGCTCGTCTCCCCTGAGGGTTTTCTTAATATCTCTGTGCCACGGAATGCTAGGGGGTTTTGCAGGATATCCCAGTGACAGAGGCTGCTTCCACAAGGTCAGGGAATTTATTTCTCGGACTTCCCCTATCAGGGAACTCCTGTGACTCAAGAGATCTGCGTGGAGTTGTCTCTCGAGCTCCGCAACGAACTGACATTTTTTCCGGAATCCTGAGCGTGGGGAGGTTCCACCGATGGTCAGCAGCGCATGGGTTATACCGGGATGCCGAAGCTCGTCTGCCCTGAGGGTTTTCCTAATATCTCTGTGCCAGGGAGTGCTGGGGGTTTGCAGGACATACCAATGACAGAGGCTGCCTCCCCAAGATCAGGGAAGGTATTTCTCTGACTTCCCCGGACAGGGAAAACCTGTGACTGAAGAGAGCTGCGTGGAGTTGTCTCTCGAGCTCCCCCACGCACTGACAATTGTTCCGGAATCCTGAGCGTGGGGAGGTTCCACCAACGGTCGGCAGCGCGTGGGTTCGAACGGAATGCCTAAGCTCGTCTCCCCTGAGGGTTTTCCTAATGTTTATGTGTCAGGGAATGCTAGGGGGGTTTGCAGGATATCCCAGTGACAGAGGCTGCCTCACCTAGGTCAGGGAAAGTATTTCTCGGACTTCCCCGGACTGGGAACACCTGTGACTGAAGAGAGATGTGTGGAGTTCTCTCGCGAGCTCCCCCACGCACTGACAATGGTTCCGGAATCCTGAGCGTGGGGAGGTTCCAACAACGGTCGGCAGCGCGTGAGTTCCAAAGGGATGCCTAAGCTTGTCTGCCCTGAGAGTTTTCCTAATGTCTCTGTGCCAGAAAATACTAGGGTGCTTTGCAGGATATCCCAGAGACAGAGGCTGCCTCCCCAAGGTCAGGGAAGGTATTTCTCCACTTCCCCGGAATGGGAACACCTGTGACTGTAGAGAGCTGCGTGGAGTTGTCTCTCGAGCTCCCCCACGCATTGGCAATGGTTCCGGAATCCTGAGGGTGGGAAGGTTCCACCAACCGTCGGCAGCGCGTGGGTTCTAACGGGATGCCTAAGCTCGAATCCCCTGAGGGTTTTCCTAAAATCTCTGAGCCAGTGAATGCTAGGGGTGTTTGAAGGTTATGCCAGTGAGAGAGCCTGCCTCCCCAAGGTCAGGGAAGGTATTTCTCGGACTTCCCCGGACAGGGAACACCTGTAACTGAAGAGAGCTGCGTGGAGTTGTCTGTCGAGCTCCCTCACGCACTGACAATTTTTCCGGAATACTGAGCGTGGGGAGGTTCCACCAACGGTCGGCAGTGCGTAGGTTCTAACGGAATCCCTATGCTCGTCTCCCCTGAGTGTTTCCCTAATGTCTCTGTGCCAGGAAATGCTAGGGGTATTTGCGGATATCCCAGTGACAGATTCTGCCCACCCAAGGTCAAGGAAATTATTTCTCGGACTTCCCCGCAAAGGGAAAACCTGTGACTGAAGAGAGCTGCGTGGAGTTGTCTCTCGAGCTCCCCCACGCACTGACAATGGTTCCGGAATGCTGAGAGTGGGGAGGTACCACCAACGGTCGGCAGCGCGTGGGTTCTAACGGGATTCCTAAGCTCGTCTGCCCTGAGGGTTTTCCAAATATCTCTGTGTCAGTGAATTCTAGGGGTTTTGCAGGATATCCCAGTGACAGAGGCTGCCTCCCCAAGGTCAGGGAAGGTATTTCTCCAACTTCACTGGACAGGGAACACCTGTGACTGAAGAGAGCTACGTGGAGTTGTCTCTCGATTTCCCCAGGCACTGACAATGGTTCCGGAATCCTGAGCGTGGAGAGGTTCCACCAACGGTCGGCAGCGCGTTGGTTCTAACGGAATGCCTAAGCTCGTGTCCCCTGAGTGTTTTCCTAATGTTTCTGGCCAGGAAATGCTAGGGGGGTTTGCAGGATATACCAGTGACAGAGGCTGCCACCCCAAGGTCAGGGAATGTATTTCTCGGACTTCCCCGGACACGGAACACCTGTGACTGAAGAGAGCTGCGTGGAGTTGTCTCTCGAGCTCCTCCACGCACTGACAATTGTTCCAAAATCCTGACCGTGTGGAGGTTCCACCAACGGTCGGCAGCGCGTGGGTTCTAACGGAATGCCTAAGCTCGTCTACCCTGTCGGTTTTCCTAATGTCTCTGTACCAGGGAATGCATAGGGTGTTTGCAGGATATCCCAGTGACAGAGGCTGCCTCCCAAGGTCAGGGAAGTTATTTCTCGGACTTCCCCGAACCGGGAACAACTGTGACTGAAGAGAGCTGCGTGGAGATGTCTCTCGAGCTCCCCCACGCACTGAAAATTTTTCCGGAATTATGAGCGTGGGGAGGTTCCACCAACGGTCGTCAGCGCGTGGGTTCTAACGGAATGCCCAAGCTCGTCTCCCTGAGGATTTTCCTAATGTCTCTGTGCCAGGGAATGCTAGGGGAGATTGCAGGATATCCCAGTGTCAGAGGCTGTCTCCCCAAGGTCAGGGGAGGTATTTCTCGGACTTCCCCGAACAGGGAACACCTGTGACTGAAGAGAGCTGCGTGGAGTTGTCTCTCGTGCTCCCCCACGCACTGACAATTGTTCCGGAATCCTGAGCGTGGGGAGGATCCACCAACGGTCGGCAGCGCGTGGGTTCTAACGGAATGCCTAAGCTCGTCTCCCCTGAGGGTTTTCCTAATGTCTCTGTGCCAGGGAATGTTAGGGGTGATTGCAGGATATCCCAGTGTCAGAGGCTGCCTCCCCAAGGTCAGGGAAGGTATTTCTCGGACTTCCGCGAACAGGGAACACCTGTGACTGAAGAGAGCTGCGTGGAGTTGACTCTCGAGCTCCCCCACGCACTGAAAATGGTTCCGGTATCCTGAGCGTGGGGAGGTTCCACCAACGGTCGGCAGCGCGTGGGTTCTAACGGAATGCCTAAGCTCGTCTCCCCTGAGACTTTTCCTAATCTCTCTGGTCCAGGGAATGCTAGGGGTGATTGCAGGATATCCCAGTGTCAGAGGCTGCCTCCCCAAGGTCAGGGAAGTTATTTCTCGGACTTCCCTGAATATGGAACACCTGTGAATGAAGACAGCTCCGTGGAGTTGTCTCTCGAGCACCCCCACGAACTGACTATGGTTTCGGAATCCTGAGGGTGGGGAGGTTCCACCAAAGATCGGCAGCGCGTGGGTTCTAACGGAATGCTTAAGCTCGTCTCCCCTTAGTATTTTCCTAATGTCTCTGTGCCAGGGAATGCTAGGGGTGATTGCAGGATATCCCAGTGTCAGAGGCTGCCTCCCCAAGTTCAGGGAATGTATGTCACGGACTTCCCCGAACAGGGAACACCTGTGACTGAAGAGGGCTGCGTGGAGTTGTCTCTCGAGCGTCCCCACGCACTGACAATGTTTCCGGAATCCTGAGCGTGGCGAGGTTCCACCAACGGTCGGCAGCACGTGGGTTCGAACGGAATGCCAAAGCTCGTATCCCATGAGGGTATTCCTTATGTCTCTGTGCCAGGGAAGGCTAGTGGTGATTGCAGGATATCTCAGTGTCAGAGGCTGCCTCCACAAGTTCAGGGAAGTTATTTCTCGTACTTGCCCGAACAGGGAACAACTGTGACTGAAGAGAGCTGCGTGGAGTTTTTTCTCGAGCTCCCCCACGCACTGACAATGGTTCCAGAATCCTGAGCGTGGGGAGGTTCCACCAACGGTCGGCAGCGCGTGGGTTCTAACGGAATGTCGGAACTCGTCTCCCCTGAGGGTTTTCCTAATGTCTCTATGCCAGGGAATGCTAGGGGTGATTGCAGGATATCCCAGTGTCAGAGGCTGCCTCCCCAAGGTCAGGGAAAGTTTTTCTCGGACTTCCACGAACAGGGAACACCTGTGACTAAAGAGAGCTGCGTGGAGTTGTCTCTCGAGCTCCCACACGCACTGACAATATTTCCGGAATCCTGAGCTTGGGGAGGTTCCACCAACGGTCGGCAGCGCGTGGGTTCAAACGGAATGCCCAAGCTCGTCTCCCTTGAGGCTTTTCCACATGTCTCTGTGCCAGGGAATGCTAGGGGTGATTGCAGGATATCCCAGTGTCAGAGGCTGCCTCCACAAGATCAGGGAATGTATTTCTTGGACTTCCGTGAATAGGGAACACCTGTGACTGAAGAGAGCTGCGTGGAGTTGTCTCTCGAGCTCCCCCATGCAGTGACAATTTTTCCGGAATCCTGAGCGTGGGGAGTTTCCACAAACGGTCAGCAGCGCGTGTTTTCTAACGGAATGCCTAATCTCGTCTTCCCTGAGGGTTTTCCTAATGTCTCTGTGCCATGGTATGCTAGGGGTGATTGCAGGATATCCCAGTGTCAGAGGCTGCCTCCCCAAGTTCAGGAAAGGTATTTCTCGGACTTCCCCGAAAAGGGAACACCTGT
The DNA here is from genome assembly GCF_048564905.1 of Vicugna pacos. Lineage (NCBI taxonomy): Eukaryota > Metazoa > Chordata > Mammalia > Artiodactyla > Camelidae > Vicugna > Vicugna pacos. The sequence goes on from NC_133021.1 coordinate 1,106,652, forward strand.
GACTGAAGAGAGATGCGTGGAGTTAATCTCGAGCTCCCCCACGTTCTGACAATGGTTCCGGAATCCTGAGCATGGGGAAGTTCCACCAACGGTCGGCAGCGCGTGGGTTCTAACGGAATGCCTAAGCTCGTCTCCCCTGAGGGTTTTCCTAATATCTCTGTGCCAGGGAATGCTAGGGGTGATTGCAGGATATCCCAGTGTCAGAGGCTGCCTCCCCAAGGTCAGGGAAGTTATTTCTCGGACTTCTGCGGACAGGGAACACCTGTGACTGAAGAGAGCTGCGTGGAGTTGTCTTTCGAGCTCCCCCACGCACTGACAATGGTTCCGGAATCCTGAGCGTGGGGAGGTTCCACCAACGGTCGGCAGCGCGTGGGTTCTAACGGAATGCCTAAGCTCGTCTCCCCTGAGTGTTTTCCTAATGTCTCTGGGCCAGGGAATGCTAGGGGTGATTGCAGGATATCCCAGTGTCAGTGGCTGACTCCCCAATGTCAGGGAAGGTATTTCTCGGGCTTCCCCAAACAGGGAACACCTGTGACTGAAGAGAGCTGCGTGGAGTTGTCTCTCGATCTCCCCCACGCACTGACAATGGTTCTGGAATCCTGAGCGTGGGGAGGTTCCACCAACGGTCAGCAGCGCATTGGTTCTAACGGAATGCCTAAGCTCGTCTCCCCTGAGGGTTTTCCTAATGTCTCTCTGCCAGGGAATGCTAGGGATGACTGCAGGATATCCCATTGTCAGTGGCTGCTTCCCCAAGTTCAAGGAAGGTATTTCTCCGACTTCCCCGAACAGGGAACTCCTGTGACTGAAGACAGCTGCGTGGAGTTGTCTATCGAGCTGACCCACGCACTGACAATGGTTCCGGAATCCTGAGCTTGGGGAGGTTCCACCATTGGTCGGCAGCTCGTGGGTTCTAACGGAATACCTAAGCTCGTCTCCCCTGAGTGTTTTCCTAATGTCTCTGTGCCAGGGAATGCTAGGGGTAATTGCAGGATATCCCAGTGACCGAGGCTGTCTCCCCAAGTTCAGGGAAGTTATTTCTCGGGCTTCCCCGAACAGGGAAAACCTGTGACTGAAGAGAACTTCGTGGAGTTGTCTCTCGAGCTCCCAAACGCACTGACAATGTTTCCGGAATCCTGAGCGTGGGGAGGTTCCACCAATGGTAGGCAGCGCGTGCGTTCTAACGGAATGCCTAAGCTCGTCTCCCCTGAGGCTTTTCCTAATATCGCTGTGCCAGGGAATGCTAGGGGTGATTGCAGGATATCCCAGTGTCAGATCCTGCTTAACCAAGGTCAGGGAAGGCATTTCTCGGACTTCCCCGAACAGGGAACACCTGTGACTGAAGAGAGCTGCGTGGAGTTGTCTCACGAGCCCCCCCCCCACTGACAATGGTTCCGGAATCCTGAGCGTGGGGAGGTTCCACCAACTGTAGGTAGCGCGAGTGTTCTAACAGAATGCCTAAGCTCATCTCCCCTGAGGCTTATCCTAATATCTCTGTGCCACGGAATGCTAGGGGTGATTGCAGGATATCCCAGTGTCAGAGGCTGCCTCCCCAATGTCAGGGAAGGTTTTTCTCGGACTTCCCCGAACAGGGAACACCTGTGACTGAAGAGAGCTGCGTGGAGTTTTCTCTCGAGCTCCCCCACGCACTGACAATGCTTCCGGAATCCTGAGCGTGAGGAGGTTCCACCAACGGTCGGCAGCGCGTGGGTTCTAACGGAATGCCTAAGCTCGTCTCCCCTTAGTGTTTTCCTAATGTCTCTGTGCCAGGGAATGCTAGGGGTGATTGCAGGATATCCCAGTGTCAGAGCCTGCCTCACCAAGGTCAGGGAAGTTGTTTCTCGGACTTCCCCGAACAGGGAAGCCCTGTGACTGAAGAGAGCTGCGTGGAGTTGTCTCTCGAGCTCCCCCACGCACTGACAATGGTTCCGGAATCCTGAGCGTGGGGAGGTTCCACCAACGATCGGCAGCGCGTGCGTTCTAACGGAATGCCTAAGCTCGTCTCCCCTGAGGCTTTTCCTAATATCGCTGTGCTAGGGAATGCTAGGGGTGATTGCAGGATATCCCAGTGTCAGATCCTGCTTAACCAAGGTCAGGGAAGTTATTTCTCGGACTTCCCCGAACAGGGAACACCTGTGACTGAAGAGAGCTGCGTGGAGTTTTCTTTCGAGCTCCCCCACGCACTGACAATGGTTCCGGAATCCTGAGCGTGGGGAGGTTCCACCAACGGTCGGCAGCGCGTGGGTTCTAGCATAATGCATAAGCTCGCCTCCCCTGAGTTTTTTCCTAATTTCTCTGTGCCAGGGAATGCTAGGGGTGATTGCAGGTTGTCCCAGGGTCAGAGGCTGCCTCCCCAAGATCAGGGAAGTTATTTCTCTGGCTTCCCCGAACAGGGAACACCTGTGAATGTAGAGAGCTGCGTGGAGTTGTCTCTCGGGCTCCCCCACGCACTGACAATTTTTCCGGAATCCTGAGGTTCGGGAGGTTCCACCAACGGTCGGCAGCGCTTGGGTCCTATCGGAATGCCTAAGCTCACCTCCCCTGAGTGTTTTCCTAATGTCTCTGTGCCAGGGAATGCTCGGGGTGATTGCAGGATATCCCAGTGTCAGAGGCTGCCTAACCAAGGTAAGGGAAGGTATTTGTCGGACTTCCCCGAACAGGGAATACCTGTGACTGAAGAGAGCTGCGTGGAGTTGTCTCTCGAGCTCCCCCACGCACTTACAATGGTTCCGGAATCCTGAGTTTGGGGAGGTTCCACCATTGGCCGGCAGCGCGTGGGTTCTAACGGAATACCTTAGCTCGTCTCCCCTGAGGGTTTTCCTAATGTCTCTGTGCCAGGGAATGCTAGGGGTGATTGCAGGATATCCCAGTGACCGAGGCTGTCTCCCCAAGGTCAGGGAAGATATTTCTCGGGCTTCCCCGAACAGGGAAAACCTGTGACTAAAGAGAGCTGCGTGGAGATGTCTCTCGAGCTCCCCAACGCAATGACAATGTTTCCGGAATCCTGAGCGTGGGGAGGTTCCACCAACTGTCGGTAGCGCGTGCGTTCTAACGGAATGCCTAAGCTCGTCTCCCCTGAGGCTTTTCCTAATATCGCTGTGCTAGGGAATGCTAGGGGGGATTGCAGGTTATCCCAGTGTCAGATCCTGCTTAACCAAGGTCAGGGAAGGTATTTCTCGGACTTCCCCGAACAGGGAACACCTGTGACTGAAGAGAGCTGCGTGGAGTTGTCTCACGAGCTCCCCCACCCACTGACAATGGTTCCGGAATCCTGAGAGTGGGGAGGTTCCACCAACTGTAAGTAGCGCGAGTGTTCTAACAGAATGCCTAAGCTCATCTCCCCTGAGGCTTATCCTAATATCTCTGTGCCACGGAATTCTAGGGGTGATTGCAGGATATCCCAGTGTCAGAGGCTGCCTCCCCAATGTCAGGGAAGGTATTTCTCGGACTTCCCCGAACAGGGAACACCTGTGACTGAAGAGAGCTGCGTGGAGTTTTCTCTCGAGCTCCCCCACGCACTGACAATGTTTCCGGAATCCTGAGCTTGGGGAGGTTCCACCAACGGTCGGCAGCGCGTGGGTTCTAACGGAATGCCTAAGCTCGTCTCCCCTGAGGGTTTTCCTAATGTCTCTATGCCTGGGAATGCGAGGGGTGATTGCAGGATATCCCAGTGACCGAGGCTGCCTCCCCAAGTTCAGGGAAGGTATTTCTCGGACTTCCCCGAACAGGGAACACCTGTGACTGAAGAGAGCTGCGTGGAGTTGTCTCTCGAGCTCACCCACGCACTGACAATGGTTCCGGAATCCTGAGCGTGGGGAGGTTCCACCAACGGTCGGCAGCGCGTGGGTTCTTACGGAATGCCTAAGCTCGTCTCCCCTGAGGGTTTTCCTAATATCTCTGTGCCAGTGATTGCTAGGGGTGATTGCAGGATATCCCAGTGTCAGAGGCTGCTTCCCCAAGGTCAGGGAAGGTATTTCTCGGACTTCCCCGAACAGGGAACACCTGTGACTGAAGAGAGCTGCGTGGAGTTGTCTCACGAACTCCCCCACCCACTGACAATGGTTCCGGAATCCTGAGAGTGGGGAGGTTCCACCAAGAGTAGGCAGCGCGAGTGTCTAACATAATGCCTAAGCTCATCTCCCCCGAGGCTTATCCTAATATCTCTGTGCCACGGAATGCTAGGGGTGATTGCAGGATATCCCAGTGTCAGAGGCTGCCTCCCCAAGGTCAGGGAAGGTATTTCTCGGACTTCCCCGAACAGGGAACACCTGTGACTGAAGAGAGCTGCGTGGAGTTGTCTCTCGAGCTCCCCCACGCACTGACAATGGTTCCGGATTCCTGAGCGTGGGGAGGTTCCACCAACGGTCGGCAGCGCGTGGGTTCTAACGGAATGCCTAAGCTCGTCTCCCCTGAGTGTTTTCCTAATGTCTCTGTGCCAGGGAATGCTAGGGGTGATTGCAGGATATCCAAGTGTCAGAGGTTACATCCCCAAGTTCAGGGAAGGTATTTCTCGGACTTCCCGGAACAGGGAACACCTGTGACTGAAGAGAGCTGCGTGGAGTTGTCTCACGAGATCCCCCACGCACTGACAATGTTTCCGGAATCCTGAGCGTGGGGAGGTTCCACCAACGGTCGGCAGAGCGTGGGTTCTAACGGAATGCCTAAACTCGTCTCCCCTGAGGGTTTTACTAATTTCTCTGGGCCAGGGAATGCTAGGGGTGATTGCAGGATATCCCAGTGTCAGAGGCTGCCTCCCCAAGCTCAGGGAAGGTATTTCTCGGCCTTGCCCAAACAGGGAACACCTGTGACTGAAGAGAGCTGCGTGGAGTTGTCTCTCGAGTTCCACCACGCACTGACAATCGTTCTGGAATCCTGAGCGTGGGGAGTTTCCACCAACGGTCGGCAGCGCGTGGGTTCTTACGGAATGCCTAAACTCGTCTCCCCTGAGAGTTTTCCTAATGTCTCTGTGCCAGGGAATGCTAGGGGTGATTGCAGGATATCCAAGTGTCAGAGGTTGCATCCCCAAGTTCAGGGAAGGTATTTCTCGGACTTCCCCGAACAGGGAACACCTGTGACTGAAGAGAGCTGCGTGGAGTTGTCTCTCGAGCTCCCCCACGCACTGACAATGGTTCCAGAATCCTGAGCGTGGGGAGGTTCCACCAACGGTCGGCAGCGCGTGGGTTCTAACGGAATGCCTAAGCTCGTCTCCCCTGAGGGTTTTCCTAATGTCTCTGGGCCAGGGAATGCTAGGGGTGATTGTAGGATATCCCAGTGTCAGAGGCTGCCTCCCCAAGGTCAGGGAAGGTATTTCTCGGGCTTCCCCAAATAGGGAACACCTGTGACTGAAGAGAGCTGCGTGGATTTGTCTCTCGAACTCCCCCACGCACTGACAATGGTTCCGGAATCCTGAGCGTGGGGAGGTTCCACCAACGGTCGGCAGCGCGTGGGATCTAACGGAATGCCTAAGCTCGTCTCCCCTGAGGCTTTTCCTAATGTCTCTGTGCCAGGGAATGGTAGGGATGACTGCAGGATATCCCATTGTCAGTGGCTGCCTCCCCAAGTTCAGGGAAGTTATTTCTCGGACTTCCCCGAACAGGGAACTCCTGTGACTGAAGAGAGCTTCGTGGAGTTGTCTCTCGAGCTCCGCAACGCACTGACAATGTTTCCGGAATCCTGAGCGTGGGGAGGTTCCACCAACGGTCGGCAGCGCGTGCGTTCTAACGGAATGCCTAAGCTCGTCTCCCCTGAGGCTTTTTCTAATATCGCTGTGCCAGGGAATGCTAGGGGTGATTGCAGGATATCCCAGTGTCAGATCCTGCTTAACCAAGGTCAGGGAAGTTATTTCTCGGACTTCCCCGAACAGGGAAATCCTGTGACTGAAGAGAGCTGCGTGGAGTTGTCTCTCGAGCTCCCCCACGCACTGACAATGGTTCCGGAATCCTGAGCGTGGGGAGGTTCCACCAACGGTCGGCAGCGCGTGGGTTCTAGCGTAATGCATAAGCTCGCCTCCCCTGAGTTTTTTTCCAATGTCTCTGTGCCAGGGAATGCTAGGGGTGATTGCAGGTTGTCCCAGTGTCAGAGGCTGCCTCCCCAAGTTCAGGAAATTGATTTCTTGGACTCACCCTAACAGGGAACCCCTGAGAATGAAGAGAGCTGCGTGGAGTTGTCTCTCGAGCTCCCCAACGCACTAACAATGGTTCCGGAATCCTGAGCGTGGGGAGGTTCCATCAACGGTCGGCAGCGCGTAGGTTCTAACGGAATGCCTAAGCGCATATCCCCTAATGGTTTTCCTAATATCTCTGTGCCCGGGAATGCTAGGGGTGATTGCAGGATATCCCAGTGTCAGAGGCTGCCTCCCCAAGGTCATGGAAGGTATTTCTCGGATTTCCCCGAACAGGGAATACCTGTGAATGAAGAGAGCAGCGTTGAGTTGTCTCTCGAACTCCCCCACGCACTGACAATGGTTCCGGAATCCTGAGCGTGGGGAGGTTTCACCAACGGTCGGCAGCGCGTGGGATCTAACGGAATGCCTAAGCTCGTCTCCCCTGAGGCTTTTCCTAATGTCTCTGTGCCAGGGAATGCTAGGGGTGATTGCAGGATATCCCAGTGTCAGAGGCTGCATTCCCAAGGTCAGGGAAGTTATTTCTCGGACTTCCCCAAACAGGGAACACCTGTGACTGAAGAGAGCTGCGTGGAGTTGTCTCTCGAGCTCCCCCACGCACTGACAATGGTTCCGGAATCCTGAGCGTGGAGAGTTTCCATCAAAGTCGGCAGCGCGTGGATTCTATCGGAATGCCTAAGCTCGTCTCCCCTGAGGGTTTTCCTAATGTCTCTGTGCCAGGGAATGCTAGGGGTGATTGCAGGATATCCCAGTGTCCAAGGCTGCCTCCCCAAAATCAGGGAATGTATTTCTAGGACTTCCCCGAACAGGGAACACCTGTGACTGAAGAGAGCTGCGTGGAGTTGTCTCTCGATCTCCCCCACACACTGACAATGGTTCCGGAATCCTGAGCGTGGGGAGGTTCCACCAACGGTCGGCAGCGCGTGGGTTCTAACGGGATGCATAAGCTCGACTCCCCTGAGTTTTTTCCTAATATCTCTGTGCCAGGGAATGCTAGGAATGATTGCAGGGTGTCCCAGTGTCAGAGGCTGCCTCCCCAAGTTCAGGAAAATTATTTCTTGGACTCACACTAACAGGGAACCCCTGAGAATGAAGAGAGCTGCGTGGAGTTGTCTCTCGAGCTCCCCCACGCACTGACAATGGTTCCAGAATCCTGAGCGTGGGGAGGTTCCACCAACGGTCGGCAGCGCATGGGTTCTAACGGAATGCTTAACCTCGTCTCCCCTGAGGGTTTTCCTAATATCTCTGTGCCACGGAATGCTAGGGGAGATTGCAGAATATCCCTGTGACCGAGGCTGCCTCCCCAAGTTCAGGGAAGTATTTCTCGGACTTCCCCGAACAGGGAACCCCTGTGACTGAAGAGAGCTGCGTGTATTTGTCTCTCGAGCTCCCCCACACACTGACAATGGTTCCGGAATCCTGAGCGTGGGGAGGTTCCACCAACGGTCGGCAGCGCATGGGTTCTAACGGAATGCTTAACCTCGTCTCCCCTGAGAGTTTTCCTAATATCTCTGCGCCAGGGAATGCTAGGGGTGATTGCAGGATATCCCAGTGTCAGAGGCTGCCTCCCCAAGGTCAGGGAAGTTGTTTCTCGGACTTCCCCGAACAGGGAAGCCCTGTGACTGAAGAGAGCTGCGTGGAGTTGTCTCTCGAGCTCCCCCACGCACTGACAATGGTTCCGGAATCCTGAGCGTGGGGAGGTTCCACCAACGTTCGGCAGTGCGTGGGTTCTAACGGAATGCCTAAGCTCGTCTCCCCTGAGGGTTTTCCTAATGTCTCTGTCCCAGGGAATGCTAGGGGTGATTGCAGGATATCCCAGTGTCAGAGGCTGCCTCCCCAAGGTCAGGGAAAGTATTTCTCGGACTTCCCTGAACAGGGAACACCTGTGACTTAAGAGAGCTGCGTGGAGTTGTCTCTCGAGCTACCCCACGCACTGACAATCGTTCCGGAATCCTGAGCGTGGGGAGGTTCCACCAACGGTCGGCAGCGCGTGGGTTCTAACGGAATGCCTAAGCTCGTCTCCCCTGAGGGTTTTCCTAATGTCTCTGTGCCAGGGAATGCTAGGGGTGACTGCAGAATATCCCATTGTCAGTGGCTGCCTCCCCAAGTTCAGGGAAGATATTTCTCGGACTTCCCCGAACAGGGAACTCCTGTGACTGAAGAGAGCTGCGTGGAGTTGTCTCTCGAGCTCCCCCACGCACTGACAATGGTTCCGGAATCCTGAGCTTGGGGAGGTTCCACCATCGGTCGGCAGCGCGTGGGTTCTAACGGAATACCTAAGCTCGTCTCCCCTGAGGATTTTCCAAATATCTCTGTGCCAGGGAATGTTAGGGGTGATTGCAGGATATCCCAGTGTCAGAGGCTGCCTCCCCAAGGTCAGGGAAAGTATTTCTCGGGCTTCCCCGATAAGGGAACACCTGTGACTGTAGAGAGCTGCGTGGAGTTTTCTCTCGGGCTCCCCCACGCACGGACAATGTTTCCGGAATCCTGAGGGTCGGGAGGTTCCACCAACGGTCGGCAGCGCGTGGGTTCTATCAGAATGTCTAAGCTCGCCTCCCCTGAGGTTTTTCCTAATGTCTCTGTGCCAGGGAATGCTAGGGGTGATTGCAGGATATCCCAGTGTCAGAGGCTGCCTCCCCAAGATCAGGGAAGTTATTTCTCGGACTTCCACGAACAGAGAACACCTGTGACTGAAGAGAGCTGCGTGGAGTTGTCTCTCGAGCTCCCTCACGCACTGACAATGGTTCCGGAATCCTGAGTTTGGGAGATTCCACCAACGGTCGGCAGCGCTTGCGTTCTAACAGAATGCATAAGCTCGTCTCCCCTGAGGATTTTCCTAATATCTCTGTGCCAGGGAATGCTAGGGGTGATTGCAGGATATCCCAGTGTCAGAGGCTGCCTCCCCAAGGTCAGGGAAGGTATTTCCCGGACTTCCCCGAACAGGGAAAACCTGTGACTGAAGAGAGCAGCGTGGAGTTGTCTCTCGAGCTCCCCCACGCACTGACAATGGTTCCGGAATCCTGAGCGTGGGGAGGTTCCACCAACGGTCGGCAGCGCGTGGGTTCGAACGGAAGGCTTAAGCTCGTCTCCCCTGAGGGTTTTCCTAATGACTCTGTGCCAGGGAATGCTAGGGGTGATTGCAGGCAATCCCAGTGACCGAGGCTGCATCCCCAAGGTCAGGAAAGGTATTTCCCTGACTTCCCCGAACAGGGAACACCTGTGACTGAAGAGAGCTGCGTGGAGTTGTCTCTCGAGCTCCCCCACGCAATGACAATGTTTCCGGAATCCTGAGCGTGGGGAGGTTCCACCAACGGTCGGCAGCGCGTGGGTTCTAACGGAATGCCTAAACTCGTCTCCCCTGAGGGTTTTCCTAATGTCTCTGTGCCAGGGAATGCTAGGGGTGATTGCAGGATATCCCAGTGACCGAGGCTGCCTCCCCAAGGTCAGGGAAGGTATATCCCGGACTTCCCCGAACAGGGAACACCTGTGACTGAAGCGAGCTGCGTGGAGTTGTCTCTCAAGCTCCCCCACGCACTGACAATGGTTCCGGAACCCTGAGCGTGGGGAGGTTCCACCAACGGTCGGCAGCGCGTGGGTTCTAACGGAATGTCTAAGCTCGTCTCCCCTGAGGGTTTTCCTAATGTCTCTGTGCCAGGGAATGCTAGGGGTGATTGCAGGATATCCCAGTGACCGAGGCTGCCTCCCCAAGGTCAGGGAAGGTATTTCCCGGACTTCCCCGAACAGGGAACACCTGTGACTGAAGAGAGCTGCGTGGTGTTGTCTCTCGAACTCCCCCACGCGCTGACAATGGTTCCGGAATCCTGAGCGTGGGGAGGTTCCACCAACGGTCGGCAGCGCGTGGGTTCTAACGGAATGCCTAAGCTCGTCTCCCCTGAGGGTTTTCCTGATGTCTCTGTGCCAGGGAATGCAAGGGGTGATTGCAGGATATCCCAGTGACCGAGGCTGCCTCCCCAAGGTCAGGGAAGGTATTTCCCAGACTTCCCCGAACAGGGAAAACCTGTGACTGAAGAGAGCTGCGTGGAGTTTCCTCTCGAGCTCCCCCACGCACTGACAATGGTTCCGGAATCCTGAGCGTGGGGAGGTTCCACCAACGGTCGGCAGCGCGTGGGTTCTAACGGAATGCCTAAGCTCGTCTCCCCTGAGGGTTTTCCTAATGTCTCTGTGCTAGGGAATGCTAGGGGTGATTGCAGGATATCCCAGTGCCCGAGGCTGCCTCCCCAAGTTCAGGGAAGGTATTTTCCGGACTTCCCCGAACAGGGAACACCTGTGAGTGAAGAGTGCTGCGTGGAGTTGTCTCTCGAGCTCCCCCACGCACTGACAATGGTTCCGGAATCCTGATCGTGGGGAGGTTCCACCAACGGGCGGCAGCGCGTGGGATCTAACGGAATGCCTAACCTCGCCTCCCCTGATGTTTTTCCTAATGTCTCTGTGCCAGGGAATGCTAGCGGTGATTGCAGGATATCCCAGTGACCGAGGCTGCCTCCCCAAGGTCAGGGAAGGTATTTCCCGGACTTCCCCGAACAGGGAACACCTGTGAATGAAGAGAGCTGCGTGGAGTTGTCTCTCGAGCTCCCCCACGCCCTGACAATGGTTCCGGAATCCTGAGCGTGGGGAGGTTCCACCAACGGTCGGCAGCGTGTGGGTTCTAACGGAATGTCTAAGCTCGTCTCCCCTGAGGGTTTTCCTGATGTCTCTGTGCCAGGGAATGCTAGGGGTTATTGCAGGCAATCAAAGTGACCGAGGCTGCCTCCCCAAGATCAGGGAAGGTATTTCCCGGACTTCCCCGAACAGGGAACACCTGTGACTGAAGAGAGCTGCGTGGCGTTGTCTCTCGAGCTCCCCCACGCACTGACAATGGTTCCGGAATCCTGAGCGTGGGGAGATTCCACCAACGGTCGGCAGCGCGTGGGTTCTAACGGAATGCCTAAGCTCGTCTCCCCTGAGGGTTTTCCTAATGTCTCTGTCCCAGGGAATGCTAGGGGTGATTGCAGTATATCCCTGTGACCGAGGCTGCCTCCGCAAGTTCACGGAAGGTATTTCCCGGACTTCCCCGAACAGAGAACACCTGTGACTGAAGAGAGCTGCGTGGAGTTGTCTCTCGAGCTCAAACACGCACTGACAATGATTCCGAAATCCTGAGCGTGGGGAGGTTCCACCAAAGGTCGGCAGCGCGTGGGTTCTAACGGAATGCCTAAGCTCGTCTCCCCTGAGCGTTTTCCTAATGTCTCTGTGCCAGGGAATTCTAGGGGTGATTGCAGGATATCCCAGTTACCGACGCTGCATCCCCAAGGTCAGGGAAGGTTTTTCCCGGACTTCCCCGAACAGGGAACACCTGTGACTGAAGAGAGCTGCGTGGAGTTGTCTCTCGAGCTCCCCCACGCACTGACAATGGTTCCGGAATCCTGAGCGTGGGGAGGTTCCACCAACGGTCGGCAGCGCGTGGGTTCTAACGGAATGCCTAAGCTCGTCTCCCCTGAGCGTTTTCCTAATGTCTCTGTGCCAGGGAATGCTAGGGGTGATTGCAGGCAATCCCAGTGAACGAGGCTGCCTCCCCAAGGTTAGGGAAGGTATTTCCCGGACTTCCCCGAACAGGGAACACCTGTGACTGAAGAGAGCTGTGTCTAGTTGTCTCTCGAGTTCCCCCACGCACTGACAATGGTTCCGGAATCCTGAGCGTGGGGAGGTTCTACCAACGGTCGGCAGCGCGTTGGTTCTAACGGAATGATTAAGCTCGTCTCCCCTGAGGGTTTTCCTAATGTCTCTCTGCCAGGGAATGCTAGGGGTGACTGCCTGCAATCCCAGTGACCGAGGCTGCCTCCCCAAAGTCAGGGAAGGTATTTCCCGGACTTCCCCGAACAGGGAACACATGTGACTGAAGAGAGCTGCGTGGAGTTGTCTCTCGAGCTCCCCCACGCACTGACAATGGTTCCGGAATCCTGAGCGTGGGGAGTTTCCACCAACGGTTGGCAGCGCGTGGGTTCTAATGGAATGCCTAAGCTCGTCTCCCCTGAGGGTTTTCCTAATGTCTCTGTGCCAGGGAATGCTAGGGGTGATTGCAGGATATCCCAGTGACCGAGGCTGCCTCCCCAAGGTCAGGGAAGGTATTTCCCGGACTTCCCCGAACAGGGAACACCTGTGACTGAAGAGAGCTGCGTGGAGTTGTCTCTGGAGCTCCCCCACGCACTGACAATGGTTGCGGAATCCTGAGCGTGGGGAGGTTCCACCAACGGTCGGCAGCGCGTGGGTTCTAATGGAATGCCTAAGCTCGTCTCCCCTGAGGGTTTTTCTAATGTCTCTGTGCCAGGGAATGCTAGGGGTGATTGCAGGATATCCCAGTGACCGAGGCTGCCTCCCCAAGGTCAGGGAAGGTATTTCCCAGTCTTCCCCGAACAGGGAACACCTGTGACTGAAGAGAGCTGCGTGGAGTTTTCTCTCGAGCTCCCCCACGCACTGACAATGTTTCCGGAATCCTGAGCGTGGGGAGGTTCCACCAACGGTCGGCAGCGCGTGGGTTCTAACGGAATGCCTAAGCTCGTCTCCCCTAAGGGTTTTCCTAATGTCTCTGTGCCAGGGAATGCTAGGGGTGATTTCAGGCAATCCCAGTGACCGAGGCTGCCTCCCCAAGTTCAGGGAAGGTATTTCCCGGACTTCCCCGAACAGGGAACACCTGTGACTGAAGAGAGCTGCGTGGAGTTGTCTCTCGAGCTCCCCCACGCCCTGACAATGGTTCCGGAATCCTGAGCGTGGGGAGGTTCCACCAACGGTCGGCAGCGTGTGGGTTCTAACGGAATGTCTAAGCTCGTCTCCCCTGAGGGTTTTCCTAATGTCTCTGTGCCAGGGAATGCTAGGGGTTATTGCAGGCAAACCCAGTGACCGAGGCTGCCTCCCCAAGGTCAGGGAAGGTATTTCCCGGACTTCCCCGAACAGGGAACACCTGTGACTGAAGAGAGCTGCGTGGAGTTGTCTCTCGAGCTCCCCCACGCACTGACAATGGTTCCGGAATCCTGAGCGTGGGGAGATTCCACCAACGGTCGGCAGCGCGTGGGTTCTAACGGAATGCCTAAGATCGTCTCCCCTGAGTGTTTTCCTAATGTCTCTGTGCCAGGGAATGCTAGGGGTGATTGCAGGATATCCCTGTGACCGAGGCTGCCTCCCCAAGGTCAGGGAAGGTATTTCCCGGACTTCCCCGAACAGGGAACACCTGTGACTGAAGAGAGCTGCGTGGAGTTGTCTCTCGAGCTCAACCACGCACTGACAATGATTCCGGAATCCTGAGCGTGGGGAGGTTCCACCAAAGGTCGGCAGCGCGTGGGTTCTAACGGAATGCCTAAGCTCGTCTCCCCTGAGGGTTTTCCTAATGTCTCTGTGCCAGGGAATTCTAGGGGTGATTGCAGGATATCCCAGTTACCGAGGCTGCATCCCCAAAGTAAGGGAAGGTATTTCCCGGACTTCCCCGAACAGGGAACACCTGTGACTGAAGAGAGCTGCGTGGAGTTGTCTCTCGAGCTCCCCCACGCACTGACAATGGTTCCGAAATCGTGAGCGTGGGGAGGTTCCACCACCGGTCGGGAGCGCGTGGGTTCTAACGGAAGGCCTAAGCTCGTCTCCCCTGATGGTTTTCCTAATGTCTCTGTGCCAGGGAATTCTAGGGGTGTTTGCAGGATATCCCAGTGACCGAGGCTGCCATCCCAAAGTCAGGGAAAGTATTTCCCGGACTTCCCCGAACAAGGAACACCTGTGACTGAAGAGAGCTGCGTGGAGTTGTCTCTCGAGCTCCCCCACGCACTGACAATGTTTCCGGATTCCTGAGCGTGGGGAGGTTCCACCAACGGTCGGCAGCGCGTGGGTTCTAACGGTATGCCTAAGCTCGTATCCCCTGAGGGTTTTCCTAATTTCTCTGTGCCATGGAATGCTAGGGGTAATTGCAGGATATCCCAGTGACCGAGGCTGCCTCCCCAAGTTCAGGGAAAGTATTTCCCGGACTTCCCCAAACAGGGAACACCTGTGACTGAAGAAAGCTGCGTGGAGTTGTCTCTCGAACTCCCCCACGCACTGACAATGGTTCTGGAATCCTAAGTTTGGGAGATTCCACCAACGGTCGGCAGCGCTTGCGTTCTAACAGAATGCATAAGCTCGTCTCCCCTGAGGATTTTCCTAATATCTCTGTGCCAGGACATGCTAGGGGTGTTTGCAGGATATCCCTGTGACCGAGGCTGCCTCCCCAAGGTCAGGGAAGGTATTTCCCGGACTTCCCCGAACAGGGAAAACCTGTGACTGAAGAGAGCAGCGTGGAGTTGTCTCTCGAGCTCCCCCACGCACTGACAATGGTTCCGGAATCCTGAGCGTGGGGAGGTTCCACCAACTGTCGGCAGCGCGTGGGTTCTAACGGAATGCCTAAGCTCGTCTCCCCTGAGGGTTTTCCTAATGTCTCTGTGCCAGGGAATGCTAGGGGTGTTTGCAGGATATCCCTGTGACCGAAGCTGCCTCCACAAGGTCAGGGAAGGTTTTTTCCGGACTTTCCCGAACAGGGAACACCTGTGACTGAAGAGAGCTGCGTGGAGTTGTCTCTCGAGCTCCCCCACGCCCTGACAAGTGTTCCGGAATCCTGAGCGTGGGGAGGTTCCACCAACGGTCGGCAGCGTGTGGGTTCTAACGGAATATCTAAGCTCGTCTCCCCTGAGGGTTTTCCTAATGTCTCTGTGCCAGGGAATGCTAGGGGTTATTGCAGGCAATCCCAGTGACCGAGGCTGCCTCCCCAAGGTCAGGGAAGTTATTTCCCGGACTTCCCCGAACAGGGAACACCTGTGACTGAAGAGAGCTGCGTGGCGTTGTCTCTCGAGCTCCCCCACGCACTGACAATGGTTCCGGAATCCTGATCGTGAGGAGATTCCACCAACGGTCGGCAGCGCGTGGGTTCTAACGGAATGCCTAAGCTCGTCTCCCCTGAGGGTTTTCCTAATATCTCTGTGCCAGGGAATGCTAGGGGTGATTGCAGGATATCCCTGTGACCGAGGCTGCCTCCGCAAGGTCAGGGAAGGTATTTCCCGGACTTCTCCGCACAGAGAACACCTGTGACTGAAGAGAGCTGCGTGGAGTTGTCTCTCGAGCTCAACCAAGCACTGACAATGATTCCGGAATCCTGAGCGTGGGGAGGTTCCACCAAAGGTCGGCAGCGCGTGGGTTCTAACGGAATGCCTAAGCTCGTCTCCCCTGAGCGTTTTCCTAATGTCTCTGTGCCAGGGAATTCTAGGGGTGATTGCAGGATATCCCAGTGACCGAGGCTGCCTCCCCAAGGTCAGGGAAGGTATTTCCCGGACTTCCCCGAACAGGGAACACCTGTGACTGAAGAGAGCTGCGTGCAGTTGTCTCTCGAGCTCCCCCACGCACTGACAATGGTTCCGGAATCCTGAGCGTGGGGAGATTCCACCAACGGTCGGCAGCGTGTGGGTTCTAACGGAATGCCTAAGATCGTCTCCCCTGAGGGTTTTCCTAATGTCTCTGTGCCAGGGAATGCTAGGGGTGATTGCAGGATATCCCTGTGACCGAGGCTGCCTCCCCAAGGTCAGGGAAGGTATTTCCCGGACTTCCCCGAACAGGGAACACCTGTGACTGAAGAGAGCTGCGTGGAGTTTTCTCTCGAGCTCAACCACGCACTGACCATGATTCCGGAATCCTGAGCGTGGAGAGGTTCCACCAAAGGTGGGCAGCGCGTGGGTTCTAACGGAATGCCTAAGCTCGTCTCCCCTGAGCGTTTTCCTAAAGTCTCTGTGCCAGGGAATTCTAGGGGTGATTGCAGGATATCCCAGTTACCGAGGCTGCATCCCCAAAGTCAGGGAAGGTATTTCCCGGACTTCCCCGAACAGGGAACACCTGTGACTGAAGAGAGCTGCGTGGAGTTGTCTCTCGAGCTCCCCCACGCACTGACAATGGTTCCGAAATCGTGAGCGTGGGGAGGTTTCACCAACGGTCGGCAGCGCGTGGGTTCTAACGGAAGGCCTAAGCTCCTCTCCCCTGAGGGTTTTCCTAATTTCTCTGTGCCAGGGAATGCTAGGGGTGATTGCAGGATATCCCAGTGACCGAGGCTGCCTCCCCAAGTTCAGGGAAAGTATTTCCCGGACTTCCCCAAACAGGGAACACCTGTGACTGAAGAGAGCTGCGTGGAGTTGTCTCTCGAACTCCCCCACGCACTGACAATGGTTCCGGAATCCTGAGTTTGGGGAGGTTCCACCAAAGGTCGTCAGCGCGTGGGTTCTAACGGAATGCCTAAGCTCGTCTCCCCTGAGGGTTTTCCTAATGTCCCTGTGCCAGGGAATGCTAGGGGTGATTGTAGGATATCCCTGTGACCGAGGCTGCCTCCCCAAGGTCAGGGAAGGTATTTCCCGGACTTCCCCGAACAGGGAAAACCTGTGACTGAAGAGAGCTGCGTGGAGCTGTCTCTCGAGCTCAACCACGCACTGACCATGATTCCGGAATCCTGAGCGTGGGGAGGTTCCACCAAAGGTCGGCAGCGCGTTGGGTTCTAACGGAATGCCTAAGCTCGTCTCCCCTGAGCGTTTTCCTAAAGTCTCTGTGCCAGGGAATTCTAGGGGTGATTGCAGGATATCCCAGTTACCGAGGCTGCATCCCCAAAGTCAGGGAAGGTATTTCACGGACTTCCCCGAACAGGGAACACCTGTGACTGAAGAGAGCTGCGTGGAGTTGTCTCTCGAGCTCCCCCACGCACTGACAATGGTTCCGAAATCGTGAGCGTGGGGAGGTTTCACCAACGGTCGGGAGCGCGTGGGTTCTAACGGAAGGCCTAAGCTCGTCTCCCCTGATGGTTTTCCTAATGTCTCTGTGCCAGGGAATTCTAGGGGTGTTTGCAGGATATCCCAGTGACCGAGGCTGCCTTCCCAAAGTCAGGGAAGGTATTTCCCGGACTTCCCCTAACAAGGAACACCTGTGACTGAAGAGAGCTGCGTGGAGTTGTCTCTCGAGCTCCCCCACGCACTGACAATGTTTCCGGAATACTGAGCGTGGGGAGGTTCCACCAACGGTCGGCAGCGCGTGGGTTCTAACGGTATGCCTAAGCTCGTATCCCCTGAGGGTTTTCCTAATTTCTCTGTGCCAGGGAATGCTAGGGGTGATTGCAGGATATCCCAGTGACCGAGGCTGCCTCCCCAAGTTCAGGGAAAGTATTTCACGGACTTCCCCAAACAGGGAACACCTGTGACTGAAGAGAGCTGCGTGGAGTTGTCTCTGAAGCTCCCCCACGCACTGACAATGGTTCCGGAATCCTGAGCATGCGGAGGTTCCACCAACATTCGTCAGCGCGTGGGTTCTAACGGAATGCCTAAGCTCGTCTCCCCTGAGGGTTTTCCTAATATCTCTGTGCCAGGAAATGCTAGGGGTGATTGCAGGCAATCCCAGTGACCGAGGCTGCCTCCCCAAGGTCAGGGAAGGTATTTCCCGGACTTCCCCGAACAGGGAACAGCTGTGACTGAAGAGAGCTGTGTGGAGTTGTCTCTCGAGCTCCCCCACGCACTGACAATGTTTCCGGAATCCTGAGCGTGGGGAGGTTCCACCAACGGTCGGCAGCGCGTGGGTTCTAACTGAATGCCTAAGCTCGTCTCCCCTGAGGGTTTTCCTAATGTCTCTGTGCCAGGGAATGCTAGGGGTGATTGCAGGCAATCCCAGTGAACGAGGCTGCCTCCCCAAGGTCAGGGAAGGTATTTCCCGGACTTCCCCGAACAGGGAACACCTGTGACTGAAGAGAGCTGTGTGGAGTTGTCTCTCGAGCTCCCCCACGCACTGACAATGGTTCCGGAATCCTGAGCGTGGGGAGGTTCTACCAACGGTCGGCAGCGCGTGGGTTCTAACGATATGATTAAGCTCGTCTCCCCTGAGGGTTTTCCTAATGTCTCTCTGCCAGGGAATGCTAGGGGTGATTGCCTGCAATCCCAGTGACCGAGGCTGCCTCCCCAAAGTCAGGGAAGTTATTTCCCGGACTTCCCCGAACAGGGAACACCTGTGACTGAAGAGAGCTGCGTGGAGTTGTCTCTCGAGGTCCCCCACGCACTGACAATGGTTCCGGAATCCTGAGCGTGGGGAGGTTCCACCAACGGTCGGCAGCGCGTGGGTTCTAACGGAATGCCTAAGCTCGTCTCCCCTGAGGGTTTTCCTAATGACTCTGTGCCAGGGAATGCTAGGGGTGATTGCAGGATATCCCAGTGACCGAGGCTGCCTCCCCAAGGTCAGGGAAGGTATTTCCCAGACTTCCCCGAACAGGGAACACCTGTGACTGAAGAGAGCTGCGTGGAGTTTTCTCTCGAGCTCCCCCACGCACTGACAATGGTTCCGGAATCCTGAGAGTGGGGAGGTTCCACCAACGGTCGGCAGCGCGTGGGTTCTAACGGAATGCCTAAGCTCGTCTCCCCTGAGGGTTTTCCTAATGTCTCTGTGCCAGGGAATGCTAGGGGTGATTGCAGGCAATCCCAGTGACCGAGGCTGCCTCCCCAAGCTCAGGGAAGGTAT
Organism: Vicugna pacos; assembly: GCF_048564905.1. Taxonomy (NCBI): domain Eukaryota; kingdom Metazoa; phylum Chordata; class Mammalia; order Artiodactyla; family Camelidae; genus Vicugna; species Vicugna pacos. The sequence continues at coordinate 1,125,304 of NC_133021.1, forward strand.
TTCCCAGACTTCCCCGAACAGGGAAGCCCTGTGACTGAAGAGAGCTGCGTGGAGTTGTCTCTCGAGCTCCCCCACGCCCTGACAATGGTTCCGGAATCCTGAGCGTGGGGAGGTTCCACCAACGGTCGGCAGCGCGTGTGTTCTAACGGAATGCCTAAGCTCGTCTCCCCTGAGGGTTTTCCTAATGTCTCAGTGCCAGGGAATGCTAGGGGTGATTGCAGGATATCCCAGTGACCGAGGCTGCCTCCCCAAGGTCAGGGAAGGTATTTCCCGGTCTTCCCCGAACAGGAAACACCTGTGACTGAAGAGAGCTCCGTGGAGATATCTCCCGAGCTCCCCCACGCACTGACAATGTTTCCGGAATCCTGAGCGTGTGGAGGTTCCACCAACGGTCGGCAGCGCGTGGGTTCTATCGGAAGGCCTAAGCTCTTCTCTCCTGAGGGTTTTCCTAATATCTCTGTGCCAGGGAATTCTAGGGGTGTTTGCAGGATATCCCAGTGACTGAGGCTGACTTCCCAAAGTCAGGGAATTTATTTCCCGGACTTCCCCGAACAGGGAACACCTGTGACTGAAGAGAGCTGCGTGGAGTTGTCTCTCGAGCTCCCCCACGCACTGACAATGGTTCCGGAATCCTGAGCGTGGGGAGGTTCCACCAACTGTCGGCAGCGCGTGGGTTCTAACGGAATGCCTAAGCTCGTCTCCCCTGAGGGTTTTCCTAATGTCTCTGTGCCAGGGAATGCTAGGGGTGATTGCAGGATATCCCTGTGACCGAAGTTGCCTCCACAAGGTCAGGGAAGGTTTTTTCCGGACTTTCCCGAACAGGGAACACCTGTGACTGAAGAGAGCTGCGTGGAATTGTCTCTCGAGCTCCCCCACGCACTGACAATCGTTCCGGAATCCTGAGCGTGGGGAGGTTCCACCAACGGTCGGCAGCGCTTGGGTTCTAACGGAATGCCTAAGCTCGTCTCCCCTGAGGATTTTCCTAATGTCTCTGTGCCAGGGAATGCTAGGGGTGATTGCAGGCAATCCCAGTGACCGAGGCTGCCTCCCCAAGTTCAGGGAAGGTATTTCCCGGACTTCACCGAACATGGAACCCCTGTGACTGAAGAGAGCTGCGTGGAGTTGTCTCTCGAGCTCCCCCACGCACTGACAATGGTTCCGGAATCCTGAGCGTGGGGAGGTTCCACCAACGGTCGGCAGCGCGTGGGTTCGAACGGAAGGCTTAAGCTCGTCTCCCCTGAGGGTTTTCCTAATGACTCTGTGCCAGGGAATGCTAGGGGTGTTTGCAGGCAATCCCAGTGTCTGAGGCTGCATCCCCAAGGTCAGGAAAGGTATTTCCCTGACTTCCCCGAACAGGGAACACCTGTGACTGAAGAGAGCTGCGTGGAGTTGTCTCTCGAGCTCCCCCACGCAATGACAATATTTCCGGAATACTGAGCGTGGGGAGTTTCCACCAACGGTCGGCAGCGCGTGGGTTCTAACGGAATGCCTAAGCTCGTCTCCCCTGAGGGTTTTCCAAATGTCTCTGTGCCAGGGAATGCTAGGGGTGATTGCAGGATATCCCAGTGACCGAGTCTGCCTCCCCAAGGTCAGGGAAGGTATATCCCGGACTTCCCCGAACAGGGAACACCTGTGACTGAAGCGAGCTGCGTGGAGTTGTCTCTCGAGCTCCCCCACGCACTGACAATTATTCCGGAATCCTGAGCGTGAGGAGATTCCACCAACGGTCGGCAGCGCGTGGGTTCTAACGGAATGCCTAAGCTCGTCTCCCCTGAGGGTTTTCCTAATGTCTCTGTGCCAGGGAATGCTAGGGGTGATTGCAGGATATCCCTGTGACCGAGGCTGCCTCCGCAAGGTCAGGGAAGGTATTTCCCGGACTTCCCCGAACAGAGAACACCTGTGACTGAAGAGAGCTGCGTGGAGTTGTCTCTCGAGCTCAACCACGCACTGACAATGATTCCGGAATCCTGAGCGTGGGGAGGTTTCACCAAAGGTCGGCAGCGCGTGGGTTCTAACGGAATGCCTAAGCTCGTCTCCCCTGAGAGTTTTCCTAATGTCTCTGTGCCAGGGAATTCTAGGGGTGATTGCAGGATATCCCAGTTACCGAGGCTGCATCCCCAAGGTCAGGGAAGGTTTTTCCCGGACTTCCCCGAACAGGGAACACCTGTGACTGAAGAGAGCAGCGTGGAGTTTTCTCTCGAGCTCCCCCACGCACTGACAATGTTTCCGGAATCCTGAGCGTGGGGAGGTTCCACCAACGGTCGTCAGCGCGTGGGTTCTAACGGTATGCCTAAGCTCGTATCCCCTGAGGGTTTTCCTAATTTCTCTGTGCCAGGGAATGCTAGGGGTGATTGCAGGATATCCCAGTGACCGAGGCTGCCTCCCCAAGTTCAGGGAAAGTATTTCCCGGACTTCCCCAAACAGGGAACACCTGTGACTGAAGAGAGCTGCGTGGAGTTGTCTCTCGAACTCCCCCACGCACTGACAATGGTTCCGGAATCCTGAGTTTGGGAGATTCCACCAACGGTCGGCAGCGCTTGCGCTCTAACGGAATGCATAAGCTCGTCTCCCCTGAGGATTTTCCTAATATCTCTGTGCCAGGGAATGCTAGGGGTGATTGCAGGATATCCCTGTGACCGAGGCTGCCTCCCCAAGTTCAGGGAAGTTATTTCCCGGACTTCCCCGAACAGGGAAAACCTGTGACTGAAGAGAGCAGCGTGGAGTTGTCTCTCGAGCTCCCCCACGCACTGACAATGGTTCCGGAATCCTGAGCGTGGGGAGGTTCCACCACTGTCGGCAGCGCGTGGGTTCTAACGGAATGCCTAAGCTCGTCTCCCCTGAGGGTTTTCCTAATGTCTCTGTGCCAGGGAATGCTAGGGGTGATTGCAGGATATCCCTGTGACCGAAGCTGCCTCCACAAGTTCAGGGAAGGTTTTTTCCGGACTTTCCCGAACAGGGAACACCTGTGACTGAAGAGAGCTGCGTGGAGTTGTCTCTCGAGCTCCCCCACGCACTGACAATCGTTCCGGAATCCTGAGCGTGGGGAGGTTCCACCAACGGTCGGCAGCGCTTGGGTTCTAACGGAATGCCTAAGCTCGTCTCCCCTGAGGATTTTCCTAATGTCTCTGTGCCAGGGAATGCTAGGGGTGATTGCAGGCAATCCCAGTGACCGAGGCTGCCTCCCCAAGTTCAGGGAAGTTATTTCCCGGACTTCACCGAACATGGAACCCCTGTGACTGAAGAGAGCTGCGTGGAGTTGTCTCTCGAGCTCCCCCACGCACTGACAATGGTTCCGGTATCCTGAGCGTGGGGAGGTTCCACAAACGGTCGGCAACGCGTGGGTTCGAACGGAAGGCTTAAGCTCGTCTCCCCTGAGGGTTTTCCTAATGTCTCTGTGCCAGGGAATGCTAGGGGTGATTGCAGGATATCCCAGTGACCGAGGCTGCCTCCCCAAGGTCAGGGAAGGTATTTCCCGGACTTCCCCGAACAGGGAACACCTGTGACTGAAGAGAGCTGCGTGGGGTTGTCTCTCGAGCTCCCCCACGCGCTGACAATGGTTCCGGAATCCTGAGCGTGGGGAGGTTCCACCAACGTTCGGCAGCACGTGGGTTCTAACGGAATGCCTAAGCTCGTCTCCCCTGAGGGTTTTCCTGATGTCTCTGTGCCAGGGAATGCTAGGGGTGATTGCAGGATATCCCAGTGACCGAGGCTGCCTCCCCAAGCTCAGGGAAGTTATTTCCCGGACTTCCCCGAACAGGGAAAACCTGTGACTGTAGAGAGCTGCGTGGAGTTTTCTCTCGAGCTCCCCCACGCACTGACAATGGTTCCGGAATCCTGAGCGTGCGGAGGTTCCACCAACGGTCGGCAGCGCGTGGGTTCTAACGGAATGCCTAAGCTCGTCTCCCCTGAGGGTTTTCCTGATGTCTCTGTGCCATGGAATGCTAGGGGTGATTGCAGGATATCCCAGTGACCGAGGCTGCCTCCCCAAGTTCAGGGAAGGTATTTTCCGGACTTCCCCGAACAGGGAACACCTGTGAGTGAAGAGTGCTGCGTGGAGTTGTCTCTCGAGCTCCCCCACGCACTGACAATGGTTCCGGATTCCTGATCGTGGGGAGGTTCCACCAACGGGCGGCAGCGCGTGGGATCTAACGGAATGCCTAAGCTCGTCTCCCCTGTGGTTTTTCCTAATGTCTCTGTGCCAGGGAATGCTAGGGATGATTGCAGGATATCCCAGTGACCGAGGCTGCCTCCCCAAGGTCAGGGAAGGTATTTCCCGGTCTTCCCCGAACAGGAAACACCTGTGACTGAATAGAGCTGCGTGGAGTTGTCTCTCGAGCTCCCCCACGCACTGACAATGGTTCCGGAATCATGAGCGTGGGGAGGTTCCACCAACGATCGGCAGCGCGTGGGTTCTAACGGAATGCCTAAGCTCGTCTCCCCTGAGCGTTTTCCTAATGTCTCTGTGCCAGGGATTGCTAGGGGTGATTGCAGGATATCCCAGTGACCGAGGCTGCCTCCCCAAGGTCAGGGAAGGTATTTCCCGGACTTCCCCGAACAGGGAACACCTGTGACTGAAGAGAGCTGCGTGGAGTTGTCTCTCGAGCTCCCCCACGCACTGACAATGGTTCCGGAATCCTGAGCGTGGGGAGGTTCCACCACCGGTCGGCAGCGCATGGGTTCTAACGGAATGCCTAAGCTCGTCTCCCCTGAGGGTTTTCCTAATATCTCTGTGCCAGGGAATGCTAGGGGTGATTGCAGGATATCCCAGTGACCGAGGCTGCCTCCCCAAGGACAGGGAAGGTATTTCCCGGACTTCAACGAACAGGGAACACCTGTGATTGAAGAGAGCTGCGTGGAGTTTTCTCTCGAGCTCCCCCACGCACTGACAATGGTTCCGGAATCCTGAGCGTGGGGAGGTTCCATCAACGGTCGGCAACGCGTGGGTTCTAACGGAATGCCTAAGCTCGTCTCCCCTGAGGGTTTCCTAATGTCTCTGTGCCACGGAATGCTAGGGGTGTTTGCAGGCAATCCCAGTGACCGAGGCTGCCTCCCCAAAGTCAGGGAATGTATTTCCCGGACTTCCCCGAACAGGGAACACCTGTGACTGAAGACAGCTGCGTGGAGTTTTCTCTCGAGCTCCCCCACGCACTGACAATGGTTCCGGAATCCTGAGCGTGGGGAGGTTCTACCAACAGTCGGCAGCGCGTGGGTTCCAACGGAATGCCAAAGCTCGTCTCCCCTGAGGGTTTTCCTAATGTCTCTGTGCCAGGGAACATTAGTGATGATTGCAGGATATCCCAGTGACCGAGGCTGCCTCCCCAAGCTCAGGGAAGTTATTTCCCGGACTTCCCCGAACAGGGAACACCTGTGACTGAAGAGAGCTGCGTGGAGTTGTCTCTCGAACTCCCCCACGCACTGACAATGGTTCCGGAATCCTGAGCGTGGGGAGGTTCCACCAACGGTCGGCAGCGCGTGGGTTCTAACGGAATGCCTAAGCTCGTCTTCCCTGAGGATTTTCCTAATTTCTCTGTGCCAGGGAATGCTAGGGGTTATTGCAGGCAATCCCAGTTACCGAGGCTGCCACCCCAAGGTCAGGGAAGGTATTTCCCGGACTTCCCCGAACAGGGAACACCTGTGACTGAAGAGAGCTGCGTGGCGGTGTCTCTCGAGCTCCCCCACGCACTGACAATGGTTCCGGAATCCTGAGCGTGAGGAGATTCCACCAACGGTCGGCAGCGCGTGGGTTCTAACGGAATGCCTAAGCTCGTCTCCCCTGAGGGTTTTCCTAATGTCTCTGTGCCAGGGAATGCTAGGGGTGATTGCAGGATATCCCTGTGACCGAGGCTGCCTCCGCAAGGTCAGGGAAGGTATTTCCCGGACTTCCCCGAACAGAGAACACCTGTGACTGAAGAGAGCTGCGTGGAGTTGTCTCTCGAGCTCAACTACGCACTGACAATGATTCCGGAATCCTGAGCGTGGGGAGGTTCCACCAAAGGTCGGCAGCGCGTGGGTTCTAACGGAATGCCTAAGCTCGTCTCCCCTGAGCGTTTTCCTAATGTCTCTGTGCCAGGGAATTCTAGGGGTGATTGCAGGATATCCCAGTTACCGAGGCTGCATCCCCAAGGTCAGGGAAGGTTTTTCCCGGACTTCCCCGAACAAGGAACACCTGTGACTGAAGAGAGCTGCGTGGAGTTTTCTCTCGAGCTCCCCCACGCACTGACAATGTTTCCGGAATCCTGAGCGTGGGGAGGTTCCTCCAACGGTCGTCAGCGCGTGGGTTCTAACGGTATGCCTAAGCTCGTATCCCCTGAGGGTTTTCCTAATTTCTCTGTGCCAGGGAATGCTAGGGGTGATTGCAGGATATCCCAGTGACCGAGGCTGCCTCCCCAAGGTCAGGGAAAGTATTTCCCGGACTTCCCCAAACAGGGAACACCTGTGACTGAAGAGAGCTGCGTGGAGTTGTCTCTCGAACTCCCCCACGCACTGACAATGGTTCCGGAATCCTGAGTTTGGGAGATTCCACCAACGGTCGGCAGCGCTTGCGCTCTAACGGAATGCATAAGCTCGTCTCCCCTGAGGATTTTCCTAATATCTCTCTGCCAGGGAATGCTAGGGGTGATTGCAGGATATCCCTGTGACCGAGGCTGCCTCCCCAAGGTCAGGGAAGTTATTTCCCGGACTTCCCCGAACAGGGAAAACCTGTGACAGAAGAGAGCAGCGTGGAGTTGTCTCTCGAGCTCCCCCACGCACTGACAATTGTTCCGGAATCCTGAGCGTGGGGAGTTTCCACCACTGTCGGCAGCGCGTGGGTTCTAACGGAATGCCTAAGCTCGTCTCCCCTGAGGGTTTTCCTAATGTCTCTGTGCCAGGGAATGCTAGGGGTGATTGCAGGATATCCCAGGGACCGAGGCTGCCTCCCCAAGGTCAGGGAAGGTATTTCCCGGACTTCCCCGAACAGGGAACACCTGTGACTGAAGAGAGCTGCGTGGAGTTGTCTCTCGAGCTCCCCCACGCACTGACAATGGTTCCGGAATCCTGAGCGTGGGGAGGTTCCACCAACGATCGGCAGCACGTGGGTTCTAACGGAATGCCTAAGCTCGTCTCCCCTGAGTGTTTTCCTAATGTCTCTGTGCCAGGGAATGCTAGGGGTGATTGCAGGATATCCCAGTGACCGAGGCTGCCTCCCCAAGGTCATGGAAGTTATTTCCCGGACTTCCCTGAACAGGGAACACCTGTGAATGAAGAGAGCTGTGTGGAGTTGTCTCTCGAGCTCCCCCACGCACTGACAATGGTTCCGGAATCCTGAGCGTGGGGAGGTTCCACCAACGGTCGGCAGCGCGTGGGTTCTAACGGAATGCCTATGCTCGTCTCCTTTGAGGTTTTTCCTAATGTGTCTCTGCCAGGGAATGCTAGGGGTGATTGCAGGATATACCAGTGTCCGAGGCTGCCTCTCCAACGTCAGGGAAGATATTTCCCGGACTTCCCCGAACAGAGAACACCTGTGACTGAAGAGAGCTGCGTGGAGTTGTCTCTCGAGCTCCCCCACGCACTGACAATGTTTCCGGAATCCTGAACTTAGGGAGGTTCCACCAACGGTCGGCAGCGCGTGGGTTCTAACGGAATGCCTAAGCTCGTCTCCCCTGAGGGTTTTCCTTATATCTCTGTGCCAGGGAATGCTAGGGGTGATTGCAGGATATCCCTGTGACCGAGGCTGCCTCCCCAAGGTCAGGGAAGGTATTTCCCGGACTTCCCCGAACAGGGAACACCTGTGACTGAAGAGAGCTGCGTGGAGTTGTCTCTCGAGCTCCCCCACGCACTGACAATGGTTCCGGAATCCTGAGCGTGGGGAGGTTCCACCAACGGTCGGCAGCGCGTGGGTTCTAACGGAATGCCTAAGCTCGTCTCCCCTGAGTGTTTTCCTAATTTCTCTGTGCCAGGGAATGCAAGGGGTGATTGCAGGATATTCCTGTGAACGAGACAGCCTCCAAAAGTTCAGGGAAGGTTTTTCCCGGACTTCCCTGAAGTGGGAACACCTGTGACTGAAGAGAGCTGCGTGGATTTGTCTCTCGAGCTCCCCCACGCACTGACAATGGTTCCGGAATCCTGAGCGTGGGGAGGTTCCACCAACGGTCGGCAGCGCGTGGGTTCTAACGGAATGCCTAAGCTCGTCTCCCCTGAGGGTTTTCCTAATGTCTCTGTGCCAGGGAATGCTAGGGGTGATTGCAGGATATCCCAGTGACCGAGGCTGCCTCCCCAAGGTCAGGGAAGGTATTTCCCGGACTTCCCCGAACAGGGAACACCTGTGACTGAAGAGAGCTGTGTGGAGTTGTTTCTCGAGCTCCCCCACGCACTGACAATGGTTCCGGAATCCTGAGCGTGGGGAGGTTCCACCAACAGTCGGCAGCGCGTGGGTTCTAACAGAATGCCTAAGCTCGTCTCCCCTGAGGGTTTTCCTAATTTGTCTGTGCCAGGGAATGCTAGGGGTGATTGCAGGATATACCAGTGTCCGAGGCTGCCTCTCCAACGTCATGGAAGATATTTCCCGGACTTCCCCGAACAGAGAACACCTGTGACTGAAGAGAGCTGCGTGGAGTTGTCTCTCGAGCTCCCCCACGCACTGACAATGGTTCCGGAATACTGAGCTTGGGGAGGTTCCACCAACGGTCGGCAGCGCGTGGGTTCTAACGGAATGCCTAAGCTCGTCTCCCCTGAGGGTTTTCCTAATTTCTCTTTGACAGGGAATGCTAGGGGTGATTGCAGGATATCCCTGTGACCGAGGCTGCCTCCCCAAGGTCAGGGAAGGTATTTCCCGGACTTCCCCGAACAGGGAACACTTGTGACTGAAGAGAGCTGCGTGGAGTTGTCTCTCGAGCTCCACCACGCACCGACAATGGTTCCGGAATCCTGAGCGTGGGGAGGTGCCACCAACGGTCGGCAGCGCGTGGGTTCTAACGGAAGGCCTAAACTCGTCTCCCCTGAGGGTTTTCCTAATGTCTCTATGCCAGGGAATGCTACGGGTGATTGCAGGATATCCCAGTGACCGAGGCTGCCTCCCCAAGGTCAGGGAATGTATTTCCCGGACTTCCCCGAACAGGGAACACCTGTGACTGAAGAGAGTTGCGTGGAGTTGTCTCTCGAGCTCCCCCACGCACTGACAATGGTTCCGGAATCCTGAGCGTGGGGAGGTTCCACCAACGGTCGGCAGCGCGTGGGTTCTAACGGAATGCCTAAGCTCGTCTCCCCTGAAGGTTTCCTAATGTCCTGAGCCAGGGAATGCTAGGGGTGATTGCAGGCAATCCCATTGATCGAGGCTTCCTTCCCAAGGTCAGGGAAGGTATTTCCCGGACTTCCCCGAACAGGGAACACCTGTGACTGAAGAGAGCTGCGTGGAGTTGTCTCTCGAGCTCCCCCACGCACTGACAATGGTTCCGGAATCCTGAGCGTGGGGAGGTTCCACCAACGGTCGGCAGCGCGTGGGTTCTAACGGAATGCCTAATCTCGTCTCCCCTGAGGGTTTTCCTAATGTCTCTGTGCCAGGGAATGCTAGGGGTGATTGCAGGCAATCCCAGTGACCGAGGCTGCCTCCCCAAGTTCAGGGAAGGTATTTCCCGGACTTCCCCGAACAGGGAACACCTGTGACTGAAGAGAGCTGCGTGGAGTTGTCTCTCGAGCTCCCCCACGCACTGACAATGGTTCCGGAATACTGAGCGTGGGGAGGTTCCACCAACGGTCGGCAGCGCGTGGGTTCGAACGGAATGCCTAAGCTCGTCTCCCCTGATGGTTTTCCTAATGTCTCTGTGCCAGGGAATGCTAGGGGTGATTGCAGGATATCCCAGTGACCGATGCTGCCTCCGCAAGGTCAGGGAAGGTATTTCCCGGACTTCCCCGAACAGGGAACACCTGTGACTGAAGAAAGCTGCGTGGAGTTGTCTCTCAAACTCCTCCACGCACTGACAATGCTTCCGGAATCCTGAGCGTGGGGAGGTTCCACCAACGGTCGGCAGCGCGTGGGTTCTAACGGAATGCCTAAGCTCGTCTCCCCTGAGGGTTTTCCTAATGTCTCTGTGCCAGGGAATGCTAGGGGTGATTTCAGGATATCCCAGTGACCGAGGCTGCCTCCCCAAGGTCAGGGAAGGTATTTCCCGGACTTCCCCGAACAGGGAACACCTGTGACTGAAGAGAGCTGCGTGGAGTTGTCTCTCGAGCTCCCCCACGCACTGACAATGGTTCCGGAATCCTGAGCGTGGGGAGGTTCCACCAACGGTCGGCAGCGCGTGGGTTCTAACGGAATGCCTAAGATCGTCTCCCCTGAGGGTTTTCCTAATGTCTCTGTGCCAGGGAATGCTAGGGGTGATTGCAGGCAATCCCAGTGACCGAGGCTGCCTCCCCAAGGTCAGGGAAGGTATTTCCCAGACTTCCCCGAACAGGGAACACCTGTGACTGAAGAGAGCTGCGTGGAGTTGTCTCTCGAGCTCCCCCACGCACTGACAATGTTTCCGGAATCCTGAGCGTGGGGAGGTTCCACCAACGGTCGGCAGCGCGTGGGTTCTAACGGAATGCATAAGCTCGTCTCCTCTGAGGGTTTTCCTAATGTCCTGAGCCAGGGAATGCTAGGGGTGATTGCAGGCAATCCCATTGATCGAGGCTTCCTTCCCAAGGTCAGGGAAGGTATTTCCCGGACTTCCCCGAACAGGGAACACCTGTGACTGAAAAGAGCTGCGTGGAGTTGTCTCTCGAGCTCCCCCACGCACTGACAATGGTTCCGGAATCCTGAGCGTGGGGAGGTTCCACCAACGGTCGGCAGCGCGTGGGTTCTAACGGAATGCCTAATCTCGTCTCCCCTGAGGGTTTTCCTAATGTCTCTGTGCCAGGGAATGCTAGGGGTGATTGCAGGCAATCCCAGTGACCGAGGCTGCCTCCCCAAGTTCAGGGAAGGTATTTCCCGGACTTCCCCGAACAGGGAACACCTGTGACTGAAGAGAGCTGCGTGGAGTTGTCTCTCGAGCTCCCCCACGCACTGACAATGGTTCCGGAATCCTGAGCGTGGGGAGGTTCCACCAACGGTCGGCAGCGCGTGGGTTCTAACGGAATGCCTAAGCTCGTCTCCCCTGATGGTTTTCCTAATGTCTCTGTGCCAGGGAATGCTAGGGGTGATTGCAGGATATCCCAGTGACCGATGCTGCCTCCCCAAGGTCAGGGAAGGTATTTCCCGGACTTCCCCGAACAGGGAACACCTGTGACTGAAGAAAGCTGCGTGGAGTTGTCTCTCAAACTCCTCCACGCACTGACAATGCTTCCGGAATCCTGAGCGTGGGGAGGTTCCACCAACGGTCGGCAGCGCGTGGGTTCTAACGGAATGCCTAAGCTCGTCTCCCCTGAGGGTTTTCCTAATGTCTCTGTGCCAGGGAATGCTAGGGGTGATTTCAGGATATCCCAGTGACCGAGGCTGCCTCCCCAAGGTCAGGGAAGTTATTTCCCGGACTTCCCCGAACAGGGAACACCTGTGACTGAAGAGAGCTGCGTGGAGTTGTCTCTCGAGCTCCCCCACGCACTGACAATGGTTCCGGAATCCTGAGTGTGGGGAGGTTCCACCAACGGTCGGCAGCGCGTGGGTTCTAACGGAATGCCTAAGATCGTCTCCCCTGAGGGTTTTCCTAATGTCTCTGTGCCAGGGAATGCTAGGGGTGATTGCAGGCAATCCCAGTGACCGAGGCTGCCTCCCCAAGGTCAGGGAAGGTATTTCCCAGACTTCCCCGAACAGGGAACACCTGTGACTGAAGAGAGCTGCGTGGAGTTGTCTCTCGAGCTCCCCCACGCACTGACAATGGTTCCGGAATCCTGAGCGTGGGGAGGTTCCACCAACGGTCGGCAGCGCGTGGGTTCTAACGGAATGCCTAAGCTCGTCTCCCCTGAGGGTTTTCCTAATGTCTCTGTGCCAGGGAATGCTAGGGGTGATTGCAGGATATCCCAGTGACCGAGGCTGCCTCCCCAAGTTCAGGGAAGGTATTTCCCGGACTTCCCCGAACAGGGAACACCTGTGACTGAAGAGAGCTGCGTGGAGTTGTCTCTCGAGCTCCCCCACGCACTGACAATTGTTCCAGAATCCTGAGCGTGGGGAGGTTCCACCAACTGTCGGCAGCGCGTGGGTTCTAACGGAATGCCTAAGCTCGTCTCCCCTGAGGGTTTTCCTAATGTCTCTGTGCCAGGGAATGCTAGGGGTGATTGCAGGCAATCCCAGTGACCGAGGCTGCCTCCCCAAGGTCAGGGAAGGTATTTCCCGGACTTCCCCTTAGAGGGAACACCTGTGACTGAAGAGAGCTGCGTGGAGTTGTCTCTCGAGCTCCCGCACGCACTGACAATGTTTCCGGAATCCTGAGCGTGGGGAGGTTCCACCAACGGTCGGCAGCGCTTGGGTTCTAAAGGAATGCCTAAGCTCGTCTCCCCTGAGGGTTTTCCTAATGTCTCTGTGCCAGGGAATGCTAGGGGTGATTGCAGGCAATCCCAGTGACCGAGGCTGCCTCCCCAAGGTCAGGGAAGGTATTTCCCGGACGTCCCCGAACAGGGAACACCTGTGACTGAAGAGAGCTGCGTGGAGTTGTCTCTCGAGCTCCCCCACGCACTGACAATGATTCCGGAATCCTGAGCGTGGGGAGGTTCCACCAACGGTCGGCAACGCGTGGGTTCTAACGGAATGCTTAAGCTCGTCTCCCCTGAGTGTTTTCCTAATGTCTCTGTGCCAGGGAATGCTAAGGGTGATTGCAGGCAATCCCAGTGCCCGAGGCTGCCTCCCCAAGGTCAGGGAAGGTATTTCCCGGACTTCCACGAACAGGGAACACCTGTGACTGAAGAGAGCTGCGTGGAGTTGTCTCTCGAGCTCCCGCACGCACTGACAATGGTTCCGGAATCCTGAGCGTGGGGAGGTTCCACCAACGGTCGGCAGCGCGTGGGTTCTAACGGAATGCCTAAGCTCGTCTCCCCTGAGGGTTTTCCTAATGTCTCTGTGCCAGGGAATGCTAGGGGTGATTGCAGGCAATCCCAGTGACCGAGGCTGCCTCCCCAAGGTCAGGGAAGGTATTTCCCGGACTTCCCCGAACAGGGAACACCTGTGACTGAAGAGAGCTGCGTGGAGTTGTCTCTCGAGCTCCCGCACGCACTGACAATGTTTCCGGAATCCTGAGCGTGGGGAGGTTCCACCAACGGTCGGCAGCGCGTGGGTTCTAACGGAATGCCTAAGCTCGTTTCCCCTGAGTGTTTTCCTAATGTCTCTGTGCCAGGGAATGCTAGGGGTGATTGCAGGATATCCCAGTGACCGAGGCTGCCTCCCCAAGTTCATGGAAGTTATTTCCCGGACTTCCCTGAACAGGGAACACCTGTGACTGAAGAGAGCTGCGTGGAGTTGTCTCTCGAGCTCCCCCACGCACTGACAATGGTTCCGGAATCCTGAGCGTGGGGAGGTTCCACCAACGGTCGGCAGCGCGTGGGTTCTAACGGAATGCCTATGCTCGTCTCCTTTGAGGGTTTTCCTAATTTGTCTGTGCCAGAGAATGCTAGGGGTGATTGCAGGATATACCAGTGTACGAGGCTGCCTCTCCAACGTCAGGGAAGATATTTCCCGGACTTCCCCGAACAGAGAACACCTGTGACTGAAGAGAGCTGCGTGGCGTTGTCTCTCGAGCTCCCCCACGCACTGACAATGGTTCCGGAATCCTGAGCGTGGGGAGGTTCCACCAACCGTCGGTTGCGCGTGGGTTCTAACGGAATGCCTAAGATCGTCTCCCCTGAGGGTTTTCCTAATGTCTCTGTGCCAGGGAATGCTAGGGGTGATTGCAGGCAATCCCAGTGACCGAGGCTGCCTCCCCAAGGTCAGGGAATGTATTTTCCGGACTTCCCCGAACAGGGAACACCTGTGACTGAAGAGAGCTGCGTGGAGTTGTCTCTTGAGCTCCCCCACGCACTGACAATGGTTCCGGAATCCTGAGCGTGGGGAGGTTCCACCAACGGTCGGCAGCTTGTGGGTTCTAACGGAATGCCTAAGCTCGTCTCCCCTGAGGGTTTTCCTAATTTCTCTGTGCCAGGGAATGCTAGGGGTGATTACAGGGTATCCCAGTGACCGAGGCTGCCTCCCCAAGGTAAGGGAAGGTATTTCCCGGACTTCCCCGAACAAGGAACACCTGTGACTGAAGAGAGCTGCGTGGAGTTGTCTCTCGAGCTCCCCCACGCACTGACAATTGTTCCGGAATCCTGAGCGTGGGGAGGTTCCACCAACTGTCGGCAGCGCGTGGGTTCTAACGGAATGCCTAAGCTCGTCTCCCCTGAGTGTTTTCCTAATGTCCTGAGCCAGGGAATGCTAGGGGTGATTGCAGGCAATCCCAGTGAACAAGGCTTCCTTCCCAAGGTCAGGGAAGGTATTTCCCGGACTTCCCCGAACAGGGAACACCTGTGACTGAAGAGAGCTGCGTGGAGTTGTCTCTCGAGCTCCTCTACGCACTGACAATGGTTCCGGAATCCTGAGAGTGGGGAGGTTCCACCAACGGTCGGCAGCGCGTGGGTTCTAACGGAATGCCTAAGCTCGTCTCCCCTGAGGGTTTTCCTAATGTCTCTGTGCCAGGGAATGCTAGGGGTGATTGCAGGATATCCCAGTGACCGAGGCTGCCTCCCCAAGGTCAGGGAAGTTATTTCCCGGACTTTCCCGAACAGGGAACAACTGTGACTGAAGAGACCTGGTGGAGTTGTCTCTCGAGCTCCCCCACGCACTGACAATGGTTCCGGAATCCTGAGTGTGGGGAGGTTCCACCAACGGTCGGCAGCGCGTGGGTTCTAACGGAATGCTTAAGCTCGTCTCCCCTGAGGGTTTTCCTAATGTCTCTGTGCCAGGGAATGCTAGGGGTGATTGCAGGCAATCCCAGTGCCCGAGGCTGCCTCCCCAAGGTCAGGGAAGTTATTTCCCGGACGTCCCCGAACAGGGAACACCTGTGACTGAAGAGAGCTGCGTGGAGTTTTCTCTCGAGCTCCCCCACGCACTGACAATGTTTCCGGAATCCTGAGCGTGGGGAGGTTCCACCAACGATCGGCAGCGCGTGGGTTCTAACGGAATGCCTAAGCTCGTCTCCCCTGAGGGTTTTCCTAATGTCTCTGTGCCAGGGAATGCTAGGGGTGATTGCAGGCAATCCCAGTGACCGAGGCTGCCTCCCCAAGGTCAGGGAAGAAATTTCCCGGACTTCCCCGAACAGGGAACACCTGTGACTGAAGAGAGCTGCGTGGAGTTGTCTCTCGAGCTCCCCCACACACTGACAATGGTTCCGGAATCCTGAGCGTGGGGAGGTTCCACCAACGGTCGGCAGCGCGTGGGTTCTAACGGAATGCCTAAGCTCGTCTCCCCTGAGGGTTTTCCTAATGTCTCTGTGCCAGGGAATGCTAGGGGTGATTGCAGACAATCCCAGTGACCGAGGCTGCCTCCCCAAGGTCAGGGAAGATTTTTCCCGGACTTCCCCGAACAGGGAACACCTGTGACTGAAGAGAGCTGCGTTGAGTTTTCTCTCAAGCTCCCGCACGCACTGACAATGTTTCCGGAATCCTGAGCGTGGGGAAGTTCCACCAACAGTCGGTAGCGCTTGGGTTCTAACGGAATGCCTAAGCTCGTCTCCCCTTAGGGTTTTCCTAATGTATCTGTGCCAGGGAATGCTAGGGGTGATTGCAGGCAATCCCAGTGACCGAGGCTGCCTCCCCAAGGTCAGGGAAGTTATTTCCCGGACTTCCCCGAACAGGGAACACCTGTGACTGAAGAGAGCTGCGTGGAGTTGTCTCTCGAGCTCCCCCACGCACTGACAATGGTTCCGGAATCCTGAGTGTGGGGAGGTTCCACCAACGGTCGGCAGCGCGTGGGTTCTAACGGAATGCCTAAGCTCGTCTCCCCTGAGGGTTTTCCTAATGTCTCTGTGCCAGGGAATGCTAGGGGTGATTGCAGGATATCCCAGTGACCGAGGCTGCCTCCCCAAGGTCAGGGAAGGAATTTCCCGGACTTACCCGAACAGGGAACACCTGTGACTGAAGAGAGCTGCGTGGAGATGCCTCTCGAGCTCCCCCACGCACTGACAATGGTTCCGGAATCCTGAGCGTGGGGAGGTTCCACCAACGGTCGGCAGCGCTTGGGTTCTAACGGAATGCCTATGCTCGTCTCCCCTGAGGGTTTTCCTAATATCTCTGTGCCAGGGAATGCAAGGGGTGATTGCAGGATATCCCAGTGACCGAGGCTGCCTCCCCAAGGTCAGGGAAGGAATTTCCCGGACTTCCCCGAACAGGGAAAACCTGTGACTGAAGAGAGCTGCGTGGAGATGCCTCTCGAGCTCCCCCACGCACTGACAATGGTTCCGGAATCCTGAGAGTGGGGAGGTTCCACCAACGGTCGGCAGCGCGTGGGTTCTAACGGAATGCCTAAGCTCGTCTCCCCTGATGGTTTTCCTAATGTCTCTGTGCCAGGGAATGCTAGGGGTGATTGCAGACAATCCCAGTGACCGAGGCTGCCTCCCCAAGGTCAGGGAAGGTATTTCCCGGACTTCCCCGAACAGGGAACACCTGTGACTGAAGAGAGATGCGTTGAGTTTTCTCTCAAGTTCCCCCACGCACTGACAATGGTTCCGGAATCCTGAGCGTGGGGAGGTTCCACCAACGGTCGGCAGCGCTTGGGTTCTAACGGAATGCCTAAGCTCGTCTCCCCTGAGGGTTTTCCTAATGTCTCTGTGCCAGGGAATGCTAGGGGTGATTGCAGGATATCCCAGTGACCGAGGCTGCCTCCCCAAGTTCAGGGAAGGTATTTCCCGGACTTCCCCGAACAGGGAACACCTGTGAATTAAGAGAGCTGCGTGGAGTTGTCTCTCGAGCTCCCCCACGCACTGACAATGGTTCCGGAATCCTGAGCGTGGGGAGGTTCCACCAACGGTCGGCAGCGCGTGGGTTCTAACGGAATGCCTAAGCTCGTCTCCCCTGAGGGTTTTCCTAATATCTCTGTGCCAGGAAATGCTAGGGGTGATTGCAGGCAATCCCAGTGACCGAGGCTGCCTCCCCAAGGTCAGGGAAGGTATTTCCCGGACTTCCCCGAACAGGGAACACCTGTGACTGAAGAGAGCTGCGTGGAGTTGTCTCTCGAGCTCCCCCACGCACTGACAATGGTTCCGGAATCCTGAGCGTGGGGAGGTTCCTCCAACGGTCGGCAGCGCGTGGGTTCTAACGGAATGCCAAAGCTTGTCTCCCCTGAAGGTTTTCCTAATGTCTCTGTGCCAGGGAATGCTAGGGGTGATTGCAGGCAATCCCAGTGACCGAGGCTGCCTCCCCAAGGTCAGGGAAGGTATTTCCCGGACTTCCCCGAACATGGAACACCTGTGACGGAAGAGAGCTGCGTGGAGTTGTCTCTCGAGCTCCCCCACGCACTGACAATTGTTCCGGAATCCTGAGCGTGGGGAGGTTCCACCAACGGTCGGCAGCGCGTGGGTTCTAACGGAATGCCTAAGCTCGTCTCCCCTGAGGGTTTTCCTAATGTCTCTGTGCCACGGAATGCTAGGGGTGATTGCAGGATATCCCAGTGCCCGAGGCTGCCTCCCCAAGTTCAGGGAAGGTATTTCCCGGACTTCCCCGAACAGGGAACACCTGTGACTGAAGAGAGCTGCGTGGAGTTGTCTCTCGAGCTCCCCCACGCACTGACAATGGTTCCGGAATCCTGAGCGTGGGGAGGTTCCACCAACGGTCGGCAGCGCGTGGGTTCTAACGGAATGCCTAAGCTCGTCTCCCCTGAGGATTTTTCTAATTTCTCTGTGCCAGGGAATGCTAGGGGTGATTGCAGGATATCCCAGTGTCTGAGGCTGCCTCCCCAAGGTCAGGGAAAGTATTTCTCGGACTTCCCCGAACAGGGAACCCCTGTGACTGAAGAGATCTGCGTGGAGTTGTCTCTCGAGTTCCCCCACGCACTGACAATGGTTCCGGAATCCTGAGCGTGGGGAGGTTCCACCAACGGTCGGCAGCGCTTGGGTTCTAACGGAATGCCTAAGCTCGTCTCCCCTGAGGGTTTTCCTAATGTCTCTGTGCCAGGGAATGCTAGGGGAGATTGCAGGATATCCCAGTGTAAGAGGCTGTCTCCCCAAGGTCAGGGAAGGTATTTCTCGGACTTCCCCGAACAGGGAACACCTGTGAGTGAAGAGAGCTACGTGGAGTTGTTTCTCGAGCTCCCCCACGCACTGACAATGTTTCCGGAATCCTGAGCGTGGGCAGGTTCCACCAACGTTCGGCAGCGCATTGGTTCTAACGGAATGCCTAAGCTCGAATTCCCTGAGGGTTTTCCTAATGTCTCTCTGCCAGGGAATGCTAGGGGTGATTGCAGGATATCCCAGTGTCAGAGGCTGCCTCCCCAAGGTCAGGGAAGGTATTTCTCGGACTTCCCCGAACAGGGAACACCTGTGACTGAAGAGAGCTGCGTGGAGTTTTCTCTCGAGCTCCCACACGCACTGACAATGGTTCTGGAATCCTGAGCGTGGGGAGGTTCCACCAACGGTCGGCAGCGAGGGGGTTCTAACGGAATGCCTAAGCTCGTCTCCCCTGAGGGTTTTCCTAATGTCTCTGAGCCAGGGAAAGCTAGCGGTGATTGCAGGATATTCCAGTGTCAGAGGCTGCCTCCCCAAGGTCAGGGAAGGTATTTCTCGGACTTCCCCGAACAGGGAACTCCTGTGACTGAAGAGAGCTGCGTGGAGTTGTCTCTCGAGCTCCCCCACGCACTGACAATGGTTCCGGAATCCTGAGCGTGGGGAGGTTCCACCAACGGTCGGCAGCGCGTGGGTTCTAACGGAATGCATAAGCTCGTCTCCCCTGAGGGTTTTCCTAATGTCTCTGTGCCAGGGAATGCTAGGGGTGATTGCAGGATATCCCAGTGTCAGAGGCTGCCTCCCCAAGGTCAAGGAAGGTATTTCTCGGACTTCCCCGAGCAGGGAACACCTGTGACTGAAGAGAGCTGCGTGGAGTTGTCTCTCGAGCTCCTCCACGCACTGACAATGGTTCCAGAATACTGAGCGTGGGGAGGTTCCACCAACGGTCGGCAGCGCGTGGGTTCTAACGGAATGCCTTAGCTCGTCTCCCCTGAGAGTTTTCCTAATGTCTCTGTGTCAGGGAATGCTAGGGGTGATTGCAGGATATCCCAGTGTCAGAGGCTGACTCCCCAAGGTCAGGGAAGGTATTTCTCGTACTTCCCCGAGCAGGGAACACCTTTGAATGAAGAGAGCTGCGTCGAGTTTTCTCTCGAGCTCCCCCACGCACTGACAATGGTTCCGGAATCCTGAGCGTGGGGAGGTTCCACCAACGGTCGGCAGCGCGTGGGTTCTAACGGAATGCCTAAGCTCGTCTCCCCTGAGGATTTTCCTAATGTCTCTGTGCCAGGGAATGCTAGGGGTGATTGCAGGATATCCCAGTGTCAGAGGCTGCCTCCCCAAGGTCTGGGAAGGTATTTCTCGGACTTCCCCGAACAGGGAACACCTGTGACTGAAGAGAGCTGCGTGGAGTTGTCTCTCGAGCTCCCCCACGCACTGACAATGGTTCCGGAATCCTGAGCATGGGGAGGTTCCACCAACGGTCGGCAGCGCGTGGGTTCAAACGGAATGCCTAAGCTCGTCTCCCCTGAGTGTTTTCCTAATATCTCTGTGCCAGGGAATGCTAGGGGTGATTGCAGTATATCCCAGTGTCAGAGGCTGCCTCCCCAAGGTCAGGGAAGGTATTTCTCGGACTTCCCCGAACAGGGAACACCTGTGACTGAAGAGAGCTGCGTGGAGTTGTCTCTCGAGCTACCCCACGCACTGACAATGGTTCCGGAATCCTGAGCGTGGGGAGGTTCCACCAACGGTCGGCAGCGCGTGGGTTCTAACGGAATGCCTAAGCTCGTCTCACCGGAGGGTTTTCCTAATGTCTCTGTGTCAGGGAATGCTAGGGGTGATTGCAGGATATCCCAGTGTCAGAGGCTGCCTCCCCTAGGTCAGGGAACGTATTTCTCGGACTTCCACGCACAGGGAACACCTGTGACTGAAGAGAGCAACGTGGAGTTGTCTCTCGAGCTCCCCCACGCACTGAAAATGGTTCCGGAATCCTGAGCGTGGGGAGGTTCCACCAATGGTCTGCAGCGCGTGGGTTCTATCGGAATGCCTAAGCTCGTCTCCCCTGAGGGTTTTCCTAATGTCTATGTGCCAGGGAATGCTAGGGGTGTTTGCAGGATATCCCAGTGTCAGAGGCTGCCTCCCCAAGGTCAGGGAAGTTATTTCTCGGACTTCCCCGAACTTGGAACACCTGTGACTGAAGAGAGCTACGTGGAGTTGTCTCTCGAGCTCCCCCACGCACTGACAATGGTTCCGGAATCCTGAGCGTGGGGAGGTTCCACCAACGTTCGGCAGCGCGTGGGTTCAAACGGAATGCCTAAACTCGTCTCCCCTGAGGGTTTTCATAATGTCTCTGTGCCAGGGAATGCTCGGGGAGATTGCAGGATATCCCAGTGTCAGAGGCTGCCTCCCCAAGGTCAGGGAAGGTATTTCTCGGACTTCCCCGAACAGGGAACTCCTGTGACTGAAAACAGCTGCGTGGAGTTTTCTCTCGAGCTCCCCCACGCACTGACAATGTTTCCGGAATTCTGAGCGTGGGGAGGTTCCACCAACGGTCGGCAGCGCGTGCGTTCTAACGGAATGCCTAAGCTAGTCTCCCCTGAGGGTTTTCCAAATGTCTCCGTGCCAGGGAATGCTAGGGGTGATTGCAGGATATCCCAGTGTCAGAGGCTGCCTCCCCAAGGTCAGGGAAGGTATTTCTCGGACTTCCCCGAACAGGGAACACCTGTGACTGAAGAGAGCTGCGTGGAGTTGTCTCTCGAGCTCCCCCACGCACTGACAATGGTTCCGGAATCCTGAGCGTGGGGAGGTTCAACCAACGGTCGGCAGCGTGTGGGTTCTAACGGAATGCCTAAGCTCGTCTCCCCTGAGGTTTTTCCAAATTTCTCTGTGCCACGGAATGCTAGGTGTGATTGCAGGATATCCCAGTGTCAGAGGCTGCCTCCCCAAGGTCAGGGAAGTTATTTCTCGGACTTCCCCGAACAGGGAACACCTGTGACTGAAGAGAGTTGCGTGGAGTTGTCTCTCGAGCTCCCCCACGCACTGACAATGTTTCCGGAATCCTGAGCGTGGGGAGGATCCACCAACGGTCGGCAGCGCGTGGGTTCTAACGGAATGCCTAAGCTCGTCTCCCCTGAGGATTTTCCTAATTTCTCTGTGCCAGGGAATGCTAGGGGTGATTGCAGGATATCTCAGTGTCTGAGGCTGCCTCCCCAAGGTCAGGGAAGGTATTTCTCGGACTTCCCCGAACAGGGAACACCTGTGACTGAAGAGATCTGCGTGGAGTTGTCTCTCGAGTTCCCCCACGCACTGAGAATGTTTCCGGAATCCTGAGCGTGGGGAGGTTCCACCAACGGTCGGCAGCGCTTGGGTTCTAACGGAATGCCTAAGCTCGTCTCCCCTGAGGGTTTTCCTAATGTCTCTGTGCCAGGGAATGCTAGGGGAGATTGCAGGATATCCCAGTGTCAGTGGCTGCCTCCCCAAGATCAGGGAAGTTATTTCTCGGGCTTCCCCGTACAGGGAACTCCTGTGACTGAAGACAGATGCGTGGAGTTGTCTCTCGAGATCCCCACGCACTGACAATGTTTCCGGAATTCTGAGCGTGGGGAGGTTCCACCAACGGTCGGCAGCGCGTGCGTTCTAACGGAATGCATAAGCTAGTCTTCCCTGAGGGTTTTCCTAATGTCTCCGTGCCAGGGAATGCTAGGGGTGATTGCAGGATATCCCAGTGTCAGAGGCTGCCTCCCCAAGGTCAGGGAAGGTATTTCTCGGACTTCCCCGAACAGGGAACACCTGTGACTGAAGAGAGCTGCGTGGAGTTGTCTCTCGAGCTCCCCCACGCACTGACAATGTTTCCGGAATCCTGAGCGTGGGGAGGTTCCACCAACGGTCCGCAGCGCGTGGGTTATTACGGAGTGCCTAAGCTCGTCTCCCCTGAGGCTTTTCCTAATGTCTCTGTGCCAGGGAATGCTAGGTGTGATTGCAGGATTTCCCAGTGTCAGAGGCTGACTAACCAAGGTCAGGGAAGATATTTCTCGGACTTCCCCGAAAAGGGAACACCTGTGACTGAAGAGAGCTGCGTGGAGTTGTCTCTCGAGCTCCCCCACGCACTGACAATGGTTCCGGAATCCTGAGCGTGGGGAGGTTCCACCAACGATCGGCAGCGCGTGGTTTTTAACGGAATGCCTACTCTCGTCTCCCCTGAGGGTTTTCCTAATGTCTCTGTGCCAGGGAATGCTAGGGGTGATTGCAGGATATCCCAGTGTCAGAGGCTGCCTCCCCAAGGTCAGGGAAGTTATTTCTCGGACTTCCCCAAACAGGGAACACCTGGGACTGAAGAGAGCTGCGTGGAGTTGTCTCTCGAGCTCCCCCACGCACTGACAATGGTTCCGGAATCCTGAGCGTGGGGAGGTTCAACCAACGGTCGGCAGCGCGTGGGATTTAACGGAATGCCTAAGCTCGTCTCCCCTGAGGGTTTTCCTAATGTCTCTGTGCCAGGGAATGCTAGGTGTGATTGCAGGATATCCCAGTGTCAGAGGCTGCCTCCCCAAGGTAAGGGAAAGTATTTCAAGGACTTCCCCGAACAGGGAACACCTGTGACTGAAGAGAGCTGCGTGGAGTTGTCTCTCGAGCTCCCCCACGCACTGACAATGCTTCCGGAATCCTGATCGTGGGGAGGTTCCACCAACGGTCGGCAGCGCGTGGGTTCTAACGGAATGCCTAAGCTCGTCTCCCCTGAGGTTTTTCCAAATTTCTCTGTGACACGGAATGCTAGGTGTGATTGCAGGATATCCCAGTGTCAGAGGCTGCCTCCCCAAGATCAGGGAAGTTATTTCTCGGACTTCCCCGAACAGGGAACACCTGTGACTGAAGAGAGTTGCGTGGAGTTGTCTCTCGAGCTCCCCCACGCAATGACAATGTTTCCGGAATCCTGAGCGTGGGGAGGTTCCACCAACGGTCGGCAGCGCGTGGGTTCTAACGGAGTGCCTTAGCTCGTCTCCCCTGAGGATTTTCCTAATTTCTCTGTGCCAGGGAATGCTAGGGGTGATTGCAGGATATCCCAGTGTCTGAGGCTTCCTCCCCAAGGTCAGGGAAGTTATTTCTCGGACTTCCCCGAACAGGGAACACCTGTGACTGAAGAGATCTGCGTGGAGTTGTCTCTCGAGTTCCCCCACGCACTGACAATGGTTCCGGAATCCTGAGCGTGGGGAGGTTCCACCATCGGTCGGCAGCGCTTGGGTTCTAACGGAATGCCTAAGCTCGTCTCCCCTGAGGGTTTTACTAATGTCTATGTGCCAGGGAATGCTAGGGGTGATTGCAGGATATCCCAGTGTAAGAGGCTGCCTCCCCAAGGTCAGGGAAGGTATTTCTCGGACTTCCCCGAAATTGGAACACCTGTGACTGAAGAGAGTTACGTGGAGTTGTCTCTCGAGCTCCCCCACGCACTGACAATGGTTCCGGAATCCTGAGCGTGGGGAGGTTCCACCAACGATCAGCAGCGCGTGGGTTCTAAAGGAATACCTAAGCTCGTCTCCCCTGAGGGTTTTCCTAATGTCTCTGTGCCAGGGAATGCTAGGGGAGATTGCAGGATATCCCAGTGTCAGAGGCTGCCTCCCCAAAGTCAGGGAAGTTATTTCTCGGGCTTCCCCGTACAGGGAACGCCTGTGACTGAAGACAGCTGCGTGGAGTTGTCTCTCGAGCTCCCCCACGCACTGACAATGTTTCCGGAATTCTGAGCTGGGGAGGTTCCACCAACGGTCGGCAGCGCGTGCGTTCTAACGGAATGCCTATGCTAGTCTCCCCTGAGGGTTTTCCTAATGTCTCCGAGCCAGGGAATGCTAGTGGTGATTGCAGGATATCCCAGTGTCAGAGGCTGCCTCCCCAAGGTCAGGGAAGGTATTTCTCGGACTTCCCCGAACAGGGAACACCTGTGACTGAAGAGAGCAGCGTGGAGTTGTCTCTCGAGCTCCCCCACGCACTGACAATGTTTCCGGAATCCTGAGCGTGGGGAGGTTCCACCAACGGTCGGCATCGCGTGGGTTCTAACGGAATGACTAAGCTCGTTTCCCCTGAGGGTTTTCCTAATGTCTCTGTGCCAGGGAATGCTAGGGGTGATTGCAGGATATCCCAGTGTCAGAGGCTGCCTCCCCAAGGTAATGGAATGTATTTCAAGGAATTCCCCGAACAGGGAACACCTGTGACTGAAGAGAGCTGCGTGGAGTTGTCTCTCGAGCTCCCCCATGCACTGACAATGTTTCCGGAATCCTGATCGTGGGGAGGTTCCACCAACGGTCGGCAGCGCGTGGGTTCTAACGGAATGCCTAAGCTCGTCTCCCCTGAGGGTTTTCCTAATGTCTCTGTGCCAGGGAATGCTAGGGGAGATTGCAGGATATCCCAGTGTCAGAGGCTGCCTCCCCAAGGTCAGGGAAGATATTTCTCGGACTTCCCCGAACAGGGAACACCTGTGACTGAAGAGAGTTGCGTGGAGTTGTCTCTCGAGCTCCCCCACGCACTGACAATGTTTCCTTAATCCTGAGCGTGGGGAGGTTCCACCAACGGTCGGCAGCGCGTGGGTTCTAACGGAATGCCTAAGCTCGTCTCCCCTGAGTGTTTTCCTAATCTCTCTGTGCCAGGGAATGCTAGGGGTGATTGCAGGATATCCCAGTGTCTGAGGCTGCCTCCCCAAGGTCAGGGAAGGTATTTCTCGGACTTCCCCGAACTTGGAACACCTGTGACTGAAGAGAGCTACGTGGAGTTGTCTCTCGAGCTCCCCCGCGCACTGACAATGGTTCCGGAATCCTGAGCGTGGGGAGGTTCCACCAACTTTCGGCAGCGCGTGGATACTAACGGAATGCCTAAGCTCGTCTCCCCTGAGGGTTTTCTTAATGTCTCTGTGGCAGGGGATGCTAGGGGTGATTGCAGGATATCCCAGTGTCAGAGGCTGCCTCCCCAAGGTCAGGGAAGGTATTTCTCGGACTTCCCCGAACTTGGAACACCTGTGACTGAAGAGAGCTACGTGGAGTTGTCTCTCGAGCTCCCCCGCGCACTGACAATGGTTCCGGAATCCTGAGCGTGGGGAGGTTCCAACAACGGTCGGCAGCGCGTGGGTTCTAACGGAATGCCTAAGCTCGTCTCCCCTGAGGGTTTTCCTAATGTGTCTGTGCCAGGAAATGCTAGGAGTGATTGTAGGATATCCCAGTGTCAGAGGCTGCCTCCCCAAGGTCAGGGAAGGTATTTCTCGGGCTTCCCCGAACAGGGAACACCTGTGACTGAAGAGAGCTGCGTGGAGTTGTCTCTCGAGCTCCCCCACGCACTGACAATTGTTCCGGAATCCTGAGCGTGGGGAGGTTCCACCAACGGTCGGCAGTGCGTGGGTTCTAACGGAATGCCTAAGCTCGTCTTCCCTGAGGGTTTTCCTAATGTGTCTGTGCCAGGGAATGCTAGGGGTGATTGCAGGATATCCCAGTGTCTGAGGCTGCCTCCCCAAGGTCAGGGAAGGTATTTCTCGGACTTCCCCGAACAGGGAACACCTGTGACTGAAGAGATCTGCGTGGAGTTGTCTCTCGAGCTCCCCCACGCACTGACAATGGTTCCGGAATCCTGAGCGTGGGGAGGTTCCACCAACGGTCGGCAGCGCTTGGGTTCTAACGGAATGCCTAAGCTCGTCTCCCCTGAGGGTTTTCCTAATGTCTCTGTGCCAGGGAATGCTAGGGGTGATTGCAGGATATCCCAGTGTCAGAGGCTGCCTCCCCAAGGTCAGGGAAGGTATTTCTCGGACTTCCCCGAACTTGGAACACCTGTGACTGAAGAGAGCTACGTGGAGTTGTCTCTCGAGCTCCCCCACACACTGACAATGGTTCCGGAATCCTGAGCGTGGGGAGGTTCAACCAACGGTCGGCAGCGCGTGGGTTCTAACGGAATGCCTAAGCTGTCTCCCCTGAGGGTTTTCCTAATGTCTCTGTGCCAGGGAATGCTAGGGGAGATTGCAGGATATCCCAGTGTCAGAGGCTGCCTCCCCAAGGTCAGGGAAGTTATTTCTCGGGCTTCCCCGTACAGGGAACTCCTGTGACTGAAGACAGCTGCGTGGAGTTGTCTCTCGAGCTCCCCCACGCACTGACAATGGTTCCGGAATCCTGAGCGTGGGGAGGTTCCACCAACGGTCGGCAGCGCCTGGGTTCAAACGGAATGCATAAGCTCGTCTCCCCTGAGGTTTTTCCTAATGTCTCTGTGCCAGGGAAAGCTAGGGGTGATTGCAGGATATCCCAGTGTCAGAGGTTGCCTCCCCAAGGTCAGGGAATGTATTTCTCGTACTTCCCCAATCAGGGAACACCTGTGATTTAAGAGAGCTGCGTGGAGTTGTCTCTCGAGCTCCCCCACGCACTGACAATGGTTCCGGAATCCTGAGCGTGGGGAGGTTCCACCAACGGTCGGCAGCGCGTGGGTTCAAACGGAATGCCTAAGCTCGTCTCCCCTGAGGGTTTTCCTAATGTCTCTGTGCCACGGAATGCTAGGGGTGATTGCAGGATATCCCAGTGTCAGAGGCTGCCTCCCCAAGTTCAGGGAAGGTATTTCTCGGACTTCCCCGAACAGGGAACACCTGTGACTGAAGACAGCTGCGTGGAGTTGTCTCTCGAGCTCCCCCACGCACTGACAATGGTTCCGGAATCCTGAGCGTGGGGAGGTTCCACCAACGGTCGGCAGCGCGTGGGTTCTAACGGAATGCCTAAGCTCGTCTCCCCTGAGGATTTTCCTAATGTGTCTGTGCCAGGGAATGCTAGGAGTGATTGTAGGATATCCCAGTGTCAGAGGCTGCCTCCCCACGGTCAGGGAAGGTATTTCTCGGGCTTCCCCGAACAGGGAACACCTGTGACTGAAGAGAGCTGCGTGGAGTTGTCTCTCGAGCTCCCCCACGCACTGACAATGGTTCCGGAATCCTGAGCGTGGGGAGGTTCCACCAAAGGTCGGCAGCGCGTGGGTTCAAACGGAATGCCAAACTCGTCTCCCCTGAGGTTTTTCCTAATGTCTCTGTGCCAGGGAAAGCTAGGGGTGATTGCAGGATATCCCAGTGTCAGAGGTTGCCTCCCCAAGGTCAGGGAATGTATTTCTCCTACTTCCCCAATCAGGGAACACCTGTGATTGAAGAGAGCTGCGTGGAGTTGTCTCTCGAGCTCCCCCACGCACTGACAATGGTTCCGGAATCCTGAGCGTGGGGAGGTTCCACCAACGGTCGGTAGCGCGTGGGTTCTAACGGAATGCCTAAGCTCGTCTCCCCTGAGGATTTTCCTAATGTCTCTGTGCCACGGAATGCTAGGGGTGATTGCAGGATATCCCAGTGTCAGAGGCTGCCTCCCCAAGTTCAGGGAAGGTATTTCTCGGACTTCCCCGAACAGGGAACACCAGTGACTGAAGAGAGCTGCGTGGAGTTGTCTCTCGAGCTCCCCCACGCACTGACAATGGTTCCGGAATCCTGAGCGTGGGGAGGTTCCACCAACGGTCGGCAGCGCGTGGGTTCTAACGGAATGCCTAAGCTCGTCTCCCCTGAGGGTTTTCCTAATGTGTCTGTGCCAGGGAATGCTAGGAGTGATTGTAGGATATCCCAGAGTCAGAGGCTGCCTCCCCAAGGTCAGGGAAGGTATTTCTCGGGCTTCCCCGAACAGGGAACACCTGTGACTGAAGAGAGCTGCGTGAAGTTGTCTCTCGAGCTCCCCCACGCACTGACAATGGTTCCGGAATCCTGAGCGTGGGGAGGTCCACCAACGGTCGGCAGCGCGTGGGTTCTAACGAAATGCCTAAGCTCGTCTCCCCTGAGGGTTTTCCTAATGTCTCTGTGCCAGGGAATGCTAGGGGTGATTGCAGGATATCCCAGTGTCAGAGGTTGCCTCCCCAAGGTCAGGGAATGTATTTCTCGGACTTCCCCGAACAGGGAACACCTGTGACTGAAGAGAGCTGCGTGGAGTTGTCTCTCGAGCTCCCCCACGCACTGACAATGTTTCCGGAATCCTGAGCGTGGGGAGGTTCCACCAACGGTCGTCAGCGCGTGGTTTCTAACGGAATGACTAAGCTCGTATCCCCTGAGGGTTTTCCTAATGTCTCTGTGCCAGGGAATGCTAGGGGTGATTGCAGGATATCCCTGTGTCAGAGGTTGCCTCCCCAAGGTCAGGGAATGTATTTCTCGGACTTCCCCGAACAGGGAACACCCCTGACTGAAGAGAGCTGCGTGGAGTTGTCTCTCGAGCTCCCCCACCCACTGACAATGGTTCCGGAATCCTGAGCGTGGGGAGGTTCCACCAACGGTCGGCAGCGCGTGGGTTCAAACGGAATGCATAAGCTCGTCTCCCCTGAGGTTTTTCCTAATGTCTCTGTGCCAGGGAAAGCTAGGTGTGATTGCAGGATATCCCAGTGTCAGAGGTTGCCTCCCCAAGGTCAGGGAATGTATTTCTCGTACTTCCCCAATCAGGGAACACCTGTGATTGAAGAGAGCTGCGTGGAGTTGTCTCTCGAGCTCCCCCACGCACTGACAATGGTTCCGGAATCCTGAGCGTGGGGAGGTTCCACCAACGGTCGGCAGCGCGTGGGTTCTAACGGAATGCCTAAGCTCTTCTCCCCTGAGGGTTTTCCTAATGTCTCTGTGCCACGGAATGCTAGGGGTGATTGCAGGATATCCCAGTGTCAGAGGCTGCCTCCCCAAGTTCAGGGAAAGTATTCCTCGGACTTCCCCGAACAGGGAACACCTGTGACTGAAGAGAGCTGCGTGGAGTTGTCTCTCGAGCTCCCCCACGCACTGACAATGGTTCCGGAATCCAGAGCGTGGGGAGGTTCCACCAACGGTCGGCAGCGCGTGGGTTCTAACGGAATGCCTAAGCTGTCTCCCCTGAGGGTTTTCCTAATGTCTCTGTGCCAGGGAATGCTAGGGGAGATTGCAGGAAATCCCAGTGTCAGAGGCTGCCTCCCCAAGGTCAGGGAAGTTATTTCTCGGGCTTCCCCGTACAGGGAACTCCTGTGACTGAAGACAGCTGCGTGGAGTTGTCTCTCGAGCTCCCCCACGCACTGACAATGGTTCCGGAATCCTGAGCGTGGGGAGGTTCCACCAACGGTCGGCAGCGCCTGGGTTCAAACGGAATGCATAAGCTCGTCTCCCCTGAGGTTTTTCCTAATGTCTCTGTGCCAGGGAAAGCTAGGGGTGATTGCAGGATATCCCAGTGTCAGAGGTTGCCTCCCCAAGGTCAGGGAATGTATTTCTCGTACTTCCCCAATCAGGGAACACCTGTGATTGAAGAGAGCTGCGTGGAGTTGTCTCTCGAGCTCCCCCACGCACTGACAATGGTTCCGGAATCCTGAGCGTGGGGAGGTTCCACCAACGGTCGGCAGCGCGTGGGTTCAAACGGAATGCCTAAGCTCGTCTCCCCTGAGGGTTTTCCTAATGTCTCTGTGCCACGGAATGCTAGGGGTGATTGCAGGATATCCCAGTGTCAGAGGCTGCCTCCCCAAGTTCAGGGAAGATATTTCTCGGACTTCCCCGAACAGGGAACACCAGTGACTGAAGAGAGCTGCGTGGAGTTGTCTCTCGAGCTCCCCCACGCACTGACAATGGTTCCGGAATCCTGAGCGTGGGGAGGTTCCACCAACGGTCGGCAGCGCGTGGGTTCTAACGGAATGACTAAGCTCGTCTCCCCTGAGGGTTTTCCTAATGTGTCTGTGCCAGGGAATGCTAGGAGTGATTGTAGGATATCCCAGAGTCAGAGGCTGCCTCCCCAAGGTCAGGGAAGGTATTTCTCGGGCTTCCCCGAACAGGGAACACCTGTGACTGAAGAGAGCTGCGTGAAGTTGTCTCTCGAGCTCCCCCACGCACTGACAATGGTTCCGGAATCCTGAGCGTGGGGAGGTCCACCAACGGTCGGCAGCGCGTGGGTTCTAACGAAATGCCTAAGCTCGTCTCCCCTGAGGGTTTTCCTAATGTCTCTGTGCCAGGGAATGCTAGGGGTGATTGCAGGATATCCCAGTGTCAGAGGTTGCCTCCCCAAGGTCAGGGAATGTATTTCTCGGACTTCCCCGAACAGGGAACACCTGTGACTGAAGAGAGCTGCGTGGAGTTGTCTCTCGAGCTCCCCCACGCACTGACAATGTTTCCGGAATCCTGAGCGTGGGGAGGTTCCACCAACGGTCGTCAGCGCGTGGTTTCTAACGGAATGACTAAGCTCGTCTCCCCTGAGGGTTTTCCTAATGTCTCTGTGCCAGGGAATGCTAGGGGTGATTGCAGGATATCCCTGTGTCAGAGGTTGCCTCCCCAAGGTCAGGGAATGTATTTCTCGGACTTCCCCGAACAGGGAACACCCCTGACTGAAGAGAGCTGCGTGGAGTTGTCTCTCGAGCTCCCCCACGCACTGACAATGGTTCCGGAATCCTGAGCGTGGGGAGGTTCCACCAACGGTCGGCAGCGCGTGGGTTCAAACGGAATGCATAAGCTCGTCTCCCCTGAGGTTTTTCCTAATGTCTCTGTGCCAGGGAAAGCTAGGTGTGATTGCAGGATATCCCAGTGTCAGAGGTTGCCTCCCCAAGGTCAGGGAATGTATTTCTCGTACTTCCCCAATCAGGGAACACCTGTGATTGAAGAGAGCTGCGTGGAGTTGTCTCTCGAGCTCCCCCACGCACTGACAATGGTTCCGGAATCCTGAGCGTGGGGAGGTTCCACCAACGGTCGGCAGCGCGTGGGTTCTAACGGAATGCCTAAGCTCTTCTCCCCTGAGGGTTTTCCTAATGTCTCTGTGCCACGGAATGCTAGGGGTGATTGCAGGATATCCCAGTGTCAGAGGCTGCCTCCCCAAGTTCAGGGAAAGTATTTCTCGGACTTCCCCGAACAGGGAACACCTGTGACTGAAGAGAGCTGCGTGGAGTTGTCTCTCGAGCTCCCCCACGCACTGACAATGGTTCCGGAATCCAGAGCGTGGGGAGGTTCCACCAACGGTCGGCAGCGCGTTGGTTCTAACGGAATGCCTAAGCTCGTCTCCCCTGAGGGTTTTCCTAATGTGTCTGTGCCAGGGAATGCTAGGAGTGATTGTAGGATATCCCAGTGTCAGAGGCTGCCTCCCCAAGGTCAGGGAAGGTATTTCTCGGGCTTCCCCGCACAGGGAACACCTGTGACTGAAGAGAGCTGCGTGGAGTTGTCTCTCGAGCTCCCCCACGCACTGACAATGGTTCCGGAATCCTGAGCGTGGGGAAGTTCCACCAACGGTCGGCAGCGCGTGGGTTGTAACGGAATGCCTAAACTCGTCTCCCCTGAGGATTTTCCTAATGTGTCTGTGCCAGGGAATGCTAGGAGTGATTGTAGGATATCCCAGTGACAGAGGCTGCCTCCCCAAGGTCAGGGAAGGTATTTCTCGGGCTTCCCCGAACAGGGAACACCTGTGACTGAAGAGAGCTGCATGGAGTTGTCTCTCGAGCTCCCCCACGCACTGACAATGGTTCCGGAATCCTGAGCGTTGGGAGGTTCCACCAACGGTCGGCAGCGCGTGGGTTCTAACGAAATGCCTAAGCTCGTCTCCCCTGAGGGTTTTCCTAATGTCTCTGTGCCAGGGAATGCTAGGGGTGATTGCAGGATATCCCAGTGTCAGAGGTTGCCTCCCCAAGGTCAGGGAATGTATTTCTCGGACTTCCCCGAACAGGGAACACCTGTGACTGAAGAGGGCTGCGTGGAGTTGTCTCTCGAGCTCCCCCACGCACTGACAATGGTTCCGGAATCCTGAGCGTGGGGAGGTTCCACCAACGGTCGGCAGCGCGTGGGTTCTAACGGAATGCCTAAGCTCGTCTCCCCTGAGTGTTTTCCTAATGTCTCTCTACCAGGGAATGCTAGGGGTGATTGCAGGATATCCCAGTGTCAGAGGCTGCCTCCCCAAGGTCAGAGAAAGTATTTCACGGACTTCCCCGAACAGGGATCACCTGTGACTGAAGAGAGCTGCGTGGAGTTGTCTCTCGAGCTCCCCCACGCACTGACAATGTTTCCGGAATCCTGAGCGTGGGGAGGTTCCACCAACACTCGTCAGCGCGTGGGTTCTGACGGAATGCCTAAGCTCGTCTCCCCTGAGACTTTTCCTAATGTCTCTGTGCCAGGGAATACTAGGTGTGATTGCAGGATATCCCAGTGTCAGAGGCTGCCTCCCCAAGGTCAGGGAAGGTATTTCTCGGACTTCCCCGAACAGGGAAGACCTGTGACTGAAGAGAGCTGCGTGGAGTTGTTTCTCGAGCTCCCCCACGCACTGACAATGGTTCCGGAATCCTGAACGTGGGCAGGTTCCACCAACGGTCGGCAGCGCGTTGGTTCTAACGGAATGCCTAAGCTCGACTTCCCTGAGGGTTTTCCTAATGTCTCTCTGCCAGGGAATGCTAGGGGTGATTGCAGGATATCCCAGTGTCAGAGGCTGCCTCCCCAAGGTCAGGGAAGGTATTTCTCGGACTTCCCCTAACAGGGAACACCTGTGACTGAAGAGAGCTGCGTGGAGTTTTCTCTTGAGCTCCCCCACGCACTGACAATGGTTCCGGAATCCTGAGCGTGGGGAGGTTCCACCAACGGTCGGCAGCGCGAGGGTTCTAACGGAATGCCTAAGCTCGTCTCCCCTGAGGGTTTTCCTAATATCTCTGTGCCAGGGAATACTAGGTGTGATTGCAGGATATCCCAGTGTCAGAGGCTGCCTCCCCAAGGTCAGGGAAGGTAATTCTCGGACTTCCCCGAACAGGGAACACCTGTGACTGAAGAGAGTTGCGTGGAGTTGTCTCTCGAGATCCCCCACGCACTGACAATGTTTCCGGAATCCTGAGCGTGGGGAGGTTCCACCAACGGTCGGCAGCGCGTGGGTTCTAACGGAATGCATAAGCTCGACTCCCCGGAGGGTTTTCCTAATGTCTCTGTGCCAGGGAATGCTAGGGGTGATTGCAGGTTATCCCAGTGTCAGAGGCTGCCTCCCCAAGGTCAGGGAAGGTTTTTCTCAGACTTCCCCGAACAGGGAACACCTGTGACTGAAGAGAGCTGCGTGGAGTTGTCTCTCGAGCTCCCCCACGCACTGACAATGGTTCCGGAATCCTGAGCGTGGGGAGGTTCCACCAACGGTCGGCAGCGCGTGGGTTCTAATGGAATGCCTAAGCTCGTATCTCCTGAGGGTTTTCCTAATGTCTCTGTGCCAGGGAATACTAGGGGTGATTGCAGGATATCCCAGTGTCAGAGGCTGCCTCCCCAAGGTCAGGGAAGGTATTTCTCGGACTTCCCCGAACAGGGAACTCCTGTGACTGAAGAGGGCTGCATGGAGTTGTCTATCGAGCTCCCCCACGCACTGACAATGGTTCCGGAATCCTGAGCGTGGGGAGGTTCCACCAACGGTCAGCAGCGCGTGGGTTGTAACGGAATGCCTAAGCTCGTCTCCCCTGAGGGTTTTCCATATGTCTCTGTGCCAGGGAATGCTAGGGGTGATTGCAGGATATCCCAGTGTCAGAGGCTGTCTCCCCAAGGTCAGGGAAGGTATTTCTCGGACTTCCCCGAACAGGGAACACCTGTGACTGAAGAGAGCTGCGTGGAGTTGTCTCTCGAGCTCCCCCACGCACTGACAATGATTCCGGAATCCGGAGCGTGGGGAGGTTCCACCAACGGTCGGCAGCGCGTGGGTTCTAACGGAATGCCTAAGCTCGTCTCCCCTGAAGGTTTTCCTAATGTCTCTGTGCCAGGGAATGCTAGGGGTGATTGCAGGATATCCCAGTGTCAGAGGCTGCCTCCCCAAGTTCAGGGAAGGTATTTCTCGGACTTCCCCGAACAGCGAACACCTGTGACTGAAGACAGCTGCGTGGAGTTTTCTCTAGAGCTCCCCCACGCACTGACAATGGTTCCGGAATCCTGAGAGTGGGGAGGTTCCACCAACGGTCGGCAGCGCGTGGGTTCTGACGGAATGCCTAAGCTCGTCTCCCCTGAGGATTTTCCTAATGTCTCTGTGCCAGGGAATGCTAGGGGTGATTGCAGGGTATCCCAGTGTCAGAAGCTTCCTCCCCAAGGTCAGGGAATTATTTCTCGGACTTCCCCGAACAGGGAACACCTGTGACTGAAGAGAGCTGCGTGGAGTAGTCTCTCGAGCTCCCCCACGCACTAACAATGGTTCCGGA
This sequence comes from Vicugna pacos, assembly GCF_048564905.1. Taxonomy (NCBI): domain Eukaryota; kingdom Metazoa; phylum Chordata; class Mammalia; order Artiodactyla; family Camelidae; genus Vicugna; species Vicugna pacos. Next base: position 1,159,557 of record NC_133021.1, read on the forward strand.
ATCCTGAGCGTGGGGAGGTTCCACCAACGGTCGGCAGCGCGTGGGTTCTAACGGAATGCCTAAGCTCGTCTCCCCTGAGGGTTTTCCTTATGTCTCTGTGCCAGGGAATGCTAGGAGTGATTGCAGGATATCCCAGTGTCCGAGGCTGCCTCCCCAAGTTCAGGGAATATATTTCTCGGACTTCCCCGAACAGGGAACACCTGTGACTGAAGAGAGCTTCGTGGAGCTGTCTCTCGAGCTCCCCCACGCACTGACAATGGTTCCGGAATCCTGAGCGTGGGGAGGTTCCACCAACGGTCGGCAGCGCGTGGGTTCTAACGGAATGCCTAAGCTCGTCTCCCCTGAGGGTTTTCCTTATGTCTCTGTGCCAGGGAATGCTAGGGGTGATTGCAGGATATCCCAGTGTCAGAGGCTGCCTCCCCAAGTTCAGGGAAGGTATTTCTCGGACTTCCCTGAACAGGGAACACCTGTGACTGAAGAGAGCTGCGTGGAGTTTTCTCTCGAGCTCCCCCACGCACTGACAATGGTTCCGGAATCCTGAGCGTGGGGAGGTTCCACCAACGGTCGGCAGCGCGTGGGTTCTAACGGAATGCCTAAGCTCGTCTCCCCTGAAGGTTTTCCTAATGTCTCTGTGACAGGGAATGCTAGGGGTGATTGCAGGATATCCCAGTGTCAGAGGCTGCCTCCCCAAGTTCAGGGAAGGTATTTCTCGGACTTCCCCGAACAGGGAACACCTGTGACTGAAGAGAGCTGCGTGGAGTTGTCTCTCGAGATCCCCCACGCACTGACAATGGTTCCGGAATCCTGAGCCTGGGGAGGTTCCACCAACCGTCGGCAGCGCGTGGGTTCTAACGGAATGCCTAAGCTCGTCTCCCCTGAGGTTTTTACTAATGTCTCTGTGCCAGGGAATTCTAGGGGTGATTGCAGGATATCCCAGTGTCAGAGGCTGCCTCCCCAAGGTCAGGGAAGGTATTTCTCAGAATTCCCTGAACAGGGAACACCTGTGAATGAAGAGAGCTGCGTGGAGTTGTCTCTCGAGCTCCCCCACGCACTGACAATGGTTCCGGAATCCTGAGCGTGGGGAGGTTCCACCAACGGTCGGCAGCGCGTGGGTTCTAACGGAATGCCTAAGCTCGTCTCCCCTGAAGCTTTTCCTAATGTCTCTGTGCCAGGGAATGCTAGGGGTGATTACAGGATATCCCAGTGTCAGAGGCTGCCTCCCCAAGGTCAGGGAAGGTATTTCTCGGACTTCCCCGAACAGGGAACACCTGTGACTGAAGACAGCTGCGTGGAGTTGTCTCTCGAGCTCCCCCACGCACTGACAATGGTTCCGGAATCCTGAGCGTGGGGAGGTTCCACCAACGTTCGGCAGCGCGTGGGTTCTAACGGAATGCCTAAGCTCATCTCCCCTGCGGGTTTTCCTAATGTCTCTGTGTCAGGGAATGCTAGGGGTGATTGCAGGGTATCCCAGTGTCAGAAGCTTCCTCCCCAAGGTCAGGGAATTATTTCTCGGACTTCCCCGAACAGGGAACACCTGTGACTGAAGAGAGCTGCGTGGAGTAGTCTCTCGAGCTCCCCCACGCACTGACAATGGTTCCGGAATACTGAGCGTGGGGAGGTTCCACCAACGGTCGGCAGCGCGTGGGTTCTAACGGAATGCCTAAGCTCGTCTCCCCTGAGACTTTTCCTAATGTCTCTGTGCCAGGGAATACTAGGTGTGATTGCAGGATATCCCAGTGTCAGAGGCTGCCTCCCCAAGGTCAGTGAAGGTATTTCTCGGACTTCCCCTAACAGGGAACACCTGTGACTGAAGAGAGCTGCGTGGAGTTTTCTCTTGAGCTCCCCCACGCACTGACAATGGTTCCGGAATCCTGAGCGTGGGGAGGTTCCACCAACGGTCGGCAGCGCGAGGGTTCTAACGGAATGCCTAAGCTCGTCTCCCCTGAGGGTTTTCCTAATGTCTCTGTGCCAGGGAATGCTAGCGGTGATTGCAGGATATCCCAGTGTCAGAGGCTGCCTCCCCAAGGTCAGGGAAGGTATTTCTCGGACTTCCCCGAACAGGGAACACCTGTGACTGAAGAGAGCTGCGTGGAGTTGTCTCTCGAGATCCCCCACGCACTGACAATGTTTCCGGAATCCTGAGCGTGGGGAGGTTCCACCAACGGTCGGCAGCGCGTGGGTTCTAACGGAATGCATAAGCTCGACTCCCCTGAGGGTTTTCCTAATGTCTCTGTGCCAGGGAATGCTAGGAGTGATTTCAGGATATCCCAGTGTCAGAGGCTGCCTCCCCACGGTCAGGGAAGGTATTTCTCAGACTTCCCCGAACAGGGAACACCTGTGACTGAAGAGAGCTGCGTGGAGTTGTCTCTCGAGCTCCCCCACGCACTGACAATGGTTCCGGAATCCTGAGCGTGGGGAGGTTCCACCAACGGTCGGCAGCGCGTGGGTTCTAATGGAATGCCTAAGCTCGTCTCTCCTGAGTGTTTTCCTAATGTCTCTGTGCCAGGGAATACTAGGGGTGATTGCAGGATATCCCAGTGTCAGAGGCTGCCTCCCCAAGGTCAGAGAAAGTATTTCACGGACTTCCCCGAACAGGGAACACCTGTGACTGAAGAGAGCTGCGTGGAGTTGTCTCTCGAGCTCCCCCACGCACTGACAATGTTTCCGGAATCCTGAGCGTGGGGAGGTTCCACCAACACTCGGCAGCGCGTGGGTTCTGACGGAATGCCTAAGCTCGTCTCCCCTGAGACTTTTCCTAATGTCTCTGTGCCAGGGAATACTAGGTGTGATTGCAGGATATCCCAGTGTCAGAGGCTGCCTCCCCAAGGTCAGGGAAGTTATTTCTCGGACTTCCCCGAACAGGGAAGACCTGTGACTGAAGAGAGCTGCGTGGAGTTGTTTCTCGAGCTCCCCCACGCACTGACAATGGTTCCGGAATCCTGACCGTGGGCAGGTTCCACCAACGGTCGGCAGCGCGTTGGTTCTAACGGAATGCCTAAGCTCGACTTCCCTGAGGGTTTTCCTAATGTCTCTCTGCCAGGGAATGCTAGGGGTGATTGCAGGATATCCCAGTGTCAGAGGCTGCCTCCCCAAGGTCAGGGAAGGTATTTCTCGGACTTCCCCTAACAGGGAACACCTGTGACTGAAGAGAGCTGCGTGGAGTTTTCTCTTGAGCTCCCCCACGCACTGACAATGTTTCCGGAATCCTGAGCGTGGGGAGGTTCCACCAACGGTCGGCAGCGCGAGGGTTCTAACGGAATGCCTAAGCTCGTCTCCCCTGAGGGTTTTCCTAATGTCTCTGTGCCAGGGAATGCTAGCGGTGATTGCAGGATATCCCAGTGTCAGAGGCTGCCTCCCCAAGGTCAGGGAAGGTATTTCTCGGACTTCCCCGAACAGGGAACACCTGTGACTGAAGAGAGCTGCGTGGAGTAGTCTCTCGAGCTCCCCCACGCACTGACAATGGTTCCGGAATCCTGAGCGTGGGGAGGTTCCACCAACGGTCGGCAGCGCGTGGGTTCTAACGGAATGCCTAAGCTCGTCTCCCCTGAGGGTTTTCCTTATGTCTCTGTGCCAGGGAATGCTAGGAGTGATTGCAGGATATCCCAGTGTCCGAGGCTGCCTCCCCAAGGCCAGGGAAGGTATTTCTCGGACTTCCCCGAACAGGGAACACCTGTGACTGAAGAGAGCTTCGTGGAGCTGTCTCTCGAGCTCCCCCACGCACTGACAATGGTTCCGGAATCCTGAGCGTGGGGAGGTTCCACCAACGGTCGGCAGCGCGTGGGTTCTAACGGAATGCCTAAGCTCGTCTCCCCTGAGGTTTTTCCTTATGTCTCTGTGCCAGGGAATGCTAGGGGTGATTGCAGGATATCCCAGTGTCAGAGGCTGCCTCCCCAAGTTCAGGGAAGGTATTTCTCGGACTTCCCTGAACAGGGAACACCTGTGACTGAAGAGAGCTGCGTGGAGTTTTCTCTCGAGCTCCCCCACGCACTGACAATGTTTCCGGAATCCTGAGCGTGGGGAGGTTCCACCAACGGTCGGCAGCGCGTGGGTTCTAACGGAATGCCTAAGCTCGTCTCCCCTGAAGGTTTTCCTAATGTCTCTGTGCCAGGGAATGCTAGGGGTGATTGCAGGATATCCCAGTGTCAGAGGCTGCCTCCCCAAGTTCAGGGAAGGTATTTCTCGGACTTCCCCGAACAGGGAACACCTGTGACTGAAGAGAGCTGCGTGGAGTTGTCTCTCGAGATCCCCCACGCACTGACAATGGTTCCGGAATCCTGAGCCTGGGGAGGTTCCACCAACGGTCGGCAGCGCGTGGGTTCTAACGGAATGCCTAAGCTCGTCTCCCCTGAGGTTTTTCCTAATGTCTCTGTGCCAGGGAATTCTAGGGGTGATTGCAGGATATCCCAGTGTCAGAGGCTGCCTCCCCAAGGTCAGGGAAGGTATTTCTCAGACTTCCCTGAACAGGGAACACCTGTGACTGAAGAGAGCTGCGTGGAGTTGTCTCTCGAGCTCCCCCACGCACTGACAATGGTTCCGGAATCCTGAGCGTGGGGAGGTTCCACCAACGGTCGGCAGCGCGTGGGATCTAACGGAATGCCTAAGCTCGTCTCCCCTGAAGCTTTTCCTAATGTCTCTGTGCCAGGGAATGCTAGGGGTGATTGCAGGATATCCCAGTGTCAGAGGCTGCCTCCCCAAGGTCAGGGAAGGTATTTCTCGGACTTCCCTGAACAGGGAACACCTGTGACTGAAGAGAGCTGCGTGGAGTTTTCTCTCGAGCTCCCCCACGCACTGACAATGGTTCCGGAATCCTGAGCGTGGGGAGGTTCCACCAACGGTCGGCAGCGCGTGGGTTCTGACGGAATGCCTAAGCTCGTCTCCCCTGAGACTTTTCCTAATGTCTTTGTGCCAGGGAATACTAGGTGTGATAGCAGGATATCCCAGTGTCAGAGGCTGCCTTCCCAAGGTCAGGGAAGTTATTTCTCGGACTTCCCCGAACAGGGAACACCTGTGACTGAAGAGAGCTGCGTGGAGTTTTCTCTCGAGCTCCCCCACGCACTGACAATGGTTCCGGAATCCTGAGCGTGGGGAGGTTCCACCAACGGTCGGCAGCGCGTGGGTTCTGACGGAATGCCTAAGCTCGTCTCCCCTGAGGGTTTTCCTAATGTCTCTGTGCCAGGGAATGCTAGGGGTGATTGCAGGATATCCCAGTGTCAGAGGCTGCCTCCCCAAGGTCAGGGAATATATTTCTCGGACTTCCCCGAACAGGGAACACCTGTGACTGAAGAGAGCTGCGTGGAGTTGTCTCTCGAGATCCCCCACGCACTGACAATGGTTCCGGAATCCTGAGCGTGGGGAGGTTCCACCAACGGTCGGCAGCGCGTGGGTTCTAACGGAATGCCAAAGCTCGTCTCCCCTAAGGTTTTTCCTAATGTCTCTGTGCCAGGTAATGCCAGGGGTGATTGCAGGATATCCCAGTGTCAGAGGCTGACTCCCCAAGGTCAGGAAAGGTATTTCTCGGACTTCCCCGAACAGGGAACACCTGTGACTGAAGAGAGCTGCGTGGAGTTGTCTCTCGAGCTCCCCCACGCACTGACAATGGTTCCGGAATCCTGAGCGTGGGGAGGTTCCACCAACGGTCGGCAGCGCGTGGGTTCTAACGGAATGCATAAGCTCGACTCCCCTGAGGGTTTTCCTAGTGTCTCTGTGCCAGGGAATGCTAGGGGCGATTGCAGGATATCCCAGTGTCAGAGGCTGCCTCCCCAAGGTCAGGGAAGGTATTTCTCGGACTTCCCCGAACAGGGAACACCTGTGACTGAAGAGAGCTGCGTGGAGTTGTCTCTCGAGCTCCCCCACGCACTGACAATGGTTCCGGAATCCTGAGCGTGGGGAGGTTCCACCAACGGTCGGCAGCGCGTGGGTTCTAACGGAATGCCTAAGCTCATCTCCCCTGCGGGTTTTCCTAATGTCTCTGTGTCAGGGAATGCTAGGGGTGATTGCAGGGTATCCCAGTGTCAGAAGCTTCCTCCCCAAGGTCAGGGAATTATTTCTCGGACTTCCCCGAACAGGGAACACCTGTGACTGAAGAGAGCTGCGTGGAGTAGTCCCTCGAGCTCCCCCACGCACTGACAATGGTTCCGGAATACTGAGCGTGGGGAGGTTCCACCACCGATCGGCAGCGCGTGGGTTCTAACGGAATGCCTAAGCTCGTCTCCCCTGAGGATTTTCCTTATGTCTCTGTGCCAGGGAATGCTAGGAGTGATTGCAGGATATCCCAGTGTCCGAGGCTGCCCCACCAAGGTCAGGGAAGGTATTTCCCGGACTTCCCCGAAGAGGGAACACCTGTGACTGAAGAGAGCTTCGTGGAGTTGTCTCTCGAGCTTCCCCACGCACTGACAATGGTTCCGGAATCCTGAGCGTGGGGAGGTTCCACCAACGGTCGGCAGCGCTTGGGTTCTAACGAAATGACTAAGCTCGTCTCCCCTGAGGGTTTTCCTAATGTCTCTGTGCCAGGGAATGCTAGGGGTGATTGCAGGATATCCCAGTGTCAGAGGCTGCCTTCCCAAGGTCAGGGAAGGTATTTCTCGGACTTCCCCGAACAGGGAACACCTGTGACTGAAGAGAGCTGCGTGGAGTTGTCTCTCGAGCTCCCCCACGCACTGACAATGGTTCCGGAATCCTGAGCGTGGGGAGGTTCCACCAACGGTCGGCAGCGTGTGGGTTCTAACGGAATGCATAAGCTCGTCTCCCCTGCGTATTTTCCTAATGTCTCTGTGCCAGGGAATTCTAGGGGTGATTGCAGGATATCCCAGTGTCAGAGGCTGCCTCCCCAACGTCAGGGAAGGTATTTCTCGGACTTCCCCGAACAGGGAACACCTGTGACTGAAGAGAGCTGCGTGGAGTTGTCTCAGGAGCTCCCCCACGCACTGACAATGGTTCCGGAATCCTGAGCGTGGGGAGGTTCCACCAACGGTCGTCAGCGCGTGGGTTCTAACGGAATGCCTAAGCTCGTCTCCCCTGAGGTTTTTCCTAATGTCTATGTGCCAGGGAATGCTAGGCGTGATTGCAGGATATCCCAGTGTCAGAGGCTGCCTCCCCAAGTTCAGGGAAGGTATTTCTCGGACTTCCCCGCACAGGGAACACCTGTGACTGAAGAGAGCTGTGTGGATTTGTCTCTCGAGCTCCCCCACGCACTGACAATGGTTCCGCAATTCTGAGCGTGGGGAGGGTCCACCAACACTCGGCAGCGCGTGGGTTCTGACGGAATGCATAAGCTCGTCTCCCCTGAGACTTTTCCTTATGTCTCTGTGCCAGGGAATACTAGGGGTGATTGCAGGATATCCCAGTGTCAGAGGCTGCCTCCCCAAGGTCAGGGAAGGTATTTTTCGGACTTCCCCTAACAGGGAACACCTGTGACTGAAGAGAGCTGCGTGGAGTTTTCTCTTGAGCTCCCCCACGCACTGACAATGGTTCCGGAATCCTGAGCGTGGGGAGGTTCCACCAACGGTGGGCAGCGCGTGGGTTCTAATGGAATGCCTAAGCTCGTCTCTCCTGAGGGTTTTCCTAATGTCTCTGTGCCAGGGAATACTAGGGGTGATTGCAGGATATCCCAGTGTCAGAGGCTGCCTCCCCAAGGTCAGGGAAGGTATTTCTTGGACTTCCCCGAACAGGGAACTCCTGTGACTGAAGAGAGCTGCATGGAGTTGTCTATCGAGCTCCCCCACGCACTGACAATGGTTCCGGAATCCTGAGCGTGGGGAGGTCCCACCAACGGTCGGCAGCGCGAGGGTTCTAACGGAATGCCTAAGCTCGTCTCCCCTGAGGGTTTTCCTAATGTCTCTGTGCCAGGGAATGCTAGCGGTGATTGCAGGATATCCCAGTGTCAGAGGCTGCCTCCCCAAGGTCAGGGAAGGTATTTCTCGGACTTCCCCGAACAGGGAACACCTGTGACTGAAGAGAGCTGCGTGGAGTTGTCTCTCGAGATCCCCCACGCACTGACAATGTTTCCGGAATCCTGAGCGTGGGGAGGTTCCACCAACGGTCGGCAGCGCGTGGGTTCTAACGGAATGCATAAGCTCGACTCCCCTGAGGGTTTTCCTAATGTCTCTGTGCCAGGGAATGCTAGGGGTGATTGCAGGATATCCCAGTGTCAGAGGCTGCCTCCCCAAGGTCAGGGAAGGTATTTCTCAGACTTCCCCGAACAGGGAACACCTGTGACTGAAGAGAGCTGCGTGGAGTTGTCTCTCGAGCTCCCCCACGCACTGACAATGGTTCCGGAATCCTGAGCGTGGGGAGGTTCCACCAACGGTCGGCAGCGCGTGGGTTCTAATGGAATGCCTAAGCTCGTCTCTCCTGAGGGTTTTCCTAATGTCTCTGTGCCAGGGAATACTAGGGGTGATTGCAGGATATCCCAGTGTCAGAGGCTGCCTCCCCAAGGTCAGGGAAGGTATTTCTTGGACTTCCCCGAACAGGGAACTCCTGTGACTGAAGAGAGCTGCATGGAGTTGTCTATCGAGCTCCCCCACGCACTGACAATGGTTCCGGAATCCTGAGCGTGGGGAGGTTCCACCAACGGTCGGCAGCGCGTGGGTTCTAACGGAATGCCTAAGCTCGTCTCCCCTGAGGGTTTTCCTTATGTCTCTGTGCCAGGGAATGCTAGGGGTGATTGCAGGATATCCCAGTGTCAGAGGCTGCCTCCCCAAGGTCAGGGAAGGTATTTCTCGGACTTACCCGAACAGGGAACACCTGTGACTGAAGAGAGCTGCGTGGAGTTGTCTCTCGAGCTCCCCCACGCACTGACAATGATTCCGGAATCCGGAGCGTGGGGAGGTTCCACCAACGGTCGGCAGGGCGTGGGTTCTAACGGAATGCCTAAGCTCGTCTCCCCTGAAGGTTTTCCTAATGTCTCTGTGCCAGGGAATGCTAGGGGTGATTGCAGGATATCCCAGTGTCAGAGGCTGCCTCCCCAAGTTCAGGGAAGGTATTTCTCGGACTTCCCCGAACAGCGAACACCTGTGACTGAAGACAGCTGCGTGGAGTTTTCTCTTGAGCTCCCCCACGCACTGACAATGGTTCCGGAATCCTGAGCGTGGGGAGGTTCCACCAACGGTCGGCAGCGCGTGGGTTCTGACGGAATGCCTAAGCTCGTCTCCCCTGAGGATTTTCCTAATGTCTCTGTGCCAGGGAATGCTAGGGGTGATTGCAGGTTATCCCAGGGTCAGAAGCTTCCTCCCCAAGGTCAGGGAATTATTTCTCGGACTTCCCCGAACAGGGAACACCTGTGACTGAAGAGAGCTGCGTGGAGTAGTCTCTCGAGCTCCCCCACGCACTGACAATGGTTCCGGAATCCTGAGCGTGGGGAGGTTCCACCAACGGTCGGCAGCGCGTGGGTTCTAACGGAATGCCTAAGCTCGTCTCCCCTGAGGGTTTTCCTTATGTCTCTGTGCCAGGGAATGCTAGGAGTGATTGCAGGATATCCCAGTGTCCGAGGCTGCCTCCCCAAGTTCAGGGAATATATTTCTCGGACTTCCCCGAACAGGGAAAACCTGTGACTGAAGAGAGCTTCGTGGAGCTGTCTCTCGAGCTCCCCCACGCACTGACAATGGTTCCGGAATCCTGAGCGTGGGGAGGTTCCACCAACGGTCGGCAGCGCGTGGGTTCTAACGGAATGCCTAAGCTCGTCTCCCCTGAGGGTTTTCCTTATGTCTCTGTGCCAGGGAATGCTAGGGGTGATTGCAGGATATCCCAGTGTCAGAGGCTGCCTCCCCAAGTTCAGGGAAGGTATTTCTCGGACTTCCCTGAACAGGGAACACCTGTGACTGAAGAGAGCTGCGTGGAGTTGTCTCTCGAGCTCCCCCACGCACTGACAATGGTTCCGGAATCCTGAGCGTGGGGAGGTTCCACCAACGGTCGGCAGCGCGTGGGTTCTAACGGAATGCCTAAGCTCATCTCCCCTGTGGGTTTTCCTAATGTCTCTGTGTCAGGGAATGCTAGGGGTGATTGCAGGGTATCCCAGTGTCAGAAGCTTCCTCCCTAAGGTCAGGGAATTATTTCTCGGACTTCCCCGAACAGGGAACACCTGTGACTGAAGAGAGCTGCGTGGAGTAGTCTCTCGAGCTCCCCCACGCACTGACAATGGTTCCGGAATACTGAGCGTGGGGAGGTTCCACCAACGGTCGGCAGCGCGTGGGTTCTAACGGAATGCCTAAGCTCGTCTCCCCTGAGGGTTTTCCTTATGTCTCTGTGCCAGGGAATGCTAGGAGTGATTGCAGGATATCCCAGTGTCCGAGGCTGCCCCCCCAAGGTCAGGGAATATATTTCTCGGACTTCCCCGAACAGGGAACACCTGTGACTGAAGAGAGCTTCGTGGAGTTGTCTCTCGTGCTCCCCCACGCACTGACAATGGTTCCGGAATCCTGAGCGTGGGGAGGTTCCACCAACGGTCGGCAGCGCGAGGGTTCTAACGGAATGCCTAAGCTCGTCTCCCCTGAGGGTTTTCCTAATGTCTCTGTGCCAGGGAATGCTAGCGGTGATTGCAGGATATCCCAGTGTCAGAGGCTGCCTCCCCAAGGTCAGGGAAGGTATTTCTCGGACTTCCCCGAACAGGGAACACCTGTGACTGAAGAGAGCTGCGTGGAGTTGTCTCTCGAGATCCCCCACGCACTGACAATGTTTCCGGAATCCTGAGCGTGGGGAGGTTCCACCAACGGTCGGCAGCGCGTGGGTTCTAACGGAATGCATAAGCTCGACTCCCCTGAGGGTTTTCCTAATGTCTCTGTGCCAGGGAATGCTAGGAGTGATTTCAGGATATCCCAGTGTCAGAGGCTGCCTCCCCAAGGTCAGGGAAGGTATTTCTCAGACTTCCCCGAACAGGGAACACCTGTGACTGAAGAGAGCTGCGTGGAGTTGTCTCTCGAGCTCCCCCACGCACTGACAATGGTTCCGGAATCCTGAGCGTGGGGAGGTTCCACCAACGGTCGGCAGCGCGTGGGTTCTAATGGAATGCCTAAGCTCGTCTCTCCTGAGTGTTTTCCTAATGTCTCTGTGCCAGGGAATACTAGGGGTGATTGCAGGATATCCCAGTGTCAGAGGCTGCCTCCCCAAGGTCAGAGAAAGTATTTCACGGACTTCCCCGAACAGGGAACACCTGTGACTGAAGAGAGCTGCGTGGAGTTGTCTCTCGAGCTCCCCCACGCACTGACAATATTTCTGGAATCCTGAGCGTGGGGAGGTTCCACCAACACTCGGCAGCGCGTGGGTTCTGACGGAATGCCTAAGCTCGTCTCCCCTGAGACTTTTCCTAATGTCTCTGTGCCAGGGAATACTAGGTGTGATTGCAGGATATCCCAGTGTCAGAGGCTGCCTCCCCAAGGTCAGGGAAGTTATTTCTCGGACTTCCCCGAACAGGGAAGACCTGTGACTGAAGAGAGCTGCGTGGAGTTGTTTCTCGAGCTCCCCCACGCACTGACAATGGTTCCGGAATCCTGACCGTGGGCAGGTTCCACCAACGGTCGGCAGCGCGTTGGTTCTAACGGAATGCCTAAGCTCGACTTCCCTGAGGGTTTTCCTAATGTCTCTCTGCCAGGGAATGCTAGGGGTGATTGCAGGATATCCCAGTGTCAGAGGCTGCCTCCCCAAGGTCAGGGAAGGTATTTCTCGGACTTCCCCTAACAGGGAACACCTGTGACTGAAGAGAGCTGCGTGGAGTTTTCTCTTGAGCTCCCCCACGCACTGACAATGTTTCCGGAATCCTGAGCGTGGGGAGGTTCCACCAACGGTCGGCAGCGCGAGGGTTCTAACGGAATGCCTAAGCTCGTCTCCCCTGAGGGTTTTCCTAATGTCTCTGTGCCAGGGAATGCTAGCGGTGATTGCAGGATATCCCAGTGTCAGAGGCTGCCTCCCCAAGGTCAGGGAAGGTATTTCTCGGACTTCCCCGAACAGGGAACACCTGTGACTGAAGAGAGCTGCGTGGAGTAGTCTCTCGAGCTCCCCCACGCACTGACAATGGTTCCGGAATCCTGAGCGTGGGGAGGTTCCACCAACGGTCGGCAGCGCGTGGGTTCTAACGGAATGCCTAAGCTCGTCTCCCCTGAGGGTTTTCCTTATGTCTCTGTGCCAGGGAATGCTAGGAGTGATTGCAGGATATCCCAGTGTCCGAGGCTGCCTCCCCAAGGTCAGGGAATATATTTCTCGGACTTCCCCGAACAGGGAACACCTGTGACTGAAGAGAGCTTCGTGGAGCTGTCTCTCGAGCTCCCCCACGCACTGACAATGGTTCCGGAATCCTGAGCGTGGGGAGGTTCCACCAACGGTCGGCAGCGCGTGGGTTCTAACGGAATGCCTAAGCTCGTCTCCCCTGAGGTTTTTCCTTATGTCTCTGTGCCAGGGAATGCTAGGGGTGATTGCAGGATATCCCAGTGTCAGAGGCTGCCTCCCCAAGTTCAGGGAAGGTATTTCTCGGACTTCCCTGAACAGGGAACACCTGTGACTGAAGAGAGCTGCGTGGACTTTTCTCTCGAGCTCCCCCACGCACTGACAATGTTTCCGGAATCCTGAGCGTGGGGAGGTTCCACCAACGGTCGGCAGCGCGTGGGTTCTAACGGAATGCCTAAGCTCGTCTCCCCTGAAGGTTTTCCTAATGTCTCTGTGCCAGGGAATGCTAGGGGTGATTGCAGGATATCCCAGTGTCAGAGGCTGCCTCCCCAAGTTCAGGGAAGGTATTTCTCGGACTTCCCCGAACAGGGAACACCTGTGACTGAAGAGAGCTGCGTGGAGTTGTCTCTCGAGATCCCCCACGCACTGACAATGGTTCCGGAATCCTGAGCCTGGGGAGGTTCCACCAACGGTCGGCAGCGCGTGGGTTCTAACGGAATGCCTAAGCTCGTCTCCCCTGAGGTTTTTCCTAATGTCTCTGTGCCAGGGAATTCTAGGGGTGATTGCAGGATATCCCAGTGTCAGAGGCTGCCTCCCCAAGGTCAGGGAAGGTATTTCTCAGACTTCCCTGAACAGGGAACACCTGTGACTGAAGAGAGCTGCGTGGAGTTGTCTCTCGAGCTCCCCCACGCACTGACAATGGTTCCGGAATCCTGAGCGTGGGGAGGTTCCACCAACGGTCGGCAGCGCGTGGGATCTAACGGAATGCCTAAGCTCGTCTCCCCTGAAGCTTTTCCTAATGTCTCTGTGCCAGGGAATGCTAGGGGTGATTGCAGGATATCCCAGTGTCAGAGGCTGCCTCCCCAAGGTCAGGGAAGGTATTTCTCGGACTTCCCTGAACAGGGAACACCTGTGACTGAAGAGAGCTGCGTGGAGTTTTCTCTCGAGCTCCCCCACGCACTGACAATGGTTCCGGAATCCTGAGCGTGGGGAGGTTCCACCAACGGTCGGCAGCGCGTGGGTTCTGACGGAATGCCTAAGCTCGTCTCCCCTGAGACTTTTCCTAATGTCTTTGTGCCAGGGAATACTAGGTGTGATAGCAGGATATCCCAGTGTCAGAGGCTGCCTTCCCAAGGTCAGGGAAGTTATTTCTCGGACTTCCCCGAACAGGGAACACCTGTGACTGAAGAGAGCTGCGTGGAGTTTTCTCTCGAGCTCCCCCACGCACTGACAATGGTTCCGGAATCCTGAGCGTGGGGAGGTTCCACCAACGGTCGGCAGCGCGTGGGTTCTGACGGAATGCCTAAGCTCGTCTCCCCTGAGGGTTTTCCTAATGTCTCTGTGCCAGGTAATGCCAGGGGTGATTGCAGGATATCCCAGTGTCAGAGGCTGACTCCCCAAGGTCAGGAAAGGTATTTCTCGGACTTCCCCGAACAGGGAACACCTGTGACTGAAGAGAGCTGCGTGGAGTTGTCTCTCGAGCTCCCCCACGCACTGACAATGGTTCCGGAATCCTGAGCGTGGGGAGGTTCCACCAACGGTCGGCAGCGCGTGGGTTCTAACGGAATGCATAAGCTCGACTCCCCTGAGGGTTTTCCTAGTGTCTCTGTGCCAGGGAATGCTAGGGGCGATTGCAGGATATCCCAGTGTCAGAGGCTGCCTCCCCAAGGTCAGGGAAGGTATTTCTCGGACTTCCCCGAACAGGGAACACCTGTGACTGAAGAGAGCTGCGTGGAGTTGTCTCTCGAGCTCCCCCACGCACTGACAATGGTTCCGGAATCCTGAGCGTGGGGAGGTTCCACCAACGGTCGGCAGCGCGTGGGTTCTAACGGAATGCCTAAGCTCATCTCCCCTGCGGGTTTTCCTAATGTCTCTGTGTCAGGGAATGCTAGGGGTGATTGCAGGGTATCCCAGTGTCAGAAGCTTCCTCCCCAAGGTCAGGGAATTATTTCTTGGACTTCCCCGAACAGGGAACACCTGTGACTGAAGAGAGCTGCGTGGAGTAGTCCCTCGAGCTCCCCCACGCACTGACAATGGTTCCGGAATACTGAGCGTGGGGAGGTTCCACCACCGATCGGCAGCGCGTGGGTTCTAACGGAATGCCTAAGCTCGTCTCCCCTGAGGATTTTCCTTATGTCTCTGTGCCAGGGAATGCTAGGAGTGATTGCAGGATATCCCAGTGTCCGAGGCTGCCCCACCAAGGTCAGGGAAGGTATTTCCCGGACTTCCCCGAAGAGGGAACACCTGTGACTGAAGAGAGCTTCGTGGAGTTGTCTCTCGAGCTTCCCCACGCACTGACAATGGTTCCGGAATCCTGAGCGTGGGGAGGTTCCACCAACGGTCGGCAGCGCTTGGGTTCTAACGAAATGACTAAGCTCGTCTCCCCTGAGGGTTTTCCTAATGTCTCTGTGCCAGGGAATGCTAGGGGTGATTGCAGGATATCCCAGTGTCAGAGGCTGCCTTCCCAAGGTCAGGGAAGGTATTTCTCGGACTTCCCCGAACAGGGAACACCTGTGACTGAAGAGAGCTGCGTGGAGTTGTCTCTCGAGCTCCCCCACGCACTGACAATGGTTCCGGAATCCTGAGCGTGGGGAGGTTCCACCAACGGTCGGCAGCGCGTGGGTTCTAACGGAATGCATAAGCTCGACTCCCCTGAGGGTTTTCCTAATGTCTCTGTGCCAGGGAATGCTAGGAGTGATTTCAGGATATCCCAGTGTCAGAGGCTGCCTCCCCAAGGTCAGGGAAGGTATTTCTCAGACTTCCCCGAACAGGGAACACCTGTGACTGAAGAGAGCTGCGTGGAGTTGTCTCTCGAGCTCCCCCACGCACTGACAATGGTTCCGGAATCCTGAGCGTGGGGAGGTTCCACCAACGGTCGGCAGCGCGTGGGTTCTAATGGAATGCCTAAGCTCGTCTCTCCTGAGTGTTTTCCTAATGTCTCTGTGCCAGGGAATACTAGGGGTGATTGCAGGATATCCCAGTGTCAGAGGCTGCCTCCCCAAGGTCAGAGAAAGTATTTCACGGACTTCCCCGAACAGGGAACACCTGTGACTGAAGAGAGCTGCGTGGAGTTGTCTCTCGAGCTCCCCCACGCACTGACAATATTTCTGGAATCCTGAGCGTGGGGAGGTTCCACCAACACTCGGCAGCGCGTGGGTTCTGACGGAATGCCTAAGCTCGTCTCCCCTGAGACTTTTCCTAATGTCTCTGTGCCAGGGAATACTAGGTGTGATTGCAGGATATCCCAGTGTCAGAGGCTGCCTCCCCAAGGTCAGGGAAGTTATTTCTCGGACTTCCCCGAACAGGGAAGACCTGTGACTGAAGAGAGCTGCGTGGAGTTGTTTCTCGAGCTCCCCCACGCACTGACAATGGTTCCGGAATCCTGACCGTGGGCAGGTTCCACCAACGGTCGGCAGCGCGTTGGTTCTAACGGAATGCCTAAGCTCGACTTCCCTGAGGGTTTTCCTAATGTCTCTCTGCCAGGGAATGCTAGGGGTGATTGCAGGATATCCCAGTGTCAGAGGCTGCCTCCCCAAGGTCAGGGAAGGTATTTCTCGGACTTCCCCTAACAGGGAACACCTGTGACTGAAGAGAGCTGCGTGGAGTTTTCTCTTGAGCTCCCCCACGCACTGACAATGTTTCCGGAATCCTGAGCGTGGGGAGGTTCCACCAACGGTCGGCAGCGCGAGGGTTCTAACGGAATGCCTAAGCTCGTCTCCCCTGAGGGTTTTCCTAATGTCTCTGTGCCAGGGAATGCTAGCGGTGATTGCAGGATATCCCAGTGTCAGAGGCTGCCTCCCCAAGGTCAGGGAAGGTATTTCTCGGACTTCCCCGAACAGGGAACACCTGTGACTGAAGAGAGCTGCGTGGAGTAGTCTCTCGAGCTCCCCCACGCACTGACAATGGTTCCGGAATCCTGAGCGTGGGGAGGTTCCACCAACGGTCGGCAGCGCGTGGGTTCTAACGGAATGCCTAAGCTCGTCTCCCCTGAGGGTTTTCCTTATGTCTCTGTGCCAGGGAATGCTAGGAGTGATTGCAGGATATCCCAGTGTCCGAGGCTGCCTCCCCAAGGTCAGGGAATATATTTCTCGGACTTCCCCGAACAGGGAACACCTGTGACTGAAGAGAGCTTCGTGGAGCTGTCTCTCGAGCTCCCCCACGCACTGACAATGGTTCCGGAATCCTGAGCGTGGGGAGGTTCCACCAACGGTCGGCAGCGCGTGGGTTCTAACGGAATGCCTAAGCTCGTCTCCCCTGAGGTTTTTCCTTATGTCTCTGTGCCAGGGAATGCTAGGGGTGATTGCAGGATATCCCAGTGTCAGAGGCTGCCTCCCCAAGTTCAGGGAAGGTATTTCTCGGACTTCCCTGAACAGGGAACACCTGTGACTGAAGAGAGCTGCGTGGACTTTTCTCTCGAGCTCCCCCACGCACTGACAATGTTTCCGGAATCCTGAGCGTGGGGAGGTTCCACCAACGGTCGGCAGCGCGTGGGTTCTAACGGAATGCCTAAGCTCGTCTCCCCTGAAGGTTTTCCTAATGTCTCTGTGCCAGGGAATGCTAGGGGTGATTGCAGGATATCCCAGTGTCAGAGGCTGCCTCCCCAAGTTCAGGGAAGGTATTTCTCGGACTTCCCCGAACAGGGAACACCTGTGACTGAAGAGAGCTGCGTGGAGTTGTCTCTCGAGATCCCCCACGCACTGACAATGGTTCCGGAATCCTGAGCCTGGGGAGGTTCCACCAACGGTCGGCAGCGCGTGGGTTCTAACGGAATGCCTAAGCTCGTCTCCCCTGAGGTTTTTCCTAATGTCTCTGTGCCAGGGAATTCTAGGGGTGATTGCAGGATATCCCAGTGTCAGAGGCTGCCTCCCCAAGGTCAGGGAAGGTATTTCTCAGACTTCCCTGAACAGGGAACACCTGTGACTGAAGAGAGCTGCGTGGAGTTGTCTCTCGAGCTCCCCCACGCACTGACAATGGTTCCGGAATCCTGAGCGTGGGGAGGTTCCACCAACGGTCGGCAGCGCGTGGGATCTAACGGAATGCCTAAGCTCGTCTCCCCTGAAGCTTTTCCTAATGTCTCTGTGCCAGGGAATGCTAGGGGTGATTGCAGGATATCCCAGTGTCAGAGGCTGCCTCCCCAAGGTCAGGGAAGGTATTTCTCGGACTTCCCTGAACAGGGAACACCTGTGACTGAAGAGAGCTGCGTGGAGTTTTCTCTCGAGCTCCCCCACGCACTGACAATGGTTCCGGAATCCTGAGCGTGGGGAGGTTCCACCAACGGTCGGCAGCGCGTGGGTTCTGACGGAATGCCTAAGCTCGTCTCCCCTGAGACTTTTCCTAATGTCTTTGTGCCAGGGAATACTAGGTGTGATAGCAGGATATCCCAGTGTCAGAGGCTGCCTTCCCAAGGTCAGGGAAGTTATTTCTCGGACTTCCCCGAACAGGGAACACCTGTGACTGAAGAGAGCTGCGTGGAGTTTTCTCTCGAGCTCCCCCACACACTGACAATGGTTCCGGAATCCTGAGCGTGGGGAGGTTCCACCAACGGTCGGCAGCGCGTGGGTTCTGACGGAATGCCTAAGCTCGTCTCCCCTGAGGGTTTTCCTAATGTCTCTGTGCCAGGTAATGCCAGGGGTGATTGCAGGATATCCCAGTGTCAGAGGCTGACTCCCCAAGGTCAGGAAAGGTATTTCTCGGACTTCCCCGAACAGGGAACACCTGTGACTGAAGAGAGCTGCGTGGAGTTGTCTCTCGAGCTCCCCCACGCACTGACAATGGTTCCGGAATCCTGAGCGTGGGGAGGTTCCACCAACGGTCGGCAGCGCGTGGGTTCTAACGGAATGCATAAGCTCGACTCCCCTGAGGGTTTTCCTAGTGTCTCTGTGCCAGGGAATGCTAGGGGCGATTGCAGGATATCCCAGTGTCAGAGGCTGCCTCCCCAAGGTCAGGGAAGGTATTTCTCGGACTTCCCCGAACAGGGAACACCTGTGACTGAAGAGAGCTGCGTGGAGTTGTCTCTCGAGCTCCCCCACGCACTGACAATGGTTCCGGAATCCTGAGCGTGGGGAGGTTCCACCAACGGTCGGCAGCGCGTGGGTTCTAACGGAATGCCTAAGCTCATCTCCCCTGCGGGTTTTCCTAATGTCTCTGTGTCAGGGAATGCTAGGGGTGATTGCAGGGTATCCCAGTGTCAGAAGCTTCCTCCCCAAGGTCAGGGAATTATTTCTTGGACTTCCCCGAACAGGGAACACCTGTGACTGAAGAGAGCTGCGTGGAGTAGTCCCTCGAGCTCCCCCACGCACTGACAATGGTTCCGGAATACTGAGCGTGGGGAGGTTCCACCACCGATCGGCAGCGCGTGGGTTCTAACGGAATGCCTAAGCTCGTCTCCCCTGAGGATTTTCCTTATGTCTCTGTGCCAGGGAATGCTAGGAGTGATTGCAGGATATCCCAGTGTCCGAGGCTGCCCCACCAAGGTCAGGGAAGGTATTTCCCGGACTTCCCCGAAGAGGGAACACCTGTGACTGAAGAGAGCTTCGTGGAGTTGTCTCTCGAGCTTCCCCACGCACTGACAATGGTTCCGGAATCCTGAGCGTGGGGAGGTTCCACCAACGGTCGGCAGCGCTTGGGTTCTAACGAAATGACTAAGCTCGTCTCCCCTGAGGGTTTTCCTAATGTCTCTGTGCCAGGGAATGCTAGGGGTGATTGCAGGATATCCCAGTGTCAGAGGCTGCCTTCCCAAGGTCAGGGAAGGTATTTCTCGGACTTCCCCGAACAGGGAACACCTGTGACTGAAGAGAGCTGCGTGGAGTTGTCTCTCGAGCTCCCCCACGCACTGACAATGGTTCCGGAATCCTGAGCGTGGGGAGGTTCCACCAACGGTCGGCAGCGTGTGGGTTCTAACGGAATGCATAAGCTCGTCTCCCCTGCGTATTTTCCTAATGTCTCTGTGCCAGGGAATTCTAGGGGTGATTGCAGGATATCCCAGTGTCAGAGGCTGCCTCCCCAACGTCAGGGAAGGTATTTCTCGGACTTCCCCGAACAGGGAACACCTGTGACTGAAGAGAGCTGCGTGGAGTTGTCTCAGGAGCTCCCCCACGCACTGACAATGGTTCCGGAATCCTGAGCGTGGGGAGGTTCCACCAACGGTCGTCAGCGCGTGGGTTCTAACGGAATGCCTAAGCTCGTCTCCCCTGAGGTTTTTCCTAATGTCTATGTGCCAGGGAATGCTAGGCGTGATTGCAGGATATCCCAGTGTCAGAGGCTGCCTCCCCAAGTTCAGGGAAGGTATTTCTCGGACTTCCCCGCACAGGGAACACCTGTGACTGAAGAGAGCTGTGTGGATTTGTCTCTCGAGCTCCCCCACGCACTGACAATGGTTCCGCAATTCTGAGCGTGGGGAGGGTCCACCAACACTCGGCAGCGCGTGGGTTCTGACGGAATGCATAAGCTCGTCTCCCCTGAGACTTTTCCTAATGTCTCTGTGCCAGGGAATAATAGGTGTGATTGCAGGATATCCCAGTGTCAGAGGCTGCCTCCCAAAGGTCAGGGAAGGTATTTCTCGGACTTCCCCGAACAGGGAAGACCTGTGATTGAAGAGAGCTGCGTGGAGTTGTTTCTCGAGCTCCCCCACGCTCTGACAATGGTTCCGGAATCCTGAGCGTGGGCAGGTTCCACCAACTTTCGGCAGCGCGTTGGTTCTAACGGAATGCCTAAGCCCGACTTCCCTGAGTGTTTTCCTAATGTCTCTCTGCCAGGGAATGCTAGGGGTGATTGCAGGATATCCCAGTGTCAGAGGCTGCCTCCCCAAGGTCAGGGAAGGTATTTCTCGGACTTCCCCTAACAGGGAACACCTGTGACTGAAGAGAGCTGCGTGGAGTTTTCTCTTGAGCTCCCCCACGCACTGACAATGGTTCCGGAATCCTGAGCGTGGGGAGGTTCCACCAACGGTCGGCAGCGCGTGGGTTCTAATGGAATGCCTAAGCTCGTCTCTCCTGAGGGTTTTCCTAATGTCTCTGTGCCAGGGAATACTAGGGGTGATTGCAGGATATCCCAGTGTCAGAGGCTGCCTCCCCAAGGTCAGGGAAGGTATTTCTTGGACTTCCCCGAACAGGGAACTCCTGTGACTGAAGAGAGCTGCATGGAGTTGTCTATCGAGCTCCCCCACGTACTGACAATGGTTCCGGAATCCTGAGCGTGGGGAGGTTCCACCAACGGTCGGCAGCGCGAGGGTTCTAACGGAATGCCTAAGCTCGTCTCCCCTGAGGGTTTTCCTAATGTCTCTGTGCCAGGGAATGCTAGCGGTGATTGCAGGATATCCCAGTGTCAGAGGCTGCCTCCCCAAGGTCAGGGAAGGTATTTCTCGGACTTCCCCGAACAGGGAACACCTGTGACTGAAGAGAGCTGCGTGGAGTTGTCTCTCGAGATCCCCCACGCACTGACAATGTTTCCGGAATCCTGAGCGTGGGGAGGTTCCACCAACGGTCGGCAGCGCGTGGGTTCTAACGGAATGCATAAGCTCGACTCCCCTGAGGGTTTTCCTAATGTCTCTGTGCCAGGGAATGCTAGGGGTGATTGCAGGATATCCCAGTGTCAGAGGCTGCCTCCCCAAGGTCAGGGAAGGTATTTCTCAGACTTCCCCGAACAGGGAACACCTGTGACTGAAGAGAGCTGCGTGGAGTTGTCTCTCGAGCTCCCCCACGCACTGACAATGGTTCCGGAATCCTGAGCGTGGGGAGGTTCCACCAACGGTCGGCAGCGCGTGGGTTCTAATGGAATGCCTAAGCTCGTCTCTCCTGAGGGTTTTCCTAATGTCTCTGTGCCAGGGAATACTAGGGGTGATTGCAGGATATCCCAGTGTCAGAGGCTGCCTCCCCAAGGTCAGGGAAGGTATTTCTCGGACTTCCCCTAACAGGGAACACCTGTGACTGAAGAGAGCTGCGTGGAGTTTTCTCTTGAGCTCCCCCACGCACTGACAATGGTTCCGGAATCCTGAGCGTGGGGAGGTTCCACCAACGGTGGGCAGCGCGTGGGTTCTAATGGAATGCCTAAGCTCGTCTATCCTGAGGGTTTTCCTAATGTCTCTGTGCCAGGGAATACTAGGGGTGATTGCAGGATATCCCAGTGTCAGAGGCTGCCTCCCCAAGGTCAGGGAAGGTATTTCTTGGGCTTCCCCGAACAGGGAACTCCTGTGACTGAAGAGAGCTGCATGGAGTTGTCTATCGAGCTCCCCCACGCACTGACAATGGTTCCGGAATCCTGAGCGTGGGGAGGTCCCACCAACGGTCGGCAGCGCGAGGGTTCTAACGGAATGCCTAAGCTCGTCTCCCCTGAGGGTTTTCCTAATGTCTCTGTGCCAGGGAATGCTAGCGGTGATTGCAGGATATCCCAGTGTCAGAGGCTGCCTCCCCAAGGTCAGGGAAGGTATTTCTCGGACTTCCCCGAACAGGGAACACCTGTGACTGAAGAGAGCTGCGTGGAGTTGTCTCTCGAGATCCCCCACGCACTGACAATGTTTCCGGAATCCTGAGCGTGGGGAGGTTCCACCAACGGTCGGCAGCGCGTGGGTTCTAACGGAATGCATAAGCTCGACTCCCCTGAGGGTTTTCCTAATGTCTCTGTGCCAGGGAATGCTAGGGGTGATTGCAGGATATCCCAGTGTCAGAGGCTGCCTCCCCAAGGTCAGGGAAGGTATTTCTCAGACTTCCCCGAACAGGGAACACCTGTGACTGAAGAGAGCTGCGTGGAATTGTCTCTCGAGCTCCCCCACGCACTGACAATGGTTCCGGAATCCTGAGCGTGGGGAGGTTCCACCAACGGTCGGCAGCGCGTGGGTTCTAATGGAATGCCTAAGCTCGTCTCTCCTGAGGGTTTTCCTAATGTCTCTGTGCCAGGGAATACTAGGGGTGATTGCAGGATATCCCAGTGTCAGAGGCTGCCTCCCCAAGGTCAGGGAAGGTATTTCTTGGACTTCCCCGAACAGGGAACTCCTGTGACTGAAGAGAGCTGCATGGAGTTGTCTATCGAGCTCCCCCACGCACTGACAATGGTTCCGGAATCCTGAGCGTGGGGAGGTTCCACCAACGGTCGGCAGCGCGTGGGTTCTAACGGAATGCCTAAGCTCGTCTCCCCTGAGGGTTTTCCTTATGTCTCTGTGCCAGGGAATGCTAGGGGTGATTGCAGGATATCCCAGTGTCAGAGGCTGCCTCCCCAAGGTCAGGGAAGGTATTTCTCGGACTTACCCGAACAGGGAACACCTGTGACTGAAGAGAGCTGCGTGGAGTTGTCTCTCGAGCTCCCCCACGCACTGACAATGATTCCGGAATCCGGAGCGTGGGGAGGTTCCACCAACGGTCGGCAGGGCGTGGGTTCTAACGGAATGCCTAAGCTCGTCTCCCCTGAAGGTTTTCCTAATGTCTCTGTGCCAGGGAATGCTAGGGGTGATTTCAGGATATCCCAGTGTCAGAGGCTGCCTCCCCAAGTTCAGGGAAGGTATTTCTCGGACTTCCCCGAACAGCGAACACCTGTGACTGAAGACAGCTGCGTGGAGTTTTCTCTCGAGCTCCCCCACGCACTGACAATGGTTCCGGAATCCTGAGCGTGGGGAGGTTCCACCAACGGTCGGCAGCGCGTGGGTTCTGACGGAATGCCTAAGCTCGTCTCCCCTGAGGATTTTCCTAATGTCTCTGTGCCAGGGAATGCTAGGGGTGATTGCAGGTTATCCCAGTGTCAGAAGCTTCCTCCCCAAGGTCAGGGAATTATTTCTCGGACTTCCCCGAACAGGGAACACCTGTGACTGAAGAGAGCTGCGTGGAGTAGTCTCTCGAGCTCCCCCACGCACTGACAATGGTTCCGGAATCCTGAGCGTGGGGAGGTTCCACCAACGGTCGGCAGCGCGTGGGTTCTAACGGAATGCCTAAGCTCGTCTCCCCTGAGGGTTTTCCTTATGTCTCTGTGCCAGGGAATGCTAGGAGTGATTGCAGGATATCCCAGTGTCCGAGGCTGCCTCCCCAAGGTCAGGGAATATATTTCTCGGACTTCCCCGAACAGGGAACACCTGTGACTGAAGAGAGCTTCGTGGAGCTGTCTCTCGAGCTCCCCCACGCACTGACAATGGTTCCGGAATCCTGAGCGTGGGGAGGTTCCACCAACGGTCGGCAGCGCGTGGGTTCTAACGGAATGCCTAAGCTCGTCTCCCCTGAGGGTTTTCCTTATGTCTCTGTGCCAGGGAATGCTAGGGGTGATTGCAGGATATCCCAGTGTCAGAGGCTGCCTCCCCAAGTTCAGGGAAGGTATTTCTCGGACTTCCCTGAACAGGGAACACCTGTGACTGAAGAGAGCTGCGTGGAGTTGTCTCTCGAGCTCCCCCACGCACTGACAATGGTTCCGGAATCCTGAGCGTGGGGAGGTTCCACCAACGGTCGGCAGCGCGTGGGTTCTAACGGAATGCCTAAGCTCATCTCCCCTGCGGGTTTTCCTAATGTCTCTGTGTCAGGGAATGCTAGGGGTGATTGCAGGGTATCCCAGTGTCAGAAGCTTCCTCCCTAAGGTCAGGGAATTATTTCTCGGACTTCCCCGAACAGGGAACACCTGTGACTGAAGAGAGCTGCGTGGAGTAGTCTCTCGAGCTCCCCCACGCACTGACAATGGTTCCGGAATACTGAGCGTGGGGAGGTTCCACCAACGGTCGGCAGCGCGTGGGTTCTAACGGAATGCCTAAGCTCGTCTCCCCTGAGGGTTTTCCTTATGTCTCTGTGCCAGGGAATGCTAGGAGTGATTGCAGGATATCCCAGTGTCCGAGGCTGCCCCCCCAAGGTCAGGGAATATATTTCTCGGACTTCCCCGAACAGGGAACACCTGTGACTGAAGAGAGCTTCGTGGAGTTGTCTCTCGAGCTCCCCCACGCACTGACAATGGTTCCGGAATCCTGAGCGTGGGTAGGTTCCACCAACGGTCGGCAGCGCTTGGGTTCTAACGAAATGAATAAGCTCGTCTCCCCTGAGGGTTTTCCTAATGTCTCTGTGCCAGGGAATGCTAGGGGTGATTGCAGGATATCCCAGTGTCAGAGGCTGCCTCCCCAAGGTCAGGGAAGGTATTTCTCGGACTTCCCCGAACAGGGAACACCTGTGACTGAAGAGAGCTGCGTGGAGTTGTCTCTCGAGCTCCCCCACGCACTGACAATGTTTCCGGAATCCTGAGCGTGGGGAGGTTCCACCAACGGTCGGCAGCGTGTGGGTTCTAACGGAATGCATAAGCTCGTCTCCCCTGCGTATTTTCCTAATGTCTCTGTGCCAGGGAATGCTAGGGGTGATTGCAGGATATCCCAGTGTCAGAGGCTGCCTCCCCAACGTCAGGGAAGGTATTTCTCGGACTTCCCCGAACAGGGAACACCTGTGACTGAAGAGAGCTGCGTGGAGTTGTCTCAGGAGCTCCCCCACGCACTGACAATGGTTCCGGAATCCTGAGCGTGGGGAGGTTCCACCAACGGTCGGCAGCGCGTGGGTTCTAACGGAATGACTAAGCTCGTCTCCCCTGAGGGTTTTCCTAATGTCTATGTGCCAGGGAATGCTAGGGGTGATTGCAGGATATCCCAGTGTCAGAGGCTGCCTCTCCAAGTTCAGGGAAGGTATTTCTCGGACTTCCCCGCACAGGGAACACCTGTGACTGAAGAGAGCTGTGTGGATTTGTCTCTCGAGCTCCCCCACGCACTGACAATGGTTCCGCAATTCTGAGCGTGGGGAGGTTCCACCAACGGTCGGCAGCGCGTGGGTTCAAACGGAATGCCTAAGCTCGTCTCCCTGAGGGTTTTCCTAATGTCTCTGTGCCAGGGAATTCTAGGGGAGATTGCAGGATATCCCAGTGTCAGAGGCTGCCTCCCCAAGGTCAGGGAAGTTATTTCTCGGACTTCCCCGAACAGGGAACTCCTGTGACTGAAGAGAGCTGCGTGGAGTTGTCTCTCGAGCTCCCCCACGCACTGACAATATTTCCGGAATCCTGAGCGTGGGGAGGTTCCACCAACGGTCGGCAGCGCGTGCGTTCTAACGAAATACCTAAGCTCGTCTCCCCTGAGGGTTTTCCTAATGTCTCTGTGCCAGGGAATGCTAGGGGTGATTGCAGGATATCCCAGTGTCAGAGGCTGCATCCCCAAGTTCAGGGAAGGTATTTCTCGGACTTCCATTAACAGGGAACACCTGTGATTGAAGAGAGCTGCGTGGAGTTTTCTCTCGAGCTCCCCCACGCACTGACAATGGTTCCGGAATCCTGAGCGTGGGGAGGTTCCACCAACGGTCGGCAGCGCGTGGGTTCTAACGGAATGCCTAAGCTCGTCTCCCCTGAGGATTTTCCTAATGTCTCTGTGCCACGGAATGCTAGGGGTGATTGCAGGATATCCCAGTGTCAGAGGCTGCCTCCCCAAGTTCAGGGAAGGTATTTCTCGGACTTCCTCGAACAGGGAACACCTGTGACTGAAGAGAGCTGCGTGGAGTTGTCTCCCGAGCTCCCCAACGCACTGACAATTGTTCCGGAATCCTGAGCGAGGGGAGGTTCCACCAACGGTCGGCAGCGCGTGGGTTCTAACGGAATGCCTAAGCTCGTCTCCCCTGAGGGTTTTCCTAATGTCTCTGTGCCAGGGAATGCTAGGGGTGATTGCAGGATATCCCAGTGTCAGAGGTTGCCTCCCCAAGGTCAGGGAATGTATTTCTCGGACTTCCCCGAACAGGGAACACCTGTGACTGAAGAGAGCTGCGTGGAGTTTTCTCTCGAGCTCCCCCACGCACTGACAATGGTTCCGGAATCCTGAGCGTGGGGAGGTTCCACCAACGGTCGGCAGCGCGTGGGTTCTAACGGAATGCCTAAGCTCGTCTCCCCTGAGGGTTTTCCTAATGTGTCTGTGCCAGGGAATGCTAGGAGTGATTGTAGGATATCCCAGTGTCAGAGGCTTCCTCCCCAAGGTCAGGGAAGTTATTTCTCGGGCTTCCCCGAACAGGGAACACCTGTGACTGAAGAGAGCTGCGTGGAGTTGTCTCTTGAGCTCCCCCACGCACTGACAATGGTTCCGGAATCCTGAGCTTGGGGAGGTTCCACCAACGGTCGGCAGCGCGTGGGTTCTAACGGAATGCCTAAGCTCGTCTCCCCTGATGGTTTTCCTAATGTCTCTGTGCCACGGAATGCTAGGGGTGATTGCAGGATATCCCAGTGTCAGAGGCTGCCTCCCCAAAGTCAGGGAAGGTATTTCTCGGACTTCCCGAGCAGGGAACACCTGTGAATGAAGAGAGCTGCGTGGAGTTTTCTCTCGAGCTCCCCCACGCACTGACAATGGTTCCGGAATCCTGAGCGTGGGGAGGTTCCACCAACGGTCGGCAGCGCGTGGGTTCTAACGGAATGCCTAAGCTCGTCTCCCCTGAGGGTTTTCCTAATGTCTCTGTGCCAGGGAATGCTAGGGGTGATTGCAGGATATCCCAGTGTCTGAGGCTGCATCCCCAAGGTCAGGGAAGGTATTTCTCGGACTTCCCCGAACAGGGAACACCTGTCACTGAAGAGAGATGCGTGGAGTTGTCTCTCGAGCTCCCCCACGCACTGACAATGGTTCCGGAATCCTGAGCGTAGGGAGGTTCCACCAACGGTCGGCAGCATGTGGGTTCTAACGGAATGCCTAAGCTCGTCTCCCCTGAGGATTTTCCTAATGTCTCTGTGCCAGGGAATGCTAGGGGTGATTGCAGGATATCCCAGTGTCAGAGGTTGCCTCCCCATGGTCAGGAAAGTTATTTCTCGGACTTCCCCAAACAGGGAACACATGTGACTGAAGAGAGCTGCGTGGAGTTGTCTCTCGAGCTCCCCCACGCACTGACAATTGTTCCGGAATCTTGAGCGTGGGGAGGTTCCACCAACGGTCGGCAGCGCGTGAGTTCTAACGGAATGCATATGCTCGTCTCCCCTGAGGGTTTTCCAAATATCTCTGTGCCAGGGAATGCTAGGGGTGATTGCAGGATATCCCAGTGTCAGAGGCTGCCTCCCCAAGTTCAGGGAAGTTATTTCTCGGACTTCCGCGAACAGGGAACACCTGTGACTGAAGAGAGCTGCGTGGAGTTGTCTCTCGAGATACCCCAAGCACTGACATTGTTTCCGGAATCCTGAGCGTGGGGAGGTTCCACCAACGGTCGGCAGCGCGTGGTTTCTAACGGAATGCCTAAGCTCGTCTCCCCTGAGGGTTTTCCTAATGTCTCTGTGCCCGGGAATGCTAGGGGTGATTGCAGGTTATCCCAGTGTCAGAGGCTGCCTCCCCAAGGTCAGGGAAGGTATTTCTCGGACTTCCCCGAACAGGGAACACCTGTGACTGAAGAGAGCTTCGTGGAGTTGTCTCTCGAGCTCCCCCACGCACTGACAATGGTTCCGGAATCCTGAGCGTGGGGAGGTTCCACCAACGGTCGGCAGCGCGTTGGTTCTATCGGAATGCCTAAGCTCGTCTCCCCTGAGGGTTTTCCTATTTTCTCTCTGCCAGGGAATGCTAGGGGTGATTGCAAGATATCCCAGTGTCAGAGGCTGCCTCCCCAAGTTCAGGGAAGGTATTTCTCGGACTTCCCCGAACAGGGAACACCTGTGACTGAAGAGAGCTGCGTGGAGTTTTCTCTCGAGCTCCCCCACGCACTGACAATGGTTCCGGAATCCTGAGCGTGGCGAGCTTCCACCAACGGTCGGCAGCGCGTGGGTTCTAACGGAATGCCTAAGCTCGTCTCCCCTGAGGGTTTTCCTAATGTCTCTGTGCCAGGGAATGCTAGGGGTGATTGCAGGATATCCCAGTGTCAGAGGCTGCCTCCCCAAGGTCAGGGAAGTTATTTCTCGGACTTCCCCGAACAGGGAACACCTGTGACTGAAGAGAGCTGCGTGGAGTTGTCTCTCGAGATCCCCCACGCACTGACAATTGTTCCGGAATACTGAGCGTGGGGAGGTTCCACCAACGGTCGGCAGCGCGTGGGTTCTAACGGAATGCCTATGCTCGTCTCCCCTGAGGGTTTTCCTAATGTCTCTGTGTCAGGGAATACTAGCGGTGATTGCAGGATATCCCAGTGTCAGAGGCTGCCTTCCCAAGGTCAGGAAATGTATTTCTCGGACTTCCCCTAGCAGGGAACACCTGTGACTGAAGAGAGCTGCGTGGAGTTGTCTCTCGAGCTCCCCCACGCACTGACAATGGTTCCGGAATCCTGAGCGTGGGGAGGTTCCACCAACGGTCGGCAGCGCGTGGGTTATAACGGAATGCATAATCTCGACTCCCCTGAGGGTTTTCCTAATGTCTCTGTGCCAGGGAATGCTAGGGGTGATTGCAGGATATCCCAGTGTCAGAGGCTGCCTCCCCAAGGTCAGGGAAGGTATTTCTCGGACTTCCCCGAGCAGGGAACACCTGTGACTGAAGAGAGCTGGGTGGAGTTCTCTCTCGAGCTCCCCCACGCACTGACAATGGTTCCGGAATCCTGAGCGTGTGGAGGTTCCACCAACGGTCGGCAGCGCGTGGGTTCTAACGGAATGCATAAGCTCGTATCCCCTGAGGTTTTTCCTAATGTCTCTGTTCCAGGGAATGCTAGGGGTGATTGCAGGGTATCCCAGTGTCAGAGGCTGCCTCCCCAAGGTCAGGGAAGGTATTTCTCGGACTTCCCCGAGCAGGGAACACCTGTGACTTAAGAGAGCTGCGTGGAGTTGTCTCTCGAGCTCCCCCACGCACTGACAATGTTTCCGGAATCCGGAGCGTGGGGAGGTTCCACCAACGGTCGGCAGCGCGTGGGTTCTAATGGAATGCCTAAGCTCGTCTCCCCTGAGGGTTTTCCTAATGTCTCTTTGTCAGGGAATGCTAGGGCTGATTGCAGGATATCCCAGTGTCAGAGGCTGCCTTCCCAAGGTCTGGGAAGGTATTTCTCGGACTTCCCCGAACAGGGAACACCTGTGACTGAAGAGAGATGCGTGGAGTTGTCTCTCGAGCTCCCCCACGCACTGACAATGGTTCCAGAATCCTGAGCGTGGGGAGGTTCCACCAACGGTCGGCAGCGCGTGGGTTCTAACTGAATGCATATCCTCGTCTCCCCTGAGGATTTTCCAAATATCTCTGTGCCAGGGAATGCTAGGGGTGATTGCAGGATATCCCAGTGTCAGAGGCTGCCTCCCCAAGTCAGGGAAGTTATTTCTCGGACTTCCGCGAACAGGGAACACCTGTGACTGAAGAGAGCTACGTGGAGTTGTCTCTCGAGATCCCCCACGCACTGACAATGTTTCCGGAATCCTGAGCGTGGGGAGGTTCCACCAACGGTCGGCAGCGCGTGGTTTCTAACGGAATGCCTAAGCTCGTCTCCCCTGAGGGTTTTCCTAATGTCTCTGTGCCAGGGAATGCTAGGGGTGATTGCAGGATATCCCAGTGTCAGAGGCTGCCTCCCCAAGGTCAGGGAAATTATTTCTCGGACTTCCCCGAACAGGGAACACCTGTGACTGAAGAGAGCTGCGTGGAGTTTTCTCTCGAGCTCCCCCACGCACTGACAATGGTTCCGGAATCCTGAGCGTGGCGAGCTTCCACCAACGGTCGACAGCGCGTGGGTTCTAACGGAATGCCTAAGCTCGTCTCCCCTGAGGGTTTTCCTAATGTCTCTGTGCCAGGGAATGCTAGGGGTGATTGCAGGATATCCCAGTGTCAGAGGCTGCCTCCCCAAGATCAGGGAAGTTATTTCTCGGACTTCCCCGAACAGGGAACACCTGTGACTGAAGAGAGCTGCGTGGAGTTGTCTCTCGAGATCCCCCACGCACTGACAATTGTTCCGGAATCCTGAGCGTGGGGATGTTCCACCAACGGTCGGCAGCGCGTGGGTTCTAACGGAATGCGTATGCTCGTCTCCCCTGAGGGTTTTCCTAATGTCTCTGTGTCAGGGAATACTAGCGGTGATTGCAGGATATCCCAGTGTCAGAGGCTGCCTCCCCAAGGTCAGGAAATGTATTTCTCGGACTTCCCCTAGCAGGGAACACCTGTGACTGAAGAGAGAGGCGTGGAGTTGTCTCTCGAGCTCCCCCACGCACTGACAATGGTTCCGGAATCCTGAGCGTGGGGAGGTTCCACCAACGGTCGGCAGCGCGTGGGTTATAACGGAATGCATAATCTCGACTCCCCTGAGGGTTTTCCTAATGTCTCTGTGCCAGGGAATGCTAGGGGTGATTGCAGGGTATCCCAGTGTCAGAGGCTGCATCCCCAAGGTCAGGGAAGGTATTTCTCGGACTTCCCCGAGCAGGGAACACCTGTGACTTAAGAGAGCTGCGTGGAGTTGTCTCTCGAGCTCCCCCACGCACTGACAATGTTTCCGGAATCCGGAGCGTGGGGAGGTTCCACCAACGGTCGGCAGCGCGTGGGTTCTAATGGAATGCCTAAGCTCGTCTCCCCTGAGGGTTTTCCTAATGTCTCTTTGCCAGGGAATGCTAGGGCTGATTGCAGGATATCCCAGTGTCAGAGGCTGCCTCCCCAAGGTCTGGGAAGGTATTTCTCGGACTTCCCCGAACAGGGAACACCTGTGACTGAAGAGAGATGCGTGGAGTTGTCTCTCGAGCTCCCCCACGCACTGACAATGGTTCCAGAATCCTGAGCGTGGGGAGGTTCCACCAACGGTCGGCAGCGCGTGGGTTCTAACTGAATGCCTAAGCTCGTCTCCCCTGAGGGTCTTCCTAATGTCTCTGTGCCAGGGAATGCTAGGGGTGATTGCAGGATATCCCAGTGTCAGAGGCTGCCTCCCCAAGTTCAGGGAAGCTATTTCTCGGACTTCCCCGAACAGGGAACACCTGTGACTGAAGATAGCTGCGTGGAGTTGTCTCTCGAGCTCCCCCACGCACTGACAATATTTCCGGAATCCTGAGCTTGGGGAGGTTCCACCAACGGTCGTCAGCGCGTGGGTTCTTACGGAATGCCTAAGCTCGTCTCCCCTGAGGGTTTTCCTAATGTCTCTGTGCCAGGGAAATCTAGGGGTGATTTCAGGATATCCCAGTGTCAGAGGCTGCCTCCCCAAGGTCAGGGAAGTTATTTCTCGGACTTCCCCGAACAGGGAACACCTGTGACTGAAGAGAGCTGCGTGGAGTTGTCTCTCGAGCTCCCCCACGCACTGACAAAGGTTCCGGAATCCTGAGCGTGGGGAGGTTCCACCAACGGTCGGCAGCGCGTGGGTTCTAACGGAATGCCTATGCTCGTCTCCCCTGAGGGTTTTCCTAATGTCTCTGTGCCAGGGAATGCTAGGGGTGATTGCAGGATATCCCAGTGTCAGAGGCTGACTCCCCAAGGTCAGGGAAGATATTTTTCGGACTTCCCCGAATAGGGAGCACCTGTGACTGAAAAGAGCTGCGTGGAGATGTCTCTCGAGCTCCCCCACGCACTGAAAATTGTTCCGGAATCCTGAGCTTGGGGAGGTTCCACCAACGGTCGGCAGCGCTTGGGTTCTAACGGAATGCCTAAGCTCGTCTCCCCTGAGGGTTTTCCTAATGTCTCTGTGCCAGGGAATGCTAGGGGTGATTGCAGGATATTCCAGTGTCAGAGGCTGCCTCCCCAAGGTCAGGGAAGGTATTTCTCGGACTTCCCCGTACAGGGAACACCTGTGACTGAAGAGAGCTGCGTGGAGTTGTCTCTCGAGCTCCCCTACACAGTGACAATGGTTCCGGAATCCTGAGCTTGGGGAGGTTCCACCAACGGTCGGCAGCGCGTGGGTTCTAACGGAATGCCTAAGCTCGTCTCCCCTGAGGGTTTTCCTTATGTCTCTGTGCCAGGGAATGCTAGGAGTGATTGCAGGATATCCCAGTGTCCGAGGCTGCCTCCCCAAGGTCAGGGAAGATATTTCTCGGACTTCCCCGAACAGGGAACACCTGTGACTTAAGAGAGCTGCGTGGAGTTGTCTCTCGAGCTCCCCCACGCACTGACAATGGTTCCGGAATCCTGAGCGTGGGGAGGTTCCACCAAAGGTCGGCAGCGTGTGGGGTCTAACGGAATGCATAAGCTCGTCTCCCCTGCGTGTTTTCCTAATGTGTCTGTGCCAGGGAATGCTAGGGGTGATTGCAGGATATCCCAGTGTCAGAGGCTGCCTCCCCAAGGTCAGTGAAGGTATTTCTCGGACTTCCCCGAACAGGGAACACCTGTGACTGAAGAGAGCTGCGTGGAGTTGTCTCTCGAGCTCCCCCACGCACTGACATTGGTTCCGGAATCCTGAGCGAGGGGAGGTTCCACCATCGGTCTTCAGCGCGTGGGTTCTAACGGAATGCCTAAGTTCGTCTCCCCTGATGGTTTTCCTAATATCTCTGTGCCACGGAATGCTAGGGGTGATTGCAGGATATCCCAGTGTCAGAGGCTGCCTCCCCAAGGTCAGGGAAGGTATTTCTCGGACTTTCCTGAGCAGGGAACACCTGTGAATGAAGAGAGCTGCGTGGAGTTGTCTCTCGAGCTCCCCCACGCACTTACAATGTTTCCGGAATCCTGAGCGTGGGGAGGTACCACCAACGTTCGGCAGCGCGTGGGTTCTAACGGAATGCTTAAGCTCGTCTCCCTGAGGGTTTTCCTAATGTCTCTGTGCCAGGGAATGCTAGGGGTGATTGCAGGATATCCCAGTGTCTGAGGCTGCATCCCCAAGGTCAGGGAAGGTATTTCTCGGACTTCCCCGAACAGGGAACACCTGTGACTGAAGAGAGCTGCGTGGAGTTGTCTCTCGTGCTCCCCCACGCACTGACAATGGTTCCGGAATCCTGAGCGTGGGGAGGTTCCACCAACGGTCGGCAGCGTGTGGGTTCTAACGGAATGCATAAGCTCGTCTCCCCTGCGTGTTTTCCTAATGTCTCTGTGCCAGGGAATGCTAGGGGTGATTGCAGGATATCCCAGTGTCAGAGGCTGCCTCCCCAAGGTCAGGGAAGGTATTTCTCGGACTTCCCCGAACAGGGAACACCTGTGACTGAAGAGATCTGCGTGGAGTTTTCTCTCGAGCTCCCCCACGCACTGATAATTGTTCCGGAATGTTGAGCTTGGGGAGGTTCCACAAACGGTCGGCAGCGCTTGGGTTCTAACGAAATGCCTAAGCTCATCTCCCCTTGGGGTTTTCCTAATGTCTATGTGCCAGGGAATGCTAGGGGTGATTGCAGGATATCCCAGTGTCAGAGGCTGCCTCCCCAAGTTCAGGGAAGGTCTTTCTCGGACTTCCCCGAACATGGAACACCTGTGACTGAAGAGAGTTACGTGGTGTTGTCTCTCGAGTTCCTCCACGCACTGACAATGGTTCCGTAATCCTGAGCGTGGGGAGGTTCCACCAACGGTCGGCAGCGCGTGGGTTATAACGGAATGCCTAAGCTTGTCTCCCCTGAGGGTTTTCCTAATGTCTCTGTGCCAGGGAATGCTAGGGGAGATTGCAGGATATCCCAGTGTCAGAGGCTGCCTCCCCAAGGTCAGGGAATGTATTTCTCGGACTTCCCCGAACAGGGAACACCTGTGACTGAAGAGAGCTGCGTGGAGTTGTCTCTCGAGCTCCCCCACGCACTGACAATGGTTCCGGAATCCTGAGCGTGGGGAGGTTCCACCAACGGACGGCAGCGCGTGGGTTCTAACGGAATGCGTAAGCTCGTCTCCCCTGGGGGTTTACCTAATATCTCTGTGCCAGGGAATGCTACGGTGATTGCAGGATATCCCAGTGTCAGAGGCTGCCTCCCCAAGATTAGGGAAGATATTTCTCGGACTTCCCCGAACAGGGAACACCTGTGACTGAAGAGAGCTGCGTGGAGTTGTCTCTCGAGCTCCCCCACGCACTGACAATGGTTCCGGAATACTGAGCGTGGGGAGGTTCCACCAACGTTCGGCAGCGCGTGGGTTCTAACGGAATGCCTAAGCTCGTCTCCCCTGAGGGTTTTCCTAATTTCTCTGTGCCAGGGAATTCTAGGGGTGATTGCAGGATATCCCAGTGTCAGAGTCTGCCTACCCAAGGTCAGGGAAGGTATTTCTCGGACTTCCCCGAACAGGGAACACCTGTGACTGAAGAGAGCTGCGTGGAGTTGTCTCTCGAGCTCCCCCACGCACTGACAATGGTTCCGGAATCATGAGCGTGTTGAGGTTCCACCAACGGTCTCCAGCGCGTGGGTTCTAACAGAATGCCTAAGCTCGTCTCCCCTGCGGGTTTTCCTAATGTCTCTGTGCCAGGGAATGCTAGGGGTGATTGCAGGATATCCCAGTGTCAGAGGCTGCCTCCCCAACATCAGGGAAGTTATTTATCGGACTTCCACAAAAAGGGAACACCTGTGACTGAAGAGAGCCGCGTGGAGTTGTCTCTCGAGCTCCCCCACGCACTGAAAATGGTTCCGAATTCTTGAGCGTGGGGAGGTACCACCAACGGTCGGCAGCACGTGGGTTCTAACGGAATGCCTAAGCTCGTCTCCCCTGAGGCTTTTCCTAATGTCTCTGTGCCAGGGAATGCTAGGGGTGATTGCAGGATATCCCAGTGCCAGAGGCTGCCTCCCCAAGGTCAGGGAAGACATTTCTCGGACTTCCCCGAACAGGGAACTCCTGTGACTGAAGAGAGCTGCGTGGAGTTGTCTCTCGAGCTCCCCAACGCACTGACAATTATTCCGGAATCCTGAGCGTGGGGAGGTTCCACCAACGGTCGGCAGCGCGTGGGTTGTAACGGAATGCCTAAGCTCGTATCCCCTGAGGATTTTCCTAATGTCTCTGTGCCAGGGAATGCTAGGGGTGATTGCAGGATATCCCAGTGTCAGAGGCTGCCTCCCCAAGGTCAGGGAAGTTATTTCTCGGACTTCCCCGAACAGGGAACACCTGGACTGAAGAGAGCTGCGTGGAGTTGTCTCTCGTGCTCCCTCACGCATTGACAATGGTTCCGGAATCCTGAGCATGGGGAGTTTCCACCAACGGTCGGCAGGGCGTGGGTTCTAACGGAATGCCTAAGGTCGTCTCCCCTGAGGATTTTCCTAATGTATCTGTGCCAGGGAATGCTAGGGGTGATTGCAGGATATCCCAGTGTCAGAGGCTGCCTCCACAAGGTCACGGAAGGTATTTCTCGGACTTCCGTGAACAGGGAACACCTGTGACTGAAGAGAGCTGCGTGGAGTTGTCTCACGAGCCCCCCACGCACTGACAATGTTTCCGGAATCATCAGCATGTGGAGGTTCCACCAACGGTCGGCAGCGCGTGGGTTCTAACGGAATGCCTAAGCTCGTCTCCCCTGCGGGTTTTCCTAAGGTCTCTGTGCCAGGGAATGCAAGGGGTGATTGCAGGATATCCCAGTGTCAGAGGATGCCTCCCCAAGGTCAGGGAAGGTATTTCTCGGATTTCCCTGAACAGGGAACACCTGTGACTGAAGAGATCTGCGTGGAGTTGTCTCTCGAGCTCCCCCAAGCACTGACAATGATTCCGGAATCCTGAGCATGGGGAGGTTCCACCAACGGTCGGCAACGCGTGGGTTCTAACGGAATGCCTTAGCTCGTCTCCCCTGAGGTTTTTTCTAATGTCTCTGTGCCAGGGAAAGCTAGGGGTGATTGCTGGATATCCCAGTGTCAGAGGCTGCCTCCCCAAGGTCAGGGAAGTTATTTCTCGGGCTTCCCGGAACAGGGAACACCTGTGACTGAAGAGAGCTGCGTGGAGTTGTCTCTCGAGCTCCCCAACGCACTGACAATGGTTCCGGAATACTGAGCGTGGGGAGGTTCCACCAACGTTCGGCAGCGCGTGGGTTCTAACGGAATGCCTAAGCTCGTCTCCCCTGCGGGTTTTCCTAATGTCTCTGTGCCAGGGAATGTTAGGGGTGATTGCAGGATATCCCAGTGTCAGAGGCTGCCTCCCCAAGGTCAGGGAATGTATTTCTCGTACTTCCCCGAACAGGGAACACCTGTGACTGAAGAGAGCTGCGTGGAGTTCTCTCTCGAGCTCCCCCACGCACTGACAATGTTTCCGGAATCCTGAGCGTGGGGAGGTTCCACCAAAGGTCGGCAGCGCGTGGGTTCTAACGGAATGCGTAAGCTCGTCTCCCCTGGGGGTTTACCTAATATCTCTGTGCCAGGGAATGCTACGGTGATTGTAGGATATCCCAGTGTCAGAGGCTGCCTACCCAAGATTAGGGAAGATATTTCTCGGACTTCCCCGAACAGGGAACACCTGTGACTGAAGAGAGCTGCTTGGAGTTGTCTCTCGAGCTACCCCACGCAATGACAATGGTTCCGGAATCCTGAGCGTGGGGAGGTTCCACCAACGGTCGGCAGCGCGTGGGTTCTAACGGAATGCCTAAGCTCTTATCCCCTGAGGGTTTTCCCAAAGTCTCCGTGCCAGGGAATGCTAGGGGTGATTGAAGGATATCCCAGTGTCAGAGGCTGCCTCCCCAAGGTCAGGGAAGTTATTTCTCGGGCTTCCCCGAACAGGGAACACCTGTGACTGAAGAGAGCTGCGTGGAGTTGTCTCTCGAGCTCCCCCACGCACTGACAATGGTTCCGGAATCATGAGCGTGTTGAGGTTCCACCAACGGTCTCCAGCGCGTGGGTTCTTACAGAATGCCTAAGCTCGTCTCCCCTGCGGGTTTTCCTAATGTCTCTGTGCCAGGGAATGCTAGGGGTGATTGCAGGATATCCCAGTGTCAGAGGCTGCCTCCCCAAATTCAGGGAAGTTATTTATCGGACTTCCACAAAAAGGGAACACCTGTGACTGAAGAGAGCCGCGTGGAGTTGTATCTCGAGGTCCCCCACGCACTGAAAATGGTTCCGAATTCTTGAGCGTGGGGAGGTTCCACCAACGGTCGGCAGCACGTGGGTTCTAACGGAATGCCTAAGCTCGTCTCCCCTGCGGGTTTTCCTAATGTCTCTGTGCCAGGGAATGCTAGGGGTGATTGCAGGATATCCCAGTATCAGAGGCTGCCTCCCCAAGGTCAGGGAAGGTATTTCTCGGACTTCCCCGAACAGGGAAAACCTGTGACTGAAGAGAGCTGCGTGGAGTTGTCTCTCGAGCTCCCCCACGCACTGACAATGATTCCGGAATCCTGAGCGTGGGGAGGTTCCACCAACGGTCGGCAGCGCGTGGGTTCTAACAGAATGAATAAGCTCGTCTCCCCTGAGGATTTTCCTAATATCTCTGTGTCAGGGAATGCTCGTGGTGATTTCAGGATATCCCAGTGTCAGAGGCTGCCTCCCCAAGGTCAGGGAAGACATTTCTCGGACTTCCCCGAACAGGGAACTCCTGTGACTGAAGAGAGCTGCGTGGAGTTGTCTCTCGAGCTCCCCAACGCACTGACAATTATTCCGGAATCCTGAGCGTGGGGAGGTTCCACCAACGGTCGGCAGCGCGTGGGTTGTAACGGAATGCCTAAGCTCGTATCCCCTGAGGATTTTCCTAATGTCTCTGTGCCAGGGAATGCTAGGGGTGATTGCAGGATATCCCAGTGTCAGAGGCTGCCTCCCCAAGGTCAGGGAAGTTATTTCTCGGACTTCCACGAACAGGGAACACCTGTGACTGAAGAGAGCTGCGTGGAGTTGTCTCTCGAGCTCCCGATGCACTGACAATGTTTCCGGAATCCTGAGCGTGGGGAGGTTCCTCCAACGGTCGGCAGCGCGTGTGTTCCAACGGAATGCATAAGCTCATCTCCCCTGAGGCTTTTCCTAATGTCTCTGTGCCAGGGAATGCTAGGGGTGATTGCAGGATATCCCAGTGTCAGAGGCTGCCTCCCCAAGCTCAGGGAAGTTATTTCTAGGACTTCCACGAACAGGGAACACCTGTGACTGAAAAGAGCTGCGTGGAGTTGTCTCTCGAGCTCCCCCACGCACTGACAATGA
The DNA here is from genome assembly GCF_048564905.1 of Vicugna pacos. NCBI lineage: Eukaryota > Metazoa > Chordata > Mammalia > Artiodactyla > Camelidae > Vicugna > Vicugna pacos. Next base: position 1,197,714 of record NC_133021.1, read on the forward strand.
TTCCGGAATCCTGAGCATGGGGAGGTTCCACCAACGGTCGGCAACGCGTGGGTTCTAACGGAATGCCTTAGCTCGTCTCCCCTGAGGTTTTTTCTAATGTCTCTGTGCCAGGGAATGCTAGGGGTGATTGCTGGATATCCCAGTGTCAGAGGCTGCCTCCCCAAGGTCAGGGAAGTTATTTCTCGGGCTTCCCGGAACAGGGAACACCTGTGACTGAAGAGAGCTGCGTGGAGTTGTCTCTCGAGCTCCCCAACGCACTGACAATGGTTCCGGAATACTGAGCGTGGGGAGGTTCCACCAACGTTCGGCAGCGCGTGGGTTCTAACGGAATGCATAAGCTCGTCTCCCCTGCGGGTTTTCCTAATGTCTCTGTGCCAGGGAATGTTAGGGGTGATTGCAGGATATCCCAGTGTCAGAGGCTGCCTCCCCAAGGTCAGGGAATGTATTTCTCGTACTTCCCCGAACAGGGAACACCTGTGACTGAAGAGAGCTGCGTGGAGTTCTCTCTCGAGCTCCCCCACGCACTGACAATGTTTCCGGAATCCTGAGCGTGGGGAGGTTCCACCAAAGGTCGACAGCGCGTGGGTTCTAACGGAATGCGTAAGCTCGTCTCCCCTGGGGGTTTACCTAATATCTCTGTGCCAGGGAATGCTACGGTGATTGCAGGATATCCCAGTGTCAGAGGCTGCCTCCCCAAGATTAGGGAAGATATTTCTCGGACTTCCCCGAACAGGGAACACCTGTGACTGAAGAGAGCTGCTTGGAGTTGTCTCTCGAGCTCCCCCACGCAATGACAATGGTTCCGGAATCCTGAGCGTGGGGAGGTTCCACCAACGGTCGGCAGCGCGTGGGTTCTAACGGAATGCCTAAGCTCTTATCCCCTGAGGGTTTTCCCAAAGTCTCCGTGCCAGGGAATGCTAGGGGTGATTGAAGGATATCCCAGTGTTAGAGGCTGCCTCCCCAAGGTCAGGGAAGTTATTTCTCGGGCTTCCCCGAACAGGGAACACCTGTGACTGAAGAGAGCTGCGTGGAGTTGTCTCTCGAGCTCCCCCACGCACTGACAATGGTTCCGGAATACTGAGCGTGGGGAGGTTCCACCAACGTTCGGCAGCGCGTGGGTTCTAACGGAATGCCTAAGCTCGTCTCCCCTGAGGGTTTTCCTAATGTCTCTGTGCCAGGGAATTCTAGGGGTTATTGCAGGATATCCCAGTGTCAGAGTCTGCCTACCCAAGGTCAGGGAAGGTATTTCTCGGACTTCCCCGAACAGGGAACACCTGTGACTGAAGAGAGCTGCGTGGAGTTGTCTCTCGAGCTCCCCCACGCACTGACAATGGTTCCGGAATCATGAGCGTGTTGAGGTTCCACCAACGGTCTCCAGCGCGTGGGTTCTAACAGAATGCCTAAGCTCGTCTCCCCTGCGGGTTTTCCTAATGTCTCTGTGCCAGGGAATGCTAGGGGTGATTGCAGGATATCCCAGTGTCAGAGACTGCCTCCCCAAATTCAGGGAAGTTATTTATCGGACTTCCACAAAAAGGGAACACCTGTGACTGAAGAGAGCCGCGTGGAGTTTTTCTCGAGCTCCCCCACGCACTGAAAATGTTTCCGAATTCTTGAGCGTGGGGAGGTTCCACCAACGGTCGGCAGCACGTGGGTTCTAACGGAATGCCTAAGCTCGTCTCCCCTGAGGCTTTTCCTAATGTCCCTGTGCCAGGGAATGCTAGGGGTGATTGCAGGATATCCCAGTGTCATAGGCTGCCTCCCCAAGGTCAGGGAAGGTATTTCTCGGACTTCCCCGAACAGGGAACACCTGTGACTGAAGCGAGCTGCTTGGAGTTGTCTCTGGAGCTCCCCCACGCCCTGACAATGGTTCCGGAATCCTGAGCGTGGGGAGGTTCCACCAACGGTCGGCAGCGTGTGGGTTCTAACGGAATGCCTAAGCTCGTCTCTCCTTGGCTTTTCCTAATGTCTCTGTGCCAGGGAATGCTAGGGGTGATTGCAGGATATCCCAGAGTCAGAGGCTGCCTCCCCAAGGTCAGGGAAGGTATTTCCCGCACTTCCCCGAACAGGGAACACCTGTGCCTGAAGAGAGCTGCGTGGAGTTGTCTCTCGAGCTCCCCCACGCACTGACAATGGTTCCGGAATCCTGAGCGTGGGGAGGTTCCACCAACGGTCGGCAGCGCGTGGGTTCTAACGGAATGCCTAACCTCGTCTCCCCTGAGGATTTTCCTATTGTCTCTGTGCCAGGGTATGCTGGGGGGTTATCGCAGGATATCCCAGTGTCAGAGGCTGCCACCCCAAGATCAGGGAAGTTATTTCTCAGACTTTCCCGAACAGAGAACACCTGTGACTGAAGAGAGTTTCGTGGAGTTGTCTCTCGAGCTCCCCAACGCACTGACAATGGTTCCGAAATCCTGAGCGTGGGGAGGTTACACCAACGGTCGGCAGCGCGTGGGATCTAACGGAATGCATAAGCTCGTCTCCCCTGAGGGTTTTCCTAATGTCTCTGTGCCAGGGAATGCTAGGGGTGATTGCAGGATATCCCAGTGTCAGAAGCTGCCTCCCCAAGTTCAGGGTAGGTATTTCTCGGACTTCCCAGAACAGGGAACACCTGTGACTGAAGCGAGCTTCTTGGAGTTGTCTCTCGAGCTCCCTCACGCACTGACAATGGTTCCGGAATCCTGAGCGTGGGGAGGTTCCACCAACGGTCGGCAGCGCATGGGTTCTAACGGAATGCCTAAGCTCGTCTCCCCTGTGACTTTTCCTAATGTCTCTGTGCCAGGGAATGCTAGGGGTGATTGCAGGATATCCCAGTGTATGAGGCTGCCTCCCCAAGGTCAGGGAAGGTATTTCTTGGACTTCCCCGAACAGGGAACACCTGTGACTGAAGAGAGCTCCGTGGAGTTTTCTCTCGATCTCCCCCACGCACTGACAATGGTTCCGGAATCCTGAGCGTGGGGAGGTTCCACCAACGGTCGGCAGCGCGTGGGTTCTAACGGAATGCCTACGCTCGCCTCCCCTGAGGCTTTTCCTAATGTCTCTGTGCCAGGGAATGCTAGGGGTGATTGCAGGATATCCCAGTGTCAGAGGCTGCCTCCCCAAGGTCAGGGAAGGTATTTCTCGGACTTCCCCGAACAGGGAACACCTGTGACTGAAGAGAGCTGCGTGGAGTTGTCTCTCGAGCTCCCCCACGCACTGACATTGGTTCCGGAATCCTGAGCGTGGGGAGGTTCCACCAACGGTCGGCAGCGCGTGGGATCTAACGGAATGCATAAGCTCGTCTCCCCTGAGGGTTTTCCTAATATCTCTGAGCCAGGGAATGCTAGGGGTGATTTCAGGATATCCCAATGTTAGAGGCAGCCTCCCCAAGATAAGGGAATTTATTTCTCGGACTTCCCCGAACAGGGAACACCTGTGACTGAAGAGAGCTGCGTGGAGTTTTCTCTCGAGCTCCCCCACGCACTGACAATGTTTCCGGAATCCTGAGCGTGGGGAAGTTCCATCAATGGTCGGCAGCGCGTGGGTTCTAACGGAATGCCTAAGCTAGTCTCCCCTGAGGGTTTTCCTAATGTCTCTGTGCCAGGGAATGCTAGGGGTGATTGCAAGATATCCCAGTGTCAGAGGCTGCCTCCCCAAGGTCAGGGAAGGTTTTTTTCGGACTTCCCCGAACAGGGAACACCTGTGACACCAGAGAGCTGCGTGGAGTTGTCTCACGAGCTCCCTCACGCACTGACAATAGTTCCGGAATACTGAGCATGGGGAGGTTCCACCAATGGTCGGCAGCGCGTGGGTTCTAACGGAATGCCTAAGCTCGTCTCCTCTGAGGGTTTTCCTAATTTCTCTGTGCCAGGGAATGCTAGGGGTGATTGCAGGATATCCCAGTGTCAGAGGCTGCCTCCAAAAGGTCAGGGAAGCTATTTCTCGGACTTCCCCGAACAGGGAACACCTGTGACTGAAGAGAGCTGCGTGGAGTTGTCTCTATATATCCCCCATGCACTGACATTATTTCCGGAATCCTGAGCGTGGGGAGGTTCCACCTACTGTCGGCAGAGCGTGGGTTCTAACGAAAAGCCAACGCTCGTCTCCCCTGAGGCTTTTCCTAATGTCTCTGTGCCAGGGAATGCTAGGGGTGATTGCAGGATATCCCAGTGTCAGTGGCTGCCTCCCCAAGGTCAGGGAAATTATTTCTCGGACTTCCCCGAACAGGGAACACCTGTGACTGAAGAGAGCTGCGTGGAGTTGTCTCTCGAGCTCCCCCACGCACTGAAAATGGTTCCGGACTCCTGAGCGTGGGGAGGTTCCACCAACGGTCGGCAGCGCGTGGGATCTAACGGAATGCCTAAGCTCGTCTCCCCTGAGTGTTTTCCTAATGTCTCTGTGCCAGGGAATGCTAGGGGTGATTGCAGGATATCCCAGAGTCAGAGGCTGCCTCCCCAAGGTCAGGGAAGGTATTTCCCGCACTTCCCCGAACAGGGAACACCTGTGCCTGAAGAGAGCTGCGTGGAGTTGTCTCTCGAGCTCCCCCACGCACTGACAATGGTTCCGGAATCCTGAGCGTGGGGAGGTTCCACCAACGGTCGGCAGCGCGTGGGTTCTAACGGAATGCCTAACCTCGTCTCCCCTGAGGATTTTCCTATTGTCTCTGTGCCAGGGTATGCTGGGGGGTTATTGCAGGATATCCCAGTGTCAGAGGCTGCCACCCCAAGATCAGGGAAGTTATTTCTCAGACTTTCCCGAACAGAGAACACCTGTGACTGAAGAGAGTTTCGTGGAGTTGTCTCTCGAGCTCCCCAACGCACTGACAATGGTTCCGAAATCCTGAGCGTGGGGAGGTTACACCAACGGTCGGCAGCGCGTGGGATCTAACGGAATGCATAAGCTCGTCTCCCCTGAGGGTTTTCCTAATGTCTCTGTGCCAGGGAATGCTAGGGGTGATTGCAGGATATCCCAGTGTCAGAAGCTGCCTCCCCAAGTTCAGGGTAGGTATTTCTCGGACTTCCCAGAACAGGGAACACCTGTGACTGAAGCGAGCTTCTTGGAGTTGTCTCTCGAGCTCCCTCACGCACTGACAATGGTTCCGGAATCCTGAGCGTGGGGAGGTTCCACCAACGGTCGGCAGCGCGTGGGTTCTAACGGAATGCCTAAGCTCGTCTCCCCTGTGGCTTTTCCTAATGTCTCTGTGCCAGGGAATGCTAGGGGTTATTGCAGGATATCCCAGTGTATGAGGCTGCCTCCCCAAGGTCAGGGAAGGTATTTCTTGGACTTCCCCGAACAGGGAACACCTGTGACTGAAGAGAGCTCCGTGGAGTTTTCTCTCGATCTCCCCCACGCACTGACAATGTTTCCGGAATCCTGAGCGTGGGGAGGTTCCACCAACGGTCGGCAGCGCGTGGGTTCTAACGGAATGCCTACGCTCGCCTCCCCTGAGGCTTTTCCTAATGTCTCTGTGACAGGGAATGCTAGGGGTGATTGCAGGATATCCCAGTGTCAGAGGCTGCCTCCCCAAGTTCAGGGAAGATATTTCTCGGACTTCCCCGCAGAGGGAACACCTGTGACTGAAGAGAGCTGCTTGGAGTTGTCTCTCGAGCTCCCCAACACACTGACAATGGTTCCGGAATCCTGAGCGTGGGGAGGTTCCACCAACGGTCGGCAGCTCGTTGGTTCTAACGGAATGCCTAAGCTCGTCTCCCCTGAGGGTTTTCCTAATTTCTCTGTGCCAGGGAATGCTAGGGGTGATTGCAGGATATCCCAGTGTCAGAGGCTGCCTCCCCAAGGCCAGGGAAGGTATTTCTCGGACTTCCCCGTACAGAGAACACCTGTGACTGAAGAGAGCTGCGTGGAATTGTTTCTCGAGCTCCCCCAATCACTGACAATTGTTCCGGAATACTGAGCGTGGGGAGGTTCCACCAACGGTCGGCAGCGCGTGGGTTCTAACGGAATGCATATGCTCGTCTCCCCTGTGGGATTTCCTAATGTCTCTGTGCCAGGAAATGCTAGGGGTGATTGCAGGATATCCCAGTGTCAGAGGCTGCCTCCCAAAATTCAGGGAAGATATTTCTCGGACTTCCCCGATGTGAGAACACCTGTGACTGAAGAGAGCTGTGTGGAGTTGTCTCTCGGGCTCCCCCAAGAAGTGACAATTGTTCCGGAATCCTGAGCGTGGGGAGGTTCCACCAACGGTCGGCAGCGCGTGGGTTCTAACGGAATGCCTAAGTCGTCTCCCCTGAGGGTTTTCCTAATGTCTATGTGCAGGGAATGCTAGGGTGATTGCAGGATATCCCTGTGTCCGAGGTTGCCTCCCCAAGATCAGGGAAGGTATTTCTCGGACTTCCGGAAACAGGGAACACCTGTGACCGAAGAGAGCTGCATGGAGTTGTCTCTCGAGCTCCCCCACGCACTGACAGTGGTTCCGGAATCCTGAGCGTGGGTAGGTTCCACCAACGGTCGGCAGCGCGTGGGTTCTAACGGAATGCCTAAGCTCGTCTCCCCTGAGGGTTTTCCTAATGTCTCTGTGCCAGGGAATGCTAGGGGTGATTGCAGGATATCCCAGTGTCAGAGGCTGCCTCCCCAAGGTCAGGGAAGGTATTTCTCGGACTTCCCCGAAGAGGGAACACCTGTGACTGAAGAGAGCTGCGTGGAGTTGTCTCTCGAGCTCCCCCACGCACTGAAAATGGTTCCGGAATCCTGAGCGTGGGGAGGTTCCACCAACGGTCGGCAGCGCATGGGTTCTAACAGAATGCCTAAGCTCGTCTCCCCTGAGGTTTTTCCTAATATCTCTGTGCCAGGGAATGCTAGGGGTGACTGCATTATATCCCAGTGTCAGAGGCTTTCTCCCCAAGGTCAGGGAAGGTATTTCTCGGACTTCCCCAAACAGGGAACACCTGTGAGTGAAGAGTGATTCTTGAAGTTGTCTCCGGAGCTCCCCCACGCACTGACAATGGTTCCGGAATCTTGAGCGTGGGGAGGTTTCACCAACGGTCGGCAGCTCGTGGGTTCTAACGAAATGCCTAAACTCGTCTCCCCTGAGTGTTTTACTAATGTCTCTGTGCCAGGGAATGCTAGGGGTGATTGCAGGATATCCCAGTGACTAAGGCTGCCTCCCCAAGGTCAGGGAAGATATTTCTCGGACTTCCCCGAACAGGGAACACCTCTGACTGAAGCGAGCTGCGTGGAGTTGTCTCTCGAGCTCTCCCACGCACTGATAATGATTCCGGAATCCTGAGCGTGGGGAGGTTCCACCAACGTTCGGCAGCGCGTGGGTTCTAACGGAATGCCTAAGCTCGTCTCCCCTGAGGCTTTTCCAAATGTCTCTGTGCCAGGGAAAGCTAGGGGTGATTGCAGGATATCCCAGTGTCAGCGGCTGCCTCCCCAAGGTGAGGGAAGGTATTTATCGGACTTCCCCGAACAGGGAACACCTGTGACTGAAGAGAGCTGCGTGAAGTTGTCTCACGAGCTCCCTCACGCACTGACAATGGTTCCGGAATACTGAGCGTGGGGAAGTTCCACCAAAGGTCGGCAGCGCGTGGGTTCAAACGGAATGCTTAAGCTCGTCTCCCCTGAGGGTTTTCCTAATGTCTCTGTGCCAGGGAATGCTAGGGGTGATTGCAGGATATCCCAGTGTCAGAGGCTGCCTCCCCAATTTCAGTAAGGTATTTCTCGGACTTCCCCGAACAGGGAACACCTGTGACTGAAGAGAGCTGCGTGAAATTGTCTCTCGAGCTCCCCCACGCACTGACAATGGTTCCGGAATCCTGAGCTTGGGGAGGTTCCACCAAAGGTCGGCAGCGCGTGGGTTCTAACGGAATGCCTAAGCTCGTCTCCCCTGAGGCTTTTCCTAATGTCTCTGTGCCAGGGAATGCTAGGGGTGATTGCAGGATATCCCAGTGTCAGAGGCTGCCTCCCCAAGTTCAGGGATATTATTTCTCGGACTTTCCCGAACAGGGAACACCTGTGACTGAAGAGAGCTGCGTGGAGTTTTCTCTCGAGCTCCCCCACGCACTGACAATGTTTCCGGAATAATGAGCGTGGGGAGGTTCCACCAACGATCGGCAGCACGTGAGTTCTAATGGAATGCCTAAGCTCGTCTCCCCTGCGGGTTTTCCTAATGTCTCTGTGCCAGGGAATGCTAGGGGTGATTGCAGGATATCCCAGTGTCAGAGGCTGCCTCCACAAGGTCAGGGAAGTTATTTCTCGGACTTCCCGAACTGGGAACACCTGTGACTGAAGAGAGCTCCGTGGAGTTGTCTCTCGAGCTCCCCCACGCACTGACAATGTTTCCGGAATCCTGAGCGTGGGGAGGTTCCACCAACGGTCGGCAGCGCGTGGGTTCTAACGGAATGCCTACGCTCGCCTCCCCTGAGGCTTTTCCTAATGTCTCTGTGACAGGGAATGCTAGGGGTGATTGCAGGATATCCCAGTGTCAGAGGCTGCCTCCCCAAGTTCAGGGAAGATATTTCTCGGACTTCCCCGCAGAGGGAACACCTGTGACTGAAGAGAGCTGCTTGGAGTTGTCTCTCGAGCTCCCCAACACACTGACAATGGTTCCGGAATCCTGAGCGTGGGGAGGTTCCACCAACGGTCGGCAGCTCGTTGGTTCTAACGGAATGCCTAAGCTCGTCTCCCCTGAGGGTTTTCCTAATTTCTCTGTGCCAGGGAATGCTAGGGGTGATTGCAGGATATCCCAGTGTCAGAGGCTGCCTCCCCAAGGCCAGGGAAGGTATTTCTCGGACTTCCCCGTACAGAGAACACCTGTGACTGAAGAGAGCTGCGTGGAATTGTTTCTCGAGCTCCCCCAATCACTGACAATTGTTCCGGAATACTGAGCGTGGGGAGGTTCCACCAACGGTCGGCAGCGCGTGGGTTCTAACGGAATGCATATGCTCGTCTCCCCTGTGGGATTTCCTAATGTCTCTGTGCCAGGAAATGCTAGGGGTGATTGCAGGATATCCCAGTGTCAGAGGCTGCCTCCCAAAATTCAGGGAAGATATTTCTCGGACTTCCCCGATGTGAGAACACCTGTGACTGAAGAGAGCTGTGTGGAGTTGTCTCTCGGGCTCCCCCAAGAAGTGACAATTGTTCCGGAATCCTGAGCGTGGGGAGGTTCCACCAACGGTCGGCAGCGCGTGGGTTCTAACGGAATGCCTAAGTCGTCTCCCCTGAGGGTTTTCCTAATGTCTATGTGCAGGGAATGCTAGGGTGATTGCAGGATATCCCTGTGTCCGAGGTTGCCTCCCCAAGATCAGGGAAGGTATTTCTCGGACTTCCGGAAACAGGGAACACCTGTGACCGAAGAGAGCTGCATGGAGTTGTCTCTCGAGCTCCCCCACGCACTGACAGTGGTTCCGGAATCCTGAGCGTGGGTAGGTTCCACCAACGGTCGGCAGCGCGTGGGTTCTAACGGAATGCCTAAGCTCGTCTCCCCTGAGGGTTTTCCTAATGTCTCTGTGCCAGGGAATGCTAGGGGTGATTGCAGGATATCCCAGTGTCAGAGGCTGCCTCCCCAAGGTCAGGGAAGTTATTTCTCGGACTTCCCCGAAGAGGGAACACCTGTGACTGAAGAGAGCTGCGTGGAGTTGTCTCTCGAGCTCCCCCACGCACTGAAAATGGTTCCGGAATCCTGAGCGTGGGGAGGTTCCACCAACGGTCGGCAGCGCATGGGTTCTAACAGAATGCCTAAGCTCGTCTCCCCTGAGGTTTTTCCTAATATCTCTGTGCCAGGGAATGCTAGGGGTGACTGCATTATATCCCAGTGTCAGAGGCTTTCTCCCCAAGGTCAGGGAAGGTATTTCTCGGACTTCCCCAAACAGGGAACACCTGTGAGTGAAGAGTGATTCTTGAAGTTGTCTCCGGAGCTCCCCCACGCACTGACAATGGTTCCGGAATCTTGAGCGTGGGGAGGTTTCACCAACGGTCGGCAGCTCGTGGGTTCTAACGAAATGCCTAAACTCGTCTCCCCTGAGTGTTTTACCTATGTCTCTGTGCCAGGGAATGCTAGGGGTGATTGCAGGATATCCCAGTGACTAAGGCTGCCTCCCCAAGGTCAGGGAAGATATTTCTCGGACTTCCCCGAACAGGGAACACCTCTGACTGAAGCGAGCTGCGTGGAGTTGTCTCTCGAGCTCTCCCACGCACTGATAATGATTCCGGAATCCTGAGCGTGGGGAGGTTCCACCAACGTTCGGCAGCGCGTGGGTTCTAACGGAATGCCTAAGCTCGTCTCCCCTGAGGCTTTTCCAAATGTCTCTGTGCCAGGGAAAGCTAGGGGTGATTGCAGGATATCCCAGTGTCAGCGGCTGCCTCCCCAAGGTGAGGGAAGGTATTTATCGGACTTCCCCGAACAGGGAACACCTGTGACTGAAGAGAGCTGCGTGAAGTTGTCTCACGAGCTCCCTCACGCACTGACAATGGTTCCGGAATACTGAGCGTGGGGAAGTTCCACCAAAGGTCGGCAGCGCGTGGGTTCAAACGGAATGCTTAAGCTCGTCTCCCCTGAGGGTTTTCCTAATGTCTCTGTGCCAGGGAATGCTAGGGGTGATTGCAGGATATCCCAGTGTCAGAGGCTGCCTCCCCAATTTCAGTAAGGTATTTCTCGGACTTCCCCGAACAGGGAACACCTGTGACTGAAGAGAGCTGCGTGAAATTGTCTCTCGAGCTCCCCCACGCACTGACAATGGTTCCGGAATCCTGAGCTTGGGGAGGTTCCACCAAAGGTCGGCAGCGCGTGGGTTCTAACGGAATGCCTAAGCTCGTCTCCCCTGAGGCTTTTCCTAATGTCTCTGTGCCAGGGAATGCTAGGGGTGATTGCAGGATATCCCAGTGTCAGAGGCTGCCTCCCCAAGTTCAGGGATATTATTTCTCGGACTTTCCCGAACAGGGAACACCTGTGACTGAAGAGAGCTGCGTGGAGTTTTCTCTCGAGCTCCCCCACGCATTGACAATGTTTCCGGAATAATGAGCGTGGGGAGGTTCCACCAACGATCGGCAGCACGTGAGTTCTAATGGAATGCCTAAGCTCGTCTCCCCTGCGGGTTTTCCTAATGTCTCTGTGCCAGGGAATGCTAGGGGTGATTGCAGGATATCCCAGTGTCAGAGGCTGCCTCCACAAGGTCAGGGAAGTTATTTCTCGGACTTCCCGAACTGGGAACACCTGTGACTGAAGACAGCTGCGTGGAGTTGTCTCTCGAGCTCCCCCACGCACTGACAATTGTTCCGGAATCCTGAGTGTGGGGAGGTTCCACCAACGGTCGGCAGCGCGTGGGTTCTAACGGAATGCCTAAGCTCGTCTCCCCTGAGGTTTTTCCTAATGTCTCTGTGCCAGGGAATGCTAGGGGTGATTGCAGGATATCCCAGTGTCAGAGGCTGCCTCCACAAGCTCAGGGAAGGTTTTTCTCGGACTTCGCCGTACAGGGAACACCTGTGACTGAAGAGAGCTGCGTGGAGTTTTCTCTCGAGCTCTCCCACGCACTGACAATGGTTCCGGAATCCTGAGCGTGGGGAGGTTACACCAACGGTCGGCAGAGCGTGGGTTCAAACGGAATGCCTAAGCTCGCCTCCCCTGAGGGTTTTCCTAATGTCCCTGTGCCAGGGATTGCCAGGGGTGATTGCAGGATATCCCAGTTTCAGAGGCTGCCTCCCCATGGTCAGGGAAGGTATTTCTCTGACTTCCCCGAACAGGGAACACCTGTGACTGAAGAGAGCTGCGTGGAGTTGTCTCTCGAGCTCCCCCACGCACTGACAATGGTTCCGGAATCCTGAGCGTGGGGAGGTTCCACCAACGGTCGGCAGCGCGTGGGTTCTAACGGAATGCCTAAGCTCGCCTCCCCTGCGTGTTTTCCTAATATCTCTGTGCCAGGGAATGCTAGGGGTGATTACAGGATACCCCAGTGACCGAGGATGCCTCCCCAAGGTCAGGGAAGGTATTTCTCGGACTTCCCCGAACAGGGAACACCTGTGACTGAAGAGAGCTGCGTGGAGTTGTCTCCCGAGCTCCCCCACGCACTGACAATGGTTCCGGAATCCTGAGCGTGGGGAGGTTCCACCAACGGTCGGCAGCGCGTGGGTTCTAACGGAATGCCAAAGCTCGAATCCCCTGAGGCTTTTCCTAATGTCTCTGTGCCAGGGAATGCTAGGGGTGATTACAGGATATCCCAGTGTCAGAAGCTGCTTCCCCAAGGTCAGGGAAGGTATTTCTCGGACTTCCCCGAACAGGGAACACCTGTGACTGAAGAGAGCTGCGTGGAGTTGTCTCTCGAGCTCCCCCACCCACTGACAATGGTTCCGGAATCCTGAGCGTGTGGAGGTTCCACCAACTGTCGTCAGCGCATGGGTTCTAACGGAATGCCTAAGCTCGTCTCCCCTGAGGCTTTCCCTAATGTCTCTGTGCCAGGGAATGCTAGGGGTGATTGTAGTAAATCCCAGTATCAGAGGCTTCCTCCCCAAGGTCAGGGAAGGTATTTCTCGGACTTCCCCGAACAGGGAACATCTGTGACTGAAGAGAGCTGCGTGGAGTTGTCTCTCGAGATCCCCCACGCACTGACAATCTTTCCGGACTCCTGAGCGTGGGGAAGTTTCACCAACGGTCGGCAGCGCGTGGGTTCTAACGGAATGCCGAAGCTCGTCTCCCCTGAGGGTTTTCCTAATGTCTCTGTGCCAGGGAATGCTAGGGGTGATTGCAGGATATCCCAGTGTCAGAGGCTGCCTCCCCAAGGTCAGGGAAGGTATTTCCCGGACTTCCACGAACAGGGAACACCTGTGACTGAAGAGAGCTGCGTGGAGTTGTCTCTCGAGCTCCCCCACGCACTGACAATGGTTCCGGACTCCTGAGCGGGGGGAGGTTCCACCAATTGTCGGCAGCGCGTGGTTTCTAATGGAATGCATACTCTCGTCTCCCCTGAGGCTTTGCCTAATATCTCTGTGCCAGGGAATGATTGGGGTGATTGCAGGATATCCCAGTGTCAGAGGCTGCCTCCCCAAGGTCAGGGAAGTTATTGCTCGGACTTCCCTGAACAGGGAACACCTGTGACTGAAGAGAGCTTCGTGGAGTTGTCTCACGAGATCCCCCACGCACTGACAATGGTTCCGGACTCCTGAGCGTGTGGACGTTCCACCAACGGTCGGCAGCGCGTGGGTTCTAACGGAATGCCTCAGCTCGTCTCCCCTGAGGCTTTTCCTAATGTCTCTGTGCCAGGGAATTCTAGGGGTGATTGCAGGATATCCCAGTGTCAGAGGCAGACAACACAAGGTCAGGGAAGGTATTTCTCGTACTTCCCCGAACAGGGAACACCTGTGACTGAAGAGACCTGCGTGGAGTTGTCTCTCGAGCTACCCCACGCACTGACAATTGTTCCGTAATCCTGAGCGTGGGGAGATTCCACCAACGGTCGGCAGCGCGTGGGTTCTAACGGAATGCTTAAGCTCATCTCCCCTGAGGCTTTTCCTAATGTCTCTGTGCCAGGGAATGCTAGGGGTGATTGCAGGATATCCCAGTGTCAGAGACTGCCTCCCCAAGTTCAGGGAAGGTATTTCTCGGACTTCCGTGAACAGGGAACACCTGTGACTGAAGAGAGCTGTGTGGATTTGTCTCTCGAGCTCCCCCACGAATTGACAGTGGTTCCGGAATCCTGAGCGTGGGGAGGTTCCACCAAAGATCGGCAGCGCGTGGGTTCTAACGGAATGCCTAAGCTCGTCTCCCCTGAAGTTTTCCCTAATATCTTTGTGCCAGGGAATGCTAGGGGTGATTGCAGGATATCCCAGTGTCAGAGGCTGCCTCCCCAAGTTCAGGGAAGTTTTTTCTCGGTCTTCCCCGAACAGGTAACACCTGTGAATTAAGAGAGCTTCGTGGAGTTGTCTCTCGAGCTCCCCCACACACTGACAATGGTTCCGGAATCCTGAGCGTGGGGAGGTTCCACCAACGGTCGGCAGCGCGTGGGTTCTAAAGGAATGCTTAAGCTCGTCTCCCCTGAGGCTTTCCCTAATATCTCTGAGCCAGAGAATCCTCGGGGTGATTGCAGGGTATCCCAGTGTCAGAGGCTGCCTCCCCAAAGTCAGGGAAGTTATTTCTCGGACTTAAACGAACAGGGAACACCTGTGACTAAAGAGAGCTGCGTGGAGTTGCCTCTCGAGCTCCCCCACGCACTGACAATGGTTCCGGAATCCTGAGCGTGGGGAGGTTCCACCAACGGTCGGCAGCGCGTGGGTTCTAACGAAATGCCTAAGCTCGTCTCCCCTGAGGGTTTTCCTAATGTCTCTGTGCCAGGGAATGCTAGGGTTGATTGCAGGATATCCCAGTGTCAGAGGCTGCATCCCCAAGGTCAGGGAAGTTATTTCTCGGATTTCCGAGAACAGGGAAAACCTGTGACTGAAGAGAGCTGCGTGGAGTTGTCTCCCGAGATCCCCCACGCAATGAAAATGGTTCCGGAATCCTGAGCGTGTGGAGGTTCCCCCAAAGGTCGGCAGCGCTTGGGTTCTAACGGAATGCCTAAACTCGTCTCCCCTGAGGTTTTTCCTAATGTCTTTTGCCAGGGAATGCTAGGGGTGATTGCAGGATATCCCAGTGTCAGAGGCTGCCTCCCCAAGGTCAGGGAAGATATTTCTCGGACTTCCGCGAACAGGGAACTCCTGTGACTGAAGAGAGCTGCGTGGAGTTGTCTCTCGAGCTCCCCCACGCACTGACAATTTTTCCGGAATCCTGAGCGTGGGGAGGTTCCACCAACGGTCGGCAGCGCGTGGGTTCTAACGGAATGCCTAAGCTCGTCTCCCCTAAGGGTTTTCCTAAAGTCTCTGTGCCAGGGAATGCTTGGGGTGATTGCAGGATATCCCAGTGTCAAAGGCTGCCTCCCCAAGGTCAGGTAAGGTATTTCTCGGACTTCCGGAAACAGGGAACACCTGTGACTGAAGAAAGCTGCGTGGAGTTGTCTCTGGAGCTCCCCCACGCACTGACAATGCATCCGGAATCCTGAGCGTGGGGAGGTTCCACCAACGGTCGGCAGCGCGTGGGATTTAACGGAATGCCTAAGCTCATCTCCCCTGAGTGTTTTCCTAATGTCTCTGTGCCAGGGAATGCTAGGGGTGATTGCAGGATATCCCAGTGTCAGAGGCTGCCTCCCCAAGGTCAGGGAAGGTATTTCTCGGACTTCCCCGAACAGAGAACACCTGTGACTGAAGAGAGCTGCGTGGAGTTGTCTCTCGAGCTCCCCCACGCACTGACAATGGTTCCGGAATCCTGAGCGTGTGGGGGTTCCACCAACGGTCGGCAGTGCGTGGGTTCAAACGGAATGCCTAAGCTCGTCTCCCCTGAGGTTTTTCCTAGTATGTCTATGCCAGGGAATGCTAGGGGTGATTGCAGGATATTTCAGTGTCGGAGGCTGCCTCCCCAAGGTCAGGGAAGGTATTTCTCGGACTTCCCCGAACAGGGAACACCTGTGACTGAAGAGAGCTGCGTGGAGTTGTCTCTCGAGCTCCCCCACGCACTGACATTGTTTCCGGAATCCTGAGCGTGGGGAAGTTCCACCAACTGTCGGCAGCGCGTGGGTTCTAACGGAATGCCTAAGCTAGTCTCCCCTGAGGGTTTTCCTAATGTCTCTGGGCCAGGGAATGCTAGGGGTGATTGCAGGATATCCCAGTGTCAGTGGCCGCCTCCCCAAGGTCAGGGAAGGTATTTCTCGGACTTCCGCGAACAGGGAAGACCTGTGACTGAAGAGAGCTGCGTGGAGATGTCTCTCGAGCTCCCCAACACACTGACAATGGTTCCGGAATCCTGAGCGTGGGGAGGTTCCACCAACAGTCTGCAGCGCTTGGGTACATACGGAATGCCTAAGCTCGACTCCCCTGAGGGTTTTCCTAATTTCTCTGTGCCAGGGAATGCTAGGGGTGATTGCAGGATATCCCAGTGTCAGAGGCTGCCTCCCCAAGTTCACGGAATGTATTTCTCGGACTTCCCCGAACAGGGAACTCCTGTGACTGAAGAGAGCTGCGTGGAGTTGTCCCTCGAGCTCCCCCACGCACTGACAATGGTTCCGGAATCCTGAGCGTGGGGAGGTTCCACCAGTGGTCGGCAGCGCGTGGGTTCTAACGGAATGCCTAAGCTCGTCTCCCCTGAGTCTTTCCCTAATATCTCTGTACCAGGGAATGCTAGGGGTGATTGCATGATATCCCAGTGTCAGAGGCTGCCTCCCCAAGGTCAGGGAAGATATTTCTCGGACTTCCCCGAACAGGGAACACCTGTGACTGAAGAGAGCTGCGTGGAATTGTCTCTCGAGCTCCCCCACGCACTGACAATGGTTCCGGAATCCTGAGCGTGGGGAGGTTCCACCAACTTTCGGCAGCGCGTTGCTTCTAAATGAATGCCTAAGCTGGTCTCCCCTGAGAATTTTCCTCATGTCTCTATGCCAGGGAATGCTAGGGGTGATTGCAGGATATCCCTGTGTCAGAGGCTGCCTCCCCAAGATCAGGGAAGGTATTTCTCGGACTTCCGCGAACAGGGAACACCTGTGACTGAAGAGAGCTGCGTGGAGTTGTCTCTCGAGATCCCCCACGCACTGACAATGGTTCCGGAATCCTGAGCGTGTGGAGGTTCCACCAACGGTCGGCAGAGCGTGGGTTCTAACGGAATGCCTAAGATCGTCTCCCCTGAGGTTTTTTGTATTGTCCGTGTGCCAGGGAATGCTAGGGGTGATTGCAGGATATCACAGTGTCAGAGGCTGCCTCCCCAAAGTCAGGGAAGGTATTTCTCGGACTTCCCCGAAGAGAGAACACCTGTGACTGTAGAGAGCTTCGTGGAGTTGTCTCTCGAGCTCCCCAACGCACTGACAATTGTTCCGGAATCCTGAGCGTGGTGAGGCTCCACCAATGGTCGGCAGCGCGTGGGTTCTAACGGAATGCCTAAGCTCGTCTCCCCTGAGGGTTTTCCTAATATCTCTGTGCCTTGGAATTCTAGGGGTGATTGCAGGATATCCCAGTGTCTGAGGCTGCCTCACCAAGGTAAGTGAAGGTATTTCTCGGACTTCCCCGAACAGGGAACACCTGTGACTGAAGAGAGCTGTGTGGAGTTGTCTCTCGAGCTCCCCCACGCACTGACAATGGTTCCGGATTCCAGAGCGTGGGGTGGATCCACCAACGGTCGGCAGCGCGTGGGTTCTAACGGAATGCCTAAGCTCGTCTCCCCTGAAGCTTTTCCTTATGTCTCTGTGCCAGGGAATGCTAGGGGTGATTGCAGGATATCCCAGTGTCAGTGGCTGCCTCCCCAAGGTCAGGGAAGGTATTTCTCAGACTTCCCCGAACAGGGAACACCTGTGACTGAAGAGAGCTGCGTGGAGTTGTCTCTCGAGCTCCCCCACGCACTGACAATTGTTCCGGATTCCTGAGCGTGGGGATGTTCCACCAACGGTCGGCAGCGCATGGGTTCTAAGGAAATGACTAAGCTCGTCTCCCCTGAGGGTTTTCCTAATGTCTCTGTGCCAGGGAATGCTAGGGGTGATTGCAGCATATCCCAGTGTCAGAGGCTGACTCCCCAAGGTCAGGGAAAGTATTTCTCAGACTTCCCAGTACAGGGAACACCTGTGACTGAACAGAGCTGCGTGGAGTTGTCTCTCGAGCTCCCCCACGCACTGACAATGTTTCCGGAATCCTGAGCGTGGGGAGGTTCCACCAAAGGTCGGCAGCGCGTGTGTTCTAACGGAATGCCTAAGCTCGTTTCCCCTGAGGTTTTTCCTAATGTCTCTGTGCCAGGGAATGTTAGGGGTGATTGCAGGATATCCCAGTGTCAGAGGCTGCCTCCCCAAGGCCAGGGAATGTATTTCTCGGACTTCCCCGAACAGGGAACACCTGTGACTGAAGAAAGCTGCGTGGAGTTGTCTCTCGAGCTCCCCCACGCACTGACAATGGTTCCGGAATCCTGAGCGTGGGGAGGTTCCACCAACGGTCGGCAGCGCGTGTGTTCTAACGGAATGCCTAAGCTCGTCTCCCCTGAGGCTTTTCCTAATGTCTCTGTGCCAGGGAATGCTAAGGGTGATTGCAGGATATCCCAGTGTCAGAGGCTGCATCCCCAAGGTCAGGGAAGGTTTTTCTCAGTCTTCCCCGAACAGGGAGCACCTGTGACTGGTGCGAGCTGCGTGGAGTTGTCTCTCGAGCTCCCCCACGCACTGACAACGTTTCCGGAATCCTGAGCGTGGGGGGGTTCCACCAACGGTCGGCAGCTCTTGGGTTCTTACGGAATGCTTAAGCACGTCTCCCCAGAGGATTTTACTAATGTCTCTGTGCCAGGGAATGCTAGCGGTGATTGTAGGATATCCCAGGGTCAGAGGCTGACTCCCCAAGTTCAGGGAAAGTATTTCTCGGACTTCCCCGAACAGGGAACACCTGTGACTGAAGAGAGCTGCGTGGAGTTGTCTCTCGAGCTCCCCCACGCACTGACAATGGTTCCGGAATTCTGAGCGTGGGGAGGTTCCACCAACGGTCGGCAGCGCGTGGGTTCAAACGGAATGCATAATCTCATCTCCCCTGAGGGTTTTCCTAATGTCTCTGTGCCAGGAAATGCTAGGGGTGATTGCAGGATATCCCAGTGTCAGAGGCTGCCTCCCCAAGGTCAGGGAAATTATTTCTCGGACTTCACCGAGAAGGGAACACCTGTGACTGAAGAGAGCTGCGTGGAGTTGTCTCTCGAGCTCGCCCACGCACTGACAATGTTTCCGGAATCCTGAGCGTGGGAAGGTTCCACCAACGGTCGGCAGCGCGTGGGTTTTAACGGAAAGCCTAAGCTCGTCTCCCCTGGGGGTTTTCCTAATGTCTCTGTGCCAGGGAATGCTAGGGGTGATTGCAGGATATCCCAGTGTCAGAGGCTGCCTCCACAAGGTCAGGGAAGGTATTTCTCGGATTTTCCCTTAGAGGGAACACCTGTAACTGAAGAGAGCTGCGTGGAGTTGTCTCTCGTGCTCCCCCACGCACTGACAATGTTTCCGGTGTCCTGAGACTGTGGAAGTTCCACCAACGGTCGGCAGCGCGTGGGTTCTAACGGAATGCCTTAGCTCGTCTCCCCTGAGGTTTTTCCTAATATCTCTGTGCCAGGGAATGCTAGCGGTGATTGCAGGATATCCCAGAGTCAGAGGTTGCCTCCCCAAGGTCAGGGATGGTATTTCTCGGACTTCCCCGAACAGGGAACACCTGTGACTGAAGAGAGCTGCGTGGAGTTGTCTCTCGATCTCCCCCACGCACTGACAATGGTTCCGGAATCTTGAGCGTGGGGAGGTTCCACCAACGGTCGGCAGCCCGTTGGTTCTAACTGAATGCCTAAGCTCGTCTCCCCTGAGGCTTTTCCTAATGTCTCTGTGCCAGGGAATGCTAGGGGTGATTGCAGGATATCCCAGTGTCAGAGGCTGCCTCCCCAAGGTCAGGGAAGGTATTTCTCGGTCTTCCCCGAACAGGGAACACCTGTGACTGGAGCAAGCTGCGTGGAGTTGTCTCTCGAACTCCCCCACGCACTGACAATGGTTCCGGAATCCTGAGCGTGGGGAGGTTCCACCAACGGTCGGCAGCGTGTGGGTTCTAACGGAATGCCTAAACTCGTCTCCCCTGAGGGTTTTCCTAATGTCTCTCTGCCAGGGAATGCTAGGGGTGATTGCAGGATATCCCAGTGTCAGAGTCTGCCTCCCCAAAGTCAGGGAAGTTATTTCTCGGACTTCCCCGAACAGGGAACACCTGTGACTGAAGAGAGCTGCGTGGAGTTGTCTCTCGTGCTCCCCCACGCACTGAAAATGTTTCCGGTATCCTGAGAGTGTGGAGGTTCCACCATTGGTCGGCAGCGCGTGGGTTCTAACAGAATGCCTAAGCTCGTCTCCCCTGAGGGTTTTCCTAATGTCTCTGAGCCAGGGAATGCTAGCGGTGATTGCAGGATATCCCAGTGTCAGAGGCTGCCTCCCCAAGGTCAGGGAAAGTATTTCTCGGACTTCCCCGAACAGGGAACACCTGTGACTGAAGAGAGCTGCGTGGAGTTGTCTCTCGAGCTCCCCCACGCACTGACAATTTTTCCGGAATCCTGAGCGTGGGGAGGTTCCACCAACGGTCGGCAGCTCGTGGGTTCTAACGGAATGCCTAAGCTCGTCTCCCCAGAGTTTTTTCCTAATTTCTCTGTGCCAGGGGATGCTAGGGGTGATTGCAGGATATCCCAGTGTCAGAGGCTGCCTCCCCAAGTTCAGGGAAGGTATTTCTCGGACTTCCCCGAGCAGGGAACACCTGTGACTTAAGAGAGCTGCGTGGAGTTGTCTCTCGAGCTCCCCCACGCACTGACAATTGTTCCGGAATCCTGAGCGTGGGGAGGTTCCACCAACGGTCGGCAGCGCATGGGTTCTAAGGGAATGCCTAAGCTCGTCTCCCCTGAGGGTTTTCCTAATGTCTCTGTGCCAGGGAATGCTAGCGGTGATTGCAGGATATCCCAGTGTCAGAGGCTGCCTCCCCAAGGTCAGGGAAGGTATTTCTCGGACTTCCCCGTACAGGGAACACCTGTGACTGAAGAGAGCTACGTGGAGTTGTCTCTCGAGCTCCACCACGCACTGACAATGGTTCCGGAATATTGAGCGTGGGGAGGTTCCACCAACGGTCAGCAGCCCGTGGGTTCTATTGGAATGCCTAAGCTCGTCTCTCCTGAGGCTTTTCCTAATGTCTCTGTGCCAGGGAATGCTAGGGGTGATTGCAGGATATCCCAGTGTCAGAGGCTGCCTCCCCAAGGTCAGGGAAGGTATTTCTCGGACTTCCCCGAACAGGGAACACCTGTGACTGGAGCAAGCTTCGTGGAGTTGTCTCTCGTACTCCCCCACGCACTGACAATGGTTCCGGAATCCTGAGCGTGGGGAGGTTCCACCAACGGTCGGCAGCGTGTGGGTTCTAACGGAATGCCTAAACTCGTCTCCCCTGAGGGTTTTCCTAATGTCTCTCTGCCAGGGAATGCTAGGGGTGATTGCAGTGTATCCCAGTGTCAGAGTCTGCCTTCCCAACTTCAGGGAAGTTATTTCTCGGACTTCCCCGAACAGGGAACACCTGTGACTGAAGAGAGCTGCGTGGAGTTGTCTCTCGTGCTCCCCCACGCACTGACAATGTTTCCGGTATCCTGAGAGTGTGGAGGTTCCACCATTGGTCGGCAGCGCGTGGGTTCTAACAGAATGCCTAAGCTCGTCTCCCCTGAGGGTTTTCCTAATGTCTCTGTGCCAGGGAATGCTAGCGGTGATTGCAGGATATCCCAGTGTCAGAGGCTGCCTCCCCAAGGTCAGGGAAAGTATTTCTCGGACTTCCCCGAACAGGGAACACCTGTGACTGAAGAGAGCTGCGTGGAGTTGTCTCTCGAGCTCCCCCACGCACTGAAATTTTTTCCGGAATCTTGAGCGTGGGGAGGTTTCACCAACTGTCGGCAGCGCGTGGGTTCTAACGGAATGCCTTAGCTCGTCTCCCCAGAGATTTTTCCTAATTTCTCTGTGCCAGGGGATGCTAGGGGTGATTGCAGGATATCCCAGTGTCAGAGGATGCCTCCCCAAGGTCAGGGAAGGTATTTCTCGGACTTCCCCGAACAGGGAACACCTGTGACTTAAGAGAGCTGCGTGGAGTTGTCTCTCGAGCTCCCCCACGCACTGACAATGGTTCCGGAATCCTGAGCGTGGGGAGGTTCCACCAGCGGTCGGCAGCGCATGGGTTCTAAGGGAATGACTAAGCTCGTCTCCCCTGAGGGTTTTCCTAATGTCTCTGTGCCAGGGAATGCTAGGGGTGATTGCAGGATATCCCAGTGTCTGAGGCTGCCTCCCCAAGGTCAGGGAATGTATTTCTCCGACTTCCCCGAACAGGGAACACCTGTGACTGAAGAGAGCTGCGTGGAGTTGTCTCTCGAGCTCCCCCACTTACTGACAATGCTTCCGGAATTCTGAGCGTGGGGAGGTTCCACCAACAGTCAGCAGCGCGAGGGTTCTATCGGAATGCCTAAGCTCGTCTCCCCTGAGGGTTTTCCTAATGTCTCTGTGCCAGGGAATCCTAGGGGGGAATGCAGGATATCCCAGTGTCAGAGGCTGCCTCCCCAAGGTCAGGGAAGTTTTTTCTCGGACTTCCCCGAACAGGGAACACCTGTGACTGAAGAGAGCTTCGTGGAGTTTTCTCTCGAGCTCCCCCACGCACTGACAATGGTTCCGGAATCCTGAGCGTGGGGAGGTTCCACCAACGGTCGGCAGCGCGTGGGTTCTATCGGAATGCCAAAGATCGTATCCCCTGAGGGTTTTCCTATTGTCTCTGTGCCAGGGAAAGCTAGGGTTGAATGCAGGATATCCCAGTGTCAGAGGCTGCCTCCCCAAGGTCAGGGAATGTATATCACGGACTTCCCCGTACAGGGAACACCTGTGACTGAAGAGAGCTGCGTGGAGTTGTCTCTCGTGCTCCCCCACGCACTGACAATGTTTCCGGGATCCTGAGAGTGTGGAGGTTCCACCATTGGTCGGCAGCGCGTGTGTTCTAACAGAATGCCTAAACTCGTCTCCCCTGAGGGTTTTCCTAATGTCTCTGTGCCAGGGAATGCTAGCGGTGATTGCAGGATATCCCAGTGTCAGAGGCTGCCTCCCCAAGGTCAGTGAAGGTATTTCTCGGACTTCCCCGAACAGGGAACACCTGTGACTGAAGAGAGCTACGTGGAGTTGTCTCTCGAGCTCCACCACGCACTGACAATGGTTCCGGAATCTTGAGCATGGGGAGGTTCCACCAACGGTCGGCAGCCCGTGGGTTCTAATGGAATGCCTAAGCTCGTCTCCCCTGAGGCTATTCCTAATGTTTCTGTGCCAGGGAATGCTAGGGTTGATTGCAGGATATCCCAGTGTCAGAGGCTGCCTCCCCAATGTCAGGGAAGTTATTTCTCGGGGTTCCCCGAACAGGGAACACCTGTGACTGAAGAGAGCTGCGTGGAGTTGTCTCTCGAGCTCCCCCACGCACTGACAATGTTTCCGGAATCCTGAGCGTGGGGAGGTTCCACCAACGGTCGGCAGCGCGTGCGTTCTAACGGAATGCCTAAGCTCGTCTCCCCTGAGGTTTTTCCTAATGTCTCTGTGCCAGGGAATGCTAGGGGTGATTGCAGGATATCCCAGAGTCAGAGGCTGCCTCCCCAAAGTCAGGGAAGTTATTTCTCGGACTTCCCCGAACAGGGAACACCTGTGACTGAAGAGAGCTGCGTGGAGATGTCTCTCGTGCTCCCCCACGCACTGACAATGTTTCCGGAATCCTGAGCGTGGGGAGGTTCCACCAACGGTCGGCAGCGCGTGGGTTCTAACGGAATGCCTAAGCTCGTTCCCCTGAGGCTTTTACTAATGTCTCTGTGCCAGGGAATGCTAGGAGTGATTGCAGGATATCCCAGTGTCAGAGGCAGCCTACATAAGGTCATGGAAGTTATTTCTCGGACTTCCCCGAACAGGGAACACCTGTGACTGAAAAGAGCTGCGTGGAGTTGTCTCTCGAGCTCCCCCACGCACTGACAATGGTTCCGGAATCCTGAGCGTGGGGAGGTTCCACCAACGGTCGGCAGCGCGTGGGTTCTAACCGCATGCCTAAGCTCGTCTCCCCAGAGTCTTTTCCTAATGTCTCTGTGCCAGGGAATGCTAGGGGTGATTGTAGGATATCCCAGTGTCACAGGCTGCCTCCCCATGGTCAGGGAAGTTATTTCTCGGACTTCCCCGAACAGGGAACACCTGTGACTGAAGAGAGCTGCGTGGAGTTGTCTCTCGAGCTCCCCCACGCACTGACAGTAGTTCCGGAATCCTGAGCGTGGGGAGGTTCCACCAACGGTCGGCAGCGCGTGGGTTCTAATGGAATGCCTAAGATCGTCTCCCCTGAGGGTTTTCCTAATGTCTCTGTGCCAGGGAATGCTAGGGGTGATTGCAGAATATCAAAGTGTCAGAGGCTGCTTCCCCAAAGTCAGGGAAGCTATTTCTCGGACTTCCCCGAACAGGGAACCCCTGTGACTGAAGAGAGCTGCGTGGAGTTGTCTCTCAAGCTCCCCCACACACAGACAATGGTCCCGGAATCCTGAGCGTGTGGAGGTTCCACCAACGGTCGGCAGCGCGTGGGTTCTAACGGAATGCCTAAGCTCGTCTCCCCTGAGGCTTTTCCTAATATCTCTGTGCCAGGGAATTCTAGGGGTGATTGCAGGATATCCCAGTGTCAGAGGCTGCCTCCCCATGTTCAGGGAAGCTATTTCTCGGACTTCCTCGAACAGGGAACACCTGTGACTGAAGAGATCTGCGTGGAGTTGTCTCTCGAGCTCCCCCAAGAACTGACAATTGTTCCTGAATCCTGAGCGTGGGGAGGTTCCACCAACGGTCGGCAGCGCGTGCGTTCAAACGGAATGCCTAAGCTCGTCTCCCCTGAGGGTTTTCCTAATGTCTCTGTGCCAGGGAATGCTAGGGGTGATTGCAGGATATCCCAGAATCAGAGGCTGCCTCCCCAAGGTCAGGGAAGGTATTTCTTGGACTTCCCCGAACAGGGAACACCTGTGACTGAAGAGAGCTGCGTGGAGTGGTCTCTCGTGCTCCCCCACGCACTGACAATGTTTCCGGAATACTGAGCTTGGGGAGGTTCCACCAACGGTAGGCAGCGCGTGGGTTCTTACGGAATACCTAAGCTCGTCTCCCTTGAGGGTTTTCCTAATTTCTCTGTGCCAGGGAATGCTAGGGGTGATTGCAGGATATCCCAGTGTCAGAGGCTGCCTCCCCAACGTCAGGGAAGCTATTTCTCGGACTTCCGCGAAAAGGGAACACTGTGACTGAAGAGAGCTGAGTGGAGATGTCTCTCGAGCTCCCCCACGCACTGAAAATGTTCCGGAATCCTGAGCGTGGGGAGATTCTACCAACGGTCGGCAGCGCGTGGGTTCTAACGGAATGCCTAAGCTCGTCTCCCCTGAGGCTTTTCCTAATGTCTCTGTGCCAGGGAATGCTAGGGGTGATTGCAAGATATCCCAGTGTCAGAGGCTGCCTCCCCAAGGTCAGGGAAGGTATTTCTCGGACTTCCGCGAACAGAGAACACCTGTGACTGAAGAGAGATGCGTGGAGTTGTCTCTCGAGCTCCCCCACGCACTGACAATGGTTCCGGAATCCTGAGCTTGGGGAGGTTCCACCAACGTTCGGCAGCGCGTGGGTTCTAACGGAATGCCTAAGCTCGTTCCCCTGAGGCTTTTCCTAATGTCTCTGTGCCAGGGAATGCTAGGAGTGATTGCAGGATATCCCAGTGTCAGAGGCTGCCTACACAAGGTCAGGGAAGGTATTTCTCGGACTTCCGCGAACAGGGAACACCTGTGACTGAAGAGAGCTTCGTGGAGTTGTCTCTCGAGCTCCCCCACGCACTGACAATGGTTCGGGAATCCTGATCGTGTGGAGGTTCCAACGGTCTGCAGCGCGTGTGTTTTAACGGAATGACTAAGGTCGTCTACCCTGAGGGTTTTCCTAATGTCTCTGTGCCAGGGAATGCTAGGGGTGATTGCAGGATATCCCAGTGTCAGAGGCTGACTCCCCAAGTTCAGGGAAGGTTTTTCTCGGACTTCCACGAACAGGGAACACCTGTGACTGAAGAGAGCTGTGTGGAGATGTCTCTCGAGCTCCCCCACGCCCTGACAATGGTTCAGGAATGCTGAGCGTGGGGAGGTTCCACCAACGGTCGGCAGTGCGTTGGTTCTAACGGAATGCTTAAGCTCGTCTCCCCTGAGTGTTTTCCTAATGTCTCTGTGCCAGGGAATGCTAGGGGAGATTGCAGGATACCCCAGTGTCAGAGGCTGCCTCCCCAAGGTCAGGGAAGGTATTTCTCGGACTTCCCCGATCAGGGAACACCTGTGACTGAAGAGAGCTGCGTGGAGTTTTCTCTCGAGCTCCCCCACGCACTGAAAATTTTTCCGGAATACTGAGCGTGGGGAGGTTCCACCAACGGTCGGCAGCGCGTGCGTTCTAACGGAATGCCTAAGCTCGTCTCCCCTGAGGGTTTTTCTAACATCTCTGTGCCAGGGAATGCTAGGGGTGATCATACGATATCCCAGTGTCAGAGGCTGCCTCCCCAATGTCAGGGAAGGTATTTCTCGGACTTCCCCGAACAGGGAACACCTGTGACTGAAGAGAGCTTCGTGGAGTTGTCTCTCGAGCTCCCCCACGCACTGACAATGTTTAGGGAATCCTGAGCGTGGGGAGGTTCCACCAACGGTCGGCAGCGCGTGGGTTCTAACGGAATGCCTAAGCTCGTCTCCCGTAAGGCTTTTCCTAATTTCTCTGTGCCAGGGAATGCTAGGGGTGATTACAGGATATCCCAGTGTCAGAGGCTGCCTCCCCAACGTCAGGGAAGCTATTTCTCGGACTTCCGCGAAAAGGGAACACTGTGACTGAAGAGAGCTGAGTGGAGATGTCTCTCGAGCTCCCCCACGCACTGACAATGGTTCCGGAATCCTGAGCGTGGGGAGATTCCACCAACGTTCGGCAGCGCGTGGGTTCTAACGGAATGCCTAAGCTCGTCTCCCCTGAGGCTTTTCCTAATGTCTCTGTGCCAGGGAATGCTAGGGGTGATTGCAGGATATCCCAGTGTCAGAGGCTGCCTCCCCAAGGTCAGGGAAGTTATTTCTCGGACTTCCGCGAACAGAGAACACCTGTGACTGAAGAGAGATGCGTGGAGTTGTCTCTCGAGCTCCCCCACGCACTGACAATGGTTCCGGAATCCTGAGCTTGGGGAGGTTCCACCAACGTTCGGCAGCGCGTGGGTTCTAACGGAATGCCTAAGCTCGTTCCCCTGAGGCTTTTCCTAATGTCTCTGTGCCAGGGAATGCTAGGAGTGATTGCAGGATATCCCAGTGTCAGAGGCTGCCTACACAAGGTCAGGGAAGGTATTTCTCGGACTTCCGCGAACAGGGAACACCTGTGAATGAAGAGAGCTGCGTGGAGTTGTCTCTCGTTCTCCCCCACGCATTGAGAATGGTTCCAGAATCCTGAGCGTGGGGAGGTTCCACCAACGGTCAGAAGCGCGTGGGTTCTAACGGAATGCCTAAGCTCGTCTCCCCTGAGGGTTTTCCTAATGTCTCTTTGCCAGGGAATGCTAGGGATGATTGCAGGATATCCCAGGGTCAGAGACTGCCTCCCCAAGTTCAGGGAAGTTATTTCTCGTTCTTCCCCGAACAGGGAACACCTGTCACTGAAGAGAGCTGCGTGGAGTTGTCTCTCGAGCTCCCCCACGCACTGACAATGTTTCTGGAATCCTGAGCGTAGGGAGGTTCCACCAACGGTCGGCAGTACGTGGGTTCTAACGGAATGAATAAGCTCGTCTCCCCTGAGGGTTTTCCTAATGTCTCTGTGCCAGGGAATGCTAGGGGTGATTGCAGGATATCCCAGTGTCAGAGGCTGCATCCCCAAGGTCAGGGAAGTTATTTCTCGGAATTCCCCGAACAGGGAACACATGTGACTGAAGAGAGCTGCGTGGAGTTGTCTCTCGAGCTCCCCCACGCACTGACAATGGTTCTGGAATCCTGATCGTGTGGAGGTTCCAACGGTCTGCAGCGCGTGGGTTTTAACGGAATGACTAAGGTCGTCTACCCTGAGGGTTTTCCTAATGTCTCTGTGCCAGGGAATGCTAGGGGTGATTGCAGGATATCCCAGTGTCAGAGGCTGACTCCCCAAGGTCAGGGAAGGTTTTTCTCGGACTTCCACGAACAGGGAACACCTGTGACTGAAGAGAGCTATGTGGAGATGTCTCTCGAGCTCCCCCACGCCCTGACAATGGTTCAGGAATGCTGAGCGTGAGGAGGTTCCACCAACGGTCGGCAGTGCGTTGGTTCTAACGGAATGCTTAAGCTCGTCTCCCCTGAGGGTTTTCCTAATGTCTCTGTGCCAGGGAATGCTAGGGGAGATTGCAGGATACCCCAGTGTCAGAGGCAGCCTCCCCAAGGTCAGGGAAGGTATTTCTCGGACTTCCCCGATCAGGGAACACCTGTGACTGAAGAGAGCTGCGTGGAGTTTTCTCTCGAGCTCCCCCACGCACTGACAATTTTTCCGGAATCCTGAGCGTGGGGAGGTTCCACCATCGTTCGGCAGCGCGTGCGTTTTAACGGAATGCCTAAGCTCGCCTCCCCTGAGGCTTTTCCTAATGTCTCTGTGCCAGGGAATGCTTGGGGTGATTGCAGGATATCCCAGTGTCAGAGGATGCCTCCCCATGTTCAGGGAATTTATTTCTCGGACTTCCCCGAACAGGGAACACCTGTGACTGAAGAGAACTGCGTGGAGTTTTCTCTCGATCTCCCCCACGCACTGACAATGTTTACGGAATCCTGAGCGTGGGGAGGTTCCACCAACGGTCGGCAGCGCGTGGGTTCTAACGGAATGCCTAAGCACGTCTCCCCTGAGGCTTTTCCTAATTTCTCTGTGCCAGGGAATGCAAGGGGTGATTGCAGGTTATCCCAGTGTCAGAGGCTGCCTCCACAAGGTCAGGGAAGGTATTTCTCGGACTTCCCCGAACAGGGAACTCCTGTGACTGAAGAGAGCTGCGTGGAGTTGTCTCTCGTGCTCCCCCACGCACTGAGAATGGTTCCGGAATCCTGAGCGTGGGGAGGTTCCACCATCGGTCGGCAGCGCGTGGGTTCTAACGGAATGCCTAAGCTCGTCTCCCCTGAGTGTTTTCCTAATTTCTCTGTGCCAGGGAATGCAAGGGGTGATTGCAGGTTATCCCAATGTCAGAGGCTGCCTCCACAAGTTCAGGGAAGCTATTTCTCGGACTTCCCCTAACAGGGAACACCTGTGACTGAAGAGAGCTGCGTGGAGTGGTCTCTCGTGCTCCCCCACGCACTGACAATGTTTCCGGAATACTGAGCTTGGGGAGGTTCCACCAACGGTCGGCAGCGCGTGGGTTATAACGGAATACCTAAGCTCGTCTCCCCTGAGGGTTTTCCTAATTTCTCTGTGCCAGGGAATGCTAGGGGTGATTGCAGGATATCCCAGTGTCAGAGGCTGCCTCCCCAACGTCAGGGAAGCTATTTCTCGGACTTCCGCGAAAAGGGAACACTGTGACTGAAGAGAGCTGAGTGGAGATGTCTCTCGAGCTCCCCCACGCACTGACAATGTTCCGGAATCCTGAGCGTGGGGAGATTCCACCAACGTTCGGCAGCGCGTGGGTTCTAACGGAATGCCTAAGCTCGTCTCCCCTGAGGCTTTTCCTAATGTCTCTGTGCCAGGGAATGCTAGGGGTGATTGCAGGATATCCCAGTGTCAGAGGCTGCCTCCCCAAGGTCAGGGAAGTTATTTCTCGGACTTCCGCGAACAGAGAACACCTGTGACTGAAGAGAGATGCGTGGAGTTGTCTCTCGAGCTCCCCCACGCACTGACAATGGTTCCGGAATCCTGAGCTTGGGGAGGTTCCACCAACGTTCGGCAGCGCGTGGGTTCTAACGGAATGCCTAAGCTCGTTCCCTTGAGGCTTTTCCTAATGTCTCTGTGCCAGGGAATGCTTGGGGTGATTGCAGGATATCCCAGTGTCAGAGGCTGCCTCCCCATGTTCAGGGAATTTATTTCTCGGACTTCCCCGAACAGGGAACACCTGTGACTGAAGAGAGCTGCGTGGAGTTTTCTCTCGATCTCCCCCACGCACTGACAATGTTTACGGAATCCTGAGCGTGGGGAGGTTCCACCAACGGTCGGCAGCGCGTGGGTTCTAACGGAATGCCTAAGCACGTCTCCCCTGAGGCTTTTCCTAATTTCTCTGTGCCAGGGAATGCAAGGGGTGATTGCAGGTTATCCCAGTGTCAGAGGCTGCCTCCACAAGGTCAGGGAAGGTATTTCTCGGACTTCCCCGAACAGGGAACACCTGTGACTGAAGAGAGCTGCGTGGAGTTGTCTCTCGTGCTCCCCCACGCACTGAGAATGGTTCCGGAATCCTGAGCGTGGGGAGGTTCCACCATCGGTCGGTAGCGCGTGGGTTCTAACGGAATGCCTAAGCTCGTCTCCCCTGAGGGTTTTCCTAATGTCTCTGTGCCAGGGAATGCTTGGGATGATTGCAGGATATCCCAGTGTCAGAGACTGACTCCCCAAGTTCAGGGAAGGTATTTTTCGGACTTCCCCGTACAGGGAACTCCTGTCACTGAAGAGAGCTGCGTGGAGTTGTCTCTCGAGCTCCCCCACGCACTGACAATGTTTCTGGAATCCTGAGCGTAGGGAGGTTCCACCAACGGTCGGCAGCGCGTGGGTTCTAACGGATGAATAAGCTCGTCTCCCCTGATGGTTTTCCTAATGTCTCTGTGCCAGGGAATGCTAGGGGTGATTGCAGGATATCCCAGTGTCAGAGGCTGCCTCCCCAAGGTCAGGGAAGTTATTTCTCTGAATTCTCCGAACAGGGAACACCTGTGACTGAAGAGAGCTGCGTGGAGTTGTCTCTCGAGCTCCCCCACGTACTGACAATGGTTCCGGAATCCTGAGCGTGGGGAGGTTCCACCAACGGTCGGCAGCGCGTTGGTTCTAACGCAATGCTTAAGCTCGTCTCCCCTGAGGGTTTTCCTAATGTCTCTGTGCTAGGGAATGCTAGGGTTGATTGCAGGATATCCCAGTGACAGAGGCTGCCTCCCCAAGTTCAGGGAAGGTATTTCTCGGATTTCCCATTCAGGGAACACCTGTGACTGAAGAGAGCTGCGTGGAGTTGTCTCTCGAGCTCCCCCACGCACTGAAAATGTTTCCGGAATCCTGAGCGTGGGGAGGTTCCACCAACCGTCGGCAGCGCGTGGCTTCAAACGGAATGCCTAAGCTCGTCTCCCCTGAGGCTTTTCCTAATGTCTCTGTGCCAGGGAATGCTTGGGGTGATTGCAGGCTATCCCAGTGTCAGAAGCTGCATCCCCAAGGTCAGGGAAGGTATTTCTCGGACTTCCCCGAACAGGGAACACCTGTGACTGAAGAGAGCTGCGTGGAGTTTTCTCTCGAGCTCCCCCACGCACTGACAATGTTTCCGGAATCCTGAGCGTGGGGAGGTTCCACCAACGGTCGGCAGCGCGTGGGTTTTATCGGAAAGCCTAAGCTCGTCTCCCCTGAGGTTTTTCCTAATGTCTCTCTGCCAGGGAATGCTAGGGATGATTGCAGGATATCCCAGTGTCAGAGGCTGCCTCCCCAAATTCAGGGAAGTTATTTCTCGGACTTCCCCGAACAGGGAACACCTGTGACTGAAGAGAGCTGCGTGGAATTGTCTCTCGAGCTCCCCCACGCACTGACAATGTTTCCGGAATCCTGAGCGTGGGGATGTTCCACCAACGGTCGGCAGCACGTGGGTTCTAACGGAATGCCTAAGCTCGTCTCCCCTGCGGGTTTTCCTAATGTCTCTGTGCCAGGGAATGCTAGGGGTGATTGCAGGTTATCCCTGTGTCAGAAGCTGCCTCCCCAAGGTCAGGGAAACAATTTCTCGGACTTCCCCGAAAAGGGAACACCTGTGACAGAAGAGAGCTGCGTGGAGTTGTCTCTCGTGCTCCCCCACGCACTGACAATTGTTCCGGAATCCTGAGCGTGGGGAGGTTCCACCAACGGTCGTCAGCGCGTGGGTTCTAACGGAATGCCTAAGATCGTCTCCCCTGAGGGTTTTCCTAATGTCTCTGTGCCAGGGAATGCTAGGGGTGATTGCAGGATATCCCAGTGTCAGAGTCTGCCTCCCCAAGGTCAGGGAAGGTATTTCTCGGACTTCCCCGAACAGGGAACACCTGTGACTGAAGAGAGCTGCGTGGAGTTGTCTCTCGATCTCCCCCACCCACTGACAATGGTTCCGGAATCCTGAGCGTGGGGAGGTTCCACAAACGGTCGGCAGCGCGTGGGTCCTAACGGAATGCCTAAGCACGTCTCCCCTGAGGCTTTTCCTAATGTCTCTGTGCCAGGGAATGCTAGGGGTGATTACAGGATATCCCAGTGTCAGAGGATGCCTCCACAAGTTCAGGGAAGGTATTTCTCGGACTTCCCCGAACAGGGAACACCTGTGACGGAAGAGAGCTGCGTGGAGTTGTCTCTCGAGCTCCCCCACGCACTGACAATAGTTCCGGAATCCTCAGCGTGGGGAGGTTCCACCAACGGTCGGCAGCGCGTGGGTTCTAACGGAATGCCTAATCTCGTCTCCCCTGCGGGTTTTCCTAATTTCTCTGTGCCAGGGAATGCTAGGGGTGATTGCAGGATATTCCAGTGTCAGAGTCTGCTTCCACAAGGTCAGGGAAAGTATTTTTCGGACTTCCCTTGACAGGGAACACCTGTGACTGAAGAGAGCTGCGTGGAGTTGTCTCTCGAGCTCCCCTACGTACTGACAATGGTTCCGGAATCCTGAGCGTGGAGAGGTTCCACCAACGGTCGGCAGCGCGTGGGTTCTAACGGAATGCCTAAGCTCGTCTCCCCTGAGGGTTTTCCTAATGTCTCTGTGCCAGGGAATGCTACGGGTGATTGCAGGATATCCCAGTGTCAGAGGCTGCCTCCCCAAGGTCAGGGAAGTTATTTCTCGGACTTCCCCGAACAGGGAACACCTGTGATTGAAGAGAGCTGCGTGGAGTTGTCTCTCGAGCTCCCCCACGCACTGACAATGTTTAGGGAATCCTGAGCGTGGGGAGGTTCCACCAACGGTCGGCAGCGCGTGGGTTCTAACGGAATGCCTAAGCTCGTCTCTCGTAAGGCTTTTCCTAATTTCTCTGTGCCAGGGAATGCTAGGGTTGATTACAGGATATCCCAGTGTCAGAGGCTGCCTCCACAAGGTCAGGGAAGTTATTTCTCGGACTTCCCAGAACCGAGAACACCTGTGACTGAAGAGAGCAGCGTGGAGTTCTCTCTCGAACTCCCCCACGCACTGACAATGGTTCCGGAATCCTGAGCGTGGGGAGGTTCCACCAACGGTCTGCAGCGCGTGGGTTCTAACGGAATGCCTAAGCTCGTCTCCCCTGAGGCTTTTCCTAATGTCTCTATGCCAGGGAATGCTAGGGTTGATTGCAGGATATCCCAGTGTCAGAGGCTGCCTCCCCAAGGACAGGGAAGGTATTTCTCGGACTTCCCCGAACAGGGAACACCTGTGACTGAAGAGAGCTGCGTGGAGTTGTCTCTCGAGCTCCCCCACGCACTGACAATGGTTCCGGAATCTTGAGCGTGGGGAGCTTCCACCATCGGTCGGCAGCGCGTGGGTTCTAACGGAGTGCCTAAGCTCGTCTGTCCTGAGGCTTTTCCTAATGTCTCTGTGCCAGGGAATGCTAGGGGTGATTTCAGGATATCCCAGTGTCAGAGGCTTCCTCCCCATGTTCAGGGAAATTATTTCTCGGACTTCCCCGAACAGGGAACACCTGTGAATGAAGAGAGCTGCGTGGAGTTTTCTCTCGATCTCCCCCACGAACTGACAATATTTCCGGAATCCTGAGCGTGTGGAGGTTCCACCAACGGTCGGCAGCGCGTGGGTTCTAACGGAATGCTTAAGCTCGTCTCCCCTGAGGCTTTTCCTAATTTCTCTGTGCCAGGGAATGCTAGGGGTGATTGCAGGTTATCCCAGTGTCAGAGGCTGCCTCCACAAGGTCAGGGAAGTTATTTCTCGGACTTCCCCGAACAGGGAACACCTGTGACTGAAGAGAGCTGCGTGGAGTTGTCTCTCGAGCTCCCCCACGCATTGACAATGGTTCCGGAATCCTGAGCGTGGGGAGGTTCCACCAACGGTCGGCAGCGCGTGGGTTCTAACGGAATGCCTAATCTCGTCTCCCCTGAGGCTTTTCCTAATGTCTCTGTGCCAGGGAATGCTAGGGGTGATTGCAGGATATCCCAGTGTCAGAGGTTGCCTCCCCAAGGTCAGGGAAATTATTTCTCGGACTTCCGCGAACAGGGAACACCTGTGACTGAAGAGAGCTGCGTGGAGTTGTCTCTCGTGCTCCCCCACGCACTGAGAATGGTTCCGGAATCCTGAGCGTGGGGAGGTTCCACTAACGGTCGGCAGCACGTGGGTTCTAACGGAATGCCTAAGCTCGTCTCCCATGAGGCTTTTCCTAATATCTCTGTGCCAGGGAATGCTAGGGGTGATTTCAGGATATCCCAGTGTCAGAAGCTGACTCCCCAATGTCAGGGAAGGTATTTCTCGGACTTCCCCGAACAGGGAACACCTGTGATTGAAGAGAGCTGCGTGGAGTTGTCTCTCAAGCTACCCCACGCACTGACAATGGGTCCGGAATCCTGAGCGTGGGGAGGTTCCAACAACGGTCGGCAGCGCGTGAGTTCTAACAGAATGCCTAAGCTCGTTTCCCCTGAATGATTTCCTAATGTCTCTGTGCCAGGGAAGGCTAGGGGTGATTGCAGGATATCCCAGTGTCAGACGCTGCCTCCCCAAGGTCAGGGAAGGTATTTCTCGTACTTCCCCGAAAAGGGAACACCTGTGACGGAAGAGAGCTGCGTGGAGTTTTCTCTCTTGCTCCCCCACGCACTGACAATGGTTCCGGATTCCTGAGCGTGGGGAGGTTCCACCAACGGTCGGCAGCGCGTGGGTTCTAACGGAATGCCAAAGCTCGTCTCCCCTGAGGGTTTTCCTAATGTCTCTGTGCCAGGGAATGCTAGGGTTGATTGCAGGATATCCCAGTGTCAGAGTCTGCCTCCCCAAGGTCAGGGAACGTATTTCTCGGACTTCCCCGAACAGGGAACACCTGTGACTGAAGAGAGCTGCGTGGAGTTGTCTCTCGATCTCCCCCACCCACTGACAATGGTTCCGGAATCCTGAGCGTGGGGAGGTTCCACCAACGGTCGGCAGCGCGTGGGTCATAACGGAATGCCTAAGCACGTCTCCCCTGAGGATTTTCCTAATGTCTCTGTGCCAGGGAATGCTAGGGGTGATTACAGGATATCCCAGTGTCAGAGGATGCCTCCACAAGGTCAGGGAATGTATTTCTCGGACTTCCCCGAACAGGGAACTCCTCTGACGGAAGAGAGCTGCGTGGAGTTGTCTCTCGAGCTCCCCCACGCACTGACAATGTTTCCGGAATCCTCAGCGTGGGGAGGTTCCACCAAAAGTTAGCATCGCGTGGGTTCAAACGGAATGCCTAAGCTCGTCTCCCCTGAGGATTTTCCTAATATCTCTGTTCCAGGTAATGCTAGGGGTGATTGCAGGATATCCCAGTGTCAGAGGCTGCCTCCCCAAGGTCAGGGAAGGTATTTCTCGGACTTCCCCGAACAGGGAACACCTGTGACTGAAGAGAGCTGCGTGGAGTTGTCTCTCGAGCTCCCCCACGCACTGACAATGGTTCCGGAATCCTGAGTGTGGGGAGGTTCCACCAATGGTCGGCATCTTGTGGGTTCTAACGGAATGCCTAAGCTCGTCTCCCCTGAGGCTTTTCATAATTTTTCTGTGCCAGGGAATTCTAGGGTTGATTGCAGGATATCCCAGTGTCAGAGACTGCCTCCCCAATGTCAGGGAAGATATTTCTCGGACTTCCCCGATCAGGGAACACCTGTGACTGAAGAGAGCTGCGTGGAGTTGTCTCTCGAGCTCCCCCACGCACTGACATTGGTTCCGGAATCCTGAGCGTAGGGAGGTTCCACCAACGGTCGGCAGCGAGTGGGTTCTAACGGAATGCATAAGCTCGTCTCACCTGAGGGTTTTCCTAATGTCTCTGTGCCAGGAAATTCTAGGAGTGATTGCAGGATATCCCAGTGTCAGTGGCTGCCTCCCCAAAGTAAGGGAAGGTATTTCTCGGACTTCCCCGAACAGGGAACACCTATGAGTGAAGAGAGCTGCGTGGAGTTGTCTCTCGTGCTCCCCCACGCACTGAGAATGTTTCCGGAATCCTGAGCGTGGGGAGGTTCCACCAACGGTCGGCAGCGCGTGGGTTCAAACGGAATGCCTAAGCTCGTCTCCCCTGAGGGTTTTCCTAATATCTCTGTACCAGGGAAAGCTAGGGGTGATTGCAGGATATCCCAGTGACCAAGACTGCTTCCCCAAGTTCAGGGAAGATATTTCCCGGACTTCCCCGAACAGGGAACACCTGTGACTGAAGAGAGCTGCGTGGAGTTGTCTCTCGAGCTCCCCCACGCACTGAAAATGCTTCCGAAATCCTGAGCGTGGGGAGGTTCCACCAACGATCGGCAGTGGGTGGGTTCTAACGGAATGCCAAAGCTCGTATCCCCTGAGGGTTTTCCTAATGTCTCTGTGCCAGGGAATGGTAGGGTTGTTTGCAGGGTATCCCAGTGTCATACGCTGCCTCCCCAAGTTCAGGGAAGGTATTTCCCGGACTTCCCCGAACAGGGAAATCCTGTGAATGAAGAGAGCTGCGTGGAGTTGTCTCTCGAGCTCCCCCACACACTGACAATGGTTCCGGAATCCTGAGCGTGGGGAGGTTCCACCAACGGTCGGCAGCGCGTGGGTTCTAACGGAATGCCTAAGCTCGTCTCCCCTGAGTGTTTTCCTAATGTCTCTGTGCCAGAGAATGCTAGGGGTGATTGCAGGATATCCCAGTGACCGAGGATGATTCCCCAAGTTCAGGGAAGATATATCCCAGACTTCCACGAACAGGGAACACCTGTGACTGAAGAGAGCTGCGTGGAGTTGTCTCTCGAGCTCCCCCACGCACTGACAATGGTTCCGGAATCATGAGAGTGGGGAGGTTCCACCAACGGTCGGCAGCGCGTGGGTTCTAACGGAATGCCTAAGCTCGTCTCCCCTGAGGGTTTTCCTAATGTCTCTGTGCCAGGGAATGGTAGGGGTGATTGCAGGATATCCCAGTGACCGAGGCTGCCTCCCCAAGGTCACGGAATGTATTTCCCGGACTTCCCCGAACAGGGAACACCTGTGAATGAAGAGAGCTGCGTGGAGTTGTCTCTCGAGCTCCCCCACGCACTGACAATGGTTCCGTAATCCTGATCGTGGGGAGGTTCCACCAACGGTCGGCAGCGCGTGGGTTGTAACGGAATGCCTAAGCTCGTCTCCCCTGAGGATTTTCCTAATATCTCTGTGCCAGGGAATGCTGGGGGTGATTGCAGGATATCCCAGTGACCGAGGCTGACTCCCCAAGTTCAGGCAAGTTATATCCCAGACTTCCACGAACAGGGAATACCTGTGACTGAAGAGAGCTGCGTGGAGTTGTCTATCGAGCTCCCCCACGCACTGACAATGGTTCCGGAATCCTGAGCGTGGGGAGGTTCCACCAACGGTCGGCAGCGCGTGGGTTCTAATGGAATGCCTAATCTAGTCTCCCCTGAGGGTTTTCCAAATTTCTCTGTGCCAGGGAATGTTAAGGGGGTTTGCAGGATATCCCAGTGACTTACGCTGCCTCCCTAAGGTCAGGGAATTTATTTCCCGGACTTTCCCGAGCAGGGGACTCCTGTGAATGAAGAGAGCTTCGTGGAGTTGTCTCTCGAGCTCCCCCACACACTGACAATGGTTCCGGAATCCTGAGCGTGTGGAGGTTCCACCAACGGTCGGCAGCGCGTGGGTTCTAACGGAATGCATTAGCTCGTCTCCCCTGAGGCTTTTCCTTATATCTCTGTGCCAGGGAATGCTAGCTGTGATTGCAGGATATCCCAGTGACCGAGGCTACCTCCCCAAGGTCAGGGAAGATATTTCCCGGACTTCCCCGAACAGGGAACACCTGTGACTGCAGAGAGCTTCGTGGAGTTTTCTCTCGAGTTCCCCCACGCACTGACAATGGTTCCGGAATCCTGAGCGTTGGGAGGTTCCACCAAAGGTCGGCAGCGCGTGGGTTCTAACGGAATGGTTAAGCTCGACTCCCCTGAGGTTTTTCATAATGTCTCTGTGCCAGGGAATGGTAGGGGGGTTTGCAGGATATCCCACTGACATACGCTGCCTCCCCAAGGTCAGTGAAGGTATTTCCCGGACTTCCCCGAACAGGGAACTCCTGTGAATGAAGAGAGCTGCGTGGAGTTGTCTCTCGAGCTCCCCCACGCACTGACAATGGTTCCGGAATCCTGAGCGTGGGGAGGTTCCACCAACGGTCGGCAGCGCGTGGGTTCTAACGGAATGCCTAAGCTCGTCTACCCTGAGAATTTTCCAAATATCTCTGTGCCAGGGAATGGTAGGGGGGTTTGCAGGATATCCCAGTGTCATACGCTGCATCCCCAAGTTCAGGGAAGTTATTTCCCGGACTTTCCCGAACAGGGAACTCCTGTGAATGAAGAGAGCTGCGTGGAGTTGTCTCTCGAGCTCCCCCACGCACTGACAATGTTTCCGGAATCCTGAGCGTGGGGAGGTTCCACCAACGGTCGGCAGCGAGTGGGATCTAACGGAATGCCTAAGCTCGTCTCCACTGAGGGTTTTCCTAATTTCTCTGTGCCAGGGAATGGTAGGGGGGTTTGCAGGTTATCCCAGTGACTTACGCTGCCTCCCCAAGGTCAGGGAAGGTATTTCCCGGACTTTCCCGAACAGGGAACTCCTGTGAATGAAGAGAGCTGCGTGGAGTTGTCTCTCGAGCTCCCCCACGCACTGACAATGGTTCCGGAATCCTGAGCGTGTGGAGGTTCCACCAACGGTCGGCAGCGCGTGGGTTTTAACGGAATGCCTAAGCTTGACTCCCCTGAGGCTTTTCCTAATATCTCTGTGCCAGGGAATGCTAGGGGTGATTGCAGGATATCCCAGTGTCAGAGGCTGCCTCCACAAGGGCAGGGAAGGTATTTCTCGGACTTCCCCGAACAGGGAACACCTGTGACAGAAGAGAGCTGCGTGGAGTTGTCTCTCGAGCTCCCCCACGCACTGACAATGGTTCCGGAATCCTGAGCGTGGGGAGGTTCCACCAACGGTCGGCACCGCGTAGGTTCTAACGGAATGCATAAGCTCGTCTCCCCTGAGGTTTTACCTAATGTCTCTGTGCCAGGGAATGCTAGGGGTGATTGCAGGATATCCCAGAGTCAGAGGCTGCATCCAAATGGTAAGGGAAGTTTTTTCTCGGACTTCCCCGATCAGGGAACACCTGTGACTGAAGAGAGCTGCGTGGAGTTGTCTCTCGAGCTCCCCCACGCACTAACAATGGTTCCGGAATCCTGAGCGTGGGGAGGTTCCACCAACGGTCGGCAGCGCTTGGGTTCTAACAGAATGCCTAAGCTCGTCTCCCCTGAGGGTTTTCCTAATGTCTCTTTGCCAGGGAATGCTAGGGGTGATTGCAGGATATCCCAGTGTCAGAGGCTGCCTCCCCAAGGTCAGGGAAGGTATTTCTCGGACTTCCCCGAACAGGGAACACCTGTGAATGAAGAGAGCTGCGTGGAGTGGTCTCTCGTGATCCCCCACACACTGACAATGGTTCCGGAATCCTGAGCGTGGGGAGGTTCCACCAACGGTCGGCAGCACGTGGGTTCTAACGAAATGCCTAAGCTAGTCTCCCATGAGGCTTTTCCTAATATCTCTGTGCCAGGGAATGCTAGGGGTGATTTCAGGATATCCCAGTGTCAGAAGCTGACTCCCCAATGTCAGGGAAGGTATTTCTCGGACTTCCCCGAACAGGGAACACCTGTGATTGAAGAGAGCTGCGTGGAGTTGTCTCTCAAGCTCCCCCACGCACTGACAATGGGTCCGGAATCCTGAGCGTGGGGAGGTTCCAACAACGGTCGGCAGCGCGTGGGTTCTAACAGAATGCCTAAGCTCGTTTCCCCTGAATGATTTCCTAATGTCTCTGTGCCAGGGAAGGCTAGGGGTGATTGCAGGATATCCCAGTGTCAGAGGCGGTCTCCCCAAGATCAGGGAATTTATTTCTCGTACTTCCGCGAACAGGGAACACTTGTGAATGTAGAGAGCTGTGTGGAGTTGTCTCTCGAGCTCCCCCACGCACTGACAATGGTTCCGGAATCCTGAGCGTGGGGAGGTTCCACCAACTGTCGGCAGCGTGTGGGTTCTAATGAAATGCCTAAGCTCGTCTCCCCGGAGGGTTTTCCTAATATCTCTGTGCCAGGGAATGCTAGGGGTGATTGCAGGATATCCCAGTGTCAGAGGCTGCCTCCCCAAGGTCAGGGAAGATTTTTCTCGGACTTCCCCGAACAGGGAACACCTGTGACTGAAGAGAGCTGCGTGGAGTTGTCTCTCGAGCTCCCCCACGCACTGACAAAGTTTCCGGAATCCTGAGCGTGGGGAGGTTCCACCAACGGTCGGCAGCGCGTTGGTTCTAACGCAATGCTTAAGCTCGTCTCCCCTGAGGGTTTTCCTAATGTCTCTGTGCCAGGGAATGCTAGGGTTGATTGCAGGATATCCCAGTGTCAGAGGCTGCCTCCCCAAATTTAGGGAAGTTATTTCTCGGATTTCCCATTCAGGGAACACCTGTGACTGAAGAGAGCTGCGTGGAGTTGTCTCTCGAGCTCCCCCACGCACTGAAAATGTTTCCGGAATCCTGAGCGTGGGGAGGTTCCACCAACGGTCGGCAGCGCGTGGGTCCTAACGGAATGCCTAAGCACGTCTCCCCTGAGGCTTTTCCTAATGTCTATGTGCCAGGGAATGGTAGGGGTGTTTGCAGGATATCCCAGTGACATACGCTGCCTCCCCAAGGTCAGGGAAGGTATTTCCCGGACTTCCCCGAATAGGGAACTCCTGTGAATGAAGAGAGCTGCGTGGAGTTGTCTCTCGAGCTCCCCCACGCACTGACAATGTTTCCGGAATCCTGAGCGTGGGGAGGTTCCACCAACGGTCGGCAGCGCGTGGGTTCTAACGGAATGCCTAAGCTCGTCTCCCCTGAGGGTTTTCCTAATGTCTCTGTGCCAGGGAATGCTGGGGGTGATTGCAGGATATCCCAGTGGCCGAGACTGCCTCCCCAAGTTCAGGGAAGTTATTTCCCGGACTTCCCCGAACAGGAAACACCTATGACTGAAGAGAGCTGCGTGCAGTTTTCTCTCGAGCTCCCCCACGCACTGACAATGGTTCCGGAATCCTGAGCGTGTGGAGGTTCCACCAACGGTCGGCAGCGCGTGGGTTCTAACGGATTGCCTAAGCTCGTCTCCCCTGAGGGTTTTTCTAATGTCTCTGTGCCAGGGAATGCTAGGGGTGATTGCAGGATATCCCAGTGACCGAGGCTGCCTCCCCAAGGTGTGGAAAGGTATTTCTCGGACTTCCCCGAACAGGGAACTCCTGTGAATGAAGAGAGCTGCGTGGAGTTGTCTCTAGAGCTCCCCCACGCACTGACAATGGTTTCGGAATCCTGAGCGTGGGGAGGTTCCACCAACGGTCGGCAGCGCGTGGGTTCTAACGGAATGCCTAAGCTCGTCTCCCCTGAGGGTTTTTCTAATGTCTCTGTGCCAGGGAATGCTGGGGGGGATTGCAGGATATCCCAGGGAGCGTGGCTGCCTCCCCAAGGTCAGGAAAGTTATTTCTCGGACTTCCCCGAACAGGGAACTCCTGTGAATGAAGTGAGCTGCGTGGAGTTGTCTCTCGAGCTCCCCCACGCCCTGACAATGGTTCCGGTATACTGAGCGTGGGGAGGTTCCAACAATGGTCGGCAGCGCGTGGGTTCTAACGGATTGCCTAAGCTCGTCTCCCCTGAGGGTTTTCCTAATATCTCTGTGCCAGGGAAAGCTAGGGGTGATTGCAGGATATCCCAGTGACATACGCTGCCTCCCCAAGGTCAGGGAAGGTTTATCCCAGACTTCCACGAACAGGGAACACCTGTGACTGAAGTGAGCTGCGTGGAGTTGTCTCTCGAGCTCCCCCACGCACTGACAATGGTTCAGGAATCCTGAGCGTGGGGAGGTTCCACCAACGTTCGGCAGCGCGTGGGTTCTAACGGAATGTCTAAGCTCGTCTCCCCTGAGGATTTTCCTAATATCTCTGTGCCAGGGAATGCTGGGGGTGATTGCAGGATATCTCAGTGACCGAGGCTGCCTCCCCAAGGTCAGGGAAGTTATTTCCCGGACTTCCCCGAACAGGGAACACCTATGACTGAAGAGAGCTGCGTGGAGTTTTCTCTCGAGCTCCCCCACGCACTGACAATTGTTCCGCAATCCTGAGCGTGGGGAGGTTCCACCAACGGTGGGCAGCGCGTGGGTTCTAACGGAATGCCTAATCTCGTCTCCCTTGAGGTTTTTCCTAATATCTATGTGCCAGGGAATGCTAGGGGTGTTTGCAGGATATCCCAGTGTCAGAGGCTGCCTCCCCAAGTCAGGGAAGGTATTTCTCGGACTTCCGCGTACAGGGAACACCTGTGACTGAAGAGAGCTGCGTGGAGTTGTCTCTCGAGCTCCCCCACGCACTGACAATGGTTCCGGAATCCTGAGCGTGGGGAGGTTCCACCAACGGTCGGCAGCGCGTGGGTTCTAACGGAAAGCCTAAGCTAGTCTCCCCTGAGGGTTTTCCTAATGTCTTTGTGCCAGGGAATGCTAGGGGGGTTTGCAGGATATCCCAGTGACAGAGGCTGCCTCCCGAAGGTCAGGGAAGGTATTTCTCGGACTTCCCCGAACAGGGAACACCTGTGACTGAAGAGAGCTGCGTGGAGTTGTCTCTCGAGCTCCCCCACACACTGACAATGTTTCCGGAATACTGAGTGTGGGGAGGTTCCACCAACGGTCGGCAGCTCGTGGGTTCTAACGGAAAGCATAAGCTCGTCTCCCTTGAGGGTTTTCCTAATGTCTCTGTGCCAGGAAATGCTGGGGGGTTTGCAGGATATCCCAGTGAAAGAGGCTGCCTCCACAAGGTCTGGGAAGGTATTCCTCGGCTTTTCCGAACAGGGAACACCTGTGACTGTAGATAGCTGCGTG
Source organism: Vicugna pacos (assembly GCF_048564905.1). Taxonomy (NCBI): domain Eukaryota; kingdom Metazoa; phylum Chordata; class Mammalia; order Artiodactyla; family Camelidae; genus Vicugna; species Vicugna pacos. The sequence continues at coordinate 1,240,364 of NC_133021.1, forward strand.
TAGTTGTCTCTCGAGCTCCCACACGCACTGACAATGGTTCCGGAATCCTGAACGTGGGGAGGTTCCACCAACGGTCGACAGCGCGTGGGTTCTAACGGAAAGCCTAAGCTCACCTCCCCTGAGGGTTTTCCAAATGTCTCTGTGCCAGGGAATGCTATGGGGTTTGCAGGATATCCCAGTGACAGAGTCTGCCTCCCCAAGAACAGGGAAGTTATTTCTCGGACTTCCCCGAACGGGAACACCTGTGAGTGAAGAGAGCTGCGTGGAGATGTCTCTCGAGCTCCCCCACACACTGACAATTTTTCCGGAATACTGAGCGTGGGGAGGTTCCACCAACGGTCGGCAGCGCGAGGGTTCTAACGGAAAGCCTTAGTTCGTCTCCCCTGAGGGTTTTCCTAAAGTCTCTGTGCCAGGGAATGCTAGGGGGATTTGCAGGTTATCCCAGTGACAGAGGCTGCCTCCCCAAGATCACGGAAGTTATTTCTCGTACTTCCCAGAACAGGGAACACCTGTGACTGAAGAGAGCTGCGTGGAGTTGACTCTCGAGCTCCCGCACGCACTGACAATGTTTCCGGAATCCTGAGCGTGGGGAGGTTCCACCAACGGTCGGTAGCGCGTGGGACCTAACGGAATGCCTAAGCTCGTCTCCCCTGAATGTTTTCCTAATGTCTCTGTGCCAGGGAATGCTAGGGGGCATTGCAGGATATCCCAGTGTCAGAGGCTGCCTCCCCAAGTACAGGGAAGTTATTTCTTGGACTTCCCAGAACAGGGAACACCTGTGACTGAAGAGAGATTCGTGGAGTTTTCTCTCGTGCTCCCCCACGCACTGACATTGTTTCCTGAATCCTGAGCGTGGGGAGGTTCCAAAAACGGTCGGCAGCGCGTGGGTTCTAACGGAAAGCCTAAGCTCGTCTCCCCTGAGGTTTTTCCAAATATCTCTGTGCCAGGGAATGCTATTGGTGTTTGCAGGATATCCCAGTGTCAGAGGCTGCCTCCCCAAGGTCAGGGAAGTTATTTCACGGACTTCCCCGAGCAGGGAACAACTGTGACTGAAGAGAGCTGCATGGAGTTGTCTCCCGAGCTCCCCCGCGCACTGACAATGGTTCCGGAATCCTGAGCGTGGTGAGGTTCCACCAACGGTCGGCAGCTCGTGGGTTCTAACGGAAAGCCTATGCTCGTCTCCCCTGAGGGTTTTCCTAATGTCTCTGTGCCAGGGAATTCTAGGGGTGTTTGCAGGTTATCCCAGTGACAGAGGCTGCCTCCCCAAGATCAGGGAAGGTATTTCTCGGACTTCCCCGAACAGGGAACACCTGTGAGTGAAGACAGCTGCGTGGAGTTGTCTCTCGAGCTCCCCCACACACTAACAATTTTTCCGGAATACTGAGCGTGGGGAGGTTCCAACAACGGTAGGCAGCCCGTGGGTTCTAACGGAATGCCTAAGATCGTCTCCCCAGAGGGTTTTCCTAATTTCTGTGTGCCAGGGAATGCTAGGGTTGTTTGCAGGATATCCCAGTGACAGAGGCTGCATCCCCAAGGTCAGGGAAGTTATTTCTCGGACTTCCCCGAACAGGGAACACCTGTGACTGGAGAGAGCTGCGTGTACTTGTCTCTCGAGCTCCCCCACGCACTGACAATGTTTCCGGAATCCTGAGCATGGTGAGGTTCCACCAACGGTCGGCAGAGCTTGGGTTCTAACGGAATGCCTAATCTCGTCTCCCCTGAGGATTTTCCTAATGTCTCTGTGCCAGGGAATGCTAGGGTGCTTTGCAGAATATCCCAGTGTCAGAGGCTGGCTCCACAAGGAAAGGGAAGTTATTTCTCGGACTTCCCCGAACAGGGAACACCTGTGAATGAAGAGAGATGCGTGGAGTTGTCTCTCGAGCTCCCCCACGCACTGACAATGTTTCCGGAATCCTGAGAGTGGGGAGGTTCCACCAACTGTCGTCAGCGCGTGGGTTCTAACGGAAAGCCTAAGCTCGTCTCCCCTGAGGATTTTCCTAAGGTCTCTGTGCCAGGGAATGCTAGGGGTGTTTGCAGGATATCCCAGTGACAGAGGCTGCCTCCCCAAGTTCAGGGAAGGTATTTCTCGGCTTTCCCGAACAGGGAACTCCTGTGACTGAAGATAGCGGCGTGTAGTTGTCTCTCGAGCTCCCCCACGCACTGACAATGGTTCCGGAATCCTGAGCGTGGGGAGGTTCCACCAACGGTCGGCAGTGCGTGGGTTCTTACGGAAAGCCTAAGCTCGTCTCCCCTGAGGGTTTTCCTAATTTCTCTGTGCCAGGGAATGCCAAGGTTGTTTGCAGGATATCCCAGTGACAGAGGCTGCCTCCCCAAGTTCAGGGAAGGTATTTCTTGGACTTCCCCGAACAGGGAACACCTGTGACTGAAGAGAGCTGCGTGGAGTTGTCTCTCGAGCTCCCCCACGCACTGACAATGGTTCCGGAATCCTGAGCATGGGGAGGTTCCACCAACGGTCGTCAGCGCGTGGGTTCAAACGGAATGCCTAAGCTCGTCTCCCCTGACGGTTTTCCTAATGTCTCTTTGCCAGGGAATGCTAGGGGTGTTTGCAGGATATACCAGTGGCAGAGGCTGCCTCCCCAAGGTCAGGGAAGGTTTTTCTTGGACTTCCCCGAACAGGGAACACCTGTGACTGAAGAGAGCTGCGTGGAGTTGTCTCTCGAGATCCCCCACGCACTGACAATGTTTCCGGAATCCTGAGCGTGGGGAGGTTCCACCAAAGGTCGGCAGCGCGTGGGTTATAACGGAAAGCCTATGCTCGTCTCCCCTGAGTGTTTTCCTAATATCTCTGTGCCAGGGAATTCTAGGAGGGTTTGCAGGATATCCCAGTGTCAAAGGCTGCCTCCCCAAGGTCAGGGAAGGTATTTCTCGGACATCCCCGAACAGGGAACACCTGTGACTGAAGAGAGCTGCGTGGAGTTGTCTCTCGAACTCCCCCACGCACTGACAATTGTTCCGGAATCATGAGCGTGGGGAGGTTCCACCAACGGTCGGCAGCGCGTGGGTTCTAACGGAAAGACTAAGCTCGACTCCCCTGAGGGTTTTCCTTAAGTCACTCTGCCAGGGAATGCTAGTGGGGTTTGCAGGATATCCCAGTGACAGAGGCTGCCTCCCCAAGGTCAGGGAAGGTATTTCTCGAAATTCCAAAAACAGGGAACACCTGTGACTGAAGAGAGCTGCGTGGAGTTGTCTCTCGAGCTCCCCCACGCACTGAAAATGGTTCCGGAATCCTGAGCGTGGGGAGGTTTCACCAACGGTCGGCAGCGCGTGGGTTCTAACGGAATGCCTTAGCTCGTCTCCCCTGAGGGTTTTCCTAATGTCTCTGTGCCAGGGAATGCTAGGGGGGTTTGCAGGTTATCCCAGTGACAGAGGCTGCCTCCCCAAGGTCAGGGAATATATTTCTCGGACTTCCCCGTACAGGGAACACCTGTGACTGAAGAGAGTTTCGTGGAGTTGTCTCTCGAGCTCCCCCACGCACTGACAATGGTTCCGGAATCCTGAGCGTGGGGAGGTTCCACCAACGGTCGGCAGCGCGTGGATTCTAACGGAAAGCCTAAGCTCGTCTCCCCTGAGGGTTTTCCAAATGTCTCTGTGCCAGGGAATGCTAGGGTGATTTGCAGGATATCCCAGTGACAGAGGGTGCCTCCCCAAGGTCAGGGAATGTATTTCTCAGACTTCCCCGAAAAGGGAACACCTGTGACTGAATAGAGCTGCGTGGAGTTGTCTCTCGAGCTCCCCCACGCACTGACAATTTTTCCGGTATCCTGAGCATGGGGAGGGTCCACCAAAGGTCGGCAGCACGTGGGTTCTAACGGAAAGCCTAAGCTCGTCTCTCCTGAGTGTTTTCCTAATGTCTCTGTGCCAGGGAATGCTATGGGCGTTTTCAGTATATACCAGTGACAGAGGCTGCCTCCCCAATGTCAGGGAAGTTAATTCTCGGACTTCCCCGAACATGGAACACCTGTGACTGAAGAGAGCTTCGTGGAGATGTCTCTCGAGCTTCCCCACGCACTGAAAATGTTTCCGGAATCCTGAGCGTGGAGGTTCCACCAACGGTCGGCAGCGCGTGGGTTCTAACAGAATGCCTAAGCTCGTCTCCCCTGAGGGTTTTCCAAATGTCTCTATGCCAGGGAATGCTAGGGGGGTTTGCAGGATATCCCAGTGACCGAGGCTGCCTCCCCAAGTTCAGGGAAGGTATTTCTCGGACTTCCCCGAACAGGGAACCCCTGTGACTGAAGAGAGCTGCATGGAGTTGTCTCTCGTGCTCCCCCACGCACTGACAATGGTTCCGGAATCCTGAGCGTGGGGAGGTTCCACCTACGGTCGGCAGCGCGTGGGTTCTAACGGAAAGCATAAGCTCGTCTCCCTTTACGGTTTTCCTAATGTCTCTGTGCCAGGGAATGCTAGGGGGGTTTGCAGGTTATCCCAGTGTAAGAGGCTGCCTCCCCAAGGTCAGGGAAGGTATTTCTCGGCTTTCCCGAACAGGGAACTCCTGTGACTGAAGATAGCGGCGTGTAGTTGTCTCTCGATCTCCCCCACGCACTGACAATGGTTCCGGAATCCTGAGCGTGGGGAGGTTCCACCAACGGTCGGCAGCGCGTGGGTTCTAACGGAAAGCCAAAGCTCGTCTCCCCTGAGGGTTTTCCTAATGTCTCTGTGCCAGGGAATGCCAAGGGGGTTTGCAGGATATCCCAGTGACAGAGGCTGCCTCCCCAAGGTCAGGGAAGGTATTTCACGGACTTCCCCGAACAGGGAACACCTGTGACTGAAGAGAGCTGCGTGGAGTTGTCTCTCGAGATCCCCCAAGCACTGACAATGGTTCCGGAATGCTGAGCGTGGGGAGGTTCCACCAACGGTCGGCAGCGCGTGGGTTCTAACGGAAAGCCTAAGCTAGTCTCTCCTGAGGGTTTTCCTAATACCACTGTGCCAGGGAATGCTAGAGGGCTTTACAGGATATCCCCGTGTTAGAGGCTGCCTCCCCAAGGTCAGGGAACGTATTTCTCGGACTTACCCGAACAGGGAACACCTGTGATTGAAGAGACCTACGTGAAGTTGTCTCTCGGGCTCCCCAACGCACTGACAATTTTTCCGGAATCCTGAGCGTGGGGAGGTTCCACCAACGGTCGCAGCGCATGGGTTCTAACTGAAAGCCAAAGCTCGTCTCCCCTGAGGGTTTTCCTAATGTCTCTGTGCCAGGGAATGCTAGGGGTGTTTGCAGGATATCCCAGTGTCAGAGGCTGCCTCCCCAAGGTCAGGGAAGGTATTTCTCGGACTTCCCCGAACAGGGAACACCTGTGACTGAAGAGAGCTGCGTGGAGTTGTCTCTCGAGCTCCCCCACTCACTGACAATGTTTCCGGAATCCTGAGCGTGGGGAGGTTCCACCAACGGTCGGCAGCGCGTGGGTTCTAACGCAATGCCTAAGCTCGTCTCCCCTGAGGGATTTCCTAATGTCTCTGTGCCAGGGAATTCTAGGGGTGATTGCAGAATATCCCAGTGACAGTGGTTGCCTACCCAAGGTCAGGGAAGGTATTTCCCGGACTTCCCCGAACAGGAAACACCTATGACTGAAGAGAGCTGCGTGCAGTTTTCTCTCGAGCTCCCCCACGCACTGACAATGGTTCCGGAATCCTGAGCGTGTGGAGGTTCCACCAACGGTCGGCAGCGCGTGGGTTCTAACGGATTGCCTAAGCTCGTCTCCCCTGAGGGTTTTTCTAATGTCTCTGTGCCAGGGAATGCTAGGGGTGATTGCAGGATATCCCAGTGACCGAGGCTGCCTCCCCAAGGTGTGGAAAGGTATTTCTCGGACTTCCCCGAACAGGGAACTCCTGTGAATGAAGAGAGCTGCGTGGAGTTGTCTCTAGAGCTCCCCCACGCACTGACAATGGTTTCGGAATCCTGAGCGTGGGGAGGTTCCACCAACGGTCGGCAGCGCGTGGGTTCTAACGGAATGCCTAAGCTCGTCTCCCCTGAGGGTTTTTCTAATGTCTCTGTGCCAGGGAATGCTGGGGGGGATTGCAGGATATCCCAGGGAGCGTGGCTGCCTCCCCAAGGTCAGGAAAGTTATTTCTCGGACTTCCCCGAACAGGGAACTCCTGTGAATAAAGAGAGCTGCGTGGAGTTGTCTCTCGAGCTCCCCCACGCCCTGACAATGGTTCCGGAATACTGAGCGTGGGGAGGTTCCAACAACGGTCGGCAGCGCGTGGGTTCTAACGGATTGCCTAAGCTCGTCTCCCCTGAGGCTTTTCCTAATATCTCTGTGCCAGGGAAAGCTAGGGGTGATTGCAGGATATCCCAGTGATATACGCTGCCTCCCCAAGGTCAGGGAAGGTTTATCCCAGATTTCCACGAACAGGGAACACCTGTGACTGAAGTGAGCTGCGTGGAGTTGTCTCTCGAGCTCCCCCACGCACTGACAATGGTTCAGGAATCCTGAGCGTGGGGAGGTTCCACCAACGTTCGGCAGCGCGTGGGTTCTAACGGAATGTCTAAGCTCGCCTCCCCTGAGGGTTTTCCTAATGTCTCTGTGCCAGGGAATGCTAGGGGTGATTGCAGGATATCCCAGAGCCCGAGGATGCCTCCCCAAGGTCAGGGAAAGTTTTTCCCGGACTTCCCCGAACAGGGAACACCTGTGAATGAAGAGAGCTTCGTGGAGTTGTCTCTCGAGCTCCCCCACGCACTGACAATGTTTCCGGAATCCTGAGCGTGGGGAGGTTCCACCAACGGTCGGCAGCACGTGGGTTCAAACGGAATGCCTAAGCTCGTCTCCCCTGAGGATTTTCCTAATATCTCTGTGCCAGGGAATGCTGGGGGTGATTGCAGGATATCTCAGTGACCGAGGCTGCCTCCCCAAGGTCAGGGAAGTTATTTCCCGGACTTCCCCGAACAGGGAACACCTATGACTGAAGAGAGCTGCGTGGAATTTTCTCTCGAGCTCCCCCACGCACTGACAATGGTTCCGGAATCCTGAGCGTGTTGAGGTTCCACCAACGGTCGGCAGCGCGTGGGTTCTAACGGAATGCCTAAGCTCGTCTCCCCTGAGGGTTTTCCTAATGTCTCTGTGCCAGGGAATGCTAGGGGTGATTGCAGGATATCCCAGTGACCGAGGCTTCCTCCCCAAGGTCAGGAAATATATTTCTCGGACTTCCCCGAACAGGGAACACCTGTGAGTGAAGAGAGCTGAGGTGCGTGTAGTTGTCTCACAAGCTCCCCAACGCACTGACAATGGTTCCGGAATCCTGAGCGTGGGGAGGTTCCACCAACGGTCGGCAGCGCGTGGGTTATAACGGAATGACTAATCTCGTCTCCCCTGAGGCTTTTCCTAATATCTCTGAGCCAGGGAATGCTAGGGGTGATTGCAGGATAATCCAGTGACCGAGGCTGCCTCCCCAAGGTCAGGAAAGATATTTCTCGGACTTCCCCAAACAGGGAATTCTTGTGAATGAAGAGAGCTGCGTGGAGTTTTCTCTCGAACTCCCCCACGCACTGACAATGGTTCCGGAATCCTGAGCGTGGGGAGGCTCCACCAACGGTCGGCAGCGCGTGGGTTCTAACGGAATGCCTACGCTCGTCTCCCCTGAGTTTTCTCCAAATGTCTCTGTGCCAGGGAATGGTAGGGGGGTTTGCGGATATCCCAGTGACATACGCTGCCTCCCCAAGTTCAGGGAAGGTTTTTCCCGGACTTCCCCGAACAGGGAACTCCTGTGAATGAAGAGAGCTGCATGGAGTTGTCTCTCGAGCTCCCCCACGCACTGACAAAGGTTCCGGAATCCTGAGCGTGGGGAGGTTCAAGCAACGGTCGGCAGCGCGTGGCTTCTAACGGAATGCCTAAGCTCGTCTCCCCTAAGTTTTTCCTAATGTCCCTGTGCCAGGGAATGCGATGGGTGATTGCAGTATATCCCAGTGTCAGAGGCAGCCTCCCCAAGTTCAGGGAAGTTATTTCTCGGACTTCCCCGAACAGGGAACACCTGTGAATGAAGAGAGATGCGTGGAGTTGTCTCTCGAGCTCCCCCACGCACTGACAATGGTTCCGGAATCCTGAGCGTGGGGAGGTTCCACCAACATTCGTCAGCGCGTGGGTTCTAACGGAATGCCTAAGCTCGTATCCCCTGAGGGTTTTCCTAATGTCTTTGTGCCAGGGAATGCTAGGGGTGATTGCAGGATATCCCAAAGTCAGAGGCTGCCTCCCCGAGGTCAGGGAAGTTATTTCTCGGACTTCCGCGAACAGGGAACACCTGTGACTGAAGAGAACTGCGTGGAATTGTCTCTCGAGCTCCCCCACGCACTGACAATGATTCCGGAATCCTGAGCGTGGGGAGGTTCCACCAACGGTCGGCAGTGCGTGGGTCCTAACGGAATGCCTAAGCTCGTCTCCCCTGAGTGTTTTCCTAATTTCTCTGTGCCAGGGAATGCTAGGGGTGATTGCAGGATATCCCAGTGTCAGAGGCTGCCTCCCCAAGGTCAGGGAAGGTATTTCGCGGACTTCCGCGAACAGGGAACACCTGTGACTGAAGAGAGCTGCGTGGAGTTGTCTCTCGAGCTCCCCCATGCACTGACAATTGTTCCGCAATCCTGAGCGTGGGAAGGTTCCACCAACGGTGGGCAGCGCGTGGGTTCTAACGGAATGCCTAATCTCGTCTCCCTTGAGGTTTTTCCTAATATCTATGTGCCAGGGAATGCTAGGGGTGTTTGCAGGATATCCCAGTGTCAGAGGCTGCCTCCCCAAGTCAGGGAAGGTATTTCTCGGACTTCCGCGTACAGGGAACACCTGTGACTGAAGAGAGCTGCGTGGAGTTGTCTCTCGAGCTCCCCCACGCACTGACAATGGTTCCGGAATCCTGAGCGTGGGGAGGTTCCACCAACGGTCGGCAGCGCGTGGGTTCTAACGGAAAGCCTAAGCTAGTCTCCCCTGAGGGTTTTCCTAATGTCTTTGTGCCAGGGAATGCAAGGGGGGTTTGCAGGATATCCCAGTGACAGAGGCTGCCTCCCGAAGGTCAGGGAAGGTATTTCTCGGACTTCCCCGAACAGGGAACACCTGTGACTGAAGAGAGCTGCGTGGAGTTGTCTCTCGAGCTCCCCCACACACTGACAATGTTTCCGGAATACTGAGTGTGGGGAGGTTCCACCAACGGTCGGCAGCTCGTGGGTTCTAACGGAAAGCATAAGCTCGTCTCCCTTGAGGGTTTTCCTAATGTCTCTGTGCCAGGGAATGCTGGGGGGTTTGCAGGATATCCCAGTGAAAGAGGCTGCCTCCACAAGGTCTGGGAAGGTATTCCTCGGCTTTTCCGAACAGGGAACACCTGTGACTGAAGAGAGCTGCGTGGAGTTGACTCTCGAGCTCCCGCACGCACTGACAATGTTTCCGGAATCCTGAGCGTGGGGAGGTTCCACCAACGGTCGGCAGCGCGTGGGACCTAACGGAATGCCTAAGCTCGTCTCCCCTGAATGTTTTCCTAATGTCTCTGTGCCAGGGAATGCTAGGGGGCATTGCAGGATATCCCAGTGTCAGAGGCTGCCTCCCCAAATACAGGGAAGTTATTTCTTGGACTTCCCAGAACAGGGAACACCTGTGACTGAAGAGAGATTCGTGGAGTTTTCTCTCGTGCTCCCCCACGCACTGACATTGTTTCCTGAATCCTGAGCGTGGGGAGGTTCCAAAAACGGTCGGCAGCGCGTGGGTTCTAACGGAAAGCCTAAGCTCGTCTCCCCTGAGGGTTTTCCAAATATCTCTGTACCAGGGAATGCTATTGGTGTTTGCAGGATATCCCAGTGTCAGAGGCTGCCTCCCCAAGGTCAGGGAAGTTATTTCACGGACTTCCCCGAGCAGGGAACAACTGTGACTGAAGAGAGCTGCATGGAGTTGTCTCCCGAGCTCCCCCGCGCACTGACAATGGTTCCGGAATCCTGAGCATGGGGAGGTTCCACCAACGGTCGGCAGCTCGTGGGTTCTAACGGAAAGCCTATGCTCGTCTCCCCTGAGGGTTTTCCTAATGTCTCTGTGCCAGGGAATTCTAGGGGTGTTTGCAGGTTATCCCAGTGACAGAGGCTGCCTCCCCAAGATCAGGGAAGGTATTTCTCGGACTTCCCCGAACAGGGAACACCTGTGAGTGAAGACAGCTGCGTGGAGTTGTCTCTCGAGCTCCCCCACGCATTGACAATGGTTCCGGAATCCTGAGCGTGGGGAGGTTCCACGAACTGTCAGCAGCGCGTGGGTTCTAGCGAAAAGCCTAAGCTCGTCTCCCCTGAGGGTTTTCCTAATTTCTCTGTGCCAGGGAATGCTAGGGTGGTTTGCAGGATATCCCAGTGACAGAGGCTGCCTCCCCAAGGTCAGGGAAGTTATTTCTCGGACTTCCCCGAACAGGGAACACCTGTGACTGAAGAGAGCTGCGTGGAGTTGTCTCTCGAGCTCCCACACGCACTGACAATGTTTCCGGAATCCTGAGCGTGGGGAGGTTCCTCCAACGGTCGGCAACGCGTGGGTTCGAACCGAAAGACTAAGCTCGTCTCCCCTGAGGGTTTTCCTAATTTCTCTGTGCCAGGGAATTCTAGGGGGGTTTGCAGAATATCCCAGTGTCCGAGGCTGCTTCCCCAAGGTCAGGGAAGGTATTTCTCGGACTTTCCCGAACAGGGAACACCTGTGAGTGAAGAGAGCTACGTGGAGTTTTCTCTTGAGCTCCCCCACGCACTGACAATTGTTCCGGTATCCTGATCATGGGGAGGTTCCACCACCGGTCGGCAGCGCGTGGGTTCTAACGGAAAGCCTAAGCTCGTCACTCCTGAGGGTTTTCCTAAAACCTCTGGGCCAGGGAATGCTAGGGGGCTTTGCAGGATATCCCCGTGACAGAGGCTGCCTCCACAAGGTCATGGAAGGTATCTCTCGGACTTACCCGAACAGGGAACACCTGTGATAGAAGAGAGCTACGTGGAGTTTTCTCTCGGGCTCCCCCACGCACTGAGAAAGTTTCCGGAATCCTGAGCGTGGGGAGGTTCCACCAACGGTCGGCAGCGCGTGGGTTCTAACGGAAAGCCTAAGCTCGTATCCCCTGAGGTTTTTCCTAATGTCTCTGTGCCATGGAATGCTAGGGGGGTTTGCAGGATATCCCAGTGACAGAGGCTGAATCCCCAAGGTCAGGGAAGGTATTTCTCGGACTTCCCCGAACAGGGAACACCTGTGACTGAAGAGAGCTGCGTGGAAATGTCTCTCAAGCTCCCCCACGAACTGACAATGGTTCCCGAATCCTGAGCGTGGAGAGGTTTCACCAACGGTCGGCAGCGCGTGGGTTCAAACGGAATGCCGAAGCTCGTCTCCCCTGGGGATGTTCCTAATGTCTCTGTGCCAGGGAATGCTAGGTGGTTTGCAGGATATCCCAGTGACAGAGTTTGCCTCCACAAGTTCAGGGAAGTTTTTTCTCAGACTTCCCCAAACAGGGAACACCTGTGACTGAAGAGTGCTGCGTGGAGTTGTCTCTCGAGCTCCCCCACACACTGAAAATTGTTCCGGAATCCTGAGCGTTGGGAGGTTCCACCAACGGTTGACAGCGCGTGGGTTCTAACGGAATGCCTAAGCTCGTCTCCCCTGAGGGATTTCCTAATGTCTCTGTGCCAGGGAATGCTAGCGGGGTTTGCAGGATATCCCAGTGACAGAGGCAGTCTCCCCAAGGACAGGGAAGTTATTTCTCGGACTTCCCCGAACAGGGAACACCTGTGACTGAAGAGAGCTGCGTGGAGTTGTCTCTCGAGCTCCCCCACGCACTGACAATGGTTCCGGAATCCTGAGCTTGGGGAGGTTCCACCAACGGTCGGCAGCGCGTGGGTTCTAACGGAAAGACTAAGCTCGTCTCCCCTGAGGGTTTTACTAATGTGACTGTACCAGGGAATTCGAGGGGGGTTTGCAGGATATCCCAGTGACAGATGCTGCCTCCCCAAGGTCAGGGAAGGTATTTCTCGGACTTCCCCGAACAGGGAACACCTGTGACTGAAGAGAGCTGCGTGGAGTTGTCTCTCGAGCTCCTCCACGCACTGACAATGGTTCCGGAATCCTGAGCGTGGGGAGGTTCCACCAACGGTCGGCAGCGCGTGGGTTCTAACGCAATGCCTAAGCTCGTCTCCCCTGAGGGTTTTCCTAATGTCTCTGTGCCAGGGAATGCTAGGGGGTTTTGCAGGATATCCCAGTGAGAGAGGCTGCCTACCCAAGGTCAGGGAAGGTATTTCTCGGACTTCACCGAACAGGGAACACCTGTGACTGAAGAGAGCTGCGTGGAGTTGTCTCTCGAGCTCCCCCACGCACTGACAATGGTTCCGGAATCCTGAGCGTGGGGAGGTTCCACCAACGGTCTACAGCGCGTGGGTTCTAACGCAATGCCTAAGCTCATCTCCCCTGAGGGTTTTCCTAATGTCTCTGTGCCAGGGAATTCTAGGGGGGTTTGCAGAATATCCCAGTGACAGAGGCTGCCTCCCCAAGGTCAGGGAAAGTATTTCTCGGACTTTCCCGTACAGGGAACACCTGTGACTGAAGAGAGCTGCGTGGAGTTGTCTCTCGAGCTCCCCCACGCACTGACAATGTTTCCGGAATAATGAGCGTGGGTAGGTTCCACCAACGGTCGGCAGCGCGTGGGTTCTTACGGAAAGCATAAGCTCGACTCCCCTGAGGGTTTTCCTAATGTCTCTGTGCCAGGGAATGCTAGGGGTGTTTGCAGGATATCCCAGTGTCATAGGCTGCCTCCCCAAGGTCAGGGAAGGTTTTTCTCGGACGTCCCCGAACAGGGAACACCTGTGAATGAAGAGAGCTGCGTGGAGTTGTCTCTCGAGCTCCCCCACGCACTGACAATGGTTCCGGAATCCTGAGCGTGGGGAGGTTCCACCAACGGTCGGCAGCGCGTGGGTTCTAACGGAATGCCTAAGCTCGTCTCCCCTGAGGATTTTCCTTATGTCTCTGTGCCAGGGAATGCTAGGGTGTTTGCAGGATATCCCAGTGACAGAGGCATCCTCCCCAAGGACAGGGAAGTTATTTCTCGTACTTCCCCGAACAGGGAACACCTGTGACTGAAGAGAGCTGCGTGGAGTTGTCTCTCGAGCTCCCCCACGCACTGAGAATTGTTCCGGAATCCTGAGCGTGGGGAGGTTCCACCAACTGTCAGCAGCGCGTGGGTTCTAACGGAAAGCCTTAGCTCGTCTCCCCTGAGGGTTTTCCTAATATCTCTGTGCCAGGGAATGCTAGGGGGGTTTGCAGGATATCCCAATGACAGAGGCTGCCTCCCCATGGTCAGGGAAGATTTTTATCGGACTTCCCCGAACAGGGAACACCTGTGACTGAAGAGAGCTGCGTGGAGTTGTCTCTCAAGCTCCCCCACGCACTGACAATGGTTCCGGAATCCTGAACGTGGGGAGGTTCCACCAACGGTCGGCAGCGCGTGGGTTCTTACGGAATGCCTAAGCTCGTCTCCCCTGAGGGTTTTCCTAATGTCTCTGTGCCAGGGAATGCTAGGGGGGTTTGCAGGATATCCCAGTGATAGAGGCTGCTTCCCCAAGGTCAGGGAAGGTATTTCTCGGACTTTCCCGAACAGGGAACTCCTGTGACTGAAGAGAGCTGCGTGGAGTTGTCTCTCGAGCTCCCCCCGCACTGACAATGGTTCCGGAATCCTGAGCGTGGGGAGGTTCCACCAACGGTCGGCAGCGCGTGGGTTCTAACGGAAAGCCTAAGCTCGTATCCCCTGAGGTTTTTCCTAATGTCTCTGTGCCATGGAATGCTAGGGGGGTTTGCAGGATATCCCAGTGACAGAGGCTGAATCCCCAAGGTCAGGGAAGGTATTTCTCGGACTTCCCCGAACAGGGAACACCTGTGACTGAAGAGAGCTGCGTGGAAATGTCTCTAAAGCTCCCCCACGAACTGACAATGGTTCCCGAATCCTGAGCGTGGAGAGGTTTCACCAACGGTCGGCAGCGCGTTGGTTCTAACGGAATGCCTAAGGTCGTCTCTCCTGAGGGTTTTCCTAATATCTCTGTGCCAGGGAATGCTAGGGGGTATTGCAGGATATCCCAGTGACTGAGGCTGTCTCCCCAAGGTCATGGAATTTTTTCTCGGACTTCCCCGAACAGGGAACACGTGTGACTGAAGAGAGCTACGTGGAGTTGTCTCTCGAGCTCCCCCACGCACTGAAAATGGTTCCGGAATCCTGAGCGTGGGGAGGTTCCACCAACGGTCGGCAGCGCGTGTGTTCTAACTGAAAGCCTATGCTCGTCTCCCCTGAGGGTTTTTCTAATGTCTCTGTGCCAGGGAATACTAGGGGGGTTTGCAGGATATCCCAGTGACAGAGGCTGCCTCCCCAAGTTCAGGGAAGGTATTTCTCGGGCTTCCCCGAACAGGGAACACCTGTGACTGAAGAGAGCTGCGTGGAGTTTTCTCTCGAGTTCCCCCAAGCACTGACAATTGTTCCGGAATAATGAACGTGGGGAGGTTCCACCAACGGTCGGCAGCGCGTGGGTTCAAACGGAATGCCGAAGCTCGTCTCCCCTGGGGATGTTCCTAATGTCTCTGTACCAGGGAATGCTAGGTGGTTTGCAGGATATCCCAGTGACAGAGTTTGCCTCCACAAGTTCAGGGAAGTTTTTTCTCAGACTTCCCCAAACAGGGAACACCTGTGACTGAAGAGTGCTGCGTGGAGTTGTCTCTCGAGCTCCCCCACACACTGAAAATTGTTCCGGAATCCTGAGCGTTGGGAGGTTTCACCAACGGTCGACAGCGCGTGGGTTCTAACGGAATGCCTAAGCTCGTCTCCCCTGAGGGATTTCCTAATGTCTCTGTGCCAGGGAATGCTAGCGGGGTTTGCAGGATATCCCAGTGACAGAGGCAGTCTCCCCAAGGACAGGGAAGTTATTTCTCGGACTTCCCCGAACAGGGAACACCTGTGACTGAAGAGAGCTGCGTGGAGTTGTCTCTCGAGCTCCCCCACGCACTGACAATGGTTCCGGAATCCTGAGCTTGGGGAGGTTCCACCAACGGTCGGCAGCGCGTGGGTTCTAACGGAAAGACTAAGCTCGTCTCCCCTGAGGGTTTTACTAATGTGACTGTACCAGGGAATTCGAGGGGAGTTTGCAGGATATCCCAGTGACAGATGCTGCCTCCCCAAGGTCAGGGAAGGTATTTCTCGGACTTCCCCGAACAGGGAACACCTGTGACTGAAGAGAGCTGCGTGGAGTTGTCTCTCGAGCTCCTCCATGCAATGACAATGGTTCCGGAATCCTGAGCGTGGGGAGGTTCCACCAACGGTCGGCAGCGCGTGGTTTCTAACGCAATGCCTAAGCTCGTCTCCCCTGAGTTTTTTCCTAATGTCTCTGTGCCAGGGAATGCTAGGGGGTTTTGCAGGATATCCCAGTGAGAGAGGCTGCCTACCCAAGGTCAGGGAAGGTATTTCTCGGACTTCACCGAACAGGGAACACCTGTGACTGAAGAGAGCTGCGTGGAGTTGTCTCTCGAGCTCCCCCACGCACTGACAATGGTTCCGGAATCCTGAGCGTGGGGAGGTTCCACCAACGGTCTACAGCGCGTGGGTTCTAACGCAATGCCTAAGCTCATCTCCCCTGAGGGTTTTCCTAATGTCTCTGTGCCAGGGAATTCTAGGGGGGTTTGCAGAATATCCCAGTGACAGAGGCTGCCTCCCCAAGGTCAGGGAAAGTATTTCTCGGACTTTCCCGTACAGGGAACACCTGTGACTGAAGAGAGCTGCGTGGAGTTGTCTCTCGAGCTCCCCCACGCACTGACAATGTTTCCGGAATAATGAGCGTGGGTAGGTTCCACCAACGGTCGGCAGCGCGTGGGTTCTAACGGAAAGCATAAGCTCGACTCCCCTGAGGGTTTTCCTAATGTCTCTGTGCCAGGGAATGCTAGGGGTGTTTGCAGGATATCCCAGTGTCATAGGCTGCCTCCCCAAGGTCAGGGAAGGTTTTTCTCGGACGTCCCCGTACAGGGAACACCTGTGAATGAAGAGAGCTGCGTGGAGTTGTCTCTCGAGCTCCCCCACGCACTGACAATGGTTCCGGAATCCTGAGCGTGGGGAGGTTCCACCAACGGTCGGCAGCGCGTGGGTTCTAACGGAATGCCTAAGCTCGTCTCCCCTGAGGATTTTCCTTATGTCTCTGTGCCAGGGAATGCTAGGGTGTTTGCAGGATATCCCAGTGACAGAGGCATCCTCCCCAAGGACAGGGAAGTTATTTCTCGTACTTCCCCGAACAGGGAACACCTGTGACTGAAGAGAGCTGCGTGGAGTTGTCTCTCGAGCTCCCCCACGCACTGACAATGGTTCCGGAATCCTGAGCGTGGGGAGGTTCCACCAACTGTCAGCAGCGCGTGGGTTCTAACGGAAAGCCTAAGCTCGTCTCCCCTGAGGGTTTTCCTAATATCTCTGTGCCAGGGAATGCTAGGGGGGTTTGCAGGATATCCCAATGACAGAGGCTGCCTCCCCATGGTCAGGGAAGATTTTTATCGGACTTCCCCGAACAGGGAACACCTGTGACTGAAGAGAGCTGCGTGGAGTTGTCTCTCAAGCTCCCCCACGTACTGACAATGGTTCCGGAATCCTGAACGTGGGGAGGTTCCACCAACGGTCGGCAGCGCGTGGGTTCTTACGGAATGCCTAAGCTCGTCTCCCCTGAGGGTTTTCCTAATGTCTCTTTGCCAGGGAATGCTAGGGGGGTTTGCAGGATATCCCAGTGATAGAGGCTGCTTCCCCAAGGTCAGGGAAGGTATTTCTCGGACTTTCCCGAACAGGGAACTCCTGTGACTGAAGAGAGCTGCGTGGAGTTGTCTCTCGAGCTCCCCCCGCACTGACAATGGTTCCGGAATCCTGAGCGTGGGGAGGTTCCACCAACGGTCGGCAGCGCGTTGGTTCTAACGGAAAGCCTATGCTCTTCTCCCCTGAGGATTTTCCTAATGTCTCTTTGCCAGGGAATGCTAGGGGGGATTGCAGTATATCCCAGTGACAGAGGCTGCCTCCCCAAGGACAGGGAAGGTATTTCTCGGACTTCCCCGAACAGGGAACACCTGTGACTGAAGAGAGCTGCGTGGAGTTGTCTCTCGAGATCCCCCACGCACTGACAATGGTTCCGGAATGCTGAGCGTGGGGAGGGTCCAACAACGGTCGGCAGCGCTTGGGTTCTAACGGAATGGAAAAGCTCGTCTCCCTTGAGGGTTTTCCTAATGTCTCTGTGCCAGGGAATTCTAGGGGGGTTTGCAGAATATCCCAGTGACAGAGGCTGCCTCCCCAAGGTCAGGGAAAGTATTTCTCGGACTTTCCCGTACAGGGAACACCTGTGACTGAAGAGAGCTGCGTGGAGTTGTCTCTCGAGCTCCCCCACGCACTGACAATGTTTCCGGAATAATGAGCGTGGGTAGGTTCCACCAACGGTCGGCAGCGCGTGGGTTCTAACGGAAAGCATAAGCTCGACTCCCCTGAGGGTTTTCCTAATGTCTCTGTGCCAGGGAATGCTAGGGGTGTTTGCAGGATATCCCAGTGTCATAGGCTGCCTCCCCAAGGTCAGGGAAGGTTTTTCTCGGACGTCCCCGTACAGGGAACACCTGTGAATGAAGAGAGCTGCGTGGAGTTGTCTCTCGAGCTCCCCCACGCACTGACAATGGTTCCGGAATCCTGAGCGTGGGGAGGTTCCACCAACGGTCGGCAGCGCGTGGGTTCTAACGGAATGCCTAAGCTCGTCTCCCCTGAGGATTTTCCTTATGTCTCTGTGCCAGGGAATGCTAGGGTGTTTGCAGGATATCCCAGTGACAGAGGCATCCTCCCCAAGGACAGGGAAGTTATTTCTCGTACTTCCCCGAACAGGGAACACCTGTGACTGAAGAGAGCTGCGTGGAGTTGTCTCTCGAGCTCCCCCACGCACTGACAATGGTTCCGGAATCCTGAGCGTGGGGAGGTTCCACCAACTGTCAGCAGCGCGTGGGTTCTAACGGAAAGCCTAAGCTCGTCTCCCCTGAGGGTTTTCCTAATATCTCTGTGCCAGGGAATGCTAGGGGGGTTTGCAGGATATCCCAATGACAGAGGCTGCCTCCCCATGGTCAGGGAAGATTTTTATCGGACTTCCCCGAACAGGGAACACCTGTGACTGAAGAGAGCTGCGTGGAGTTGTCTCTCAAGCTCCCCCACGTACTGACAATGGTTCCGGAATCCTGAACGTGGGGAGGTTCCACCAACGGTCGGCAGCGCGTGGGTTCTTACGGAATGCCTAAGCTCGTCTCCCCTGAGGGTTTTCCTAATGTCTCTTTGCCAGGGAATGCTAGGGGGGTTTGCAGGATATCCCAGTGATAGAGGCTGCTTCCCCAAGGTCAGGGAAGGTATTTCTCGGACTTTCCCGAACAGGGAACTCCTGTGACTGAAGAGAGCTGCGTGGAGTTGTCTCTCGAGCTCCCCCCGCACTGACAATGGTTCCGGAATCCTGAGCGTGGGGAGGTTCCACCAACGGTCGGCAGCGCGTTGGTTCTAACGGAAAGCCTATGCTCTTCTCCCCTGAGGATTTTCCTAATGTCTCTTTGCCAGGGAATGCTAGGGGGGATTGCAGTATATCCCAGTGACAGAGGCTGCCTCCCCAAGGACAGGGAAGGTATTTCTCGGACTTCCCCGAACAGGGAACACCTGTGACTGAAGAGAGCTGCGTGGAGTTGTCTCTCGAGATCCCCCACGCACTGACAATGGTTCCGGAATGCTGAGCGTGGGGAGGGTCCAACAACGGTCGGCAGCGCTTGGGTTCTAACGGAATGGAAAAGCTCGTCTCCCTTGAGGGTTTTCCTAATTTCTCTGTGCCAGGGAATTCTAGGGGGGTTTGCAGTATATCCCAGTGACAGAGGCTACCTCCCCATGGTCAGGGAAGGTATTTCTCGGCTTCCCCTAACAGGGAACACCTGTGACTGAAGAGAGCTGCGTGGAGTTGTCTCTCGAGCTCCCCCACGCACTGACAATGGTTCCGGAATCCAGAGCTTGAGGAGGTTCCACCAACGGTCGGCAGCATGTGAGTTTTAACGGAAAGCCAAAGCTCAACTCCCCTGAAGGTTTTCCTAATGTCTCTGTGCCAGGGAATGCTAGGGGGCTTTGCAGGATTTCCCAGTGACAGAGGCTGCCTCCCCAAGGTCAGGGAAGGTATTTCTCGGACTTCCCCGAACAGGCAACACCTGTGACTGAAGAGAGCTGCGTGGAGTTGTCTCTCGAGCTCCCCCACGCACTGACAATGATTCCGGAATCCTGAGCGTGGGGAGGTTCCAACAACGGTCGGCAACGCGTGGGTTCGAACCGAAAGACTAAGCTCGTCTCCCCTGAGGGTTTTCCTAATTTCTCTGTGCCAGGGAATTCTAGGGGGGTTTGCAGAATATCCCAGTGTCCGAGGCTGCTTCCCCAAGGTCAGGGAAGGTATTTCTCGGACTTTCCCGAACAGGGAACACCTGTGAGTGAAGAGAGCTACGTGGAGTTTTCTCTTGAGCTCCCCCACGCACTGACAATGGTTCCGGTATCCTGATCATGGGGAGGTTCCACCACCGGTCGGCAGCGCGTGGGTTCTAACGGAAAGCCTAAGCTCGTCTCTCCTGAGGGTTTTCCTAAAACCTCTGGGCCAGGGAATGCTAGGGGGCTTTGCAGGATATCCCCGTGACAGAGGCTGCCTCCACAAGGTCATGGAAGGTATCTCTCGGACTTACCCGAACAGGGAACACCTGTGATAGAAGAGAGCTACGTGGAGTTGTCTCTCGGGCTCCCCCACGCACTGAGAAAGTTTCCGGAATCCTGAGCGTGGGGAGGTTCCACCAACGGTCGGCAGCGCGTGGGTTCTAACGGAAAGCCTAAGCTCGTATCCCCTGAGGGTTTTCCTAATGTCTCTGTGCCATGGAATGCTAGGGGGGTTTGCAGGATATCCCAGTGACAGAGGCTGAATCCCCAAGGTCAGGGAAGGTATTTCTCGGACTTCCCCGAACAGGGAACACCTGTGACTGAAGAGAGCTGCGTGGAAATGTCTCTCAAGCTCCCCCACGAACTGACAATGGTTCCCGAATCCTGAGCGTGGAGAGGTTTCACCAACGGTCGGCAGCGCGTTGGTTCTAACGGAATGCCTATGGTCGTCTCTCCTGAGGGTTTTCCTAATATCTCTGTGCCAGGGAATGCTAGGGGGTATTGCAGGATATCCCAGTGACTGAGGCTGTCTCCCCAAGGTCATGGAATTTTTTCTCGGACTTCCCCGAACAGGGAACACGTGTGACTGAAGAGAGCTACGTGGAGTTGTCTCTCGAGCTCCCCCACGCACTGACAATGGTTCCGGAATCCTGAGCGTGGGGAGGTTCCACCAACGGTCGGCAGCGCGTGTGTTCTAACTGAAAGCCTATGCTCGTCTCCCCTGAGGTTTTTTCTAATGTCTCTGTGCCAGGGAATACTAGGGGGGTTTGCAGGATATCCCAGTGACAGAGGCTGCCTCCCCAAGTTCAGGGAAGGTATTTCTCGGGCTTCCCCGATCAGGGAACACCTGTGACTGAAGAGAGCTGCGTGGAGTTGTCTCTCGAGTTCCCCCAAGCACTGACAATTGTTCCGGAATAATGAACGTGGGGAGGTTCCACCAACGGTCGGCAGCGCGTGGGTTCAAACGGAATGCCGAAGCTCGTCTCCCCTGGGGATGTTCCTAATGTCTCTGTGCCAGGGAATGCTAGGTGGTTTGCAGGATATCCCAGTGACAGAGTTTGCCTCCACAAGTTCAGGGAAGTTTTTTCTCAGACTTCCCCAAACAGGGAACACCTGTGACTGAAGAGTGCTGCGTGGAGTTGTCTCTCGAGCTCCCCCACACACTGAAAATTGTTCCGGAATCCTGAGCGTTGGGAGGTTCCACCAACGGTCGACAGCGCGTGGGTTCTAACGGAATGCCTAAGCTCGTCTCCCCTGAGGGATTTCCTAATGTCTCTGTGCCAGGGAATGCTAGCGGGGTTTGCAGGATATCCCAGTGACAGAGGCAGTCTCCCCAAGGACAGGGAAGTTATTTCTCGGACTTCCCCGAACAGGGAACACCTGTGACTGAAGAGAGCTGCGTGGAGTTGTCTCTCGAGCTCCCCCACGCACTGACAATGGTTCCGGAATCCTGAGTTTGGGGAGGTTCCACCAACGGTCGGCAGCGCGTGGGTTCTAACGGAAAGACTAAGCTCGTCTCCCCTGAGGGTTTTACTAATGTGACTGTACCAGCGAATTCGAGGGGGGTTTGCAGGATATCCCAGTGACAGATGCTGCCTCCCCAAGGTCAGGGAAGGTATTTCTCGGACTTCCCCGAACAGGGAACACCTGTGACTGAAGAGAGCTGCGTGGAGTTGTCTCTCGAGCTCCCCCACGCACTGACAATGGTTCCGGAATCCTGAGCGTGGGGAGGTTCCACCAACGGTCTACAGCGCGTGGGTTCTAACGCAATGCCTAAGCTCATCTCCCCTGAGGGTTTTCCTAATGTCTCTGTGCCAGGGAATTCTAGGGGGGTTTGCAGAATATCCCAGTGACAGAGGCTGCCTCCCCAAGGTCAGGGAAGGTATTTCTCGGACTTTCCCGTACAGGGAACACCTATGACTGAAGAGAGCTGCGTGGAGTTGTCTCTCGAGCTCCCCCACGCACTGACAATGGTTCCGGAATAATGAGCGTGGGTAGGTTCCACCAACGGTCGGCAGCGCGTGGGTTCTAACGGAAAGCATAAGCTCGACTCCCCTGAGGGTTTTCCTAATGTCTCTGTGCCAGGGAATGCTAGGGGTGTTTGCAGGATATCCCAGTGACATAGGCTGCCTCCCCAAGGTCAGGGAAGGTTTTTCTCGGACGTCCCCGAACAGGGAACACCTGTGAATGAAGAGAGCTGCGTGGAGTTGTCTCTCGAGCTCCCCCACGCACTGACAATGGTTCCGGAATCCTGAGCGTGGGGAGGTTCCACCAACGGTCGACAGCGCGTGGGTTCTAACGGAATGCCTAAGCTCGTCTCCCCTGAGGATTTTCCTTATGTCTCTGTGCCAGGGAATGCTAGGGTGTTTGCAGGATATCCCAGTGACAGAGGCATCCTTCCCAAGGACAGGGAAGTTATTTCTCGTACTTCCCCGAACAGGGAACACCTGTGACTGAAGAGAGCTGCGTGGAGTTGTCTCTCGAGCTCCCCCACGCACTGAGAATTGTTCCGGAATCCTGAGCGTGGGGAGGTTCCACCAACTGTCAGCAGCGCGTGGGTTCAAACGGAAAGCCTAAGCTCGTCTCCCCTGAGGGTTTTCCTAATATCTCTGTGCCAGGGAATGCTAGGGGTGTTTGCAGGATATCCCAATGACAGAGGCTGCATCCCCATGGTCAGGGAAGATTTTTATCGGACTTCCCCGAACAGGGAACACCTGTGACTGAAGAGAGCTGCGTGGAGTTGTCTCTCAAGCTCCCCCACGCACTGACAATGGTTCCGGAATCCTGAACGTGGGGAGGTTCCACCAACGGTCGGCAGCGCGTGGGTTCTTACGGAATGCCTAAGCTCGTCTCCCCTGAGGGTTTTCCTAATGTCTCTGTGCCAGGGAATGCTAGGGGTGTTTGCAGGATATCCCAGTGATAGAGGCTGCTTCCCCAAGGTCAGGGAAGGTATTTCTCGGCTTCCCCTAACAGGGAACACCTGTGACTGAAGAGAGCTGCGTGCAGTTGTCTCTCGAGCTCCCCCACGCACTGACAATGGTTCCGGAATCCAGAGCTTGAGGAGGTTCCACCAACGGTCGGCAGCATGTGAGTTTTAACGGAAAGCCAAAGCTCAACTCCCCTGAAGGTTTTCCTAATGTCTCTGTGCCAGGGAATGCTAGGGGGCTTTGCAGGAATTCCCAGTGACAGAGGCTGCCTCCCCAAGGTCAGGGAAGGTATTTCTCGGACTTCCCCGAACAGGCAACACCTGTGACTGAAGAGAGCTGCGTGGAGTTGTCTCTCGAGCTCCCCCACGCACTGACAATGATTCCGGAATCCTGAGCGTGGGGAGGTTCCAACAACGGTCGGCAGCGCGTGGGTTCTAACGGAAAGCCTAAGCTCGTCTCCCCTGAGTGTTTTCCAAATGTCTCTTTGCCAGGGAATGCTAGGGGGATTTGCAGGATATCCCAGTGACAGAGGGGGTCTCCCCAAGTTCAGGGAAGGTTTTTCTCAGACTTCCCCGAATAGGGAACACCTGTCACTGAAGAGAGCTGCGTGGATTTGTCTCTCGAGCTCTCCCACGCACTGACAATTGTTCCGGTATCCTGAGCATGGGGAGGTTCCACCAACGGTCGGCAGCGCGTCGGTTCTAAAGGAAAGCCTAAGCTCGCCTCTCCTGAGGGTTTTCCTAATACCTCTGTGCCAGGGAATGCTAGGGGGCTTTGCAGGCTATCCCCGTGGGAGAGGCTGCCTCCCCAATGTCAGGGAAGGTATTTCTCGGACTTCCCCGAACAGGGAACACCTGTGACTGAAGAGAGCTGCGTGGAGTTGTCTATCGAGATCCCCCACGCACTGAAAATGGTTCAGGAATGCTGAGCGTGGGGAGTTTCCACCAACGGTCGGCAGCGCTTGGGTTCTAACGGAATGCCTAAGCTCGTCTCCCCTGGGGCTTTTCCTAATGTCTCTGTGCCAGAAAATGCTAGGGGGTTTGCAGGATATCCCAGTGACAGGGGCTGCCTCCCCAAGGTCAGGGAAAGTATTTCTCGGACTTCCCCGAACAAGGAACCCCTGTGAATGAAGAGAGCTGCGTGGAGTTGTCTCTCGAGCTCCCCCACACACTGACAATGGTTCCGGAATCCTGAGCGTGGGGAGGTTCCACCAACGGTAGGCAGCGCGTGGGTTCAAACGGAAAGCCTAAGCTCGTCTCCCCTAAGAGTTTTCCTAATGTCTCTGTGCCAGGGAATGCTAGGAGTGTTTACAGGATATCCCAGTGACAGAGACTGCCTCCGCAAGGTCAGGGAAGTTATTTCTCAGACTTACCCGTACAGGGAACACCTGTGACTGAAGAGAGCTGCGTGGAGTTCTCTCTCGAGCTCCCGCACGCACTGACAATGGTTCCGGAATCCTGAGTGTGGGGAGGTTCCACCAACGGTCGGCAGCGCGTGGGTTCTAACGGAAAGCCTAAGCTCGTCTCCCCTGAGGGTTTTCCTAATGTCTCTGTGCCAGGCATTGCTAGGGGGATTTGCAGGATTTCCCAGTGACAGAGGCTGCCTCCCCAAGGTCAGGGAAGGTATTTCTCGGACTTCCCCGTACAGGGAACACCTGTGACTGAAGAGAGCTGCGTGGAGTTGTCTCTCGAGCTCCCCCACGCACTGACAATGGTTCCGGAATCCTGAGCATGGGGAGGTTCCACCAACGGTCGGCAGCGCGTGGGTTCAAACCGAATGCCTAAACTCGTCTCCCCTGACGGTTTTCCTAATATCTCTTTGCCAGGGAATGCTAGGGGGGTTTGCAGGATATACCAGTGGCAGAGGCTGCCTCCCCAAGGTCAGGGAAGGTTTTTCTTGGACTTCCCCGAACAGGGAACACCTGTGACTGAATAGAGCTGCGTGGAGTTGTCTCTCGAGCTCCCCCACGCACTGACAATGGTTCCGGAATCCTGAGCGTGGAGAGGTTCCAACAACGGTCGGCAGCGCGTGGGTTCTAACGGAATGCCTAAGCTCGTCTCCCCTGAGTGTTTTCCTAATGTCTCTGTGCCAGGGAATGCTAGGGTTGTTTGCAGGATATCCCAGTGACAGAGGCTGCCTCCCCAAGGTCAGGGAATGTATCTCTCGGACTTCCCCGAACAGGGAACACCTGTGACTGAAGAGAGATTCGTGGAGTTGTCTCTCGAGCTCCCCCACGCACTGACAATGATTCCGGAATCCTGAGCGTGGGGAGGTTCCATCAACGGTCGGCAGCGCGTGGGTTCTAACGGAAAGCCTAAGCTCGCCTCCCCTGAGGGTTTTCCAAATGTCTCTGTGCCAGGGAATGCTAGGGGGGTTTGCAGGACATCCCAGTGACAAAGGTTGCCTCCCCAAGTTCAGGGAAGGTATTTCTCGGACTTCCCCGAACAGGGAACACCTGTGAGTGAAGAGAGCTGCGTGGAGTTGTCTCTCGAGCTTCCCCACTCACTGACAATGTTTCCGGAATCCTGAGCGTGGGGAGGTTCCACCAACGGTAGTCAGCCCGTGGGTTCTAACGAAATGCCTAAGATCGTCTCCCCAGAGGGTTTTCCTAATTTCTCTGTGCCAGGGAATGCTAGGGGTGTTTGCAGGATATCCCAGTGACAGAGGCTGCCTCCCCAAGGTCAGGGAAGTTATTTCTCGGACTTCCCAGAACAGGGAACACCTGTGACTGAAGAGAGCTGCGTGGAGTTGTCTCTCGAGCTCCCCCACGCACTGACAATCATTCCGGTATCCTGAGGGTGGGGAGGTTCCACCAACGGTCGGCAGCACGTGGGTTCTAACGGAAAGCCTAAGTTGGTCTCCCCTGAGAATTTTCCTAATGTCCCTGTGCCAGGGAATGCTAGGGGTGTTTGCAGGTTATCCCAGTGACAGAGGCTGCCTCCCCAAGGTCAGGGAAATTATTTCTCGGACTTCCCCGAACAGGGAACACCTGTGACTTAAGAGAGCTGCGTGGAGTTGTCTCTCGAGCTCCCCCACGCACTGACAATGATTCCGGAATCCTGAGCGTGGGGAGGTTAAATCAATTGTCGGCAACACGTGGGTTCTAACGGAAAGCCTAAGCTCGTCTCCCCTGGGGCTTTTCCTAATGTCTCTGTGCCAGGGAATCCTAGGGGGCTTTGCAGGATATCCTCGTGATAGGGGCTGCCTCCCCAAGGTCAGTCAAGGTATTTCTCGGACTTACCCAAACAGGGAACACCTGTGATTGAAGAGAGCTACGTGGAGTTGTCTCTCGGGCTCCCCCACGCACTGACAATGTTTCCAGAATCCTGAGCGTGGGGAGGTTCCACCAACGGTCGGCAGCGCGTGGGTTCTAACGGAAAGCCTAAGCTCGTCTCCCCTGAGTGTTTTCCTAATGTCTCTGTGCCAGGGAATGCTAGGGGGGTTTGCAGGATATCCCAGTGTCAGAGGCTGCCTCCCCAAGGTCAGGGAAGGTTTTTCTCGGACATCCCCGAACAGGGAACACCTGTGACTGAAGAGAGCTGCGTGGAGTTGTGTCTCGAGCTCCCCCACGCACTGAAAATGGTTCCGGAATCCTGAGAGTGGGGAGGTTTCACCAACGGTCGACAGCGCGTGGGTTCTAACGGAATGCCTAAGCTCGTCTCCCCTGAGGGTTTTCCTAATGTCTCTGTGCCAGGGAATGCTAGGGGGGTTTGCAGGTTTTCCCAGTGACAGAGGCTGCCTCCCCAAGGTCAGGGAAGTTATTTCTCGGACTTCCCCGAACAGGGAACACCTGTGACTGAAGAGAGTTGCGTGGAGTTGTCTCTCGAGCTCCCCCACGCACTGACAATGGTTCCGGAATCCTGAGCGTGGGGAGGTTTCACCAACGGTCGGCAGCGCGTGGATTCTAACGGAAAGCCTAAGCTCGTCTCCCCTGAGGTTTTTCCAAATGTCTCTGTGCCAGGGAATGCTAGGGGGATTTGCAGGATATCCCAGTGACAGAGGGTGCCTCCCTAAGGTCAGGGAATGTATTTCTCAGACTTCCCCGAAAAGGGAACACCTGTGACTGAAGAGAGCTGCGTGGAGTTGTCTCTCGAGCTCCCCCACGCACTGACAATTGTTCCGGTATCCTGAGCATGCGGAGGTTCCACCAACGGTCGGCAGCGCGTGTGTTCTAACGGAAAGCCTAAGCTCGCCTCTCCTGAGGGTTTTCCTAATACCTCTGTGCCAGGGAATGCTAGGGGGCTTTGCAGGATATCCCAGTGACAGAGGCTGCCTCCCCAAGGTCAGGGAAGGTTTTTCTCGGACTTCCCCGTACAGGGAACACCTGTGACTGAAGAGAGCTTCGTGGAATTATCTGTCAGGCTCCCCCACGCACTGACAATGTTTCCAGAATCCTGAGCGTGGGGAGGTTCCACCAACGGTCGGCAGCGTGAGGGTTCTAACGGAAAGCCTAAGCTCGTCTCCCCTGGGGCTTTTCCTAATGTCTCTGTGCCAGGGAATGCTAGCGGGGTTTGCAGGATATCCCAGTGACAGAGGCTGCCTACCCAAGGTCAGGGAAGGTATTTCTCGGACTTCCCCGAACAGGGAACACCTGTGACTGAAGTGAGCTGCGTGGAGTTGTCTCTCGAGCTCCCCCAAGCACTGACAATGGTTCCCGAATCATGAGCGTGGAGAGGTTTCACCAACGGTAGGCCGCGCGTGGGTTCTAACGGAAAGCCTAAGCTCGTCTCCCCTGAGGGTTTTCCTAATATCTCTGTGCCAGGGAATGCTAGGGGGGTTTGCAGGATATCCCAGTGACAGAGGCTGCATCCCCAAGGTCAGTGAAATATTTTCTCGGACATCCCCGTACAGAGAACACCTGTGACTAAAGAGAGCTGCGTGGAGATGTCTCTCGAGATCCCCCATGCACTGACAATGATTCCGGAATGCTGAGCGTGGGGAGGTTCCACCAACGGTCGGCAGTGCTTGGGTTCTAACGGATTGCCTAAGCTCGTCTCCCCTGGGGCTTTAACTAATGTCTCTGTGCCAGGGAATGCTAGGGGGTTTGCAGGATATCCCAGTGACAGAGGCTGCCTCTACAAGTTCAGGGAAGTTTTTTCTCGGACTTCCACGAACAGGGAAAACCTGTGACTGAAGAGAGCTGCGTGGAATTGTCTCTCGAGCTCCCCCACGCACTGAAAATTGTTCCGGAATCCTGTGCGTGGGGAGGTTCCACCAACGGTCGACAGCGCGTGGGTTCTAACGGAATGCCTAAGCTCATCTCCCCTGAGAGATTTCCTAATGACTCTGTGCCAGGGAATGCTAGCGGGGTTTGCAGGATATCCCAGGGACAGAGGCTGCCTCCCCAATGACAGGGAAGTTCTTTCTCGGACTTCCCCGAACAGGGAACACCTGTGACTGAAGAGAGCTGCGTGGAGTTGTCTCTCGAGCTCCCACACGCACTGACAATGGTTCCGGAATCCTGAGCGTGGGGAGGTTCCACCAACGGTCGGCAGCGCGTGGGTTCTAACGGAAAGCCTAAGCTCGTCTCCCCTGAGGGTTTTCCTAATGTCTCTCTGCCAGGGAATGCTAGGTGGGTTTGCAGGATATCCCAGTGTCAGAGGCTGCCTCCCCAAGGTCAGGGAAGGTATTTCTCGGACTTCCCCGAACAGGGAACACCTGTGACTGAAGAGAGCTACGTGGAGTTGTCTCTCGAGCTCCCCCACACACTGACAATGGTTCCGGTATCCTGAGCATGGGGAGGTTCCACCAACGGTCGGCAGCGCGTGGGTTCTAACGGAAAGACTAAGCTCGACTCCCCTGAGTCTTTTCCTAATATCTCTGTGCCAGGGAAAGTTAGGGGGGTTTGCAGGATATCCCAGTGACAGAGGCTGCCTCCCCAAGGTCAGGGAAGGTATTTCTCGGACTTCCAAAAACAGGGAACGCCTGTGACTGAAGAGAGCTGCGTGGAGTTGTCTCTCGGGCTCCCCCACGCACTGACAATATTTCCGGAATCCTGAGCGTGGGGAGGTTCCACCAACGGTCGGCAGCGCGTGGGTTCTAACGCAATGCCTACGCTCGTCTCCCCTGAGGGTTTTCCTAATGTCTCTGTGCCAGGGAATTCTAGGGGGGTTTGTAGAATATCCCAGTGACAGAGGTTGCCTCCCCAAAGTCAGGGAGGGTATTTCTCGGACTTTCCCGAACAGGGAACACCTGTTACTGAACAGAGCTGCGTGGAGTTTTCTCTCGAGCTCCCCCACGCACTGACAATGGTTCCGGAATCCTGAGCGTGGGGAGGTTCCACCAAATGTCGGCAGCGCGTGGCTTCTAACGCAATGCCTAAGCTCGTCTCCCTTGAGGTTTTTCCTAATGTCTCTGTACCAGGGAATTCTAGGGTGGTTTGCAGAATATCCCAGTGACAGAGGCTGCCTCCCCAAGGTCAGGGAAGTTATTTCTCGGACTTCCCGAACAGGGAACACCTGTGACTGAAGAGAGCTGTGTGGAGTTGTCTCTCGAGCTCCCCCACGCACTGAAAATGATTCCGGAATCCTCAGCTTGGGGAGGGTCCACCAACGGTCGGCAGCGCGTGGGTTCTAACAGAAAGCCTAAGCTCGCCTCCCATGAGGGTTTTCCTAATGTCTCTGTGCCAGGCAATGCTAGGAGGGTTTGCAGGTTATCCCAGTGACAGAGGCTGCCTCCCCAAGGTCAGGGAAGTTATTTCTCAGACTTCCCCGAACAGGGAAAACCTGTGACTGAAGAGAGCTGCGTGGAGTTGTCTCTCGAGCTCCCCCACGCACTGACAATGGTTCCGGAATCCTGAGCGTGGGGACGTCCCACCAACGGTCGGCAGTACGTGGGTTCTAACGGAAAGCCTAAGCTCTTCTCCCCTGAGGGTTTTCCTAATTTCTCTGTGCCAGGGAATGCAAGGGGGGTTTGCAGGATATCCCAGTGACAGAGGCTGCCTCCCCAAGTCAGTGAAGGTATTTCTGGACTTCCCCGAACAGGGAACACCTGTGACTGAAGAGAGCTGCGTGGAGTTGTCTCTCGAGCTCCCCCACGCACTGACAATGTTTCCCGAATCCTGAGCGTGGGGAGGTTCCACCAACCGTCGGCAGCGCGTGGGTTCTAACGGAAAGCCTAAGATCGTCTCCCCTGAGGGTTTTCCTAATGTCTCTGTGCCAGGGAATGCTTGGGGGGTTTGCAGGATATCCCAGTGACAGAGGCTGCCTCCCCAAAGTCAGGGAATGTATTTCTCGGACTTCCCCGAACAGGGAACACGTGTGACTGAAGAGAGCTGCGTGGAGTAGTCTCTCGAGCTCCCCCACACACTGACAATGGTTCCGGAATCCTGAGCGTGGGGAGGTTCCACCAACGGTCGGCTGCGCGTGGGTTCTAACGGAAAGCCTAATCTCGTCTCCCATGAGGGTTTTCCTAATGTCTCTGTGCCAGGGAAAGCTTGGGGTGTTTGCAGGATATCCCAGTGACAGAGTCTGCCTCCCCAAGATCAGGGAATGTATTTCTCGGACTTCCCCGAACAGGGAACACCTGTGACTGAAGAGAGCTGCGTGGAGTAGTCTCTCGAGCTCCCCCAAGCACTGACAATGGAAGCGGAATCCTGAGCGTGGGGAGGTTCCACCAACGGTCGGCTGCGCGTGGGTTCTAACGGAAAGCCTAATCTCGTCTCCCCTGAGGGTTTTCCTAATATCTCTGTGCCAGGGAATGCTAGGGGGGTTTGCAGGATTTCCCAGTGACAGAGGCTGCCTCCCTAAGTCAGGGAAGGTATTTCTCGTACTTCCCCGAACAGGAAACACCTGTGACTGAAGAGAGCTTCGTGGAGTTGTCTCTCGAGCTCCCCCACGCACTGACAATGGTTCCGGAATCCTGAGCGTGGGGAGGTTCCACCAACGGTCGGCAGCGCTTGGGTTCTAACGGAAAGCCTAAGCTCGTCTCCCCTGAGGATTTTCCTAATGTCTCTGTGCCAGGGAATGCTAGGGGGTTTTGCAGGGTATCCCAGTGACAGAGGATGCCTCCCCAATGTTATGGAAGTTATTTCTCGGACTTCCCCGAACAGGGAACACCTGTGACTGAAGAGAGCTGCGTGGAGTTGTCTCTCGAGCTCCCCCACGCACTGACAATTTTTCCGGAATCCTGAGCGTGGGAAGGTTCCACCAACGGTCGGCAGCGCGTGGGTTCAAACGGAAAGCCTAAGCTCGTCTCCCCTGAGGGTTTTCCTAATGTCTCTGTGCCAGGGATTGCTAGGGGGGTTTGCAGGATATCCCAGTGACAGAGGCTGCCTCCCCAAGTTCAGGGAAGTTATATCTCGGACTTCCCCAAACAGGGAACACCTGTGACTGAAGAGAGCTGCGTGGAGTTGTCTCTCGAGCTCCCCCACGCACTGACAATGGTTCCGGAATCCTGAGCGTGGGGAGGTTCCACCAACGGTCGGCTGCGCGTGGGTTCTAACGTAAAGCCTAAACTCGCCTCCCCTGAGGGTTTCCCTAATGTCTCTGTGCCAGGGAATACTAGGGGAGTTTACAGGATATCCCAGAGAGAGAGGTTGCCTCCCCAAGGTCTGGGAAGGTATTTCTCGGACTTCCCCGAACAGGGAACACCTGTGACTGAAGAGAGCTGCGTGGAGTTGTCTCTCGAGCTCCCCCACGCACTGAAAATGTTTCCGGAATCCTCAGCGTGGGGAGGTTCCACCAACGGTCGGCAGCGCGTGGGTTCTAACGGAAAGCCTAAGCTCGCCTCCCCTGAGAGTTTTCCTAATGTCTCTGTGCCAGGCAATGCTAGGAGTGTTTGCAGGATATCCCAGTGACAGAGGCTGCCTCCCCAAGGTCAGGGAAGCTATTTCTCAGACTTCCCCGAACAGGGAACTCCTGTGACTGAAGAGAGCTGCGTGGAGTTGTCTCTCTAGCTCCCCCATGCACTGACATTATTTCCGGAATCCTGAGCGTGGGGAGGTTCCACCAACGGTCGGCAGCGCGTGGATTCTAACGGAATCCCTAAGCTCGTCTCCCCTGAGTGTTTTCCTAATGTCTCTGTGCCAGGGAATGCTAGGGGGTTTTGCAGGATATCCCAGTGACAGAGGCTGCCTCCCCAAGATCAGGGAAGTTATTTCTCGGACTTCCCCGAACAGGGAACACCAGTGACTGAAGAGAGCTGCGTGGAGTTGTCTCTCGAGCTCCCCCACGCAATGACAATGATTCCGGAATCCTGAGCGTGGGGAGGTTCCACCAACGGTTGGCAGCGCGTGGGTTCTAACGGAAGAATAAGCTCGTCTCCCCTGAGTGTTTTCCTAATTTCTCTATGCCAGGGAATGCTAGGGGGTTTGCAGGATATCCCAGTGAAAGAGGCTGCCTCCCCAAGTTCAGGGAAGATATTTCTCGGACTTCCCCGAACAGGGAACACCTGTGACTGAAGAGAGCTGCGTGGAGTTGTCTCTCGAGCTCCCCAACGCACTGACAATGGTTCCGGAATCCTGAGGGTGGGGAGGTTCCACCAACGGTCGACAGCGCGTGGGATCTAACGGAATGCATAAGCTCGTCTCCCCTGATGGTTTTCCCAATATCTCTGTGCCAGGGAATGCCACTGGGGTTTGCAGGATTTCCCAGTGTAAGAGGCTGCCTCCCCAAGGTCATGGAAGGTATTTCTCGGACTTCCCCGAACAGGGAACACCTGTGACTGAAGAGAGCTGCGTGGAGTTGTCTCTCGAGCTCCCCCACGCACTGACAATGGTCCCAGAATCCTGAGGGTGGGGAGGTTCCACCAACGGTCGTCAGCGCGTGGATTCTAACGGAATGCCTTAGCTCATCTCCCCTGAGGGTTTTCCTAATGTCTCTGTGCCAGGGAATTCTAAGGGGGTATGCAGGATATCCCAGTGACAGAGGCTGCCTCCCCAAGATCAGGGAAGATATTTCTAGGACTTCCCCGAAAAGGGAACACCTGTGACTGAAGAGAGCTTCGTGGATTTGTCTCTCGAGCTCCCCACGCACTGACAATTATTCCGGAATCCTGAGCGTGGGGAGGTTCCACCAACGGTCGGCAGCGCGTGGGTTCTAACGGAAAGCATAAGCTAGTCTCCCCTGAGGGTTTTCTTAATATCTCTGTGCCAGGGAATGTTATGGGAGTTTGCAGGATATCCCTGTGTCAGAGGGTGCCTCCCCAAGGTCAGGGAATGTATTTCTCGGAATTCCCCGAACAGGGAACACCTGTGACTGAAGAGAACTGCGTGGAGTTGTCTCTCTAGCTCCCCCACGCACTGACAAATGGTCTGGAATCATGAGAGTGGGGAGGATCCACCAACGGTCGGCAGAGCGTGCGTTCTAACGGAATGCCTAAGCTCGTCTCCCCTGAGGGTTTTCCTAATATCTCTGTGCCAGGGAATGTTAGGGGGGTTTGCAGGATATCCCAGTGACTGAGGCTGCACCCCCAAGGTCAGGGAAGGTATTTCTCGGACTTCCCCGAACAGGGAACACCTGTGACTGAAGAGAACTGCGTGGAGTTGTCTCTCGAGCTCCCCCACGCACTGACAATGGTTCAGGAATCCTGAGCGTGGGGAGTTTCCACCAACGGTCGGCAGCGCGTAGGTTCTAACGGAATGCCTAAGCTCGTCTACCCTGAGGGTTTTCTTAATGTCTCTGTGCCAGGGAATGCTAGGGGGGTTTGCAGGATATCCCGGTGAAATCCCAAAGTTCAGGGAAGGTTTTTCTCTGACTTCCCCGAACAGGGAACACCTGTGAATGAAGAGAGCTGCGTGGAGTTGTCTCTCGAGCTCCACCACGCACTGACAATGGTTCCGAATACTGAGCGTGGGGAGGTTCCACCAACGGTCGGCAGCGCGTGGGTTCAAACGGAATGCCTAAGCTCGTCTACCCTGAGTATTTTCCTAATGTCTCTCTGCCAGTGAATGCTAGGGGTGATTGCAGGATATACCAGAGTCAGAGGCTGCCTCTCCAAGGTCAGGGAAAGTATTTCTCGGACTTCCCCGAACAGGGAACACCTGTGACTGAAGAGAGCTGCGTGGAGTTGTTTCTCGAGCTCCTCCACGCTCTGACAATGGTTCCGGAATCCTGAGCGTGGGGAGGTTCCAACAACGGTCGGCAGTGCGTGGGTTCTAACGGAATGCCTAAGCTCGTCTCCCCTTAGAATTTTCCTAATGTCTCTGTGCCAGGGAATGCTAGGTGGGTTTGTAGGATATCCCAGTGTCAGAGTCTGCCTCCCCATGTCAGGGAAGATATTTCTCGGACTTCCTCGAACAGGGACCACCTGTGACTGAAGAGAGCTGGGTGGAGTTGTCTCTCGAGCTCCCCCACGCACTGACAATGGTTCCGGAATCCTGAGCGTGGGGAGGTTCCACCAAGAGTCGTCAGCGCATGGGTTCTACCGGAATGCCTAAGCTCGTCTCCCCTGAAGGTTTTCCTAATGTCTCTGTGCCAGGGAATGCTAGGGGGTTTGCAGAATATCCCAGTGTCAGAGGCTGTCCCCCAAGGTCAGGGAAGGTATTTCTCGGACTTCCCCTAACAGGGAACACCTGTGACTGAAGAGAGCTGCGTGAAGTTGTCTCCCGATCTCCCCGACGCACTGACAATGGTTCCGGATTCCTGAGCGTGGGGAGTTTCCACCAACGGTCGGCAGCGAGTGGGTTCAAACGGAAAGCCTAAGCTCGTCTCCCCTGAGGGTTTTCCTTATATCTCTGTGATAGGAATGCTAGGGGTGTTTGCACAATTTCCCAGTGACAGAGGCTGCCTCCCCAAGGTCAGGGAAGGTATTTCTCGGACTTCCCCAGACAGGGAACACCTGTGACTAAAGAGAGCTGCGTGGAGATGTCTGTCGAGATCCCACACGCACTGAAAATGGTTCCGAAATCCTGAGCGTGGGTAGGTTCCACCAACGGTCGGCAGCGCGTGGGTTCTAACGGAATGCCTAAGCTCTTTTCCCCTGAGGGTTTTCCTAATGTCTCTGTGTCAGGGAATGCTAGGGGGGTTTGCAGGATATCAAAGTGACAGAGGCTGCCTCCCCAAGTTCAGGGAAGATATTTCTCGGACTTCCCCGAACAGGGAACTCCTGTAACTGAAGAGAGATGCATGGAGTTTTCTCTTGAGCTCCCCACGCACTGACAATGTTTCCGGAATCCTGAGCGTGGGGAGGTTCCACCAACGGTCGGCAGCGCGACGGTTCTAACGGAATGCATAAGCTCGTCTCCCGTGAGGGTTTTCCTAATGTCTCTGTGCCAGGGAATGCTAGGGGGGTTTGCAGGATATCCCAGTGTCAGAGGCTGCCTCCCCAAGGTCAGGGAAGGTTTTTCTCGGGCTTCCCCGAACAGGGAACACCTGTGACTGAAGAGAGTTGCGTGGAGTTGTCTCTCGATCTCCCCCACGCACTGACAATGGTTCCGGAATCCTGAACGTGGGGAGGTTCCACCAACGGTCGTCAGCTCGTGGGTTCAAACGGGAAGCCTAGGCTCGTCTCCCCTGAGGTTTTTCCTAATGTCTCTCTGCCAGGGAATGCTAGGGGTGATTGCAGGATATCCCAGTGTCAGAGGCTGCCTTCCCAAGGTCAGGGAAGTTACTTCTCGGACTTCCCCGCACAGGGAACACCTGTGACTAAAGAGAGCTGCGTGGAGTTGTCTCTCGAGCTCCCCCACGCACTGACAATGTTTCCGGAACCCTGAGCGTGGGGAGGTTCCACCAAAGGTCGGCAGCACGTGGGTTCTAACGGAATGCCTAAGCTCGTCTCCCCTGAGTGTTTTCCTAATATCTCTGTGCCAGGGAATGCTACGGGGGTTTGCAGGATATCCCAGTGACAGAGGCTGCCTCCCCTTGGTCAGAGAAGGTATTCCTCGGACTTCCCCGAACAGTTAACACCTGTGACTGAAGAGAGCTGCGTGGAGTTGTCTCTCGAGCTCCCCCCCACACTGACAATGGTTCCGGAATACTGAGCGTGGGGAGGTTCCACCAACGGTCGGCAGCACGTGGGTTCTAACGGAATGCCTAAGCTCGTCTCCCCTGAGGGTTTTCCTAATGTCTCTGTGCAAGGGAATGCAAGGGGGGTTTGCAGGTAATCCCAGTGACAGAGGCTGCCTCCCCAATGTCAGGGAAGTTATTTCTCGGACTTCCCCGCACAGGGAACACCTGTGACTGAAGAGAGCTGCGTGGAGTTGTCTCTCAAGCTCCACCACGCACTGACAATCGTTCCGGAATCCTGAGCGTGGGGAGGTTCCACCAACGGTCGGCAGCGCGTGGGTTCAAACCGAATGCCTAAGCTCGTCTCCCCTGAGAGTTATCCAAATGTCTCTGTGCCAGGGAATTCTAGGGGGGTTTGCAGGATATCCCAGTGTCAGAGGCTGCCTCACCAGTGTCAGGGAAGCTATTTCTTTGATTTCCCCGAACAGGCAACACCTGTGACTGAAGAGAGCTGCGTGGAGTTGTCTCTCGTGCTCCCCCACGCACTGACAATCGTTCCGGAACCCTGAGCGTGGGGAGGTTCCACCAACGGTCGGCAGCGCGTGGGTTCTAATGAAATGCCTAAGCTCGTCTCCCCTGAGTCTTTTCCTAATTTCTCTGTGCCAGGGAATGCTAGGGGGTTTTGCAGGATATCCCAGTGACAGAGGCTGCCTCCCCAAGGTCAGGGAACGTATTTCTCAGACTTCCCCGATCAGGGAACCCCTGTGACTAAAGAGAAATCCGTGGAGTTGTCTCTCGAGCTCCCCCACGCACTGACAATGATCCCGGAATCCTGAGCGTGGGGAGGTTCCAACAACGGTCGGCAGCGCGTGGGTTCTAACGGAATGCCTTAGCTCGTCTCCCCTGAGTATTTTCCTAATTTCTCTATGCCAGTGAATGCAAGGGGTGATTACAGGATATACCAGAGTCAGAGGCTGCCTCCCCAAGTTCAGGGAAGTTATTTCTCGGACTTCCCCGAACAGGGAACCCATGTGACTAAAGAGAGCTGCGTGGAGTTGTCTCTCGAGCTCCCCCACGCACTGACAATGATCCCGGATTCCTGAGCTTGGGGAGGTTCCAACAACGGTCGGCAGCGCGTGGGTTCTAACGGAATGCCTAAGCTCGTCTCCCCTGAGGGTTTTCCTAATGTCTCTGTGCCAGAGAATGCTAGGGGGGTTTGTAGGATATCCCAGTGTCAGAGGCTGTATCCCCAAGTCAGGGAAGGTATTTCTTTGACTTCCCCGAACAGGGAACACCTGTGACTGAAGAGAGCTGCGTGGAGTTGTCTCTCGTGCTCCCCCACGCACTGACAATTTTTCCGGAATCCTGAGCGTGGGGAGGTTCCACCAACGGTCGGCAGCGCGTGGGTTCTAACGGAATGCCTAATCTCGTCTCCCCTGAGGTTTTTCCTAATTTCTCTCTGCCAGGGAAAGCTAGGGGTGATTGCAGTATATCCCAGTGTCAGAGGCTGACTCCCCAAAGTCAGGGAAGTTATTTCTCGGACTTCCCCGAACAGGGAACACCTGTGAATGAAGAGAGCTGCGTGGAGTTTTCTCTCGAGCTCCCCCACGCACTGACAACGGTTCCGGAATCCTGAGCGTGGGGAGGTTCCACCAACGGTCGGCAGCGCGTGGGTTCTAACGGAATGCCTTAGCTCGTCTCCCCTGAGGGTTTTCCTTATATCTCTTTGATACGGAATGCTAGGGGTGTTTGCACAATTTCCCAGTGACAGAGGCTGCCTCCCCAAGGTCAGGGAAGGTATTTCTCGGACTTCCCCGAACAGGGAACACTTGTGAATGAAGAGAGCTGCGTGGAATTGACTCTCGAGCTCCCCCACGCACTGACAATGGTTCCGGAATTCTGAACGTGGGGAGGTTCCACCAACGGTCGGTAGCGCGTGGGTTCTAACGGAATGCCTAAGCTAGTCTCCCCTGAGGGTTTTCCTAATGTCTCTGTGCCAGGGAATGCTCGGGGGGTTTGCAGGATATCCCAGTGACAGAGGCTGCCTCCCCTTTGTCAGGGAAGGTATTTCTTGGACTTCCCCGAACAGGGAAACCCTGTGACTGAAGAGAGCTGCGTGGAGTTGTCTCTCGTGCTCCCCCACTCACTGACAATGGTTCCGGAATCCTGAGCTTGGGAAGGTTCCTCCAACGGTCGGCAAATCCTGGGTTCTAACGGAAAGCCTAAGCTCGTCTCGCGTGAGGGTATTCCTAATGTCTCTGTGCCAGGGAATGCTAGGGGAGTTTGCAGGATATCCCAGTGACAGAGGCTGCCTCCCCAAGGTCAGGGAAGGTATTTCTCGGACTTCCCCTAACATGGAACACCTGTGACTGAAGAGAGCTTCGTGAAGTTTTCTCTCGAGTTCCCCAGGCACTGACAATGGTTCCGGATTCCTGAGCGTGGGGAGTTTCCACCAACGGTCGGAAGCGCGTGGGTTCTAACGGAATGCCTAAGCTCGTCTCCCCTGATGGTTTTCCTTATATCTCTGTGCCAGGGAATGCTAGGGGTGTTTGCACAATTTCCCAGTGACCGAGGCTGCTCCCCAAGTTCAGGGAAGGTATTTCTCGGACTTCCCCGAACAGGGAACACCTGTGACTGAAGAGAGCTGCGTGGAGTTGTCTCACGAGCTCCCCCACGAACTGACAATGCTTCCGGAATCCTGAGCGTGGGGAGGTTCCACCAACGATCGGCAGCGCGTGGGTTCAAATGGAATGCCTAAGGTCGTCTCCCCTGAGGTTTTTCCTAATATCCCTGTGCCAGGGAATGCTAGGGGGGTTTGCAGGATATCCCAGTGACAGAGGCTGCCTCCCCAAAGTCAGGGAAGGTTTTTCTCGGACTTCCTCGAACAGGGAACACCTGTGACTGAAGAGAGCTGCGTGGAGTTGTCTCTCGAGCTCCCCTACGCACTGACAATGGTTCCGGAATCCTGAGCATGGCGAGGTTCCACCAACGGTCGGCAGCGCGTTGGTTCTAACGGAATGCCTAAGCTCGTCTCCCCTGAGGGTTTTCCTAATGTCTCTGTGCCAGGGAATGCTATGGGGGTTTGCAGGATATCCCAGTGACAGAGTCTGCCTCCCCAAGATCAGGGAAGTTATTTCTCGGACTTCCCCGAACAGGGAACACCTGTGACTGAAGAGAGCTGCGTGGAGTTTTCTCTCGAGCTCCCCCACGCACTGACAATGGTTCCGGAATACTGAGCGTGGGGAGGTTATACCAACGGTCGGCAGCGCGTGGGTTCTAACGGAATGCCTAAGCTCGTCTCCCCTGAGGGTTTTCCTAATATCTCTGTGCCAGGGAATGCTAGGGGTGTTTGCACAATTTCCTAGTGACAGAGGCTGCCTCCCCAAGGTCAGGGAAGGTATTTCTCGGACTTCCCAGAACAGGGAACACCTGTGACTGAAGAAAGCTGCGTGGAGTTGTCTCTCGAGCTCCCCCACGCACTGACAATGGTTCCGGAATCCTGAGCATGGCGAGGTTCCACCAACGGTCGGCAGCGCTTGGGTTCTAACGGAATGCCTAAGCTCGTCTCCCCTGAGGGTTTTCCTAATGTCTCTGTGCCAGGGAATTCTAGGGGGGTTTGCAGGATATCCCAGTGTCAGAGGCTGCCTCCCCAAGGTCAGGGAAGTTATTTCTTGGACTTCCCCGAATAGGGAAAACCTGTGACTGAAGAGAGCTGTGTGGATTTGTCTCTCGAGCTCCACACGCACTGACAATGGTTCCGGAATCCTGAGCGTGCGGAGGTTCCACCAACGGTCAGCACCGCGTGGATTCTAACGGAATGCCTGAGCTCGTACCCCCTGAGGGTTTTCCTAATGTCTCTGTGCCAGGGAATGCTAGGGGGGTTTGCAGGATATCCCAGTGACATAGGATCCTTCCCCAAGGTCAGGGAAGGTATTTCTCGGACATCCCCGAAAAGGGAACACCTGTGACTGAAGAGAGCTGCGTGGATTTGTCTCTCGAGCTCCCCCACGCACTGACAATCGTTCCAGAATCCTGAGCGTGGGGATGTTCCACCAACGATCGGCAGCGCGTGGGTTCTAACGGAATGACTAAGCTCGTCACCCCTGAGTGTTTTCCTAATGTCTCTTTGCCAGGGAATGCTAGGGGGGTTTGCAGGATATCCCAGTGTCAGTGGCTGCCTCCCCAAGTCAGGGAAAGTATTTCTTTGACTTCCCCGAACAGGGAACACCTGTGACTGAAGAGAGCTGCGTGGAGTTGTCTCTCGAGCTCCCCCACGCACTGACAATGGTTCCGGAATCCTGAGCGTGGGGATGTTCCACCAACGGTCGGCAATGCTTGGGTTCTAACGGAATGCCTAAGCTCGTCTCCCCTGAGGTTTTTCCTAATGTCTCTGTGCCAGGGAATGCTAGGGGGGTTTGCAGGATATCCCAGAGACAGAGGCTGCCTCCCCAAGTTCAGGGAAGTTATTTCTCGGACTTCCCCGAACAGGGAACACCTGTGACTGAAGAGAGCTGCGTGGGGTTGTCTCTCGAGCTCCCCCACGCACTGACAATGGTTCCGGAATACTGAGCGTGGGGAGGTTCCACCAACGGTCGGCAGCGCGTGGGTTCTAACGGAATGCCTAAGCTCGTCTCCCCTGAGGATTTTCCTAATGCCTCTGTGCCAGGGAATGCTAGGGGTGTTTGCACAATTTCCCAGTGTCAGAGACTGCCTCCCCAAGGTCAGGGAATTTATTTCTCGGACTTCCCCGAACAGGGAAAACCTGTGACTGGAGAGAGTTGCGTGGAGTTGACTCTCGAATTCCCCCACGCAATGACAATGGTTCCGGAATCCTGAGCGTGGGGAGGTTCCACCAAAGGTCGGCAGCGCGTGGGTTCTAATGGAATGCCTAGGCTCGTCTCCACTGATGGTTTTCCTAATATCTCTGTGCCAGGGAATGCTAGGGTGGTTTGCAGGATATCCCAGTGACAGAGGCTGCCTCCCCACGGTCAGGGAAGTTATTTCTCAGACTTCCCCGAACAGGGAACACCTGTGACTGAAGAGAGCTGCGTGGAGATGTCTCTCGAGATCCCCCACGCACTGACAATGGTTCCGGAATCCTGAGCGTGGGGAGGTTCCACCAACGGTCGGCAGCGCGTGGGTTCAAACGGAATGCCTAAGCTCGTCTCCCCTGAGGGTTATCCTAATGTCTCTGTGCCAGGGAATGCTAGGGGTGTTTGCAGGATATCCCAGTGTCAGAGGCTGCCTCACCAGTGTCAGGGAAGCTATTTCTTTGATTTCCCCGAACAGGCAACACCTGTGACTGAAGAGAGCTGCGTGGAGTTGTCTCTCGAGCTCCCCCACGCACTGACAATGGTTCCGGAACCCTGAGCGTGGGGAGGTTCCACCAACGGTCGGCAGCGCGTGGGTTCTAATGGAATGCCTAAGCTCGTCTCCCCTGAGTGTTTTCCTAATTTCTCTGTGCCAGGGAATGCTAGGGGTGTTTGCACAATTTCCCAGTGACAGAGGCTGCATACCCAAGGTCAGGGAAGGTATTTCTTGGACTTCCCCGAACAGGGAACACTTGTGAATGAAGAGAGCTTCGTGGAATTGACTCTCGAGCTCCCCCACGCACTGACAATGGTTCCGGAATTCTGAACGTGGGGAGGTTCCACCAACGGTCGGTAGCGCGTGGGTTCTAACGGAATGCCTAAGCTCGTCTCCCCTGAGGATTTTCCTAATGTCTCTGTGCCAGGGAATGCTCGGGGGGTTTGCAGGATATCCCAGTGACAGAGGCTGCCTCCCCTTAGTCAGGGAAGGTATTTCTTGGACTTCCCCGAACAGGGAACCCCTGTGACTGAAGAGAGTTGCGTGGAGTTGTCTCTCGAGCACCCACACCCACTGACAATGGTTCCGGAATCCTGAGAGTGGGGAGGTTCCACCAACGGTCGACAACGCGTGGGTTTTAACGGAATGCCTAAGCTCGTCTCCCCTGAGGGTTTTCCTAATGTCTCTGTGCAAGGGAATGCTAGGGGGGTTTGTAGGATATCCCAGTGTCAGAGGCTGCCTCCCCAAGTCAGGGAAGGTATTTTTTTGACTTCCCCGAACAGGGAACACCTGTGACTGAAGAGAGCTGCGTGGAGTTGTCTCTCGAGCTCCCCCACGCACTGACAATTGTTCCGGTATCCTGAGCGTGGGGAGGTTCCACCAACGGTCGGCAGCGCGTGGGTTCTAACGGAATGCCGAACCACGTCTCCCCTGAGGTTTTTCCTAATGTCTCTCTGCCAGGGAATGCTAGGGGTGATTGCAGTATATCCCAGTGTCAGAGGATGACTCTCCAAGTTCAGGGAAGGTATTTCTCGGACTTCCCCGAACAGGGAACACCTGTGACTGAAGAGAGCTGCGTGGAGTTGTCTCTCGAGCTCCCCCCCACACTGACAATGGTTCCGGAATTCTGAGCGTGGGGAGGTTCCACCAACGGTCGGCAGCGCGTGGGTTCTAACGGAATTCCTAAGCTCGTCTCCCCTGAGTGTTTTCCTAATATCTCTGTGCCAGGGAATGCTACGGGGGTTTGCAGGATATCCCAGTGACAGAGGCTGCCTCCCCTTGGTCAGAGAAGGTATTCCTCGGACTTCCCCGAACAGGGAACACCTGTGACTGAAGAAAGCTGCGTGGAGTTGTCTCTCGAGCTCCCCCACGCACTGACAATGGTTCCGGAATCCTGAGCATGGCGAGGTTCCACCAACGGTCGGCACCGCGTGGGTTCTAACGGAATGCCTAAGCTCGTCTCCCCTGAGGGTTTTCCTAATATCTCTGTGCCAGGGAATTCTAGGGGGGTTTGCAGGATATCCCAGTGTCAGAGGCTGCCTCCCCAAGGTCAGGGAAGTTATTTCTTGGACTTCCCCGAATAGGGAAAACCTGTGACTGAAGAGAGCTGCGTGGATTTGTCTCTCGAGCTCCACACGCACTGACAATGGTTCCGGAATCCTGAGCGTGCGGAGGTTCCACCAACCGTCAGCAGCGCGTGCGTTCTAACGGAATGCCTGAGCTCGTACCCCCTGAGGGTTTTCCTAATGTCTGTGCGCCAGGGAATGATAGGGGGGTTTGCAGGATATCCCAGTGACAGAGGATCCCTCCCCAAGGTCAGGGAAGGTATTTCTCGGACTTCCCCGAAAAGGGAACACCTGTGACTGAAGAGAGCTGCGTGGATTTGTCTCTCGAGCTCCCCCACGCACTGACAATCGTTCCGGAATCCTGAG
The DNA here is from genome assembly GCF_048564905.1 of Vicugna pacos. NCBI lineage: Eukaryota > Metazoa > Chordata > Mammalia > Artiodactyla > Camelidae > Vicugna > Vicugna pacos. The sequence goes on from NC_133021.1 coordinate 1,283,084, forward strand.
CGTGGGGATGTTCCACCAACGATCGGCAGCGCGTGGGTTCTAACTGAATGACTAAGCTCGTCTCCCCTGAGGGTTTTCCTAATGTCTCTTTGCCAGGGAATGCTAGGGGGGTTTGCAGGATATCCCAGTGTCAGTGGCTGCCTCCCCAAGTCAGGGAAAGTATTTCTCGGACTTCCCCGAACAGGGAAAACCTGTGACTGAAGAGAGCTGCGTGGAGTTGTCTCTCGAGCTCCCCCACGCACTGACAATGGTTCCGGAATCCTGAGCGTGGGGATGTTCCACCAACGGTCGGCAATGCTTGGGTTCTAACGGAATGCCTAAGGTCGTCTCCCCTGAGTTTTTTCCTAATGTCTCTGTGCCAGGGAATGCTAGGGGGGTTTGCAGGATATCCCAGAGACAGAGGCTGCCTCCCCAAGTTCAGGGAAGTTATTTCTCGGACTTCCACGAACAGGGAACACCTGTGAGTGAAGAGAGCCTCGTGGAGTAGTCTCTCGAGCTCCCCCACGCACTGACAATTTTTCCGGAATCCTGGCCGTGGGGAGGTTCCACCAACGGTCGGCAGCTCGTGGGTTCTAACGGAATGCCTAAGCTCGTCTCCCCTGAGTGTTTTCCTAATTTCTGTCTGCCAGGGAATACTAGGGGTGTTTGCAGGATACCCCAATGAAAAAGGCTACCTCCCCAATATCAGGGAAGTTATTTCTCGGACTTCCCCGAACTGGGAACACCTGTGAGTGAAGAGAGCTGCGTGGAGTTGTCTCTCGAGCTCCCCCACGCACTGACAATTATTCCGGAATCCTAAGCGTGGGGAGGTTCCACCAACGTTCGTCAGCGTGTCGGTTCAAACGGAATGCCTAAGCTCGTCTCCCCTGAGGGTTTTCCTAATGTCTCTGTGCCAGGGAATGCTATGGGGGTTTGCAGGATATCCCAGTGACAGAGTCTGCCTCCCCAAGATCAGGGAAGTTATTTCTCGGACTTCCCCGAACAGGGAACACCTGTGACTGAAGAGAGCTGCGTGGAGTTTTCTCTCGAGCTCCCCCACGCACTGACAATGGTTCCGGAATCCTGAGCGTGGGGAGGTTATACCAACGGTCGGCAGCGCGTGGGTTCTAACGGAATGCCTAAGCTCGTCTCCCCTGAGGGTTTTCCTAATATCTCTGTGCCAGGGAATGCTAGGGGTGTTTGCACAATTTCCTAGTGACAGAGGCTGCCTCCCCAAGGTCAGGGAAGGTATTTCTCGGACTTCCAAGAACAGGGAACACCTGTGACTGAAGAAAGCTGCGTGGAGTTGTCTCTCGAGCTCCCCCACGCACTGACAATGGTTCCGGTATCCTGAGCATGGCGAGGTTCCACCAACGGTCGGCAGCGCTTGGGTTCTAACGGAATGCCTAAGCTCGTCTCCCCTGAGTGTTTTCCTAATGTCTCTGTGCCAGGGAATTCTAGGGGGGTTTACAGGATATCCCAGTGTCAGAGGCTGCCTCCCCAAGGTCAGGGAAGTTATTTCTTGGACTTCCCCGAATAGGGAAAACCTGTGACTGAAGAGAGCTGTGTGGATTTGTCTCTCGAGCTCCACACGCACTGACAATGGTTCCGGAATCCTGAGCGTGCGGAGGTTCCACCAACGGTCAGCACCGCGTGGGTTCTAACGGAATGCCTGAGCTCGTACCCCCTGAGGGTTTTCCTAATGTCTCTGTGCCAGGGAATGCTAGGGGGGTTTGCAGGATATCCCAGTGACATAGGATCCTTCCCCAAGGTCAGGGAAGGTATTTCTCGGACTTCCCCGAAAAGGGAACACCTGTGACTGAAGAGAGCTGCGTGGATTTGTCTCTCGAGCTCCCCCACGCACTGACAATCGTTCCAGAATCCTGAGCGTGGGGATGTTCCACCAACGATCGGCAGCGCGTGGGTTCTAACGGAATGACTAAGCTCGTCTCCCCTGAGTGTTTTCCTAATGTCTTTTTGCCAGGGAATGCTAGGGGGGTTTGCAGGATATCCCAGTGTCAGTGGCTGCCTCCCCAAGTCAGGGAAAGTATTTCTCGGACTTCCCCGAACAGGGAACACCTGTGACTGAAGAGAGCTGCGTGGAGTTGTCTCTCGAGCTCCCCCACGCACTGACAATGGTTCCGGAATCCTGAGCGTGGGGATGTTCCACCAACGGTCGGCAATGCTTGGGTTCTAACGGAATGCCTAAGGTCGTCTCCCCTGAGGTTTTTCCTAATGTCTCTGTGCCAGGGAATGCTAGGGGGGTTTGCAGGATATCTCAGAGACAGAGGCTGCCTCCCCAAGTTCAGGGAAGTTATTTCTCGGACTTCCCCGAACAGGGAACACCTGTGACTGAAGAGAGCTGCGTGGGGTTGTCTCTCGAGCTCCCCCACGCACTGACAATGGTTCCGGAATACTGAGCGTGGGGAGGTTCCACCAACGGTCGGCAGCGCGTGGGTTCTAACGGAATGCCTAAGCTCGTCTCCCCTGAGGATTTTCCTAATGCCTCTGTGCCAGGGAATGCTAGGGGAGTTTGCACAATTTCCCAGTGTCAAAGACTGCCTCCCCAAGGTCAGGGAATTTATTTCTCGGACTTCCCCGAACAGGGAACACCTGTGACTGGAGAGAGTTGCGTGGAGTTGTCTCTCGAATTCCCCCACGCAATGACAATGGTTCCGGAATCCTGAGCGTGGGGAGTTTCCACCAAAAGTCGGCAGCGCGTGGGTTCTAATGGAATGCCTAGGCTCGTCTCCACTGATGGTTTTCCTAATGTCTCTGGGCCAGGGAATGCTAGGGTGGTTTGTAGGATATCCCAGTGACAGAGGCTGCCTCCCCACGGACAGGGAAGTTATTTCTCAGACTTCCCCGAACAGGGAACACCTGTGACTGAAGAGAGCTGCGTGGAGATGTCTCTCGAGATCCCCCACGCACTGACAATGGTTCCGGAATCCTGAGCGTGGGGAGGTTCCACCAACGGTCGGCAGCGCGTGGGTTCAAACGGAATGCCTAAGCTCGTCTCCCCTGAGGGTTATCCTAATGTCTCTGTGCCAGGGAATGCTAGGGGTGTTTGCAGGATATCCCAGTGTCAGAGGCTGCCTCACCAGTGTCAGGGAAGCTATTTCTTTGATTTCCCCGAACAGGCAACACCTGTGACTGAAGAGAGCTGCGTGGAGTTGTCTCTCGAGCTCCCCCACGCACTGACAATGGTTCCGGAACCCTGAGCGTGGGGAGGTTCCACCAACGGTCGGCAGCGCGTGGGTTCAAATGGAATGCCTAAGCTCGTCTCCCCTGAGTGTTTTCCTAATTTCTCTGTGCCAGGGAATGCTAGGGGTGTTTGCACAATTTCCCAGTGACAGAGGCTGCATCCCCAAGGTCAGGGAAGTTATTTCTTGGACTTCCCCGAACAGGGAACACTTGTGAATGAAGAGAGCTGCGTGGAATTGACTCTCGAGCTCCCCCACGCACTGACAATGGTTCCGGAATTCTGAACGTGGGGAGGTTCCACCAACGGTCGGTAGCGCGTGGGTTCTAACGGAATGCCTAAGCTCGTCTCCCCTGAGGGTTTTCCTAATGTCTCTGTGCCAGGGAATGCTCGGGGGGTTTGCAGGATATCCCAGTGACAGAGGCTGCCTCCCCTTAGTCAGGGAAGGTATTTCTTGGACTTCCCCAAACAGGGAACCCCTGTGACTGAAGAGAGCTGCGTGGAGTTGTCTCTCGAGCACCCACACCCACTGACAATGGTTCCGGAATCCTGAGAGTGGGGAGGTTCCACCAACGGTCGACAACGCGTGGGTTTTAACGGAATGCCTTAGCTCGTCTCCCCTGAGGGTTTTCCTAATGTCTCTGTGCCAGGGAATGCTAGGGGGGTTTGTAGGATATCCCAGTGTCAGAGGCTGCCTCCCCAAGTCAGGGAAGGTATTTTTTTGACTTCCCCGAACAGGGAACACCTGTGACTGAAGAGAGCTGCGTGGAGTTGTCTCTCGAGCTCCCCCACGCACTGACAATTGTTCCGGTATCCTGAGCGTGGGGAGGTTCCACCAACGGTCGGCAGGGCGTGGGTTCTAACGGAATGCCGAACCACGTCTCCCCTGAGGTTTTTCCTAATGTCTCTCTGCCAGGGAATGCTAGGGGTGATTGCAGTATATCCCAGTGTCAGAGGATGACTCTCCAAGTTCAGGGAAGGTATTTCTCGGACTTCCCCGAACAGGGAACACCTGTGACTGAAGAGAGTTGCGTGGAGTTGTCTCTCGAGCTCCCCCCCACACTGACAATGGTTCCGGAATTCTGAGCGTGGGGAGGTTCCACCAACGGTCGGCAGCGCGTGGGTTCTAACGGAATTCCTAAGCTCGTCTCCCCTGAGTGTTTTCCTAATATCTCTGTGCCAGGGAATGCTACGGGGGTTTGCAGGATATCCCAGTGACAGAGGGTGCCTCCCCTTGGTCAGAGAAGGTATTCCTCGGACTTCCCCGAACAGGGAACACCTGGGACTGAAGAGAGCTGCGTGGAGTTGTCTCTCGAGCTCCCCCCCACACTGACAATGGTTCCGGAATACTGAGCGTGGGGAGGTTCCACCAACGGTCGGCAGCGCGTGGGTTCTAACGGAATGCCTAAGCTCGTCTCCCCTGAGGGTTTTCCTAATGTCTCTGTGCCAGGGAATGCTTGGGGGGTTTGCAGGATATCCCAGTGACAGAGGCTGCCTCCCCAAGGTCAGGGAAAGTATTTCTCGGACTTCCCCTAACATGGAACACCTGTGACTGATGAGAGCTGCGTGAAGTTTTCTCTCGAGTTCCCCACGCACTGACAATGTTTCCGGATTCCTGAGCGTGGGGAGTTTCCACCAAAGGTCGGAAGTGCGTGGGTTCTAACGGAATGCCTAAGCTCGTCTCCCCTGAGGTTTTTCCTTATATCTCTGTGCCAGGGAATGCTAGGGGTGTTTGCACAATTTCCCAGTGACAGTGGCTGCTCCCCAAGTTCAGGGAAGGTATTTCTCGGACTTCCCCATACAGGGAACACATGTGACTGAAGAGAGCTGCGTGGAGATGTCTCTCGAGATCCCCCACGCACTGACAATGGTTCCGGAATCCTGAGCGTGGGTAGGTTCCACCAACGGTCGGCAGCGCGTGGGTTCTAACGGAATGCCTAATCTCTTTTCCCCTGAGGGTTTTCCTAATGTCTCTGTGCCAGGGAATGCTAGGGGGATTTGCAGGATATCCCAGTGACAGAGGTTGCCTCCCCAATTTCAGGGAAGTTATTTCTCGGACTTCCCCGAACAGGGAACACCTGTAACTGAAGAGAGATGCATGGAGATTTCTCTCGAGCTCCCCACGCACTGACAATGGTTCCGGAATCCTGAGCGTGGGGAAGTTATACCAACGGTCGGCAGCGCGTGGGTTCTAACGGAATGCCTAAGCTCGTCTCCCCTGAGGGTTTTCCTAATATCTCTGTGCCAGGGAATGCTAGGGGTGTTTGCACAATTTCCTAGTGACAGAGGCGGCCTCCCCAAGGTCAGGGAAGGTATTTCTCGGACTTCCCCGAACAGGGAACACCTGTGAATGAAGAGAGCTGCGTGGATTTGTCTCTCGAGCTCCCCCACGCACTGACAATCGTTCCGGAATCCTGAGCGTGGGGATGTTCCACCAACGATCGGCAGCGCGTGGGTTCTAACGGAATGCCTAAGCTCGTCTCCCCTGAGGTTTTTCCTAATATCTCTGTGCCAGGGAATGCAAGGGGGGTTTGCAGTATATCCCAGAGACCGAGGCTGCCTCCCCAAATTCAGGGAAGGTTTTTCTCGGACTTCCCAGAACAGGGAACACCTGTGACTGAAGAAAGCTGCGTGGAGTTGTCTCTCGAGCTCCCCCACGCACTGACAATGGTTCCGGAATCCTGAGCATGGCGAGGTTCCACCAACGGTCGGCACCGCGTGGGTTCTAACGGAATGCCTAAGCTCGTCTCCCCTGAGGGTTTTCCTAATATCTCTGTGCCAGGGAATTCTAGGGGGGTTTGCAGGCTATCCCAGTGTCAGAGGCTGCCTCCCCAAGGTCAGGGAAGTTATTTCTTGGACTTCCCCGAATAGGGAAAACCTGTGACTGAAGAGAGCTGCGTGGATTTGTCTCTCGAGCTCCACACGCACTGACAATGGTTCCGGAATCCTGAGCGTGCGGAGGTTCCACCAACGGTCAGCAGCGCGTGGGTTCTAACGGAATGCCTGAGCTCGTACCCCCTGAGGGTTTTCCTTATGTCTGTGCGCCAGGGAATGATAGGGGGGTTTGCAGGTTATCCCAGTGACAGAGGATCCCTCCCCAAGGTCAGGGAAGGTATTTCTCGGACTTCCCCGAAAAGGGAACACCTGTGACTGAAGAGAGCTGCGTGGATTTGTCTCTCGAGCTCCCCCACGCACTGACAATGGTTCCGGAATCCTGAGCGTGGGGATGTTCCACCAACGGTCGGCAATGCTTGGGTTCTAACGGAATGCCTAAGGTCGTCTCCCCTGAGTTTTTTCCTAATGTCTCTGTGCCAGGGAATGCTAGGGGGGTTTGCAGGTTATCCCAGAGACAGAGGCTGCCTCCCCAAGTTCAGGGAAGTTATTTCTCGGACTTCCACGAACAGGGAACACCTGTGAGTGAAGAGAGCTGCGTGGAGTTGTCTCTCGAGCTCCCCCACGCACTGACAATTATTCCGGAATCCTAAGCGTGGGGAGGTTCCACCAACGTTCGTCAGCGTGTCGGTTCAAACAGAATGCCTAAGATCTTATCCCCTGAGGGTTTTCCTGATGTCTCTGTGCCAGGGAATGCTAGGGGGGTTTGCAGTATATCCCAGTGGCAGAGGCTGCCTCCACAAGTTCAGGGAAGGTATTTCTCGGACTTCCTCGAATAGGGAACACCTGTGACTGAAGAGAGCCTCGTGGGGTTGTCTCTCGAGCTCCCCCACGCACTGAAAATGGTCCCGGAATCCTGAGCGTGGGTAGGTTCCACCAACGTTCGGCAGAGCGTGGGTTCTAACGGAAGGCCTAAGCTCGTCTCCCCTGAGTTTTTTCCTAATTTCTCTGTGCCAGGGAATGCTAGTGTGGTTTGCAGGATATCCCAGTGACAGAGGCTGCCTCCCCAAGGTCAGGGAAGCTATTTCTCGGAATTCCCCGAACAGGGAACACCTGTGAGTGAAGAGAGCTGCGTGGAGTTGTCTCTCGAGCTCCCCCACGCACTGACAATGTTTCCGGAATCCTGAGCGTGGGGAGGTTCCACCAACGGTCGGCAGCGCGTGGGTTCTAACGGAATGCCTAAGCTCGTCTCCTCATAGGGTTTTCCAAATGTCTCTCTGCCAGGGAATGCTAGGGGGATTTGCAGGATATCCCAGTGACAGAGGCTGCCTCCCCAAGGTCAGGGAAGGCATTTCTCGTACTTCCCCGAACAGGGAACACCTGTGACTGAAGAGAGCTGCGTGGAGCTGTCTCTTGAGCTCCCCCATGCACTGACAATGGTTCCGGAATCCTGAGCGTGGGGAGGTTCCACCAACGGTCGGCAGCGCGTGGGTTCTATCCCAATGCCTAAGCTCGTCTCTCCTGAGGGTTTTCCTAATTTCTCTGTGCCAGGGAATGCTAGGGGTGTTTGCAGGATATACCAGTGACAGTAGCTGCATCCCCAAGGTCAGGGAAGGTAATTCTCGGACTTCCCCGAACAGGGAACACCTGTGAATGAAGAGAGCTGCGTGGCGTTTTCTCTCGAGCTCCCCCACGCACTGACAATGGTTCCAGAATCCTGAGCTTGGGGAGTTTCCAACAACGGTCGGCAGCGCGTGGGTTCAAACGGAATGCCTAAGCTCGTCTCCCCTGAGGGTTTTCCTAATGTCTCTCTGCCAGGGAATGCTAGGGGGGTTTGCAGGATATCCCAGTGACAGAGGCTGCCTCCCCAAGGTCAGGAAATGTATTTTTCGGACTTCCCCGAGCAGGGAACACCTGTGACTGAAGAGAGCAGCGTGGACTTGTCTCTCGAGCTCCCCCACGCACTGACAATGTTTCCTGAATCCTGAGCGTGGGGAGGTTCAATCAACGGTCGTCAGCGCGTGGGTTCAAACGGAATGCCTAAGCTCGTTTCCCCTGTCGGTTTTCCTAATTTTTCTGTGCCAGGGAATGCTAGGGGGGTTTGATGGATATCCCAGTGACAGAGGCTGCCTCCCCAAGGTCACGGAAGTTATTTCTCGGACTTCCCCGAACAGGGAACACCTGTGACTGAAGAGAGCCTCGTGGAGTTGTCTCTCGAGCTCCCCCACGCACTGAAAATGTTTCCGGAATCCTGAGCGTGGGGAGGTTCCACCAACGGTCGGCAGCGCGTGGGTTCTATCGGAATGCCTATGCTCGACTCCCCTGTGGGTTTTCCTAATCTCTCTGTGCCAGGGAATGCTAGGGTTGTTTGCAGGGTACCCCAGTGACAGAGGCTGCCTCCCCAATGTCAGGGAAGGTATTTCTCGTACTTCCCCTGAAAGGGAACACCTCTGACTGAAGAGAGCTGCGTGGACTTGTCTCTCGAGTTCCCCCACGCACTGACAATGTTTCCGGAATCCTGAGCGTGGGGAGGTTCCAACAACGGTCGGCAGCGCGTGGGTTATAACAGAATGCCTAAGCTCGTCTCCCCTGAGAATTTTCCTAATGTCTCTGTGCCAGGGAATGCTAGGGTGGTTTGTAAGATATCCCATGAACAGAGGCTGCCTCCCCAAGTTCAGGGAAGATATTTCACGGAGTTCCCCCGAACAGGGAACACCTGTGAGTGAAGAGAGCTGCGTGGAGTTTTCTCTCGAATTCCCCCACGCACTGACAATGGTTCCGGAATCCTGAGCGTGGGGAGTTTCCACCAACAGTAGGCAGGGAGTGGGTTCTAACGGAATGCCTAAGCTCGTCTCCCCATAGGGTTTTCCTAATTTCTCTGTTCCAGGGAATGCTAGGGGGGTTTGCAGGATATCCCAGTGACAGAGGCTGCCTCCCCAAAGTCAGGGAAGGTATTTCTCGTACTTCCCTTAACAGGGAACACCTGTGACTGAAGAAAGCTGCGTGGATTGTCTCTCGTGCTCCCCCACGCACTGACAATGGTTCCGGAATCCTGAGCGTGCGGAGGTTCCACCAACGGTCAGCAGCGCGTTGGTTCTAACGGAATGCCTGTGCTCGTCCCCCCTGAGTGTTTTCCTAATTTCTCTGTGCCAGGGAATGCTAGGTGTGTTTGCAGGATATCCCAGGGACAGAGGCTGCCTCCCCAAGATCAGGGAAGGTATTTCTCGGACTTCCCCGAACAGGGAACACCTGTGAATGAAGAGAGCTGCGTGGAGTTGTCTCTCGGGCTCCCCACGCACTGACAATGATTCCGGAATCCTGAGCGTGGGGAGGTTCCAACAACGGTCGGCAGCGCGTGGGTTCTAACGGAATGCCTAAGCTCGTCTCCCCTGAGGGTTTTCCTATGTCTCTGTGCCAGGGAATGCTAAGGTGGTTTGCAGGATATCCCAGTGACAGAGGCTGCCTCCCCACGGTCAGGGAAGTTATTTCTCGGACTTCCCTGAACAGGGAACACCTGTGACTGAAGAGAGCTTCGTGGAGTTGTCTCTCGAGCTCCCCCACGCACTGACAATTGTTCCGGAATCCTGGCCGTGGGGAGGTTCCACCAACGGACGGCAGCGCGTGGGTTCTAACGGAAGGCCTAAGCTCGTCTCCCCTGAGTGTTTTCCTAATTTCTGTCTGCCAGGGAATACTAGGGGTGTTTGCAGGATACCCCAATGACAGAGTCTACCTCCCCAAGGTCAGGGAAGTTATTTCTCGGACTTCCCCGAACAGGGAACACCTGTGAGTGAAGAGAGCTGCGTGGAGTTGTCTCTCGAACTCCCCCACGCACTGACAATGGTTCCGGAATCCTGAGCGTGGGGAGGGACCACCAACGGTCGGCAGCGCGTGGGTTCTAACGAAATGCCTAAACTCGTCTCCCCATAGGGTTTTCCTAATTTCTCTGTGCCAGGGAATGCTAGGGGGGTTTGCAGGATATCCCAGTGAATGAGGCTGCCTCCCCAAGGTCATGGAAGTTATTTCTCGGACTTCCCCGAACAGGAAACACCTGTGACTGAAGAGAGCCTCGTGGAGTTGTCTCTCGAGCTCCCCCACGCACTGACAATTATTCCGGAATCCTGAGCGTGGGGAGGTTCCACCAACGTTCGGCAGCGAGTCGGTTCAAACGGAATGCCTAAGATCGTTTCCCCTGAGGGTTTTCCTAATGTCTCTGTGCCAGGGAATGCTAGTGTGGTTTGCAGGATATCCCAGTGACAGAGGCTGCCTCCCCAAAATCAGGGAAGGTATTTCTCGTACTTCCCCGAACAGGGAACACCTGTGACTGAAGAGAGCTGCGTGGATTGTCTCTCGTGCTCCCCCACGCACTGACAATGTTTCCGGAATCCTGAGCGTGGGGAGGTTCCAACAACGGTCGGCATCGCGTGGGTTCTAACGGAATGTCTAAGCTCGTCTCCCCTGAGTGTTTTCCTAATTTCTCTCTGCCAGGGAATGCTAGGGTGGTTTGCAGGATACCCCAATGACAGAGGCTGACTCACCAAGATCAGGGAAGTTATTTCTTGGACTTCCCCGAACAGGGAACACCTGTGAGTGAAGAGAGCTGCGTGGATTTTCTCTCGTGCTCCCCCACGCACTGACAATGGTTCCGGAATCCTGAGCGTGGGGAGGTTCCACCAACGGTCGGCAGCGCGTGGGTTCAAACCGAATGCCTAAGCTCGTCTCCCCATAGGGTTTTCCAAATGTCTCTCTACCAGGGAATGCTAGGGGGGTTTGCAGGATATCCCAGTGACAGAGGCTGCCCCCCAAAGTCAGGGAAGTTATTTCTCGGACTTCCCCGATTAGGGAACACCTGTGACTGTAGAGAGCCTCGTGGAGTTGTCTCTCGAGCTCCCCCACGCACTGAAAATGTTTCCGGAATCCTGAGCGTGGGGAGGTTCCACCAACGGTCGGCAGCGCGTGGGTTCTAACGGAATGCCTATGCTCGAATCCCATGTGGGTTTTCCGAATGTCTCTGTGCCAGGGAAAGCTAGGGTGGTTTGCAGGATATCCCAGGGACAGAGGCTGCCTCCCCAAGGTCAGGGAAGTTATTTCTCGTACTTCCCCTGAAAGGGAACACCTCTGACTGAAGAGAGCTGCGTGGACTTGTCTCTCGAGTTCCCCCACGCACTGACAATGTTTCCGGAATCCTGAGCGTGGGGAGGTTCCAACAACGGTCGGCAGCGCGTGGGTTCTAACAGAATGCCTAAGCTCGTCTCCCCTGAGAATTTTCCTAATGTCTCTGTGCCAGGGAATGCTAGGGTGGGTTGCAAGATATCCCATGAACAGAGGCTGCCTCCCCAAGGTCAGGGAAGATATTTCACGGAGTTCCCCCGAACAGGGAACACCTGTGAGTGAAGAGAGCTGCGTGGAGTTTTCTCTCGAATTCCCCCACGCACTGACAATGGTTCCGGAATCCTGAGCGTGGGGAGTTTCCACCAACAGTAGGCAGGGAGTGGGTTCTAACGGAATGCCTGAGCTCGTCTCCCCTGAGTGTTTTCCTAATTTCTCTCTGCCAGGGAATGCTAGGGTGGTTTACAGGATACCCCAATGACAGAGGCTGACACCCCAGGGTCAGGGAAGTTATTTCTTGGACTTCCCCGAACAGGGAACACCTGTGAGTGAAGAGAGCTGCGTGGATTTTCTCTCGTTCTCTCCCACGCAATGAAAATGTTTCCGGAATCCTGAGCGTGGGGAGGTTCCACCAACGGTCGGCAGCGCGTGGGTTCAGACCGAATTCCTAAGCTCGTCTCCCCATAGAGTTTTCCAAATGTCTCTCTGCCAGGGAATGTTAGGGGGGTTTGCAGGATATCCCAGTGACAGAGGCTGCCCCCCAAAGTCAGGGAAGTTATTTCTCGGACTTCCCCGAACAGGGAACACCTGTGACTGAAGAGAGCTGCGTGGACTTGTCTCTCGAGCTTCCCCACGCAATGACAATGGTTCCGGAATCCTGAGCGTGGGGAGGTTCCACCAACGGTCGGCAGCGCGTGGGTTCTAACGGAATGACTAAGCTCGTCTCCCCTGAGTGTTTTCCTAATTTTTCTGTGCCAGGGAATTCTAGGGGGGTTTAAAAGATATCCCAGTGTCAGAGGCTGCCTCCCCAAGTTCAGGGAAGTTATTTCTCGGACTTCCCCGAACAGGGAACTCCTGTGACTGAAGAGAGCTGCGTGGAGCTGTCTCTCGAGCTCCCCCACGCACTGACAATGGTTCCGGAATCCTGAGCTTGGGGAGGTTCCACCAACGGTCGGCAGCGTGTGGGTTCTAACGGAATGCGTAAGCTCGTATCCCCTGAGTGTTTTCCTAATTTCTGTCTGCCAGGGAATACTAGGGGGGTTTGCAGGATATCCCAGGGACAGAGGCTGCCTCCCCAAGTTCAGGGAAGGTATTTCTCGGACTTCCCCGAACAGGGAAAACCTGTGAGTGAAGAGAGCTGAGTGGAGTTGTCTCTCAAATTTCCCCACGCACTGATAATGTTTCCGGAATCCTGAGCGTGGGGAGGTTCCACCAACGATCGGCAGCGCGTGGGTTCTAACGGAATGCCTAAGCTCGCCTCCCCTGAGGGTTTTCCTAATGTCTCTGTGCCAGGGAATGCTAGGGGGGTTTGCAGGTTATCCCAGTGTCAGAGGCTGCCTCCCCAATTTCAGGCAAGTTATTTCTTGGACTTCCCCGAATAGGGAAAACCTGTGAATGAAGAGAGCTGCGTGGAGTTGTCTCTCGAGCTCCCACTCGCACTGACAATGGTTCCGGAATCCTGAGCGTGCGGAGGTTCCACCAACGGTCAGCAGCGCGTTGGTTCTAACGGAATGCCTGTGCTCGTCCCCCCTGAGTGTTTTCCTAATTTCTCTGTGCCAGGGAATGCTAGGTGTGTTTGCAGGATATCCCAGGGACAGAGGCTGCATCCCCAAGTTCAGGGAAGGTATTTCTCGGACTTCCCCGAACAGGGAACACCTGTGAATGAAGAGAGCTGCGTGGAGTTGTCTCTCGAGCTCCCCACGCACTGACAATGATTCCGGAATCCTGAGCGTGGGGAGGTTCCACCAACGGTCGGCAGCGCGTGGGTTCTAACGTAATGCCTAAGCTCGTCTACCCTGAGTGTTTTCCTAATGTCTCTGTGCCAGGGAATGCTAGGGTGGATTGCAGGCTATCCCAGGTTCAGAGGCTGCCTCCACAAGATCAGGGAAGTTATTTCTCAGACTCCGCCGAACAGGGAACACCTGTGAGTGAAGAGAGCTGCGTGGAGTTGTCTCTCGAATTCCCCCACGCACTGACATTGGTTCCGGAATCCTGAGAGTGGGGAGGTTCCAACAACGGTCGGCAGCGCGTGGGTTCTAACGGAATGCCTAAGCTCGTCTCCCCTGAGGGTTTTCCTAATGTCTCTGTGCCAGGGAATGCTAGGGTGGTTTGCAGGATATCCCAGTGACAGAGGCTGCCTCCCCACGGTCAGGGAAGTTATTTCTCGGACTTCTACGAACAGGGAACACCTGTGACTGAAGAGAGCTTCGTGGAGTTGTCTCTCGAGCTCCCCCACGCACTGACAATTGTTCCGGAATCCTGGCCGTGGGGAGGATCCACCAACGGTCGGCAGCGCGTGGGTTCTAACGGAAGGCCTAAGCTCGTCTCCCCTGAGTGTTTTCCTAATGTCTCTGTGCCAGGGAATGCTAGTGTGGTTTGCAGGATATCCCAGGGATAGAGGCTGCCTCCCCAAGGTCAGGGAATGTATTTCTCGGACTTCCCCGAACAGGGAACACCTGTGAGTGAAGAGAGCTGCGTGGAGTTGTCTCTCGAATTCCCCCACGCAATGACAATGGTTCCGGAATCCTGAGCGTGGGGAGGTTCCACCAACGGTCGGCAGCGCGTGGGTTCTAACGGAATGCATAAGCTCGTCTCCCCTGAGTGTTTTCCTAATTTCTGTCTGCCAGGGAATACTAGGGGTGTTTTCAGGATACCCCAATGACAGAGTCTACCTCCCCAAGGTCAGGGAAGTTATTTCTCGGACTTCCCCGAACAGGGAACACCTGTGACTGAAGAGAGCTGCGTGGAGTTGTCTCTCGAGCTCCCCCACGCACTGACAATGGTTCCGGAATCCTGAGCGTGGGGAGGTACCACCAACGGTCGGCAGCGCGTGGGTTCTAACAGAATGCCTAAGCTCCTTTCCCCTGAGTGTTTTCCTAATTTCTGTCTGCCAGGGAATACTAGGGGTGTTTTCAGGATACCCCAATGACAGAGTCTACCTCCCCAAGGTCAGGGAAGTTATTTCTCGGACTTCCCCGAACAGGGAACACCTGTGACTGAAGAGAGCCTCGTGGAGTTGTCTCTCGAGCTCCCCCACGCACTGACAATTATTCCGGAATCCTGAGCGTGGGGAGGTTCCACCAACGTTCGGCAGTGAGTCGGTTCAAACGGAATGCCTAAGATCGTATCCCCTGAGGGTTTTCCTGATGTCTCTGTGCCAGGGAATGCTAGTGTGGTTTGCAGGATATCCCAGTGACAGAGGCTGCCTACCCAAAATCAGGGAAGGTATTTCTCGTACTTCCCCGAACAGGGAACACCTGTGACTGAAGAGAGCTGCGTGACTTGTCTTTCGTGCTCCCCCACGCACTGACAATTGTTCCGGAATCCTGAGCGTGGGGAGGTTCGAACAACGGTCGGCAGCGCGTGGGTTCTAACGGAATGCCTAAGCTCGTCTCCCCTGAGTGTTTTCCTAATTTCTCTATGCCAGGGAATGCTAGGGGGGTTTGCAGTATACCCCAATAACAGAGGCTGCCTCCCCAAGTTCATGGAAGTTATTTCTCGGGCTTCCCCAAACAGGGAACACCTGTGAGTGAAGAGAGCTGCGTGGAGTTGTCTCTCGAGCTCCCCACGCACTGACAATGGTTCCGGAATCCTGAGCGTGGGGAGGTTCCACCAACGGTCGGCAGCGCGTGGGTTCTAACGGAATGCCTAAGCTCGTCTCCCCTGAGGATTTTCCTAATGTCTCTGTGGCAGGGAATGCTAGGGGTGTTTGCAGGGTTCCCCAGTGACAGAGGCTTCCTCCCCAATGTCAGGGAAGTTATTTCTCGTACTTCCCCGAACAGGGAACACCTGTGACTGAAGAGAGCTGCGTGGACTTGTCTCTCGAGCTCCCCCACGCACTGATATTGGTTCCGGAATGCTGAGCGTTTGGAAGTTCCACCAACGGTCGGCAGCGCATGGGTTCTAACGGAATGCCTAAGCTCGTCTCCTCTGAGGATTTTCCTAATGTCTCTGTGCCAGGGAATGCTAGGGTGATTTGCAGGATATCCCAGTGTCTGAGTCTGCCTCCCCAATGTCAGGGAAGTTATTTCTCGGACTTCCCCATACAGGGAACACCTGTGACTGAAGAGAGCTGCGTGGAGTTGTCTCTCGAGCTCCCCCACGCACTGACAATGGTTGCAGAATCCTGAGCGTGGGGAGATTCCAACAACGGTGGGCAGCGCGTGGGTTCTAACGGAATGCCTAAGCTCGCTCCCCAGAGGGTTTTCCTAATGTCTCTGTGCCAGGGAATGCTAGGGGTGATTGCAGGATATCCCAGTGTCTGAGTCTGCCTCCCCAATGTCAGGGAATGTATTTCTCGGACTTCCCCATACAGGGAACACCTGTGACTGAAGAGAGCTGCGTGGAGTTTTCTCTTGAGCTCCCCCACGCACTGAGAAATCTTCCGGAATCCTGAGCGTGGGGAGGTTCCAACAACATTCGGTAGCGCGTTTGTTCTAAAGGAATGCCTAAACTCGTCTCCCCTGAGGGTTTTCCTAATGTCTCTGTGCCAGGGAATGCTAGGGGGGTTTGCAGGATATCCCAGTGACAGAGGCTGCCTCCCCACGGTCAGGGAAGCTTTTTCTCGGACTTCCCCGAACAGGGAACACCTATGACTGAAGAGAGCCTCGTGGAGTTGTCTCTCGAGCTCTCCCACGCACTGACAATGTTTCCGGAATCCTGGCCGTGTGGAAGTTCCACCAACGTTCGGCAGAGCGTTGGTTCTAACGGTAGGCCTAAGCTCGCCTCCCCTGAGTTTTTTCCTAATGTCTCTGTGCCAGGGAATGCTAGTGTGGTATGCAGGATATCCCAGGGATAGAGGCTGCCTCCCCAAGGTCAGGGAAGTTATTTCACGGACTTCCCCGAACAGGGAACACCTGTGACTGAAGAGAGCTGCGTGGAATTGTCTGTCGAATTCCCCCACGCACTGACAATGGTTCCGGAATCCTGAGCGTGGGGAGGATCCAGAAACGGTCGGCAGCGCGTGGGTTCTAACGGAATGCCTAAGCTCGTCTCCCCATAGGATTTTCCTGATGTCTCTCTGCCAGGGAATGCTAGGGCGGTTTGCAGGATATCCCAGTGACAGAGGCTGCCTCCCAAAATTCAGGGAAGGTATTTCTCGTACTTCCCCTAACAGGGAACACCTGTGAGTGAAGAGAGCTGCGTGGAGTTGTCTCTCGAGCTCCCCCACGCACTGACAATGGTTCCGGAATCCTGAGCGTGGGGAGGTTCCACCAACGGTCGGCAGCGCGTGGGTTCTAACGGAATGCCTAAGCTCCTCTCCCCTGAGGATTTTCCTAATGTCTCTGTGCCAGGGATTGCTAGGGGTGTTTGCACAATTTCCCAGTGACAGAGGCTGCCTCCCCAAGGTCAGGGAAGGTATTTCTCGGACTTCCCCGATCAGGGATCACCTGTGACTGAAGAGAGTTGCGTGGAGTTGTCTCTCGAGCTCCCCCACGCACTGACAATGGTTCCGGAATCCTGAGCGTGGGGAGGCTCCACCACGGTCGGCAGCGCGTTGGTTCTAACGGAATGCCTAAGCTCGTATCCCCTGAGGATTTTCCTAATGTCTCTGTGCCAGGGAATGCTAGGGGTGTTTGCAGGATATCCCAGGGACAGAGGCTGCCTCCCCAAGGTCAGGGAAGTTATTTCTCGGACATACCCGAACAGGGAAAACCTGTGAGTGAAGAGAGCTGAGTGGAGTTGTCTCTCGAAATCCCCCACGCACTGACAATGGTACCGGAATCCTGAGCGTGGGGAGGTTCCACCAACGATCGGCAGCGCGTGGGTTCTAACGGAATGCCAAAGCTCGTCTCCCCTGAGTGTTTTCCTAATTTCTCTCTGCCAGGGAATGCTAGGGGTGTTTGCAGAATACCCCAATGTCAGAGGCTGCCTCCCCAAGGTCAGGGAAGGTTTTTCTCGGAATTCCCCGAACAGGGAACACCTGTGAGTGAACAGAGCTGCGTGGAGTTGTCTCTCGAGATCCCTCACGCACTGACAATTTTTTCGGAATCCTGAGCGTGGGGAGGTTCCACCAACGGTAGGCAGCGCGTGGGTTCTAACGGAATGCCTAAGCTCGTCTCCCCTGAGTGTTTTCCTAATGTCTCTGTGCCAGGGAATGCTAGGGGGGTTTGCAGGATATTCCAGTGACAGAGGCTGTCTCGCCAAGTTAAGGGAAGTTATTTCTCGGACTTCCCTGTACAGGGAACACCTGTGACTGAAGAGAGCTGCGTGGAATTGTCTCTCGAGCTCCCCCACGCACTGACAATGTTTCCGGAATCCTGAGCGTGGGGAGGTTCCACCAACTGTCGGCAGCGCGTGGGTTCTAACGGAAGGCCTAAGCTCGTCACCCCTGATGGTTTTCCTAATATTTCTGTGCCAGGGAATGCTAGGGGGGTTTGCAGGATATCCCAGTGACAGAGGCTGCCTCCCCAAGGTCAGGGAATTTATTTCTCGGACTTCCCCGAACAGGAAACTCCTGTGACTTAAGAGAGCTGCGTGGAGTTGTCTCTCGAGCTCCCCCACGCACTGAAAATCGTTCCAGAATTCTGAGCGTGGGGAGGTTCCACCAACGGTCGGCAGCGCGTGGGTTCTAACGGAAGGCCTAAGCTCGTCTCCCCTGAGGGTTTTCCTAATATCTCTGTGCCAGGGAATGCTAGGGTGGTTTGCAGGATATCCCAGTGTCAGAGGCTGCCTCCCCAAGTTCAGGGAAGGTATTTCTCTGACTTCCCCGAACAGGGAACACCTGTGACTGAAGAGAGCTGCGTGGAGTTGTCTCTCGAGATCCCCCAAGCACTGACAATGGTTCCAGAATCCTGAGCTTGGGGAGTTTCCAACAACGGTCGGCAGCGCGTGGGTTCTAACCGAATGCCTAATCGCGTCTCCCCATAGGGTTTTCCTAATGTCTCTGTGCCAGGGAATGCTAGGGGGGTTTGCAGGATATCCCAGTGACAGAGGCTGCCTCCCCAAGGTCAGGGAAGGTATTTCTCGGACTTCCCCGAACAGGAAACACCTGTGACTGAAGAGAGCTGCGTGGAGTTGTCTCTCGAGCTCCCCCAAGCACTGACAATGGAAGCGGAATCCTGAGCGTGGGGAGGTTCCACCAACGGTCGGCAGCGCGTGGGTTCTAACGGAATGCCTAAGCTCGTCTCCCCTGAGGGTTTTCCTAATGTCTCTGTGCCAGGGAATGCTAGGGGCTTTTGCAGGTTATCCCAGTGACAGAGTCTGCCTCCCCAAAGTCAGCGAAGTTATTTCTCGGACTTGCCCGAAAAGGGAACACCTGTGATTGAAGAGAGCTGCGTGGAGTTGTATCTAGAGCTCCCCCACGCACTGACAACAGTTCCGGAATCCTGAGCTGGGGAGGTTCCACCATCGGACGGCAGCGCGTGGGTTCTAACGGAATGCCTAAGCTCGTCTCCTCTGAGGGTTTTCCTAATGTCTCTGTGCCAGGGAATGCTAGGGTGATTTGCAGGATATCCCAGTGTCTGAGTCTGCCTCCCCAATGTCAGGGAATGTATTTCTCGGACTTCCCCATACAGGGAACACCTGTGACTGAAGAGAGCTGCGTGGAGTTTTCTCTTGAGCTCCCCCACGCACTGAGAAATCTTCCGGAATCCTGAGCGTGGGGAGGTTCCAACAACATTCGATAGTGTGTTTGTTCTAAAGGAATGCCTAAACTCGTCTCCCCTGAGGGTTTTCCTAATGTCTCTGTGCCAGGGAATGCTAGGGGTGTTTGCAGGATATCCCAGTGTAAGAGGCTGCCTCCCAAAGGTCAGGGATGGTTTTTCTCGGACGTCCCCGAAGAGGGAACACCTGTGAATGAAGAGAGCTGCGTGGAGTTGTCTCACGAGCTCCCCCACGCACTGAGAGTGGTTCCGGAATCCTGAGCGTGGGGAGGTTCCAACAACGGTCGGCAGCGCATGGGTTCTAACGGAATGCCTATGCTCGTCTCCCCTGAGGCTTTTCCTAATATCTCTGTGCCAGGGAATGCTAGGGGGGTTTGCAGGATATCCCAGTGACAGAAGCTGCATACCCAAGATCAGGGAATTATTTCTCGGACTTACCCGGACACGGAACACCTGTGACTGAAGAGAGCTGCGTGGAGTTGTCTCTCGAGCTCCCCCAAGCACTGACAATGGTTGCGGAATCCTGAGCGTGGGGAGGGTCCACCAACTGTCGGCAGCGCTTGGGTTCTAACGGAATGCCTAAGCTCGTCTCCCCTGAGGGTTTTCCTAATGTCTATGTGCCAGGGAATGCTAGGGTGTTTTGCAGGTTTTCCCAGTGACAGAGGCTGCCTCCCCAAAGTCAGCGAAGTTATTTTTCGGACTTCCCTGAACAGGGAACACCTGTGACTGAAGAGAGCTGCGTGGAGTTTTCTCTCGAGCTCCCCCACTCACCGACAACAGTTCCGGAATCCTGGGCGTGGGGAGGTTCCACCAAATTTCGGCAGCGCGTGGGTTCTAACGGAATGCCTAAGCTCGTCTCCTCTGAGGGTTTTCCAAATGTCTCTGTGCCAGGGAATGCTAGAGTGATTTGCAGGATATCCCAGTGTCTGAGTCTGCCTCCCCAAGGTCAGGGAATGTATTTCTCGGACTTCCCCATACAGGGAACACCTGTGACTGAAGAGAGCTGCGTGGAGTTTTCTCTTGAGCTCCCCCACGCACTGACAAATTTTCCGGAATCCTGAGCGTGGGGAGGTTCCAACAAAGGTCGGCAGCGCGTTTGTTCAAAGGAATGCCTAAGCTCGTCTCCCCTGAGGGTTTTCCTAATGTCTCTGTGCCAGGGAATGCTAGGGGGGTTTGCAGGCTATCCCAGTGACAAAGGCTGCATCCCCAAGGTCAGGGAAGGTATTTCTCGGACTTCCCCGAACAGGGAAAACCTGTGACTGAAGAGAGCTGCGTGGAGTTGTCTCTCTAGATCCCCCACGCACTGACAATCATTCCGGATTCCTGAGCGAGGGGAGGTTCCACCAACGGTGGGCAGCGCGTGGGTTCTAACGGAAAGCCTAAGCTCGTCTCCCCTGAGTGTTTTCCTAATGTCTCTGTGCCAGGGAATGCTAAGGGGGTTTGCAGGATATCCCAGTGACAGAGGCTGAATCCCCAAGGTCAGGGAAGTTATTTCTCGGACTTCCCCGAACAGGGAACACCTGTGACTGAAGAGAGCTGCGTGGAGTTGTCTCTCGAGCTCCCCCACGCACTGACAATGGTTCCGGAATCCTGAGCGTGGAGAGGTTCCACCAACGGTCGACAGAGCGTGGGTTCTAACGGAAAGCCTAAGCTCGTCTAACCTGAGGGTTTTCCTAATGTCTCTGTGCCAGGGAATGCTAGGGGTGTTTGCAGGATATCCCAGTGACAGAGGCTGCCTCCCCAAGGTCAGGGAAGGTATTTCTCGGACTTCCCCGAACAGGGAACACCTGTGACTGAAGAGAGCTTCGTGGAGTTGTCTCTCGAGCTCCCCCACGCACTGACAATCGTTCCGGAATCCTGAGCGTGGGGAGGTTCCACCAACGGTCGGCAGCGCGTGGGTTCTAACCGAATGCCTAAGCTAGACTCCCCAGAGGTTTTTCCTAATTTCCCTGTGCCAGGAAATGCTAGGGGTGTTTGCAGGATATCCCAGTGGCAGACGCTGCCTCCCCAAGTTCAGGGAAGGTATTTCTCGGACTTCCCCGTACAGAGAACACCTGTGACTGAAGAGAGCTGCGTGGAGTTGTCTCTCGTGCTCCCTCACACGCTGACAATGGTTCCGGAATCCTGAGCGTGGGGAGGTTCCACCAACGGTCGGAAGGCGTGGGTTCTAACCGAATGCCTAAGCTCGTCTCCCCTGAGGGTTTTCCTAATGTTTCTGTGCCAGGGAATGCTAGGGGGGGTTTGTAGGATATCCCAGTGACTGAGGCTGCTCCCCAAAGTCAGGGAAGTTATTTCTCGGACTTCCCCGAACAGGGAACACCTGTGACTGAAGAGAGCTGCGTGGAGTTGTCTCTCGAGCTCCCCCACGCACTGAAAATGGTTCCGGAATCCTGAGCGTGGGGAGGTTTCACCAAAGGTCGGCAGCGCGTGGGTTCTAACGGAATGCCTAAGCTCCTTTCCCCTGAGTGTTTTCCTAATTTCTGTCTGCCAGGGAATACTAGGGGTGTTTTCAGGATACCCCAATGACAGAGTCTACCTCCCCAAGGTCAGGGAAGTTATTTCTCGGACTTCCCCGAACAGGGAACACCTGTGACTGAAGAGAGCCTCGTGGAGTTGTCTCTCGAGCTCCCCCACGCACTGACAATTATTCCGGAATCCTGAGCGTGGGGAGGTTCCACCAACGTTCGGCAGTGAGTCGGTTCAAACGGAATGCCTAAGATCGTATCCCCTGAGGGTTTTCCTGATGTCTCTGTGCCAGGGAATGCTAGTGTGGTTTGCAGGATATCCCAGTGACAGAGGCTGCCTACCCAAAATCAGGGAAGGTATTTCTCGTACTTCCCCGAACAGGGAACACCTGTGACTGAAGAGAGCTGCGTGACTTGTCTTTCGTGCTCCCCCACGCACTGACAATTGTTCCGGAATCCTGAGCGTGGGGAGGTTCGAACAACGGTCGGCAGCGCGTGGGTTCTAACGGAATGCCTAAGCTCGTCTCCCCTGAGTGTTTTCCTAATTTCTCTATGCCAGGGAATGCTAGGGGGGTTTGCAGTATACCCCAATAACAGAGGCTGCCTCCCCAAGTTCATGGAAGTTATTTCTCGGACTTCCCCAAACAGGGAACACCTGTGAGTGAAGAGAGCTGCGTGGAGTTGTCTCTCGAGCTCCCCACGCACTGACAATGGTTCCGGAATCCTGAGCGTGGGGAGGTTCCACCAACGGTCGGCAGCGCGTGGGTTCTAACGGAATGCCTAAGCTCGTCTCCCCTGAGGATTTTCCTAATGTCTCTGTGGCAGGGAATGCTAGGGGTGTTTGCAGGGTTCCCCAGTGACAGAGGCTTCCTCCCCAATGTCAGGGAAGTTATTTCTCGTACTTCCCCGAACAGGGAACACCTGTGACTGAAGAGAGCTGCGTGGACTTGTCTCTCGAGCTCCCCCACGCACTGATATTGGTTCCGGAATGCTGAGCGTTTGGAAGTTCCACCAACGGTCGGCAGCGCATGGGTTCTAACGGAATGCCTAAGCTCGTCTCCTCTGAGGATTTTCCTAATGTCTCTGTGCCAGGGAATGCTAGGGTGATTTGCAGGATATCCCAGTGTCTGAGTCTGCCTCCCCAATGTCAGGGAAGTTATTTCTCGGACTTCCCCATACAGGGAACACCTGTGACTGAAGAGAGCTGCGTGGAGTTGTCTCTCGAGCTCCCCCACGCACTGACAATGGTTGCAGAATCCTGAGCGTGGGGAGATTCCAACAACGGTGGGCAGCGCGTGGGTTCTAACGGAATGCCTAAGCTCGCTCCCCAGAGGGTTTTCCTAATGTCTCTGTGCCAGGGAATGCTAGGGGTGATTGCAGGATATCCCAGTGTCTGAGTCTGCCTCCCCAATGTCAGGGAATGTATTTCTCGGACTTCCCCATACAGGGAACACCTGTGACTGAAGAGAGCTGCGTGGAGTTTTCTCTTGAGCTCCCCCACGCACTGAGAAATCTTCCGGAATCCTGAGCGTGGGGAGGTTCCAACAACATTCGGTAGCGCGTTTGTTCTAAAGGAATGCCTAAACTCGTCTCCCCTGAGGGTTTTCCTAATGTCTCTGTGCCAGGGAATGCTAGGGGGGTTTGCAGGATATCCCAGTGACAGAGGCTGCCTCCCCACGGTCAGGGAAGCTTTTTCTCGGACTTCCCCGAACAGGGAACACCTATGACTGAAGAGAGCCTCGTGGAGTTGTCTCTCGAGCTCTCCCACGCACTGACAATGTTTCCGGAATCCTGGCCGTGTGGAAGTTCCACCAACGTTCGGCAGAGCGTTGGTTCTAACGGTAGGCCTAAGCTCGCCTCCCCTGAGTTTTTTCCTAATGTCTCTGTGCCAGGGAATGCTAGTGTGGTATGCAGGATATCCCAGGGATAGAGGCTGCCTCCACAAGGTCAGGGAAGTTATTTCACGGACTTCCCCGAACAGGGAACACCTGTGACTGAAGAGAGCTGCGTGGAATTGTCTGTCGAATTCCCCCACGCACTGACAATGGTTCCGGAATCCTGAGCGTGGGGAGGATCCAGAAACGGTCGGCAGCGCGTGGGTTCTAACGGAATGCCTAAGCTCGTCTCCCCATAGGATTTTCCTGATGTCTCTCTGCCAGGGAATGCTAGGGCGGTTTGCAGGATATCCCAGTGACAGAGGCTGCCTCCCAAAATTCAGGGAAGGTATTTCTCGTACTTCCCCTAACAGGGAACACCTGTGAGTGAAGAGAGCTGCGTGGAGTTGTCTCTCGAGCTCCCCCACGCACTGACAATGGTTCCGGAATCCTGAGCGTGGGGAGGTTCCACCAACGGTCGGCAGCGCGTGGGTTCTAACGGAATGCCTAAGCTCCTCTCCCCTGAGGATTTTCCTAATGTCTCTGTGCCAGGGATTGCTAGGGGTGTTTGCACAATTTCCCAGTGACAGAGGCTGCCTCCCCAAGGTCAGGGAAGGTATTTCTCGGACTTCCCCGATCAGGGATCACCTGTGACTGAAGAGAGTTGCGTGGAGTTGTCTCTCGAGCTCCCCCACGCACTGACAATGGTTCCGGAATCCTGAGCGTGGGGAGGCTCCACCACGGTCGGCAGCGCGTTGGTTCTAACGGAATGCCTAAGCTCGTATCCCCTGAGGATTTTCCTAATGTCTCTGTGCCAGGGAATGCTAGGGGTGTTTGCAGGATATCCCAGGGACAGAGGCTGCCTCCCCAAGGTCAGGGAAGTTATTTCTCGGACATACCCGAACAGGGAAAACCTGTGAGTGAAGAGAGCTGAGTGGAGTTGTCTCTCGAAATCCCCCACGCACTGACAATGGTACCGGAATCCTGAGCGTGGGGAGGTTCCACCAACGATCGGCAGCGCGTGGGTTCTAACGGAATGCCAAAGCTCGTCTCCCCTGAGTGTTTTCCTAATTTCTCTCTGCCAGGGAATGCTAGGGGTGTTTGCAGAATACCCCAATGTCAGAGGCTGCCTCCCCAAGGTCAGGGAAGGTTTTTCTCGGAATTCCCCGAACAGGGAACACCTGTGAGTGAACAGAGCTGCGTGGAGTTGTCTCTCGAGATCCCTCACGCACTGACAATTTTTTCGGAATCCTGAGCGTGGGGAGGTTCCACCAACGGTAGGCAGCGCGTGGGTTCTAACGGAATGCCTAAGCTCTTCTCCCCTGAGTGTTTTCCTAATGTCTCTGTGCCAGGGAATGCTAGGGGGGTTTGCAGGATATTCCAGTGACAGAGGCTGTCTCGCCAAGTTAAGGGAAGTTATTTCTCGGACTTCCCTGTACAGGGAACACCTGTGACTGAAGAGAGCTGCGTGGAATTGTCTCTCGAGCTCCCCCACGCACTGACAATGTTTCCGGAATCCTGAGCGTGGGGAGGTTCCACCAACTGTCGGCAGCGCGTGGGTTCTAACGGAAGGCCTAAGCTCGTCACCCCTGATGGTTTTCCTAATATTTCTGTGCCAGGGAATGCTAGGGGGGTTTGCAGGATATCCCAGTGACAGAGGCTGCCTCCCCAAGGTCAGGGAATTTATTTCTCGGACTTCCCCGAACAGGAAACTCCTGTGACTTAAGAGAGCTGCGTGGAGTTGTCTCTCGAGCTCCCCCACGCACTGAAAATCGTTCCAGAATTCTGAGCGTGGGGAGGTTCCACCAACGGTCGGCAGCGCGTGGGTTCTAACGGAAGGCCTAAGCTCGTCTCCCCTGAGGGTTTTCCTAATATCTCTGTGCCAGGGAATGCTAGGGTGGTTTGCAGGATATCCCAGTGTCAGAGGCTGCCTCCCCAAGTTCAGGGAAGGTATTTCTCTGACTTCCCCGAACAGGGAACACCTGTGACTGAAGAGAGCTGCGTGGAGTTGTCTCTCGAGATCCCCCAAGCACTGACAATGGTTCCAGAATCCTGAGCTTGGGGAGTTTCCAACAACGGTCGGCAGCGCGTGGGTTCTAACCGAATGCCTAATCTCGTCTCCCCATAGGGTTTTCCTAATGTCTCTGTGCCAGGGAATGCTAGGGGGGTTTGCAGGATATCCCAGTGACAGAGGCTGCCTCCCCAAGGTCAGGGAAGGTATTTCTCGGACTTCCCCGAACAGGAAACACCTGTGACTGAAGAGAGCTGCGTGGAGTTGTCTCTCGAGCTCCCCCAAGCACTGACAATGGAAGCGGAATCCTGAGCGTGGGGAGGTTCCACCAACGGTCGGCAGCGCGTGGGTTCTAACGGAATGCCTAAGCTCGTCTCCCCTGAGGGTTTTCCTAATGTCTCTGTGCCAGGGAATGCTAGGGGCTTTTGCAGGTTATCCCAGTGACAGAGTCTGCCTCCCCAAAGTCAGCGAAGTTATTTCTCGGACTTGCCCGAAAAGGGAACACCTGTGATTGAAGAGAGCTGCGTGGAGTTGTATCTAGAGCTCCCCCACGCACTGACAACAGTTCCGGAATCCTGAGCGTGGGGAGGTTCCACCATCGGACGGCAGCGCGTGGGTTCTAACGGAATGCCTAAGCTCGTCTCCTCTGAGGGTTTTCCTAATGTCTCTGTGCCAGGGAATGCTAGGGTGATTTGCAGGATATCCCAGTGTCTGAGTCTGCCTCCCCAATGTCAGGGAATGTATTTCTCGGACTTCCCCATACAGGGAACACCTGTGACTGAAGAGAGCTGCGTGGAGTTTTCTCTTGAGCTCCCCCACGCACTGAGAAATCTTCCGGAATCCTGAGCGTGGGGAGGTTCCAACAACATTCGATAGTGTGTTTGTTCTAAAGGAATGCCTAAACTCGTCTCCCCTGAGGGTTTTCCTAATGTCTCTGTGCCAGGGAATGCTAGGGGTGTTTGCAGGATATCCCAGTGTAAGAGGCTGCCTCCCAAAGGTCAGGGATGATTTTTCTCGGACGTCCCCGAAGAGGGAACACCTGTGAATGAAGAGAGCTGCGTGGAGTTGTCTCACGAGCTCCCCCACGCACTGAGAGTGGTTCCGGAATCCTGAGCGTGGGGAGGTTCCAACAACGGTCGGCAGCGCATGGGTTCTAACGGAATGCCTATGCTCGTCTCCCCTGAGGCTTTTCCTAATATCTCTGTGCCAGGGAATGCTAGGGGGGTTTGCAGGATATCCCAGTGACAGAAGCTGCATACCCAAGATCAGGGAATTATTTCTCGGACTTACCCGGACACGGAACACCTGTGACTGAAGAGAGCTGCGTGGAGTTGTCTCTCGAGCTCCCCCAAGCACTGACAATGGTTGCGGAATCCTGAGCGTGGGGAGGGTCCACCAACTGTCGGCAGCGCTTGGGTTCTAACGGAATGCCTAAGCTCGTCTCCCCTGAGGGTTTTCCTAATGTCTATGTGCCAGGGAATGCTAGGGTGTTTTGCAGGTTTTCCCAGTGACAGAGGCTGCCTCCCCAAAGTCAGCGAAGTTATTTTTCGGACTTCCCTGAACAGGGAACACCTGTGACTGAAGAGAGCTGCGTGGAGTTTTCTCTCGAGCTCCCCCACTCACCGACAACAGTTCCGGAATCCTGGGCGTGGGGAGGTTCCACCAAATTTCGGCAGCGCGTGGGTTCTAACGGAATGCCTAAGCTCGTCTCCTCTGAGGGTTTTCCAAATGTCTCTGTGCCAGGGAATGCTAGAGTGATTTGCAGGATATCCCAGTGTCTGAGTCTGCCTCCCCAAGGTCAGGGAATGTATTTCTCGGACTTCCCCATACAGGGAACACCTGTGACTGAAGAGAGCTGCGTGGAGTTTTCTCTTGAGCTCCCCCACGCACTGACAAATTTTCCGGAATCCTGAGCGTGGGGAGGTTCCAACAAAGGTCGGCAGCGCGTTTGTTCTAAAGGAATGCCTAAGCTCGTCTCCCCTGAGGGTTTTCCTAATGTCTCTGTGCCAGGGAATGCTAGGGGGGTTTGCAGGCTATCCCAGTGACAAAGGCTGCATCCCCAAGGTCAGGGAAGGTATTTCTCGGACTTCCCCGAACAGGGAAAACCTGTGACTGAAGAGAGCTGCGTGGAGTTGTCTCTCTAGATCCCCCACGCACTGACAATCATTCCGGATTCCTGAGCGAGGGGAGGTTCCACCAACGGTGGGCAGCGCGTGGGTTCTAACGGAAAGCCTAAGCTCGTCTCCCCTGAGTGTTTTCCTAATGTCTCTGTGCCAGGGAATGCTAAGGGGGTTTGCAGGATATCCCAGTGACAGAGGCTGAATCCCCAAGGTCAGGGAAGTTATTTCTCGGACTTCCCCGAACAGGGAACACCTGTGACTGAAGAGAGCTGCGTGGAGTTGTCTCTCGAGCTCCCCCACGCACTGACAATGGTTCCGGAATCCTGAGCGTGGAGAGGTTCCACCAACGGTCGACAGAGCGTGGGTTCTAACGGAAAGCCTAAGCTCGTCTAACCTGAGGGTTTTCCTAATGTCTCTGTGCCAGGGAATGCTAGGGGTGTTTGCAGGATATCCCAGTGACAGAGGCTGCCTCCCCAAGGTCAGGGAAGGTATTTCTCGGACTTCCCCGAACAGGGAACACCTGTGACTGAAGAGAGCTTCGTGGAGTTGTCTCTCGAGCTCCCCCACGCACTGACAATCGTTCCGGAATCCTGAGCGTGGGGAGGTTCCACCAACGGTCGGCAGCGCGTGGGTTCTAACCGAATGCCTAAGCTAGACTCCCCAGAGGTTTTTCCTAATTTCCCTGTGCCAGGAAATGCTAGGGGTGTTTGCAGGATATCCCAGTGGCAGACGCTGCCTCCCCAAGTTCAGGGAAGGTATTTCTCGGACTTCCCCGTACAGAGAACACCTGTGACTGAAGAGAGCTGCGTGGAGTTGTCTCTCGTGCTCCCTCACACGCTGACAATGGTTCCGGAATCCTGAGCGTGGGGAGGTTCCACCAACGGTCGGAAGGCGTGGGTTCTAACCGAATGCCTAAGCTCGTCTCCCCTGAGGGTTTTCCTAATGTTTCTGTGCCAGGGAATGCTAGGGGGGGTTTGTAGGATATCCCAGTGACTGAGGCTGCTCCCCAAAGTCAGGGAAGTTATTTCTCGGACTTCCCCGAACAGGGAACACCTGTGACTGAAGAGAGCTGCGTGGAGTTGTCTCTCGAGCTCCCCCACGCACTGAAAATGGTTCCGGAATCCTGAGCGTGGGGAGGTTTCACCAAAGGTCGGCAGCGCGTGGGTTCTAACGGAATGCCTAAGCTCGTCTCCCCTGAGGGTTTTCCTAATGTCTCTGTGCCAGGGAATGCTAGGGGAGTTTGCAGGATATCCCAGTGACAGAGGCTGCCTCCACAAGTTCAGGGAAGGTATTTCTCGGACTTCCCCGAACAGGGAACACCTGTGACAGAAGAGAGCTGCGTGGAGTTGTCTCTCGAGCTCCCCCACGCACTGACAATCATTCCAGAATCCTGAGCGTGGGGAGGTTCCACCAACGGTCGGCAGCGCGTGGGTTCTAACGGAAAGCCTAAGCTCGTCTCCCCTGAGGGTTTTCCTAATGTCTCTGTGCCAGGGAATGCTAGGGGGGTTTGCAGGATATCCCAGTGACAGAGGCTGCCTCCCCAAGGTCAGGGAAGTTATTTCACGGACTTCCCCGAACAGAGAACACCTGTGACTGAAGAGAGCTGCGTGGAGTTGTCTCTCGTGCTCCCCCACGCGCTGACAATGGTTCCGGAATCCTGAGCGTGGGGAGGTTCCACCAACGGTCGGCAGCGCGTGGGTTCTAACCGAATGCCTAAGCTCGTCTCCCCAGAGGGTTTTCCTTATTTCTCTGTGCCAGGAAATGCTAGGGGTGTTTGCAGGATATCCCAGTGACAGACGCTGCCTCCCCAAGGTCAGGGAAGGTATTTCTCGGACTTCCCCGAACAGAGAACACCTGTGACTGAAGAGAGCTGCGTGGAGTTTTCTTTCGTGCTCCCCCACGCGCTGACAATGGTTCCGGAATCCTGAGAGTGGGGAGGTTCCACCAACGGTCGGCAGCGCGTGGGTTCTAACCGAATGCCTAAGCTCGTCTCCCCTGAGGGTTTTCCTAATGTCTCTGTGCCACGGAATGCTAGGGGGGGTTTGCAGGATATCCCAGTGACAGAGGCTGCCTCCCCAAAGTCAGGGAAGGTATTTCTCGGACTTCCCCGTACAGGGAACACCTGTGAATGAAGAGAGCTGCGTGGAGTTGTCTCTCGAGCTCCCCCACGCACTGACAATGGTTCCGGAATCCTGAGCGTGGGGAGGATCCACCAACAGTCGGCAGGGCGTGGGTTCTAACGGAAAGCCTAAGCTCGAATCCCCTGAGGTTTTTACTAATGTCTCTGTCCCAGGGAATGCTAGGGGGTTTTGCAGGTTATCCCAGTGTCGGAGGCTGCCCCCCCAAGATCAGGGAAGGTATTTCTTGGAGTTCCCCGAACAGGGAACACCTGTGACTGAAGAGAGCTGCGTGGAGTTGTCTCTCGAGCTCCCCCACTCACTGACAATGGTTCCGGAATCCTGAGCGTGGGGAGGTTCCACCAACGGTCGGAAGTGCGTGTGTTATAACGGAATGCCTAAGCTCGACTGCCGTGAGGGTTTTCCTAATGTCTCTGTGCCATGGAATGCTAGGGGGGTTTGCAGGATATCCCAGTGACAGAGGCTGCCTCCCCAAGGTCAGGGAAGGTATTTCTCGGACTTCCCCGAACAGGGAACACCTGTGACTGAAGAGAGCTTTGTGGAGTTGTCTCTCGAACTCCGCCACGCACTGACAATGGTTCCGGAATCCTGAGGGTGGGGAGTTTCCCCCAACGGTCGGCAGCGCGTGTGTTCTAACGGAATGCCTAAGCTCGTCTCCCCTGAGGGTTTTCCTAATTTCTCTGTGCCAGGGAATGCTAGGGGGGTTTGCAGGATATCCCAGTGACAAAGGCTGCCTCCCCAAGGTCTGGGAAGTTATTTCTCGGACTTCCCCGAACAGGGAAAACCTGTGACTGAAGAGAGCTGCGTGCAGTTGTCTCTCGAGTTCCCCCACGCACTGACTATGGTTCCGGAATCCTGAGCGTGGGGAGGTTCCACCAACGGTCGGCAGCGCGTGGGTTCTAACGGAATGCCTAAGGTCGTCTCCCCTGAGGGTTTTCCTAATGTCTCTGTGCCAGGGAATGCTAGGGGGTTTTGCAGGAAATCCCAGTGTCAGATTCTTCCTCCCCAAAGTCAGGGAAGTTATTTCTCGGACTTCTCTGAAAATGGAACACATTTGACTGAAGAGAGCTGCGTGGAGTTGTCTCTCGAGCTCACCCACGCACTGACAATGGTTCCGGAATCCTGAGCGTGGGGAGTTTCCCCCAACGGTCGGCAGCACGTGTGTTCAAAAGGAATGCCTAAGCTCGTCTCCCTTGAGGGTTTACCTAATGTCTCTCTGCCAGGGAATGCTAGGGGTGTTTGCAGGATATCCCAGGGACAGAGGCTGCCTCCCCAAGGTCAGGGAAGGTATTTCTCGGACTTCCCCGAACATGGAACACCTGTGACTGAAGAGAGCTGCGTGGAGTTGTCTCTCGAGCTTCCCAACGCACTGACAATTGTTCCGGACCCCTGAGGGTGGGGAGGTTCCACCAACGGTCCTCAACGCGTGGGTTCTAACGGAGTGCTTAAGCTCGTGTCCCCTAAGTGTTTTCCTAATGTTTCTGTGCCAGGGAATGCTAGGGGGGTTTGCAGGATATCCCATTGACAGAGGCTGCCTCCCCAAGATCAGGGAAGTTATTTCTCGGACTTCCCCGAACAGGGAACACTTGTGACTGAAGAGAGCTGCGTGGAGTTGTCTCTCGAGCTCCCCCACGCACTGACAATGGTTCCGGAATCCTGAGCGTGGGGAGGATCCACCAACAGTCGGCAGGGCGTGGGTTCTAACGGAAAGCCTAAGCTCGACTCCCCTGAGGTTTTTACTAATGTCTCTGTCCCAGGGAATGCTAGGGTGTTTTGCAGGTTATCCCAGTGTCGGAGGCTGCCCCCCCAAGATAAGGGAAGGTATTTCTTGGACTTCCCCGAACAGGGAACACCTGTGACTGAAGAGAGCTGCGTGGAGTTGTCTCTCGAGCTCCCCCACTCACTGACAATGGTTCCGGAATCCTGAGCGTGGGGAGGTTCCACCAACGGTCGGCAGCGCGTGGGTTCTAACGGAATGCCTAAGCTCGTCTCCCCAGAGGTTTTTCCTAATATCTCTGTGCCAGGGAATGCTAGGGGTGATTGCAGAATATCTCAGTGACCGAGGCTGCCTCCCCAAGTTCAGGGAAGTTATTTCTCGGACTTCCCCGAAAAGGGAACTCCTGTGAATGAAGAGAGCTGCGTGGAGTTGTCTCTCGAGCTCCCCCACGCACTGACAATGGTTCCGGAATCCTGAGCGTGGGGAGGTTCCACCAATGGTCACCAGCGCGTGCGTTCAAACGGAATGCCTAAGCTCGTCTCCCCTGAGGGTTTTCCTAATGTCTCTGTGCCAGGGAATGCTTGGGGTGATTGCAGGATATGCCAGTGACCGAGGCTGCCTCCCCAAGTTCAGGGAAGATATATCCCAGACTTCCACGAACAGGAAACACCTGTGACTGAAGGGAGCTGCGTGGAGTTTTCTCTCGAGCTCCCCCATGCACTGACAATGGTTCCGGAATCCTGAGCGTGGGGAGTTTCCACCAACGTTCGGCAGCGCGTGGGTTCTATCGGAATGCATAAACTCGTCTCCCCTGAGGGTTTTCCTAATGTCTCTGTGCCAGGAACTGCTAGGGGTGTTTGCAGGATATCCCAGAGACCGAGGCTGCCTCCCCAATGTCAGGGAAGGTATATCCCAGACTTCCACGAACAGGGAACACCTGTGACTGAAGAGAGCTTGGTGGAGATGTCTCTCGAGCTCCCCCACGCACTGACAATGGTTCCGGGATCCTGAGCGTGGGGAGGTTCCACCAACTGTCGTCAGTGCGTGGGTTCTAACGGAATGCCTAAGCTCGTCTCCCCTGAGGGTTTTCCTAATTTCTCTGTGCCAGGGAATGGTAGGGGTGTTTACAGGATATCCCAGTGACATACACTGCCTACCCAATGTCAGGGAAGGTATTTCCCGGACTTCCCCGAACAGGGAAATCCTGTGAATGAAGAGAGCTGCGTGGAGTTGTCTCTCGAGCTCCCCCACGCACTGACAATACTTCCGGAATCCTGAGCGTGGGGAGGTTCAACCAACGGTCGGCAGCGCGTGGGTTCTAACGGAATGCCTAAACTCGTCTCCCCTGAGGGTTTTCCTAATGTCTCTGTGCCAGGGAATGCTAGCGGTGATTGCAGGATATCCCAGTGACCGAGGCTGCCTCCCCAAGTTCAGGGAAGTTATTTCTCGGACTTCCCCGCAAAGGGAACTCCTGTGAATGAAGAGAGCTGCGTGGAGTTGTCTCTCGAGCTCCCCCACGCACTGAAAATGGTTCCGGAATCCTGAGCGTGGGGAGGTTGCACCAACTGTCGGCAGAGCGTGGGTTCTAACGGAATGCTTAAGCTCGTCTCCCCTGAGGGTTTTCCTAATGTCTCTCTGCCAGGGAATGCTAGGGGTGATTGCAGGATATCCCAGTGACATACGCTGCTTCCCCAAGGTCAGGGAATGTATTTCCCGGACTTCCCCGAACAGGGAACTCCTGTGACTGAAGAGAGCTTCGTGGAGTTGTCTCTCGAGCTCCCCCTCGCACTGTCATTGATTCCGGAATCCTGAGCGTGGGGAGCTTCCTCCATCGGTCGGCAGCGCGTGGGTTCTAACGGAATGCCTAACCTCGTCTCCCCTGAGGGTTTTCCTAATTTCTCTGTGCCAGGGAATGCTTGGGGTGATTTCAGGATATCCCAGTGACCGAGGCTGCTTCCCCAAAGTCAGGGAAAGTATTTCCCGGACTTCCCCGAACAGGGAACACCTGTGACTGAAGAGAGCTGCGTGGAGTTTTCTCTCGTGCTCCCCCACGCACTGACAATGGTTCCGGAATCCTGAGCGTGGGGAGGTTCCACCAACGGTCGGCAGCGCGTGGGTTCTAACGGAATGCCTAAGCTCGTCTCCCCTGAGGGTTTTCCTAATGTCTCTGTGCCAGGGAATGCTAGGGGAGATTGCAGGCTATCCCAGTGACCGAGGCTGCCTCCCAAGGTAAGGGAATGTATTTCCCGGACTTCCCCGGACAGGGAACATCTGTGACTGAAGAGAGATGCGTGGAATTGTCTCTCGAGCTCCCCCACGCACTGGCAATGTTTCCAGAATCCTGAGCGTGGGGAGGTTCCAACAACGGTCGGCAGCACGTGGGTTCTAACGGAATGCTTAAGCTCGTCTCCCCTGAGGGTTTTCCTAATGTCTCTGTGCCAGGGAATGCTAGGGTTGATTGCAGGATATCCCAGTGACCGAGGTTGCCACCCCAAGTTCAAGTAAAGTATTTCCCGGACTTCCCCGAACAGGGAAATCCTGTGAATGAAGAGAGCTGCGTGGAGTTGTCCCTCGAGCACCCCCACGCACTGACAATGTTTCCGGAATTCTGAGCGTGGGGAGGTTCCACCAACGGTCGGCAGCACGTGGGTTCTACCGGAATGCCAAAGCTCGGCTCCCCTGAGGATTTGCCTAATGTCTCTGTGCCAGGGAATGCTAGGGGTGATTGCAGGATATCCCAGTGTCAGAGGCTGCCTCCCCAAGGTCAGGGAAGTTATTTCTCGGACATCCCCGAACATGGAACACCTGTGACTGAAGAGAGCTGCGTGGAGTTGTCTGCCGAGCTCCCCCACGCACTGACAATGTTTCCGGAATCCTCAGCGTGGGGAGGTTCCACCAACGGTCGGCAGCGCGTGGGTTCTAACGGAATGCCTAAGCTCGTATCCCCTGAGGGTTTTCCTAATGTCTCTGTGCCAGGGAATGCTAGGGGTGTTTGCAGGATATCCCAGTGTCAGAGGCTGCCTCCACAAGGCCAGGGAAGGTATTTCTCAGACTTCCCCGAACAGGGAACACCTGTAACTGAAGAGAGCTGCGTGGAGTTGTCTCTCGAGCTCCCCCACGCACTGACAATGGATCCGGAATCCTGAGCGTGGGGAGGTTCCACCAACGGTCGACAGGGCGTGGATTCTAACGGGATGCCTAAGCTCGTCTCCTGTGAGTGTTTTCCTAATATCTCTGTGCCAGGGAATGCTAGGGGTGATTGCAGGATATTCCAGTGTCAGAGGCTGCCTCCACAAGGTCACGGAAGGTATTTCTCGGACTTCCCCGAACAGGGAACACCTGTGACTGAAGAGAGCTGCGTGGAGTTGTCTCTCGGGCTCCCCCACGCACTGACAATGGTTCCGGAATCCTGAGCGTGGGGAGGTTCCACCAACCGACGGCAGCGCGTTGGTTCTAACGGAATGCCTAAGCTCGTCTCCCCTGAGTGTTTTCCTAATTTCTCTATGCCAGGGAATGCAAGGGGTGATTGCAGGATATCCCAGTGTCCGAGGCTGCCTCCACAAGGCCAGGGAAGGTATTTCTCGGACTTCCCCGAACAGGGAACACCTGTGACTGAAGAGAGCTGCGTGGAGCTGTCTTTCGAGCTCCCCCACGCACTGACAATTGTTCCGAATTCCTGAGCGTGGGGAGGTTCCACCAACGGTCGGCAGCGCGTGGGTTCTAACGGAATGCATATGCTCGTCTCCCCTGAGGATTTTCCTAATGTCTCTGTGCCAGGGAATGCTAGGGGTGATTGCAGGATATCCCAGTGTCCGAGGCTGCCTCCCCAAGTCAGGGAAGGTATTTCTCGGACTTCCCCGAACAGGGAACACCTGTGACTGAAGAGAGCTGCGTTGAGTTGTCTCTCGAGCTCCCCCACGCACTGACAATGGTTCCGGAATCCTGAGCGTGGGGAGGTTCCACCAACGGTCGGCAGGTCATGGGTTCTAACGGAATGCCTAAGCTCGTCTCCCCTGAGTGTTTTCCTAATGTCTCTGTGCCAGGGAATGCTAGGGGTGATTGCAGGATATCCCAGTGTCAGTGGCTGCCTCCCCAAGTTCAGGGAAGTTATTTCTTGGACTTCCGCGAACAGGGAACACCTGTGACTGAAGAGAGCTGCGTGGAGTTGGCTCTCGAGCTGCCCCACGCACTGACAATGTTTCCGGAATCCTGAGCGTTGTGAGGTTCCACCAAAGGTCGGCAGCGCGTGGGTTCTAACGGAATGCCTAAGCTCGTCTCCCTGAGGCTTTTCCTAATGTATCTGTTCCAGGGAATGCTGGGGGTGATTGCAGGTTATCCCAGTGTCAGAGGCTGCCTCCCCAAGTTCAGGGAAGCTATTTCTCGGACTTCCCCGAACAGGGAACACCTGTGACTGAGGAGAGCTGCGTGGAGTTGTCTCTCGAGCTCCCCCACGCACTGACAATGGTTCCGGAATCCTGAGAGTGGGGATGTTCCACCAACGGTCGGCATCGCGTGGGTTCTAACGGAATGCCTAAGCTCGCCTCCCCTGAGGATTTTCCTCATATATCTGTGTCAGGGGATCCTAGGGGTGATTGCAGGTTATCCCAGTGTCAGATGCTGCCTCCCCAAAGTCAGGGAAGTTATTTCTCGGACTTCCGCGAACAGGAAACACCTGTGACTGAAGAGAGCTGCGTGGAGTTGTCTCTCGAGGTCTCCCACGCACTGACAATTTTTCCGGAATCCTGAGCGTGGGGAGGTTCCACCAACGGTCGGCAGCGCGTCGGTTCTAACGGAATGCCTAAGCTCGTCTCCCCTGAGGGTTTTCCTAATTTCTCTGTGCCAGGGAATGCTAGGGGTGATTGCAGGATTTCCCAGTGTCAGAGGCTGCCTCCCCAAGGTCAGGGAAGTTATTTCTCGGACTTCCGCGAACAGGGAACACTTGTGACTGAAGAGAGCTGCGTGGAGTTGTCTCTCGATGGGCCCCACGCACTGACAGTTTTTCCGGAATCCTGAGCGTGGTGAGTTTCCACCAACGGTCGGCAGCGCGTGGGTTCTAACGGAATGCCTAAGCTCGACTCCCCTGAGACTTTTCCTAATGTATCAGTGCCAGGGAATGCTAGGGGTGATTGCAGGTTTTCCCAGTGTCAGAGGCTGCCTCCCCAAGGTCAGGGAAGGTATTTCTCGGACTTCCCCGAACAGGGAACACCTGTGACTGATTAGAGATTCATGGAGTTATCTCTCGAGCTCCCAGACGCACTGACAATGGTTACGGAATCCTGAGCGTGGGGAGGTTCCACCAACGTTCGGCAGCGCGTCGGTTCTAACGGAATGCTTTAGCTCGTCTCCCCTGAGGTTTTCCCTAATGTCTCTCTGCCAGGGAATGATAGGGTTGATTGCAGGATATTCCAGTGTCAGAGGCTGCATCCTCAAGGTCAGGGAAGGTATTTCTCGGACTTCCCGGAACAGGGAACACCTGTGACTGAAGAGAGCTGCGTGGAGTTGTCTCTCGAGCTCCCCCATGCACTGACAATGGTTCCCGAATACTGAGCGTGGGGAGGTTCCACCAACGGTTGGCAGCGCGTGGGTTCTAACGGAATGCCTTAGCTCGTCACCCCTGAGGG
The DNA here is from genome assembly GCF_048564905.1 of Vicugna pacos. Classification (NCBI taxonomy): domain Eukaryota; kingdom Metazoa; phylum Chordata; class Mammalia; order Artiodactyla; family Camelidae; genus Vicugna; species Vicugna pacos. Next base: position 1,319,972 of record NC_133021.1, read on the forward strand.
TTTTCCTAATGTCTCTGTGCCAGGGAATGCTAGGGGTGATTGCAGGATATCCCAGTGTCCGAGGCTGCATCCCCAAATTCAGGGAAGGTATTTCTCGGACTTCCCCGAACAGGGAACACCTGTGACTTAAGAGAGATGTGTGGAGTTATCTCTCGAATTCCCCCACGCACTGACAATTGTTCCGGAATCCTGAGCTTGGGGAGGTTCCACCAACGGTCGGCAGCGCGTGGGTTCTAACGGAATGCCTTAGCTCGTCTCTCCTGAGGGCTTTCCTAAAGTCTCTGTGCCAGGGAATGCTAGGGGTGATTGCAGGATATCCCAGTTTCAGAGGCTGCCTCCACAAGCTCTGGGAAGGTATTTCTCGGACTTCCCCGAACAGGAAACACCTGTGACTGAATAGAGATGCGTGGAGTTATCTCTCGTGCTCCCAGACGCACTGACAATGGTTACGGAATCCTGAGCGTGGGGAGGTTCCACCAACGGTCGGCAGCACGTGAGTTCTAACGGAATGCATAAGCTCATCTCCCCTGCGAGTTCTCTAATGTCTCTGTGCCAGGGAATGCTAGGGGTGATTGCAGGATATCCCAGTGTCCGAGGCTGCCTCCCCAAGTTCAGGGAAGTTATTTCTCGGTATTCCGCGAACAGGGAACACCTGTGACTGAAGAGAGCTGCGTGGAGTTGTCTCTCGAGCTCCCCCACGCACTGACAATGGTTCCGGAATCCTGAGCGTGGGGAGGTTCCACCAACGGTCGGCAGCGCGTGGGTTCTAACGGAATGCCTAAGCTCGTCTCCCCTGAGGGTTTTCCTAATGTCTCTGTGCCAGGGAATGCTAGGGGTGATTGCAGGATATCCCAGTGTCAGAGGTTGCCTCCCCAAGGTCAGGGAAGGTATTTCTCGGAATTCCGCGAACAGGGAACCCCTGTGACTGAAGAGAGCTGCGTGGATTTGTCTCTCGAATTCCCCACGCACTGACAATGGTTCCGGAATCCTGAGCGTGGGGAGGTTCCACCAACGGTCGGCAGGGCGTGGGTTCTAACGGAATGCCTAAGCTCGTTTCCCCTGAGGGTTTTCCTAATGTCTCTGTGTCAGGGAATGCTAGGGATGATTGCAGGGTATCCCAGTGTCCGAGGCTGACTCCCCAAGTTCAGGGAATTTATTTCTTGGACTTCCCTGAACAGGGAACACCTGTGACTGAAGAGAGATGCGAGAAGTTATCTCTCGAGTTCCCCCACGCACTGACAATGGTTCCGGAATCATGAGCGTCGGGAGGTTCCACCAACGGTCGCCAGCACGTGGGTTCTAACGGAATGCCTAAGCACGTCTCCCCTGAGGGTTTCCTAATGTCTCTGTGCCAGGGAATGCTAGGGGTGATTGCAGGATATCCCAGTGTCAGAGGCTGCCTCCCCAATGTCAGGGAAGTTTTTTCTCGGACTTCCGCGATCAGGGAACACCTGTGACTTAAGAGAGCTGCGTGGAGTTGTCTCTCGAGCTCCCCCACGCACTGACAATTGTTCCGGAATCCTGAGCGTGGGGAGGTTCCACCAACGGTCGGCAGCGCTTGGGTTCTAACGGAATGCCTAAGCTCGTCTCCCCTGAGGCTTTTCCTAATCTCTCTTTGCCAGGGAATGCTAGGGGTGATTGCAGGATATCCCAGTGTCAGAGGCTGCCTCCCCAAGATCAGGGAAGGTATTTCTCGGACTTCCCCGAACAGGGAACACCTTTGAGTAAAGAGAGCTGCGTGGAGATGTCTCTCGAGCTTCCCCACGCACTGACAATGGTTCCGGAATCCTGAGCGTGAGGAGGTTCCACCAACGGTCAGCAGCGCGTGGGTTCTAACGGAATGCCTAAGCTCGTCTCCCCTGAGGTTTTTCCTAATGTCTCTGTGCCAGGGAGTGCTAGGGGTTATTGCAGGATATCCCAGTGTCAGAGGCTGCCTCCCCAAGGTCAGGGAAGGTATTTCTCGAACTTCCCCGAACAGGGAACACCTGTGACTGAAGAGAGCTGCGTGGAGTTGTCTCTCGAGCTCCCCCACGCACTGACAATGGTTCCGGAATCCTGAGCGTGGGGAGGTTCCACCAACGGTCGGCAGCGCGTGGGTTCTTACGGAATGCCTAAGCTCGTCTCCCCTGAGGGTTTTCCTAATGTCTCTGTGCCAGGGAATGCTAGGGGTGATTGCAGGATATCCCAGTGTCGGAGGCTGCCTCCCCAAGGAAAGGGAAGGTATTTCTCGGACTTCCCCGAACAGGGAACACCTGTGACTGAAGAGAGCTGCGTGGAGTTGTCTCTCGAGCTCCCGCTAGCACTGACAATGGTTCCGGAATCCTGAGCGTGGGGAGGTTTCACCAACTGTCGGCAGCGCGTTGGTTCTAACGGAATGCCTAAACTAGTCTCCCCTGAGGGTTTTCCTAATGTCTCTGTGCCAGGGAATGCTAGGGGTGATTGCAGGATATCCCAGTGTCAGAGGCTGCCTCCCCAAGGTCAGGGAAGGTATTTCTCGGACTTCCGTGAACAGGGAACCCCTGTGACTGAAGAGAGCTGCGTGGATTTGTCTCTCGAGTTCCCCACGCACTGACAATGGTTCCGGATCCTGAGCGTGGGGAGGTTCTACCAACGGTAGGCAGCACGTAGGTTCTAACGAAATGCCTAAGCTCGTGTCCCCTGAGGGTTTTCCTAATGTATCTGTGCCAGGGAATGCTAGGATTAATTACAGGGTATCCCAGTGTAAGAGGCTGCCTCCCCAAGGTCAGCGAAGGTATTTCTCGGACTTTCCCGAACAGGGAACACCTATGAGTGAAGAGAGCTGCGTGGAGTTGTCTCTCGAGTTCCCCCACGCACTGACAATGGTTCCGGAATCCTGAGCGTGGGGAGGTTCCACCAACAGTCGTCAGCGCGTGGGTTCTAACGGAATGCCTTAGCTCGTCTCCCCTGAGGTTTTTCCTTATGTCTCTGTGCCAGGGAATGATAGGGGTGATTGCAGGATATCCCAGTGTCAGAGGCTGCATCCCCAAGGTCAGGGAAGGTATTTCTCGGACTTCCCCGAACAGGGAACACCTGTGACTGAAGAGAGCTGCGTGGAGTTGTCTCTCGAGCTCCCCCACGCACTGACAATTGTTCCGGAATCCTGAGCGTGGGGAGGTTCCACCAACGGTCGGCAGCGCGTGGGTTCTAACGGAATGCCTAAGCTCGTCTCCCCTGAGGGTTTTCCTAATGTCTCTGTGTCAGGGAATGCTAGGGGTGATTGCAGGATATCCCAGTGTCAGAGGCTGCATCCCCAATATCAGGGAAGGTATTTCTCGGACTTCCGCGAACAGGGAACACCTGTGACTGAAGAGAGCTGCGTGGAGTTGTCTCTCGAGCTCCCCCACGCACTGACAATGGTTCCGGAATCCTGAGCGTGGGGAGGTTCCACCAACGGTCGGCAGCGCGTGGGTTCTTACGGAATGCCTAAGCTCGTCTCCCCTGAGGGTTTTCCTAATGTCTCTGTGCCAGGGAATGCTAGGGGTGATTGCAGGATATCCCAGTGTCGGAGGCTGCCTCCCCAAGGAAAGGGAAGGTATTTCTCGGACTTCCCCGAACAGGGAACACCTGTGACTGAAGAGAGCTTCGTGGAGTTGTCTCTCGAGCTCCCGCTAGCACTGACAATGGTTCCGGAATCCTGAGCGTGGGGAGGTTTCACCAACGGTCGGCAGCGCGTTGGTTCTAACGGAATGCCTAAACTAGTCTCCCCTGAGGGTTTTCCTAATGTCTCTGTGCCAGGGAATGCTAGGGGTGATTGCAGGATATCCCAGTGTCAGAGGCTGCCTCCCCAAGGTCAGGGAAGGTATTTCTCGGACTTCCGTGAACAGGGAACCCCTGTGACTGAAGAGAGCTGCGTGGATTTGTCTCTCGAGTTCCCCACGCACTGACAATGGTTCCGGATTCCTGAGCGTGGGGAGGTTCTACCAAAGGTAGGCAGCACGTAGGTTCTAACGAAATGCCTAAGCTCGTGTCCCCTGAGGGTTTTCCTAATGTATCTGTGCCAGGGAATGCTAGGATTAATTACAGGGTATCCCAGTGTAAGAGGCTGCCTCCCCAAGGTCAGCGAAGGTATTTCTCGGACTTTCCCGAACAGGGAACACCTATGAGTGAAGAGAGCTGCGTGGAGTTGTCTCTCGAGTTCCCCCACGCACTGACAATGGTTCCGGAATCCTGAGCGTGGGGAGGTTCCACCAACAGTCGTCAGCGCGTGGGTTCTAACGGAATGCCTTAGCTCGTCTCCCCTGAGGTTTTTCCTTATGTCTCTGTGCCAGGGAATGATAGGGGTGATTGCAGGATATCCCAGTGTCAGAGGCTGCATCCCCAAGGTCAGGGAAGGTATTTCTCGGACTTCCCCGAACAGGGAACACCTGTGACTGAAGAGAGCTGCGTGGAGTTTCTCTCGAGCTCCCCCACGCACTGACAATTGTTCCGGAATCCTGAGCGTGGGGAGGTTCCACCAACGGTCGGCAGCGCGTGGGTTCTAACGGAATGCCTAAGCTCGTCTCCCCTGAGGGTTTTCCTAATGTCTCTGTGTCAGGGAATGCTAGGGGTGATTGCAGGATATCCCAGTGTCAGAGGCTGCATCCCCAATATCAGGGAAGGTATTTCTCGGACTTCCGCGAACAGGGAACACCTGTGACTGAAGAGAGCTGCGTGGAGTTGTCTCTCGAGCTCCCCCTAGCACTGACAATGTTTCCGGAATCCTGAGCGTGGGGAGGTTTCTCCAACGGTCGGCAGCGCGTTGGTTCTAACGGAATGCCTAAACTCGTCTCCCCTGAGAGTTTTCCTAATGTCTCTGTGCCAGGGAATGCCAGGGGTGATTGCAGGTTATCCCAGTGTCAGAGGCTGCCTCCCCAAGTTCAGGGAAGGTATTTCTCGGAATTCCACGAACAGGGAACACCTGTGACTGAAGAGAGCTGCGTGGAGTTGTCTCTCGAGCTCCCCCACGCACTGACAATGGTTCCGGAATACTGAGGGTGGGGAGGTTCCACCAACGGTCGGGAGCGCGTGGGTTCTAACGGAATGCCTAAGCTCGTCTCCGCTGAGGCTTTTCCTAATGTCTCTGTGCCAGGGAATGCTAGGGGTGATTGCAGGATATCCCAGTGTCAGAGGCTGCCTCCCCAAGGTCAGGGAAGGTATTTCTCGGACTTCCGCGAACAGGGAACCCCTGTGACTGAATAGAGCTGCGTGGATTTGTCTCTCGAGTTCCCCACGCACTGACAATGGTTCCGGATTCCTGAGCGTGGGGAGGTTCTACCAAATGTAGGCAGCACGTAGGTTCAAATGGAAAGCCTAAGCTCGTCTCCCCTGAGGTTTTTCCTTATGTCTCTCTGCCAGGGAATGATAGGGGTGATTGCAGGATATCCCAGTGTCAGAGGCTGCCTCCCTAAGGTCAGGGAAGGTATTTCTCGGACTTCCCTGAACAGGGAACACCTGTGACTAAAGAGAGCTGCGTGGAGTTGTCTCTCGAGCTCCCCCACGCACTGACAATTGTTCCGGAATCCTGAGCGTGGGGAGGTTCCACCAACGGTCGGCAGCGCGTGGGTTCTAACGGAATGCCTAAGCTCGTCTCCCCTGAGGATTTTCCTAATGTCTCTGTGTCAGGGAATGCTAGGGGTGATTGCAGGATATCCCAGTGTCAGAGGCTGCATCCCCAAGATCAGGGAATGTATTTCTCGGACTTCCGCGAACAGGGAACACCTGTGACTGAAGAGAGCTGCGTGGAGTTGTCCCTCGAGCTCCCCCACGCACTGACAAATGTTCCGGAATCCTGAGCGTGGGGAGGTTCCACCAACGGCCGGCAGGCGTGGGTTCTAAAGGAATGCCTAAGCTCATCTCCCCTGAGTGTTTTCCTAATTTCTCTGTGCCAGGGAATGCTAGGGGTGATTGCAGGATATGCCAGTGTCAGAGGCTGACTCCCCAAGATCAGGGAAGGTATTTCTCGGACTTCCCCGAAGAGGGAACACCTGTGACTGAAGAGAGCTGCTTAGAGTTGTCTCTCGAGCTCCCCCACGCACTGACAATGGTTCCGGAATCCTGAGCGTGGGGAGGTTCCACCAACGGTCGTCAGCGCGTGGGTTCTATCGGAATGCCTAAGCTCGTCTCCCCTGAGTGTTTTCCTAATGTCTCTGTACCAGGGAATGCTAGGGGTGATTGCAGGATATCCCAGTGTCAGAGGCTGCCTCCCCAAGTTCAGGGAAGGTATTTCTCGGACTTCCGCGAACAGGGAACTCCTGTGACTCAAGAGAGCTGCGTGGAGTTGTCTCTCGAGCTCCCACACGCACTGACAATTGTTCCGGAATCCTGAGCGTGGGGAGGTTCCACCAACGGTCGTCAGCGCGTGGGTTCTATCGGAATGCCTAAGCTCGTCTCCCCTGAGTGTTTTCCTAATGTCTCTGTACCAGGGAATGCTAGGGGTGATTGCAGGATATCCCAGTGTCAGAGGCTGCCTCCCCAAGGTCAGGGAAGTTATTTCTCGGACTTCCGCGAACAGGGAACACCTGTGACTGAAGAGAGCTGCGTGGAGTTGTCTCTCGAGCTCCCCCACGCACTGACAATGGTTCCGGAATACTGAGCGTAGGGAGGTTCCACCAACGGTCGGCAGGGCGTGGGTTCTAAAGGAATGCCTTAGCTCGTCTCCCCTGAGGGTTTTCCTAATGTCTCTGTGCCAGGGAATGCTAGGGGTGATTGCAGGATTCCCAGTGTCCGAGGCTGACTCCCCAAGTTTAGGGAAGTTATTTCTTGGACTTCCCTGAACAGGGAACACCTGTGACTGAAGAGAGCTGCGTGGAGTTTTCTCTCGAGCTCCCCCACGCACTGACAATGTTTCCGGAATCCTGAGCGTGGTGAGGTTCCTCCAACGGTCGGCAGCGCGTGGGTTCTAACGGAAAGACTAAGCTCGTCTCCCCTGAGGGTTTTCCTAATGTCTCTGTGCCAGGGAATGCTAGGGGTGATTGCAGGATATCCCAGTGTCAGAGGCTGCCTCCACAAGGCCAGGGAAGATATTTCTCGGACTACCCCGAACAGATAACACCTGTGACTGAAGAGAGCTGCGTGGAGTTGTCTCTCGAGATCACCCACGCACTGACAATGGTTCCGGAATCCTGAGCGTGGGGAGGTTCCACCAACGGTCGTCAGCGTGTGGGTTCTAACGGAATGCCTAAGCTCTTCTCCCCTGAGGGTTTTCCTAATGTCTCTGTGCCAGGGAATGCAAGGGGTGATTGCAGGATATCCCAGTGTCAGAGGCTGCCACCCCAAAGTCAGGGAAGGTATATCTCGGACTTCCCCGAACAGGGAACACCTGTGACTGAAGAGAGCTGCGTGGAGTTGTCTCTCGGGCTCCCCCACGCACTGATAATGGTTCCGGAATCCTGAGCGTGGGGAGGTTCCACCAACGGTCGGCAGCACGTGGGTTCTAACGGAAAGCCTAAGCTCGTCTCCCCTGATGGTTTTCCTAATGTCTCTGTGCCAGGGAATGCTAGGGGTGATTGCAGGATATCCCAGTGTCAGAGGCTGCCTCCCAAAGGTCAGGTAAGGTTTTTCTCGAACTTTTCCGAACAGGGAACACTTGTGACTGAAGAGAGCTGCGTGGAGTTGTCTCTCGAGCTCCCACACGCACTGACAATTTTTCCGGAATCCTGAGCGTGGGGAGGTTGAACCAACGGTCGGCAGCGCGTGGGTTCAAACGGAAAGCCTAAACTCGTCTCCCCTGATGGTTTTCCTAATATCTCTGTGCCAGGGAATGCTAGGGGTGATTGCAGGATATCCCAGTGTCAGAGGCTGTCTCCCCAAGGTCAGGGAATTTATTTCTCGGACTTCCCCGAACAGGGAACACCTGTGACAGAAGAGAGCTGCGTGGAGTTTTCTCTCGAGCTCCCCCACGCCCTGACAATCGTTCCGGAATCCTGAGTGTGGGGAGGTTCCATCAACTGTCGGCAGCACACGGGTTCTAACGGAATGCCTGAGCTCGTCTCCCCTGAAGCTTTTTCTAATGTCTCTGTGCCAGGGAATGCTAGGGGTGATTGCAGGATATCCCAGTGTAAGATGCTGACTCCCCAAGTTCAGGGAAGGTTTTTCTCGGACTTACGCGATCAGGGAACACCTGTGACTGAAGAGAGCTGCGTGGAGTTGTCTCTCGAAATCCCGCACGCACTGACAATGGTTCCGGAATCCTGAGCGTGGGAGGGTTCCACCAACCTTCGGCAGCGCGTGGGTTCTAATGGAATGCCTAAGCTCGTCTCCCCTGAGGTTTTTCCTAATATCTCTTTGCCAGGGAATACTAGGGGTGATTGCAGGATATCCCAGTGTCAGAGGCTGCCTCCCCAAAGTCAGGGAAGGTATTTCTCGGACTTTCCCGAACAGGGAACTCCTGTGATTGAAGAGAGCTGCGTGGAGTTTTCTCTCGAGCTCCCCCACACACTGACAAAGGTTGCGGATTCCTGAGCGTGGGGAGGTCCCACCAACGGTCGGCAGCGCGTGGGTTCAAACGGAAAGACTAAGCTCGCCTACCCTAAATGTTTTCCTAATGTCTCTGTGCCAGGGAATGCTAGGGGTGATTGCAGGTTTTCCCAGTGTCAGAGGCTATCTCCCCAAATTCAGGGAAGTTATTTCTCGGACTTCCCCGAACAGGGAACACCTGTGACTGAAGAGAGCTGCGTGGAGTTTTCTCTCGAGCTCCCCCACGCCCTGACATTCGTTCCGGAATCCTGAGCGTGGGGAGGTTCCACCATCGGTCGGCAGCGCGTGGGTACTAACGGAATGCCTAAGCTCGTCTCCCCTGAGGGTTTTCCTAATGTCTCTGTGCCAGGGAATGCTAGGGGTGATAGCAGGATATCCCAGTGTCAGAAGCTGCCTCCACAAGGTAAGGGAAGTTATTTCTCGGACTTCCCCGGACAGGGAACACCTGTGACTGAAGAGAGCTGCGTGGAGTTGTCTCTCGTGCTCCCCCACGCACTGACAATGTTTCCGGAATCCTGAGCGTGGGGAGGTTCCACCAACTGTCGGCAGTGCGTGGGTTCTAACGGAATGCCTAAGCTCGTCTCCCTTGAGGGTTTTCCTAATGTCTCTGTGCCAGGGAATGCTAGGGGTGATTGCAGGATATCCCAGTGTCCGAGGCTGCCTCCCCAAGGTCATGGAATGTATTTCACGGATTTCCCCGAACAGGGAACAACTGTGACTGAAGAGAGCTGCGTGGAGTTGTCTCCCGTGCTCCCCCACGCACTGACAATGTTTCCGGAATCCTAAGCGTGGGGAGGTTCCACCAAATGTCGGCAGCGCGTGGGTTCTATCGGAATGCCTAAGCTCGTCTCCCCTGAGGTTTTTCCTAATGTCTCTGTGCCAGGGAATGCTAGGGGTGATTGCAGGGTATCCCAGTGTCAGAGGCTACCTCCCCAAGATCAGGGAAGGTATTTCTCGGACTTTGGCGAACAGGGAACACCTGTGACTGAAGAGAGCTGCGTGGACTTGTCTCTCGAGCTCCCCCACGCACTGACAATGGTTCCGGAATCCTGAGCGTGGGGAGGTTCCGCCAACGGTCGGTAGCGCGTGGGTTCTAACGGAATGCCTTAGCTCATCTCCCCTGAGTGTTTTCCTAATGTCTCTGTGCCAGGGAATGCTAGGGGTGATTGCAGGATATCCCAGTGTCAGAGGCTGCCTCCCCAAGGTCAGGGAAGTTATTTCTCGACTTCGGCGAACAGGGAACACCTGTGAAGGAAGAGAGCTGCGTGGAGTTGTCTCTCGAGCTCCCCCACGCACTGACAATGGTTCTGGAATCCTGAGCGTGGGGAGGTTCCACCAACGGTCGTCAGCGCGTGGGTTCTATCAGAATGCCTAAGCTCGTCTCCCCTGAGGGTTTTCTTAATGTCTCTGTACCAGGGAATGCTAGGGGTGATTGCAGGATATCCCAGTGTCTGAGGCTGCCTCCCCAAGGTCAGGGAAGGTATTTCTCGGACTTCCGTGAACAGGGAACACCTGTGACTGAAGAGAGCTGCGTGGAGTTGTCTCTCGAGCTCCCTCACGCACTGACAATGTTTCCGGAATCCTGAGCGTGGGGAGGTTCCACCAACGGTCGGCAGCGCGTGTGTTCTAACGGAATGCCTAAGCTCGTCTCCCCTGAGGGTTTTCCTAATGTCTCTGTGCCAGGGAATGCTAGGGGTGATTGCAGGATATCCCAGTGTCACAGGCTGCCTCCCCAAGGTCAGGGAAGTTATTTCTCGGACTTCCACGTACAGGGAACACCTGTGACTGAAGAGAGCTGCGTGGAGTTGTCTCTCGAGCTCCCCCACGCACTGACAATGGTTCCGGTATCCTGAGCTTGGGGAGGTTCCACCAACGGTCGGCAGCGCCTGGGTTCTAACGGAATACCTAAGCTCGTCTCCCCTGAGGGTTTTCCTAATGTCTCTGTGCCAGGGAATGCTAGGGGTGATTGCAGGATATCCCAGAGTCAGAGGCTGCCTCCCCAAGGTCAGGGAAGGTATTTCTCGGACTTGTCCGAACAGTGAAAACTTGTGACTGAAGAGAGCTGCGTGGAGTTGTCTCTCGAGCTCCGCCACGCACTGACAATTTTTCCGGAATCCTGAGCGTGGGGAGATTTCACCAACGGTCTACAGCGCGTGGATTCAAACGGAAAGCCTAAGCTCGTCTCCCCTGATGGTTTTCCTAATGTCTCTGTGCCAGGGAATGCTAGGGGTGATTGCAGAATATCCGACTGTCAGTGGCTGCTTCCCCAAGGTCAGGGAAGTTCTTTCTCGGACTTCCCCTAACAGGGAACACCTGTGACTGAAGAGAGCTGCGTGGAATTCTCTCTCGAGCTCCCCCACGCACTGACACTGGTTCCGGAATCCTGAGTGTGTGGAGGTTCCACCAACGGTCGGCAGTGCGTGGGTTCTAACGGAATGCCTAAGCTCGTCTCCCCTGAGGGTTTTCCTAATGTCTCTGTGCCAGGGAATGCTAGGGGTGATTGCAGGATATCCCAGTGTCAGAGGCTGCCTCCCCAAGGTCAGGGAAGTTATTTCTCGGACTTCCGCGAACAGGGAACACCTGTGACTAAAGAGAGTTGCATGGAGTTGTCTCTCAAGCTCCCCCACGCACTGACAATGGTTCCGGAATCCTGAGCGTGGGGAGGTTTCACCAACGGTCGGCAGCGCGTGAGTTCTAACGGAATGCCTATGCTCGTCTCCCCTGAGGGTTTTCCTAATGTCTCTGTGCCAGGGAATGCTAGGGGTGATTGCAGGATATCCCAGTGTCAAGGCTGACTCCCCAAGGTCAGGGAAGATATTTCTCGGACTTCCCCGAACAGGGAACACCTGTGACTGAAGAGAGTTGCGTGGAGTTGTCTCTCGAGCTCCCCCACGCACTGACAATGGTTTCGGAATCCTGAGCGTGGGGAGGTTCCACCAACGGTCGGCAGCGCGTGGGTTCAAACAGAATGCCTAAGCTCGTCTCCCCTGAGGGTTTTCCTAATGTCTCTGTGCCAGGGAATGCTAGGGGTGATTGCAGGATATCCCAGTGAACGAGGCTTCCTCCCCAAGTTCAGGGAAGTTATTTCTCGGACTTCCCCGAACAGGGAACACCTGTGACTGAAGAGAGCTGCTTGGAGTTTTCCCTCGAGGTCCCCCACGCACTGACAATGTTTCCGGAATCCTGAGAGTGGGGAGGTTCCACCAACTGTCGGTAGCGCGTGGGTTCTAACGGAATGCTTAAACTAGTCTCACCTGAGGGTTTTCCTAATGTCTCTGTGCCAGGGAATGCTAGGGGAGATTGCAGGATATCCCAGTGTCAGAGGCTGCTTCCCCAATGTCAGGGAAGGTATTTCTCGAACTTGTCCGAACAGGGAACACCTGTGACTGAAGAGAGCTGCGTGGAGTTATCTCTCGTGCTCCCCCACGCTCTGACAATTGTTCCGAAATCCTGAGCGTGTGGAGGTTCCACCAGCAGTCGGCAGCGCGTGGGTTCTAACGGAATGCCTAAGCTCGTCTCCCCTGAGGGTTTTCCTAATGTCTCTTTGCCAGGGAATGCTTGGGGTGATTGCAGGATATCCCAGTGTCAGAGGCGGCCTCCCCAAGGTCAGGGAAGTTATTTCTCGGACTTTCCCGAACAGGGAACACCTGTGACTGAAGAGAGCTGCGTGGAGTTTTCTCTCGATCTCCCCCACTCACTGACAATTGTTCCGGAATCCTGAGCGTGGGGAGGTTCCACCAACGGTCGGCAGCACGTGGGTTCTAACGGAATGATGAAGCTCGTCTCCCCTGAGTGTTTTCCTAACTTCTCTGTGCCAGGGAATGCTAGGGGTGATTGCAGGATATCCCAGTGTCAGATGCTGCCTCCCCAAGGTCAGGGAAGGTATTTCTCTGACTTCCCCGAACAGGGAACACCTGTGACTGAAGAGAGCTGCGTGGAGTTGTCCCTCGAGATCCCCCACGTACTGACAATTGTTCCGGAATCCTGAGCGTGGGGAGGTTCCAATAACGGCCGGTAGCGCGTGGGTTCTAACGGAATGCCTAAATTCGTCTCCCCTGAGGGTTTTACTTATGTCTCTGTGCCAGGGAATGCTAGGGGATATTGCAGGATATCCCAGTGTCAGAGGCTGCCTCCCCAAAGTCAGGGAAGGTATTTCTCGGACTTCCGCGAACAGGGAACACCTGTGACTGAAGAGACCTGCGTGGAGTTGTCTCTCGAGCTCCCTCACGCACTGACAATGGTTCCGGAATCCTGAGCGTGTGGTGGTTCCACCAACGGTCCTCAGCGCGTGGGTTCTAACGGAATGCCTAAGCTCGTCTCCCCTGAGGGTTTTCCAAATGTCTCTGCGCCAGGGAATGCTAGGGGTGATTGCAGGATAACCCAGTGACCGAGGCTTCCTTCCCAAGTTCAGTGAAGGTATTTCTTGGACTTCCCCGAACAGGGAACACCTGTGACTGAAGAGAGCTGCTTGGAGTTTTCCCTCGATGTCCCCCACGCACTGACAATGTTTCCGGAATCCTGAGAGTGGGGAGGTTCCACCAACGGTCGGTAGCGCGTGGGTACTAACGGAATGCTTAAACTAGTCTCAACTGAGGCTTTTCCTAATGTCTCTGTGCCAGGGAATGCTATGGGTGATTGCAGGATATCCCAGGGTCAGAGGTTGCCTCCCCAAGGTCAGGGAAGGTATTTCTCGGACTTGTCCGAACAGGGAACACCTGTGACTGAAGAGAGCTGCGTGGAGTTATCACTCGAACTCCCCCACGCACTGACAATGGTTCCGGAATCCTGAGCGTGGGGATGTTCCACCAATAGTCGGCAGCGCGTGGGTTCTAACGGAATGCATAAGCTCGTCTCCCCTGAGGCTTTTCCTAATTTCTCTGTGCCAGGGAATGCTAGGGGAGATTGAACGAAATCCCAGTGTCAGAGGCTGCCTCCCCAATATCAGGGAAAATATTTCTCGGACTTCGACGAACAGTGAACACTTGTGATTGAAGAGAGCTGCGTGGAGTTGCCTCTCGAGCTCCCCCACGCACTGACAACGGCTGCGGAATCCTGAGCGTGTGGAGGTTCCACAAACGGTCGGCAGCGCGTGGGTTCTAACGGAATGCCTATGTTCGTATCCCCTGAGGATTTTCCTAAATTCCCTGTGCCAGGGAATGCCAGGTGTGTTTAAAGGAAATCCCAGTGAAAGAGGCTGCCTCCCCAAGGTAAGGGAAGTTATTTCTCGGACTTCCCCGAACAGGGAATTCCTGTGACTGAAGAGAGCTACGTGGAGTTGTCTCTCGAGCTCCCCTTCGCACTGAAAATGGCTGCGGAATCCTGAGCGTGGGGAGGTTCCACCAACGGTCGGCAGCGCGTGGGTTCTAACGGAATGCCTAAGCTCGTCTCCCCTGAGGGTTTTCCTAATGTCTCTGTGCCAGGGAATGCTAGGGGTGATTGCAGGATATCCCAGTGTCAGAGGCTGCCTCCCAAGGTCAGGGAAGTTATTTCTCGGACTTCCCCGAACAGGGAACACCCGTGACTGAAGTGAGCTGCGTGGAGTTTTCTCTCGAGCTCCCCCAAGCACTGACAATAGTTCCGGAATCCTGAGCGTGGGGAGGTTCCACCAACGGTCGGCAGCGCGTGGGTTCTAACGGAATGCCTAAGCTCGTCTCCCCTGAGGGTTTTCCTAATGTCTTTGTGCCAGGGAATTCTAGGGGTGATTGCAGGATATCCCAGTGTCAGAGGCTGCCTCCCCAAGGTCAGGGAAGGTATTTCTCGGACTTCCGCGAACAGGGAACTCCTGTGACTGAAGAGAGCTGCGTGGAGTTGTTTTTCGAGATCCCCCACGCACTGATAATGTTTCCGGAATCCTGAGCGTGGGGAGGTTCCACCAACGGTCGGCAGCGCGTTGGTTCTAACGGAATGCCTAAGCTCGTCTCCCCTGAAGATTTTCCTAATATCTCTGTGCCAGGGAATGCTAGGGGTGATTGCAGGATATTCCAGTGTCCAAGGCTGCCTCCCCAAGGTCAGGGAAGATATTCCTCGGACTTCCCCGAACAGGGAACACCTGTGACTTAAGAGAGCTGTTTGGAGTTTTCTCTCGAGTTCCCGCACGCACTGACAATGGTTCCGGAATCCTGAGCGTGGGGAGGTTCAACCAACGGTCGGCAGCGCGTTGGTTCTAACGGAATGCCTAAGCTCGTCTCTCCTGAGGGTTTTCCTAATGTCTCTGTGCCAGGGAATGCTAGGGGTGATTGCAGGATATCCCAGTGTCAGAGGCTGCCTCCCCAAGGTCAGGGAAGGTATTTCTCGGACTTCCCCGAACAGGGAACACCTGTGACTGAAGAGAGCTGCGTGGAGTTGTCTCTCAAGCTCCCCCATGCACTGACAATGTTTCCGAAATCCTGAGCGTGGAGAGGTTCCACCAACGGTCGGCAGCGCGTGGGTTCTAACGGAATGCCTAAGCTCGTCTCCCCTGAGTGTTTTCCTAATGTCTCTGTGCCAGGGAATGCTAGGGGTGATTGCAGGATATCCCAGTGTCAGAGGCTGCCTCCCCAAGGTCAGGGAAGGTATATCTCGGACTTCCCCTAACAGGGAACACATGTGACTGAAGAGAGCTGCGTGGAGTTGTCTCTCGAGATCCAGCACGCAATGACAATGTTTCCGGAATCCTGAGCGTGGGGAGGTTCCACCAACGGCCGGCAGCGCGTGGGTTCTAACGGAATGCCTAAGCTCGTCTCCCCTGAGGGTTTTCCTAAAGTTTCTGTGCCAGGGAATGCTAGGGGTGATTGCAGGATATCCCAGTGTCAGAGGCTGCCTCCCCAAGGTCAGGGAAGTTATTTCTCGGACTTCCCCGAACATGGAACAACTGTGACTGAAGTGAGCTGCGTGGATTTGTCTCTCGAGCTCCCACACGCACTGACAATGGTTCCGGAATCCTGAGCGTGGGGAGGTTCCACCAAAGTTCGGCAGCGCGTGGGTTCTAACGGAATGCCTAAGCTCGTCTCCCCTGAGGATTTTCCTAATGTCTCTGTGCCAGGGAATGCTGGGGGTGATTGCAGGATATCTCATGTCTGAAGCTGCCTCCCCAAAATCAGGGAAGATATTTCTCGGACTTCCCCGAACAGGGAACCCCTGTGACTGAAGAGAGCTGAGTGGAGTTGTCTCTCGAGCTCCCCAACGCACTGACAATGGTTCCGGAATCCTGAGCGTGGGGAGGTTCCACCAACGGTCGGCCGCGCGTGGGTTCAAACGGAATGCCTAAGCTCGTCTCCCCTGAGGGTTTTCCTAATGTCTCTGTGCCAGGGAATGCTAGGGGTGTTTGCAGGATATCCCAGTGTCAGAGGCTGCCTCCCCAATTTCAATGAAATTATTTCTCGGACTTCCCCGAACAGGGAACCCCTGTGACTGAAGATAGTTGCGTGGAGTTGCCTCTCGATTTCCCCCACGCAATGACAATGGGTGCGGAATACTGAGCGTGCGGAGGATCCACCAACGGTCGGCAGCGCGTGGGTTCTAACGGAATGCCTAAGCTCGTCTCCCCTGAGGGTTTTCCTAATATCTCTGTACCAGGGAATGCCTGGGGTGATAGCAGGATATCGCAGTGTCAGAGGCGGCCTCCCCAAGGTCAGGGAAGTTATTTTTCGGACTTCCCCGAACAGGGAACACCTGTGACTGAAGAGAGCTGCGTGGAGTTGTCTCTCGAGCTCCCCCACGCACTGACAATTGTTCCGGAATCCTGAGCGTGGGGAGGTTCCACCAACGGTCGGCAGCGCGTGGATTCTAACGGAATGCCTAAGCTCGTCTCCCCTGAGTGTTTTCCTAACGTCTCTGTGCCAGGGAATGCTAGGGGTGATTACAGGACATCCCAGTGTCAGAGGCTGCCTCCCCAAGGTCAGGGAAGGTATTTCTCTGACTTCCCCGAACAGGGAACACCTGTGACTGAAGAGAGCTGCGTGGAGTTGTCTCTCGAGCTCCCCCACGCACTGACAATTGTTCCCGAATCCTGAGCGTGGGGAGGTTCCACCAACGGTCGGCAGCGCGTGGGTTCTAACGAAATGCCTAAGCTCGTCTCCCCTGAGTGTTTTCCTTACGTCTCTGTGCCAGGGAATGCTAGGGGTGATTGCAGGACATCCCAGTGTCAGAGGCTGCCTCCCCAAGGTCAGGGAAGGTATTTCTCTGACTTCCCCGAACAGAGAACACCTGTGACTGAAGAGAGCTGCGTGGAGTTGTCACCTCGAGATCCCCCATGTACTGACAATGGTTACGGAATCCTGAGGTTTGGGAGGTTCCAATAACGGTCGGTAGCGCGTGGGTTCTAACGGAATGCCTAAACTCGTCTCCCCTGAGGGTTTTCCTAATGTCTCTGTGCCAGGGAATGCTAGGGGATATTGCAGGATATCCCGGTGTAAGAGGCTGCCTCCCCAAGGTCAGGGAAGTTATTTCTCGGACTTCCGTGAACAGGGAACACCTGTGACTGAAGAGAGCTGCGTGGAGTTGTCTCTCGAGCTCCCTCACGCACTGACAATGGTTTCGGAATCCTGAGCGTGGGGTGGTTCCACCAACGGTCGGCAGCACGTGGGTTCTAACGGAATGCCTAAGCTCGTCTCCCCTGAGAGTTCTCCTAATGTCTCTGGGCCAGGGAATGCTAGGGGTGATTGCAGGATATCCCAGTGTCAGAGGCTTCCTCCCCAAGGTCAGGGAAGTTATTTCTCGGACTTCCCCGAACAGGGAACACCTGTGACTGAAGAGAGCTAAGTGGAGTTGTCTCTCGAACTCCCCCACGCACTGACAATGGTTCCGGAATCCTGAGCGTGGGGAGGATCCACCAACGGTCGGCAGCGCGTGGGTTCTAACGGAATGCCTAAACTCGAATCCCCTGAGGATTTTCCTAATGTCTCTGTTCCAGGGAATGCTAGGGGTGATTGCAGGATATCCCAGAGACTGAGGCTGCCTCCCCAAGGTCAGGGAAGTTATTTCTCGGACTTCCCCGAACAGGGAACACCTGTGACTGAAGAGAGCTGCGTGGAGTTGTCTCTCGAGCTCCCCCACGCACTGACAATGGTTCCGGAATCCTGAGCGTGGGGAGGTTCCATACGGGCGGCATCGCGTGTGTTTTAACGGAATGCCTAAGCTCGTCTCCCCTGAAGGTTTTCCTAATATCTCTGTGCCAGGGAATGCTAGGGGTGATTGCAGGATATCCCAGTGTCAGAGGCTGCTTCCCCAAGGTCAGGGAAGGTATTTCTCGGACTTCCCCGAACAGGGAACACCTGTGACTGAAGAGAACTGCGTGGAGTTGTCTCTCGAGCTCCCCCACGCACTGACAATGGTTCCGGAATCCTGAGCGTGGGGAGGTTCCACCAACGGTCGGCAGCGCGTGGGTTCTAACGGAATGCCTAAGCTCGTCTCCCCTGAGTGTTTTCCTAATGTCTCTGTGCCAGGGAATGCTAGGGGTGATTGCAGGATATCCCAGTGTCAGAGGCTGCCTCCCCAAGGTCAGGGAAGGTATATCTCGGACTTCCCCTAACAGGGAACACATGTGACTGAAGAGAGCTGCGTGGAGTTGTCTCTCGAGATCCAGCACGCAATGACAATGTTTCCGGAATCCTGAGCGTGGGGAGGTTCCACCAACGGCCGGCAGCGCGTGGGTTCTAACGGAATGCCTAAGCTCGTCTCCCCTGAGGGTTTTCCTAAAGTTTCTGTGCCAGGGAATGCTAGGGGTGATTGCAGGATATCCCAGTGTCAGAGGCTGCCTCCCCAAGGTCAGGGAAGTTATTTCTCGGACTTCCCCGAACATGGAACAACTGTGACTGAAGTGAGCTGCGTGGATTTGTCTCTCGAGCTCCCACACGCACTGACAATGGTTCCGGAATCCTGAGCGTGGGGAGGTTCCACCAAAGTTCGGCAGCGCGTGGGTTCTAACGGAATGCCTAAGCTCGTCTCCCCTGAGGATTTTCCTAATGTCTCTGTGCCAGGGAATGCTGGGGGTGATTGCAGGATATCTCATGTCTGAAGCTGCCTCCCCAAAATCAGGGAAGATATTTCTCGGACTTCCCCGAACAGGGAACCCCTGTGACTGAAGAGAGCTGAGTGGAGTTGTCTCTCGAGCTCCCCAACGCACTGACAATGGTTCCGGAATCCTGAGCGTGGGGAGGTTCCACCAACGGTCGGCCGCGCGTGGGTTCAAACGGAATGCCTAAGCTCGTCTCCCCTGAGGGTTTTCCTAATGTCTCTGTGCCAGGGAATGCTAGGGGTGTTTGCAGGATATCCCAGTGTCAGAGGCTGCCTCCCCAATTTCAATGAAATTATTTCTCGGACTTCCCCGAACAGGGAACCCCTGTGACTGAAGATAGTTGCGTGGAGTTGCCTCTCGATTTCCCCCACGCAATGACAATGGGTGCGGAATACTGAGCGTGCGGAGGATCCACCAACGGTCGGCAGCGCGTGGGTTCTAACGGAATGCCTAAGCTCGTCTCCCCTGAGGGTTTTCCTAATATCTCTGTACCAGGGAATGCCTGGGGTGATAGCAGGATATCGCAGTGTCAGAGGCGGCCTCCCCAAGGTCAGGGAAGTTATTTTTCGGACTTCCCCGAACAGGGAACACCTGTGACTGAAGAGAGCTGCGTGGAGTTGTCTCTCGAGCTCCCCCACGCACTGACAATTGTTCCGGAATCCTGAGCGTGGGGAGGTTCCACCAACGGTCGGCAGCGCGTGGATTCTAACGGAATGCCTAAGCTCGTCTCCCCTGAGTGTTTTCCTAACGTCTCTGTGCCAGGGAATGCTAGGGGTGATTACAGGACATCCCAGTGTCAGAGGCTGCCTCCCCAAGGTCAGGGAAGGTATTTCTCTGACTTCCCCGAACAGGGAACACCTGTGACTGAAGAGAGCTGCGTGGAGTTGTCTCTCGAGCTCCCCCACGCACTGACAATTGTTCCCGAATCCTGAGCGTGGGGAGGTTCCACCAACGGTCGGCAGCGCGTGGGTTCTAACGAAATGCCTAAGCTCGTCTCCCCTGAGTGTTTTCCTTACGTCTCTGTGCCAGGGAATGCTAGGGGTGATTGCAGGACATCCCAGTGTCAGAGGCTGCCTCCCCAAGGTCAGGGAAGGTATTTCTCTGACTTCCCCGAACAGAGAACACCTGTGACTGAAGAGAGCTGCGTGGAGTTGTCACCTCGAGATCCCCCATGTACTGACAATGGTTACGGAATCCTGAGGTTTGGGAGGTTCCAATAACGGTCGGTAGCGCGTGGGTTCTAACGGAATGCCTAAACTCGTCTCCCCTGAGGGTTTTCCTAATGTCTCTGTGCCAGGGAATGCTAGGGGATATTGCAGGATATCCCGGTGTAAGAGGCTGCCTCCCCAAGGTCAGGGAAGTTATTTCTCGGACTTCCGTGAACAGGGAACACCTGTGACTGAAGAGAGCTGCGTGGAGTTGTCTCTCGAGCTCCCTCACGCACTGACAATGGTTTCGGAATCCTGAGCGTGGGGTGGTTCCACCAACGGTCGGCAGCACGTGGGTTCTAACGGAATGCCTAAGCTCGTCTCCCCTGAGAGTTCTCCTAATGTCTCTGGGCCAGGGAATGCTAGGGGTGATTGCAGGATATCCCAGTGTCAGAGGCTTCCTCCCCAAGGTCAGGGAAGTTATTTCTCGGACTTCCCCGAACAGGGAACACCTGTGACTGAAGAGAGCTAAGTGGAGTTGTCTCTCGAACTCCCCCACGCACTGACAATGGTTCCGGAATCCTGAGCGTGGGGAGGATCCACCAACGGTCGGCAGCGCGTGGGTTCTAACGGAATGCCTAAACTCGAATCCCCTGAGGATTTTCCTAATGTCTCTGTTCCAGGGAATGCTAGGGGTGATTGCAGGATATCCCAGAGACTGAGGCTGCCTCCCCAAGGTCAGGGAAGTTATTTCTCGGACTTCCCCGAACAGGGAACACCTGTGACTGAAGAGAGCTGCGTGGAGTTGTCTCTCGAGCTCCCCCACGCACTGACAATGGTTCCGGAATCCTGAGCGTGGGGAGGTTCCATACGGGCGGCATCGCGTGTGTTTTAACGGAATGCCTAAGCTCGTCTCCCCTGAAGGTTTTCCTAATATCTCTGTGCCAGGGAATGCTAGGGGTGATTGCAGGATATCCCAGTGTCAGAGGCTGCTTCCCCAAGGTCAGGGAAGGTATTTCTCGGACTTCCCCGAACAGGGAACACCTGTGACTGAAGAGAACTGCGTGGAGTTGTCTCTCGAGCTCCCCCACGCACTGACAATGGTTCCGGAATCCTGAGCGTGGGGAGGTTCCACCAACGGTCGGCAGCGCGTGGGTTCTAACGGAATGCCTAAGCTCGTCTCCCCTGAGCGTTTTCCTAATATCTCTGTGCCAGGGAATGCTAGGCGTGATTGCAGGATATCCCAGTGTCAGAGACTGCCTCCCCAAGGTCAGGGAAGTTATATCTCGGACTTCCCCGAACAGGGAACACCTGTGACTGAAGAGAGCTGCGTGGAGTTATTTCTCGAGCTCCCCCACGCACTGACAATGGTTCTGGAATCCTGAGAGTGGGGAGGTTCCACCAACGGTCGGCAGCGCGTGGGTTCTAACGGAATGCCTAAACTCGTCTCCCCTGAGGTTTTTCCTAATATCTCTGTGCCAGGAAATGTTAGGGCTGATTGCAGGATATCCCAGTGTCAGAGGCTGCTTCCCCAAGGTCAGGGAAGCTATTTCTCGGACTTCCCCAAACAGGGAACACCTGTGACTGAAGAGAGATGCGTGGAGTTGTCTCTCCATCTCCCCCACGCACTGACAATGGTTCCGGAATCCTGAGCGTGGGGAGGTTCCAAAAACGGTCGGCAGCGCCTGGGTTCTAACGGAATGCCTAAGCTCGTCTCCCCTGAGGGTTTTCCTAATGTCTCTGTGCCAGGGAATGCTAGGGGTGATTGCAGGATATACCAGTGTGAGAATCTGCCTCCCCAAGGTCAGGGAAGTTATTTCTCGGACTTCCCCGAACAGGGAACACCTGTGACTGAAGAGAGCTGCGTGGAGTTGTCTCTCGAGCTCCCCCACGCACTGACAATGGTTCCGGCATCCTAAGCGTGGGGAGGTTTCACCAACGGTCGGCAGCGCGTGGGTTCTAACGGAATGACTAACCTCGTCTCCCCTGAGGGTTTTCCTAATGTCTCTGTGACAGGGAATGCTAGGGGTGATTGCAGGATATCCCAGTGTCAGAGGCTGTCTCCCCAAGGTCAGGGAAGTTATTTCTCGGACTTCCCCGTACATGGAACATCTGTGACTGAAGGAGCTGCGTGGAGTAGTCACTCGATTTCCCCACGCACTGACAATGGTTCCGGAATCCTGAGCGTGGGGAGGTTCCACCAACGATCGGCAGCGCGTGGGTTCTAACGGAATGACTAAGCTCGTCTCCCCTGAGTGTTTTCCTAATGTCTCTGTGCCAGGGAATGCTAGGGGTGATTGCATTATTTCCCAGTGTCAGAGGCGGCTTCCCCAAGGTCAGGGAAGGTATTTCTCGACCTCTCCGAACAAGGAACACCTGTGACTGAAGAGAGCTGCGTGAAGTTGTCCCTCGAGGTCCCCCACGCACTGACAATGGTTCCGGAATCCTGAGCGTGGGGAGGTTCCACCAACTGTCGTTAGCTCGTGGGTTCTAACGGAATGCCTAAACTCGTCTCCGTTGAGGATTTTCCTAATGTCTATGTGCCAGGGAATGCTTGGGGTAATTGCAGGTTATCGCAGTGTCAGAGGCTGCCTCCCCAAGGCCAGGGAAGGTATTTCTCGGACTTCCCCG
Source organism: Vicugna pacos (assembly GCF_048564905.1). Lineage (NCBI taxonomy): Eukaryota > Metazoa > Chordata > Mammalia > Artiodactyla > Camelidae > Vicugna > Vicugna pacos. The sequence continues at coordinate 1,342,220 of NC_133021.1, forward strand.
AACAGGGAACTCCTGTGACTGAAGAGAGATGCGTGGAGTTGTCTCTCGAGGTCCCCCACGCACTGACAATGGTTCCGGAATCCTGAGCGTGGGGAGGATCCACCAACGGTCGGTAGCGCGTTAGTTATAACGGAATGCCTAAACTCGTCTCCCCTGAGGGTTTTCCTAATGTCTCTGTGCCAGGGAATGCTAGGGGTGATTGCAGGTTTTCCCAGTGTCAGAGGCTGCCTCCCCAAAGTCAGGGAAGGTATTTCTCGGACTTGTCCGAACAGGGAACACCTGTGACTGAAGAGAGCTGCGTGGAGTTGTCTCTCGAGCTCCCCTACGCACTGACAATGGTTCCGGAATCCTGAGCTTGGGGAGGTTCCACCAACGGTCGGCAGCGCGTGGGTTCTAACAGAATGCCTAAGCTGGTCTCCCCTGAGGGTTTTCCTAATGTCTCTGTGCCAGGGATTGCTAGGGGTGACTGTAGGATATCCCAGTGTCAGAGGCTGCCTCCCCAAGCTCAGGGAAGTTATTTCTCGGACTTCCCCGAACAGGGAACACCTGTGACTGAAGAGAGCTGCGTGGAGTTGTCTCTCGAGCTCCCCCACGCACTGACAATGGTTCCAGAATCCTTAGCGTGGGGAGGTTCCACCAACGGTCGACAGCGCGTTGGTTCTAACGGAATGCCTAAGCTTGTCTCCCCTGAGGCTTTTCCTAATATCTCTGTGCCAGGGAAAGCTAGGGGTGATTGCAGGATATCCCAGTGTCAGAGTCTGCTTCACCAAGGTCAGGGAAGGTATTTCTCGGACTTCCCCGAACAGGGAACACCTGTGAATGAAGAGAGCTGCGTGGAGTTTTCTCTCGAGCTCCCCCACTCACTGACATAGGTTCCGGAATCCTGAGCGTGGGGAGGTTCCACCAAAGGTCGGCAGCGCTTGGGTTCTAACGGAATGCCTAAGCTCGTCTCCCCTGAGGATTTTCCTAATGTCTCTGTTCCAGGGAAAGCTAGGGGTGATTGCAGGATATCCCAGTGTCAGAGGCTGCCTCCGCAAGGTCAGGGAAGTTATTTCTCGGGCTTCCCCGAACAGGGAACCCCTGTGATGAAGAGAGCTGCGTGGAGTTGTCTCTCGAGCTCTCCCACGCACTGACAATGGTTCCGGAATCCTGAGCTTGGGGAGGTTCCACCAAAGGTCGGCAGTGCGTGGGTTCTAACGGAATGCCTAAGCTCGTCTCCCCTGAGGGTTTTCCTAATGTCTCTGTGCCAGGGAATGCTAGGGGTGATTGCAGGTTATCCCAGTATAAGAGGCTGACTCCCCAAGGTCAGGGAAGGTTTTTCTCGGACTTCCCCCAACAGGGAATACCTGTGAATGAAGAGAGATGCGTGGAGTTGTCTCTCGAGCTCCCCCACGCACTGACAATTGTTCCGGAATCCTGAGCGTGGGGAGGTTCCACCAACGGTCGGCAGCGCGTGGGTTCTAACGGAATGCCTAAGCTCGTCTCCCCTGAGTGTTTTCCTTATGCCTCTGTGCCAGGGAATGCTAGGGGTGATTGCAGGATATCCCAGTGTCAGAGGCTGTCTCCCCAAGGTCAGGGAAGTTATTTCACGGACTTCCCCGTACATGGAACACCTGTGACAGAAGGAGCTGCGTGGAGTAGTCTCTCGATTTCCCCACGCACTGACAATGGTTCCGGAATCCTGAGCGTGGGGAGGTTCCACCAACGATCGGCAGCGCGTGGGTTCTAACGGAATGCCTAAGCTCGTCTCCCCTGTGTGTTTTCATAATGTCCCTGTGCCAGGGAATGCTAAGGGGTTTGCAGGAAATCCCGGTGTCAGAGGCTACCTCCCCAAGGTCAGGGAAGATATTTCGCGGACTTCCCCGAACAGGGAAAACCTGTGACTGAAGAGAACTGCGTGGGTTTGCCTCTCGAAGTCCAACACGAAATGACAACGTCTGCGGAATCCTGAGAGTGGGGAGGTTCCACCAACGGTCGGCAGCGTGAGGGATCTTACGGAATGCCTCAGCTCGTCTCCCCTGAGTCTTTTCCTTATTTCCCTGTGCCAGGGAATGCTAGGGGGTATTGCAGGATATCGCAGTGACAGAGGATGCCTACCCAAGGTCAGCTAAGGTATTTCTCGGACTTCCCCGAACAGGGAACACCTGTGACTGAAGAGAGCTGCGTGGAGTTGTCTCTCGAGCTCCCCCACCCACTGACAATGCTTCCGGAATACTGAGTGTGGGGAGGTTCCGCCAACGGTCGGCAGCGCGTGGGTTCTAACGGAATACTTATGCTCGTCTCCCTTGCTTTTTTTGCTAATGTCTCTGTGCCAGGGAAAGCTAGGGGTGATTGCAGGATATCCCAGTGTCAGAGGCTGCCTCCCCAAGGTCAGGGAAAGTATTTCTCGGACTTCCCCTAACATGGAACACCTGTTACTGGACAGAGATGCGTGGAGTGGTCTCTCGAGCTCCCCCACGCACTGACAATTGTTCCGGAATCCTGAGCGTGGGGAGGTTCCACCAACGGTCGGCAGCGCGTGGGTTCTAACGGAATGCTTAAGCTCGTCTCCCCTGAGGGTTTTTCTAATATCTCTGTGCCAGGGAATGCTAGGGGTGATTGCAGGATTTCCCAGTGTCAGAGGCTGCCTCCTCAAGTCAGGGAAGGTATTTCTCGGACTTCCCCAAACAGGGAACACCTGTGACTGAAGAGAGCTGCGTGGATTTGTCTACCGAGCTCCCCCACCACAGACAACGTCTGCGGAATCCTGAGCGTGGGGAAGATCCACCAACGGTCGGCTGCGCGTGGGTTCTAACGGAATGCCTAAGCTCGTCTCCCTGAGTGTTTTCTTATTGTCCCTGAGCCAGGGAATGCTAGGGGGTTTTTCAGGAAATCCCAGTGACTGAGGCTGCCTCCCCAATATCAGGGAATATATTTCTCGGACTTTCTCGAAGAGGGAACACCTGTGACTGAAGAGAACTGCGTGGAGTTGCCTCTCGATATCCCACACGCAATGGCAACGGCTGCGGAATCCTGAGCGTGGGGAGGAGCCACCAACGGTCGGCAGCGCGTGGATTATAACAGAATGCCTCAGCTCGTCTCCCTGAGGATTTCCCTAATGTCCCTGTGCCAGGGAATGCTAGGGGAGTTTGCAGGTTATCCAAGTGTCAGAGGCTGCCTCCCCAAGTTCAGGGAATGTATTTCATGGACTTCCCCGAACAGGGAATACCTGTGACTGAAGAGAGCTGCGTGGAGTTGCCTTTCGAGCTCCCCCACGCACTGACAACGACTGCGAAATCCTGAGCGTGGGGAGGTTCCACCAACGTTCGGCAGCGCGTGTGTTCTAACGGAATGCCTAAGCTCGTCTCCCCTGAAGGTTTTCCTAATGTCCCTCTGCCAGGGAATGCCATGGGGGATTGCAGGTATTCCCAGTGAAAGAGGCTGCCTCCCCAAAGTCAGGGAAGATATTTCTCGGACTTCCCCGAACAGAGAACACCTGTGACTGAAGAGAGATGCGTGGAGTTGCCTCTCGAGCTCCCCCAATCACTGAAAACTGCTGTGGATTCCTGAGCGTGGGAGGTTCCACCAAAGTTCGGCAGCGCGTGGGTTCTAACGGAATGCCTAAGCTCTTCTCCCCTGAGTGTTTTCTTAATGTCCCTGTGCCAGGGAATGCTTTGGGGGTTTGCAGGAAATCCCAGTGACAGAGGCTGCATCCCCAAGGTCAGGGAAGTTATTTCTCGGACTTCCCCGAACAGGGAACACCTGTGACTGAAGAGAGCTGCGTGGAGTTGCCTCTCGAGCTCCCCCACGCACTGACAATGGCTGCGGAATCCTGAGCGTGGGGAGGTTACACCAACGGTCGGTAGCGCGTGGGATCTAACGGAATGCCTAAACTCGCGTCCCCTGAGGGATTTCCTAATGTCTCTGTGCCAGGGAATGCTAGGGGTGATTGCAGGATTCCCAGTGTCAGAGGCTGCCTCCCCAAGTTCAGGGAAGTTATTTCTCGGACTTGTCCGAACAGGGAACACTTGTAACTGAAGAGAGCTGCGTGGAATTGTCTCTCGAGCTCCCCCACGCAATGACAATTTTTCCGGAATCCTGACCGTGGGGAGGTTCCACCAACGGTCGGCAGCGCGTGGGTTCTAACGGAATGCCTAAGCTCGTCTCCCCTGAGGGTTTTCCTAATGTCTCTGTGCCAGGGAATGCTAGGGGTGATTGCAGGATATCCCAGTGTCAGAGGCTGCCTCCCCAAGGTCAGGGATGGTATTTCTCGGACTTCCCGGACCAGGGAACACTTGTGACTGAAGAGAGCTGCGTGGAGTTGTCTCTCGAGCTCCCCCACGCACTGACAATGGTTCCGGAATCCTGAGCGTGGGGAGGTTCCACCAAAGGTCGGCAGCGCGTGGGTTCTAACGGAATGCCTAAGCTCGTCTCCCCTGAGGGTTTTCCTAATGTCTCTGTGCCAGGGAATGCTAGGGGTGATTGCAGGATATCCCAGTGTCAGAGGCTGCCTCCCCAAGGTCAGGGATGGTATTTCTCGGACTTCCCGGAACAGGGAACACCTGTGACTGAAGAGAGCTGCGTGGAGTTTTCTCTCGAGCTCCCCCACGCACTGACAATGGTTCCGGAATCCTGAGCGTGGGGAGGTTCCACCAACGGTCGGCAGCGCGTGGGATCTAACGGAATGCCTAAGCTCGTCTCCCCTGAGGTTTTTCCTAATGTCTCTGTGCCAGGGAATTCTAGGGGTGATTGCAGGATATCCCAGTGTCAGAGTCTGCCTACCCAAGTTCAGGGAAGGTATTTCTCGGACTTCCCCGAACAGGGAACACCTGTGACTGAAGAGAGCTGCGTGGAGTTGTCTCTCGAGCTCCCCCACGCACTGACAATGGTTCCGGAATCCTGACCGTGGGGAGGTTCCACCAACGGTCGGCAGCGCGTGGGATCTAACGGAATGCCTAAGCTCGTCTCCCCTGAGGGTTTTCCTAATGTCTCTGTGCCAGGGAATGCTAGGGGTGATTGCAGGTTATCCCAGTGTCAGAGGCTGCCTCCCCAAGGTCAGGGATGGTTTTTCTCGGACTTCCCTGAACAGGGAATACCTGTTACTGAAGAGAGCTGCGTGGAGTTCTCTCCCGACCTCCCCCACGCACTGACAATGTTTGTGGAATCCTGAGCGTGGGGAGGTTTCACCAACGGTCGGCAGCGCGTGGGTTCTAACGGAATGCCTAAGCTCGTCTCCCCTGAGGGTTTTCCTAATGTCTCTGTGCCAGGGAATGCTAGGGGTGATTGCAGGATATCCCAGTGTCAGAGGCTGCCTCCCCAAGGTCAGGGATGGTATTTCTCGGACTTCCCGGAACAGGGAACACTTGTGACTGAAGAGAGCTGCGTGGAGTTGTCTCTCGAGCTCCCCCACGCACTGACAATTGTTCCGGAATCCTGAGCGTGGGGAGGTTCCACCAACGGTCGGCAGCGCGTGGGTTCTAACGGAATGCCTAAGCTCGTCTCCCCTGAGGGTTTTCCTAATGTCTCTGTGCTAGGGAATGCTAGGGGTGATTGTAGGATATCCCAGTGTCAGAGGCTGCCTCCCCAAGGTCAGGGAAGGTATTTCTCGGACTTCACCTAACAGGGAACACCTGTGAATGAAGAGAGCTGCGTGGAGTTGTCTCTCGAGCTCCCCCACGCACTGACAATTGTTCCGGAATCCTGAGCGTGGGGAGGTTCCACCAACGGTCGGCAGCGCGTGGGTTCTAACGGAATGCCTAAGCTCGTCTCCCCTGAGGGTTTTCCTAATGTCTCTGTGCTAGGGAATGCTAGGGGTGATTGTAGGATATCCCAGTGTCAGAGGCTGCCTCCCCAAGGTCAGGGAAGGTATTTCTCGGACTTCACCTAACAGGGAACACCTGTGAATGAAGAGAGCTGCGTGGAGTTGTCTCTCGAACTCCCCCACGCACTGACAATGGTTCCGGAATCCTGAGCGTGGGGAGGTTCCTCCAACGGTCGGCAGCGCGTGGGTTCTAACGGAATGCCTAAGCTCCTCTCCCCTGAGGGTTTTCCTAATATCTCTGTGCCAGGGAATGCTAGGGGTGATTGCAGGATATCCCAGTGTCAGAGGCTGCCTCCCCAAGGTCAGGGATGGTATTTCTCGGACTTCCCGGACCAGGGAACACCTGTGACTGAAGAGAGCTGCGTGGAGTTGTCTCTCGAGCTCCCCCACGCACTGACAATGGTTCCGGAATCCTGAGCGTGGGGAGGTTCCACCAACGGTCGGCAGCGCGTGGGTTCTAACGGAATGCCTAAGCTCGTCTCCCCTGAGGGTTTTCCTAATGTCTCTGTGCCAGGGAATGCTAGGGGTGATTGCAGGATATCCCAGTGTCAGAGGCTGCCTCCCCAAGGTCAGGGATGGTATTTCTCGGACTTCCCGGACCAGGGAACACCTGTGACTGAAGAGAGCTGCGTGGAGTTGTCTCTCGAGCTCCCCCACGCACTGACAATGGTTCCGGAATCCGGAGCGTGGGGAGATTCCACCAACGGTCGGCAGCGCGTGGGTTCTAACGGAATGCCTAAGCTCGTCTCCCCTGAGGGTTTTCCTAATGTCTCTGTGCCAGGGAATGCTAGGGGTGATTGCAGGATATCCCAGTGTCAGAGGCTGCCTCCACAAGTTCAGGGAAGATATTTCTCGGACTTCCCGGAACAGGGAACACCTGTGAATGAAGAGAGCTGCGTGGAGTTTTCTCTCGAGCTCCCCCAAGCACTGACAATGGTTCCGGAATCCTGAGCGTGGGGAGGTTCCAAAAACGGTCGGCAGCGCGTGGGTTCTAACGGAATGCCTAAGCTCGTCTCCCCTGAGGGTTTTCCTAATGTCTCTGTGCCAGGGAATGCTAGGGGTGATTGCAGGATATCCCAGTGTCAGAGGCTGCCTCCCCAAGGTCAGGGATGGTATTTCTCGGACTTCCCGGACCAGGGAACACCTGTGACTGAAGAGAGCTGCGTGGAGTTCTCTCCCGAGCTCCCCCACGCACTGACAATGTTTGTGGAATCCTGAGCGTGGGGAGGTTTCACCAACGGTCGGCAGCGCGTGGGTTCTAACGGAATGCCTAAGCTCTTCTCCCCTGAGTGTTTTCTTAATGTCCCTGTGCCAGGGAATGCTTTGGGGGTTTGCAGGAAATCCCAGTGACAGAGGCTGCATCCCCAAGGTCAGGGAAGTTATTTCTCGGACTTCCCCGAACAGGGAACACCTGTGACTGAAGAGAGCTGCGTGGAGTTGCCTCTCGAGCTCCCCCACGCACTGACAAGGGCTGCGGAATCCTGAGCGTGGGGAGGTTACACCAACGGTCGGTAGCGCGTGGGATCTAACGGAATGCCTAAACTCGCGTCCCCTGAGGGATTTCCTAATGTCTCTGTGCCAGGGAATGCTAGGTGTGATTGCAGGATTCCCAGTGTCAGAGGCTGCCTCCCCAAGTTCAGGGAAGTTATTTCTCGGACTTGTCCGAACAGGGAACACTTGTAACTGAAGAGAGCTGCGTGGAATTGTCTCTCGAGCTCCCCCACGCAATGACAATTGTTCCGGAATCCTGACCGTGGGGAGGTTCCACCAACGGTCGGCAGCGCGTGGGTTCTAACGGAATGCCTAAGCTCGTCTCCCCTGAGGGTTTTCCTAATGTCTCTGTGCCAGGGAATGCTAGGGGTGATTGCAGGATATCCCAGTGTCAGAGGCTGCCTCCCCAAGGTCAGGGATGGTATTTCTCGGACTTCCCGGACCAGGGAACACTTGTGACTGAAGAGAGCTGCGTGGAGTTGTCTCTCGAGCTCCCCCACGCACTGACAATGGTTCCGGAATCCTGAGCGTGGGGAGGTTCCACCAAAGGTCGGCAGCGCGTGGGTTCTAACGGAATGCCTAAGCTCGTCTCCCCTGAGGGTTTTCCTAATGTCTCTGTGCCAGGGAATGCTAGGGGTGATTGCAGGATATCCCAGTGTCAGAGGCTGCCTCCCCAAGGTCAGGGATGGTATTTCTCGGACTTCCCGGAACAGGGAACACCTGTGACTGAAGAGAGCTGCGTGGAGTTTTCTCTCGAGCTCCCCCACGCACTGACAATGGTTCCGGAATCCTGAGCGTGGGGAGGTTCCACCAACGGTCGGCAGCGCGTGGGTTCAAACGGAATGCCTAAGCTCGTCTCCCCTGAGGGTTTTCCTAATGTCTCTGTGCCAGGGAATGCTAGGGGTGATTGTAGGATATCCCAGTGTCAGAGGCTGCCTCCCCAAGGTCAGGGAAGGTATTTCTCGGACTTCACCTAACAGGGAACACCTGTGAATGAAGAGAGCTGCGTGAAGTTGTCTCTCGAACTCCCCCACGCACTGACAATGGTTCCGGAATCCTGAGCGTGGGGAGGTTCCTCCAACGGTCGGCAGCGCGTGGGTTCTAACGGAATGCCTAAGCTCCTCTCCCCTGAGGGTTTTCCTAATATCTCTGTGCCAGGGAATGCTAGGGGTGATTGCAGGATATCCCAGTGTCAGAGGCTGCCTCCCCAAGGTCAGGGATGGTATTTCTCGGACTTCCCGGAACAGGGAACACCTGTGACTGAAGAGAGCTGCGTGGAGTTGTCTCTCGAGCTCCCCCACGCACTGACAATGGTTCCGGAATCCTGAGCGTGGGGAGGTTCCACCAACGGTCGGCAGCGCGTGGGTTCTAACGGAATGCCTAAGCTCGTCTCCCCTGAGGGTTTTCCTAATGTCTCTGTGCCAGGGAATGCTAGGGGTGATTGCAGGATATCCCAGTGTCAGAGGCTGCCTCCCCAAGGTCAGGGATGGTATTTCTCGGACTTCCCGGACCAGGGAACACCTGTGACTGAAGAGAGCTGCGTGGAGTTGTCTCTCGAGCTCCCCCACGCACTGACAATGGTTCCGGAATCCGGAGCGTGGGGAGGTTCCACCAACGGTCGGCAGCGCGTGGGTTCTAACGGAATGCCTAAGCTCGTCTCCCCTGAGGGTTTTCCTAATGTCTCTGTGCCAGGGAATGCTAGGGGTGATTGCAGGATATCCCAGTGTCAGAGGCTGCCTCCACAAGTTCAGGGAAGATATTTCTCGGACTTCCCGGAACAGGGAACACCTGTGAATGAAGAGAGCTGCGTGGAGTTTTCTCTCGAGCTCCCCCAAGCACTGACAATGGTTCCGGAATCCTGAGCGTGGGGAGGTTCCAAAAACGGTCGGCAGCGCGTGGGTTCTAACGGAATGCCTAAGCTCGTCTCCCCTGAGGGTTTTCCTAATGTCTCTGTGCCAGGGAATGCTAGGGGTGATTGCAGGATATCCCAGTGTCAGAGGCTGCCTCCCCAAGGTCAGGGATGGTATTTCTCGGACTTCCCGGACCAGGGAACACCTGTGACTGAAGAGAGCTGCGTGGAGTTGTCTCTCGAGCTCCCCCACGCACTGACAATGGTTCCGGAATCCTGAGCGTGGGGAGGTTCCACCAACGGTCGGCAGCGCGTGGGTTCTAACGGAATGCCTAAGCTCGTCTCCCCTGAGGGTTTTCCTAATGTCTCTGTGCCAGGGAATGCTAGGGGTGATTGCAGGATTTCCCAGTGTCAGAGGCTGCCTCCCCAAGGTCAGGGATGGTATTTCTCGGACTTCCCGGAACAGGGAACACCTGTGACTGAAGAGAGCTGCGTGGAGTTTTCTCTCGAGCTCCCCCACGCACTGACAATGGTTCCGGAATCCTGAGCGTGGGGAGGTTCCACCAACGGTCGGCAGCGCGTGGGATCTAACGGAATGCCTAAGCTCGTCTCCCCTGAGGTTTTTCCTAATGTCTCTGTGCCAGGGAATTCTAGGGGTGATTGCAGGATATCCCAGTGTCAGAGTCTGCCTACCCAAGTTCAGGGAAGGTATTTCTCGGACTTCCCCGAACAGGGAACACCTGTGACTGAAGAGAGCTGCGTGGAGTTGTCTCTCGAGCTCCCCCACGCACTGACAATGGTTCCGGAATCCTGACCGTGGGGAGGTTCCACCAACGGTCGGCAGCGCGTGGGTTCTAACGGAATGCCTAAGCTCGTCTCCCCTGAGGTTTTTCCTAATGTCTCTGTGCCAGGGAATGCTAGGGGTGATTGCAGGATATCCCAGTGTCAGAGGCTGCCTCCCCAAGGTCAGGGATGGTATTTCTCGGACTTCCCTGAACAGGGAATACCTGTTACTGAAGAGAGCTGCGTGGAGTTCTCTCCCGAGCTCCCCCACGCACTGACAATGTTTGTGGAATCCTGAGCGTGGGGAGGTTTCACCAACGGTCGGCAGCGCGTGGGTTCTAACGGAATGCCTAAGCTCGTCTCCCCTGAGGGTTTTCCTAATGTCTCTGTGCCAGGGAATGCTAGGGGTGATTGCAGGATATCCCAGTGTCAGAGGCTGCCTCCCCAAGGTCAGGGATGGTATTTCTCGGACTTCCCGGAACAGGGAACACCTGTGACTGAAGAGAGCTGCGTGGAGTTGTCTCTCGAGCTCCCCCACGCACTGACAATGGTTCCGGAATCCTGAGCGTGGGGAGGTTCCACCAACGGTCGGCAGCGCGTGGGTTCTAACGGAATGCCTAAGCTCGTCTCCCCTGAGGGTTTTCCTAATGTCTCTGTGCCAGGGAATGCTAGGGGTGATTGCAGGATATCCCAGTGTCAGAGGCTGCCTCCCCAAGGTCAGGGAAGGTATTTCTCGGACTTCCCCGAACAGGGAACACCTGTGACTGAAGAGAGCTGCGTGGAGTTGTCTCTCTTGCTCCCCCACGCACTGACAATGGTTCCGGAATCCTGAGCGTGGGGAGGTTCCACCAACGGTCGGCAGCGCGTGGGTTCTAACGGAATGCCTAAGCTCGTCTCCCCTGAGGGTTTTCCTAATTTCTCTATGCCAGGGAATGCTAGGGGTGATTGCAGGATATCCCAGTGTCAGAGGCTGCCTCCCCAAGGTCAGGGATGGTATTTCTCGGACTTCCCGGAACAGGGAACACCTGTGACTGAACAGAGCTGCGTGGAATTGTCTCTCGAGCTCCCCCACGCACTGACAATGGTTCCGGAATCCTGAGCGTGGGGAGGTTCCACCAACGGTCGGCAGCGCGTGGGTTCTAACGGAATGCCTAAGCTCGTCTCCCCTGAGGGTTTTCCTAATGTCTCTATGCCAGGAAATGCTAGGGGTGATTGCAGGATATCCCAGTGTCAGAGGCTGCCTCCCCAAGGTCAGGGAAGGTATTTCTCGGACTTCCCCGAACAGGGAACACCTGTGACTGAAGAGAGCTGCGTGGAATTGTCTCTCGAGCTCCCCCACGCACTGACAATGGTTCCGGAATCCTGAGCGTGGGGAGGTTCCACCAACGGTCAGCAGCGCGTGGTTTCTAACGGAATGCATAAGCTCGTCTCACCTAAGGCTTTTCCTAATGTCTCTGTGCCAGGTAATGCTAGGGGTGATTGCACGATATCCCAGTGTCAGTGGCTGCCTCCCCAAGGTCAGGGAAGTTATTTCTCGGACTTCCGCGAACAGGGAACACCTGTGACTGAAGAGAGCTGCGTGGAGTTGTCTCTCGAGCTCCACCACGTACTGACAATGGTTCCGGAATCCTGAGCGTGGGGAGGTTCCACCAACGATCGGCAGCGCGTGGGTTATAACGGAATGCCTAAGCTCCTCTCCCTGAGGGTTTTCCTAATGTCTCTGTGCCAGGGAATTCTAGGGGTGATTGCAGGATATCCCAGTGTCAGAGGCTGCCTCCCCAAGGTCAGGGAAGGTATTTCTCGGACTTCCCCGAACAGGGAACACCTGTGACTGAAGAGAGCTGCGTGGAGTTGTCTCTCGAGCTCCCCCACGCAGTGACAATGGTTCCGGAATCCTGAGCGTGGGGAGGTTCCACCAACGGTCGGCAGCGCGTGGGTTATAACGGAATGCATAAGCTCGTCTCCCCTTAGGGTTTTGCTAATGTCTCTGTGCCAGGGAATGCTAGGGGTGATTGCAGGATATCCCAGTGTCAGAGGCTGCCTCCCCAAGGTCAGGGAAGCTATTTCTCGGACTTCCCCGAACAGGGAACACCTGTGACTGAAGAGAGCTGCGTGGAGTTGTCTCTCGAGCTCCCCCACGCACAGACAATGGTTCCGGAATACTGAATGTGGGGAGTTTCCACGAACGGTAGGCAGCGCGTGGGTTCTAACGGAATGCCTAAGGTCCTCTCCCCTGAGGCTTTTCCTAATTTCTCTGTGCCAGGGAATGCCAGGGGTGATTGCAGGATATCCCAATGTCAGAGGCTGCCTCCCCAAGGTCAGGGAAGGTATTTCTCTGACTTCCACGAACAGGGAACACCTGTGACTGAAGAGAGCTGCGTGGAGTTGTCTCTCGAACTCCCCCACGCACTGACAATGGTTCCGGAATCCTGAGCGTGGGGAGGTTCCACCAACGGTCGGCAGCGCGTGGGTTCTAACGGAATGCCTAAGCTCGTCTCCCCAGAGTCTTTTCCTAATGTCTCTGTGCCAGGGAATGCTAGGGGTGATTGCAGGATATCCCAGTGTCAGAGTCTGCCTCCCCAAGGTCAGGAAAGGTATTTCTCGGACTTCCCCGAACAGGGAACACCTGTGACTAAAGAGAGCTGCGTGGAGTTGTCTCTCGATCTTCCCACGCACTGACAATGGTTCCGGAATCCTGAGGGTGTGGAGGTTCCACCAACGGTCGGCAGCGCGTGGGTTCTAAAGGAATGCCTAAGCTCGTCTCCCCTGAGTTTTTTCCTAATGTCTCTGTGCCAGGGAATGCTAGGGGTGATGGCAGGATATCCCAGTGTCAGAGGCTGCCTCCCCAAGGTCAGGGAAGGTATTTCTCTGACTTCCCCGAACAGGGAACACCTGTGACTGAAGAGAGCTGCGTGGAGTTGTCTCTCGAGCTCCCCCACGCACTGACAATGGTTCCGGAATCCTGAGCGTGGGGAGGTTCCACCAACGGTCGACAGCGCGTGGGTACAAACGGAATGCCTAAGCTCGTCTCCTCTGAGGATTTTCCTAATGTCTCTGTGACAGGGAATTCTAGGGGTGATTGCACGATATCCCAGTGTCAGAGGCTGCCTCCACAAGGTCAGGGAAGTTATTTCTCGGACTTCCCCGAACAGGGAACACCTGTGACTGAAGAGAGCTGCGTGGAATTGTCTCTCGAGCTCCCCCACGCACTGACAATGGTTCCGGAATCCTGAGCGTGGGGAGGTTCCACCAACGGTCGGCAGCGCGAGGGGTCTAACGGAATGCCTAAGCTCGCCTCCCCTGCGGGTTATCCTAATGTCTCTGTGCCAGGGAATGCTAGGGGTGAATGCAGGATATCCCAGTATCAGAGGCTGCCTCCCCAAGGTCAGGGAAGGTATTTCTCTGACTTCCCCGAACAGGGAACACCTGTGACTGAAGAGAGCTGCGTGGAGTTGTCTCTCGAGCTCCCCCACGCACTGACAATGGTTCCGGAATCCTGAGCGTGGCTAGGTTCCACCAACGGTCGGCAGCGCGTGGGTTCTGGCGGAATGCCTAAGCTCGTCTCCCCTGAGGATTTTCCTAATATCTCTGTGCCAGGGAATGCTAGGGGTGATTGCAGGATATCCCAGTGTCAGAGGCTGCCTCCCCAAGGTCAGGGAAGTTATTTCTCGGACTTTCCCGAACAGGGAACACCTGTGACTGAAGAGAGCTGCGTGGAGTTGTCTCTCGAGCTCCCCCACGCACTGACAATTGTTCTGGAATCCTGAGGGTGGGGAGGTTCCACGAACGGTCGGCAGCGCGTGGGTTCTAACGGAATGCCTAAGCTCGTCTCCCCTGAGGGTTTTCCTAATGTCTCTGTGCCAGGGAATGCTAGGGGTGATTGCAGGATATCCCAGTGTCAGAGGCTGCCTCCCCAAGGTCAGGGATGGTATTTCTCGGACTTCCCCGAACAGGGAACACCTGTGACTGAAGACAGCTGCGTGGAGTTGTCTCCCGAGCTCCCCCACGCACTGACAATGGTTCCTGAATCCTGAGCGTGGGGAGGTTCCACCAACGGTCGGCAGCGCGTGGGTTCAAACGGAATGCCTAAGCTCGTATCCCCTGAGGGTTTTCCTAATGTGTCTATGCCAGGGAATGCTAGGGGTGATTGCAGGATATCCCAGTGTCAGAGGCTGCCTCCCCAAAGTCAGGGAAGGTATTTCTCGGACTTCCCCGAACAAGGAACACCTGTGACTGAAGAGAGCTGCGTGGAGTTGTCTCTCGAGCTCCCCCACGCACTGACAATGGTTCCGGAATCCTGTGCTTGGGGAGGTTCCACCAACGGTCGGCAGCGCGTTGTTTCTAATGGAATGCATAAGCTCCTCTCCCCTGAGGCTTTTCCAAATTTCTCTGTGCCAGGGAATGCTAGGTGTGATTGCAGGATATTCCAGTGTCAGAGTCTGCCTCCCCAAGGTCACGGAAGTTATTTCTCGGACTTCCCCAAACAGGGAACACCTGTGACTGAAGAGAGCTGCGTGGAGTTGTCTCTCGAGATCCCCCACGCACTGACAATGGTTCCGGAATACTGAATGTGGGGAGTTTCCACGAACGGTAGGCAGCGCGTGGGTTCTAACGGAATGCCTAAGGTCCTCTCCCCTGAGGTTTTCCTAATGTCTCTGTGCCAGGGAATGCCAGGTGTGATTGCAGGATATCCCAGTGTCAGAGGCTGCCTCCCCAAGGTCAGGGAAGGTATTTCTCTGACTTCCACGAACAGGGAACACCTGTGACTGAAGAGAGCTGCGTGGAGTTGTCTCTCGAACTCCCCCACGCACTGACAATGGTTCCGGAATCCTGAGCGTGCGGAGGTTCCACCAACGGTCGGCAGCGCGTGGGTTCTAACGGAATGCCTAAGCTCTTCTCCCCTGTGGGTTTTCCTAATATCTGTGTGCCAGGGAATGCTAGGGGTGATTGCAGGATATCCCAGTGTCAGAGGCTGCCTCCCCAAGGTCAGGGAAGGTATTTCTCGCACTTCCCCGAACAGGTAACACCTGTGACTGAAGAGAGCTGCGTGGAGTTGTCTCTCGAGCTCCCCCACGCACTGACAATGGTTCCGGAATCCTGAGCGTGGGGAGGTTCCACCAACGGTCGGCAGCGCGTGGGTTCTATCGGAATGCCTAAGCTCGTCTTCCCTGAGGATTTTCCTAATGTCTCTGTGCCAGGGAATGCTAGGGGTGATTGCACGATATCCCAGTGTCAGAGGCTGCCTCCACAAGGTCAGGGAAGTTATTTCTCGGACTTCCCCGAACAGGGAACACCTGTGACTGAAGAGAGCTGCGTGGAATTGTCTCTCGAGCTCCCCCACGCACTGACAATGGTTCCGGAATCCTGAGCGTGGGGAGGTTCCACCAACGGTCGGCAGCGCGAGGGGTCTAACGGAATGCCTAAGCTCGCCTCCCCTGCGGGTTATCCTAATGTCTCTGTGCCAGGGAATGCTAGGGGTGAATGCAGGATATCCCAGTATCAGAGGCTGCCTCCCCAAGGTCAGGGAAGGTATTTCTCTGACTTCCCCGAACAGGGAACACCTGTGACTGAAGAGAGCTGCGTGGAGTTGTCTCTCGAGCTCCCCCACGCACTGACAATGGTTCCGGAATCCTGAGCGTGGCTAGGTTCCACCAACGGTCGGCAGCGCGTGGGTTCTGGCGGAATGCCTAAGCTCGTCTCCCCTGAGGATTTTCCTAATATCTCTGTGCCAGGGAATGCTAGGGGTGATTGCAGGATATCCCAGTGTCAGAGGCTGCCTCCCCAAGGTCAGGGAAGTTATTTCTCGGACTTTCCCGAACAGGGAACACCTGTGACTGAAGAGAGCTGCGTGGAGTTGTCTCTCGAGCTCCCCCACGCACTGACAATTGTTCTGGAATCCTGAGGGTGGGGAGGTTCCACGAACGGTCGGCAGCGCGTGGGTTCTAACGGAATGCCTAAGCTCGTCTCCCCTGAGGGTTTTCCTAATGTCTCTGTGCCAGGGAATGCTAGGGGTGATTGCAGGATATCCCAGTGTCAGAGGCTGCCTCCCCAAGGTCAGGGATGGTATTTCTCGGACTTCCCCGAACAGGGAACACCTGTGACTGAAGACAGCTGCGTGGAGTTGTCTCCCGAGCTCCCCCACGCACTGACAATGGTTCCTGAATCCTGAGCGTGGGGAGGTTCCACCAACGGTCGGCAGCGCGTGGGTTCAAACGGAATGCCTAAGCTCGTATCCCCTGAGGGTTTTCCTAATGTGTCTATGCCAGGGAATGCTAGGGGTGATTGCAGGATATCCCAGTGTCAGAGGCTGCCTCCCCAAAGTCAGGGAAGGTATTTCTCGGACTTCCCCGAACAAGGAACACCTGTGACTGAAGAGAGCTGCGTGGAGTTGTCTCTCGAGCTCCCCCACGCACTGACAATGGTTCCGGAATCCTGTGCTTGGGGAGGTTCCACCAACGGTCGGCAGCGCGTTGTTTCTAATGGAATGCATAAGCTCCTCTCCCCTGAGGCTTTTCCAAATTTCTCTGTGCCAGGGAATGCTAGGTGTGATTGCAGGATATTCCAGTGTCAGAGTCTGCCTCCCCAAGGTCACGGAAGTTATTTCTCGGACTTCCCCAAACAGGGAACACCTGTGACTGAAGAGAGCTGCGTGGAGTTGTCTCTCGAGATCCCCCACGCACTGACAATGGTTCCGGAATACTGAATGTGGGGAGTTTCCACGAACGGTAGGCAGCGCGTGGGTTCTAACGGAATGCCTAAGGTCCTCTCCCCTGAGGTTTTCCTAATGTCTCTGTGCCAGGGAATGCCAGGTGTGATTGCAGGATATCCCAGTGTCAGAGGCTGCCTCCCCAAGGTCAGGGAAGGTATTTCTCTGACTTCCACGAACAGGGAACACCTGTGACTGAAGAGAGCTGCGTGGAGTTGTCTCTCGAACTCCCCCACGCACTGACAATGGTTCCGGAATCCTGAGCGTGCGGAGGTTCCACCAACGGTCGGCAGCGCGTGGGTTCTAACGGAATGCCTAAGCTCGTCTCCCCTGTGGGTTTTCCTAATATCTGTGTGCCAGGGAATGCTAGGGGTGATTGCAGGATATCCCAGTGTCAGAGGCTGCCTCCCCAAGGTCAGGGAAGGTATTTCTCGCACTTCCCCGAACAGGTAACACCTGTGACTGAAGAGAGCTGCGTGGAGTTGTCTCTCGAGCTCCCCCACGCACTGACAATGGTTCCGGAATCCTGAGCGTGGGGAGGTTCCACCAACGGTCGGCAGCGCGTGGGTTCTATCGGAATGCCTAAGCTCGTCTTCCCTGAGGATTTTCCTAATGTCTCTGTGCCAGGGAATGCTAGGGGTGATTGCACGATATCCCAGTGTCAGAGGCTGCCTCCACAAGGTCAGGGAAGTTATTTCTCGGACTTCCCCGAACAGGGAACACCTGTGACTGAAGAGAGCTGCGTGGAATTGTCTCTCGAGCTCCCCCACGCACTGACAATGGTTCCGGAATCCTGAGCGTGGGGAGGTTCCACCAACGGTCGGCAGCGCGAGGGGTCTAACGGAATGCCTAAGCTCGCCTCCCCTGCGGGTTATCCTAATGTCTCTGTGCCAGGGAATGCTAGGGGTGAATGCAGGATATCCCAGTATCAGAGGCTGCCTCCCCAAGGTCAGGGAAGGTATTTCTCTGACTTCCCCGAACAGGGAACACCTGTGACTGAAGAGAGCTGCGTGGAGTTGTCTCTCGAGCTCCCCCACGCACTGACAATGGTTCCGGAATCCTGAGCGTGGCTAGGTTCCACCAACGGTCGGCAGCGCGTGGGTTCTGGCGGAATGCCTAAGCTCGTCTCCCCTGAGGATTTTCCTAATATCTCTGTGCCAGGGAATGCTAGGGGTGATTGCAGGATATCCCAGTGTCAGAGGCTGCCTCCCCAAGGTCAGGGAAGTTATTTCTCGGACTTTCCCGAACAGGGAACACCTGTGACTGAAGAGAGCTGCGTGGAGTTGTCTCTCGAGCTCCCCCACGCACTGACAATTGTTCTGGAATCCTGAGGGTGGGGAGGTTCCACGAACGGTCGGCAGCGCGTGGGTTCTAACGGAATGCCTAAGCTCGTCTCCCCTGAGGGTTTTCCTAATGTCTCTGTGCCAGGGAATGCTAGGGGTGATTGCAGGATATCCCAGTGTCAGAGGCTGCCTCCCCAAGGTCAGGGATGGTATTTCTCGGACTTCCCCGAACAGGGAACACCTGTGACTGAAGACAGCTGCGTGGAGTTGTCTCCCGAGCTCCCCCACGCACTGACAATGGTTCCTGAATCCTGAGCGTGGGGAGGTTCCACCAACGGTCGGCAGCGCGTGGGTTCTAACGGAATGCCTAAGCTCATCTCCCCTGAGGGTTTTCCTAATGTCTCTGTGCCAGGGAATGCTAGGGGAGATTGCAGGATATCCCAGTGTCAGAGGATGCCTCCCCAAGGTCAGGGAAGTTATTTCTCGGGCTTCCCCGAACAGGGAACTCCTGTGAGTGAAGAGAGCTGCGTGGAGTTGTCTCTCTAGCTCCCCCACGCACTGACAATGGTTCCGGAATCCTGAGCGTGGGGAGGTTCCAACAACTGTCGGCAGTGCGTGAGTTCTAACGGAATGCCTAAGCTCGTCTCCCCTGAGTGTTTTCCTAATGTCTCTGTGCCAGGGAATGCTAGGGGTGTTTGCAGGATATCCCAGTGTCAGAGGCTGCCTCCCCAAGGTTAGGGAAGGTATTTCTAGGACTTCCCCGAACAGGGAACACCTGTGACTGAAGAGAGCTGCGTGGAGTTGTCTCTCGAGCTCCCCCACGCACTGACAATGGTTCCGGAATCCTGAGCGTGGGGAGGTTCCACCAAAGGTCGGCAGCGCGTGGGTTCTAAAGGAATGCCTAAGCTCGTCTCCCCTGAGGGTTTTCCTAATGTCTCTGTGCCAGGGAATGCTAGGGGTGATTGCAGGATATCCCAATGTCAGAGGCTGCTTCCCCAAGTTAAGGGAAGGTATTTCTCGGACTTCCCCGAACAGGGAACTCCTGTGACTGAAGAGAGCTGCCTCGAGTTGTCTCTCGAGCTCCCCCACGCACTGACAATGGTTCCGGAATCCTGAGCGTGGGGAGGTTCCACCAACGGTCGGTAGCGCGTGGGTTCTAACGGAATGCCTAAGCTCGTCTCCCCTGAGGGTTTTCCTAATGTCTCTGTGCCAGGGAATGCTAGGGGTGATTGCAGGATATCCCAGTGTCAGAGGCTGCCTCCCCATGATCAGGGAAGGTATTTCTCGGACTTCCCCGAACAGGGAACACCTGTGACTGAAGAGAGCTGCGTGGAGTTGTCTCTCGAGCTCCCCCACGCACTGACAATGGTTCCGGAATCCTGAGCTTTGGGAGGTTCCACCAACGGTCGGCAGCGCGTGGGTTCTAACGGAATGCCTAAGCTCGTCTCCCCTGAGGATTTTCCTAATTTCTCTGTGCCAGGGAATGCTAGGGGTGATTGCAGGATATCCCAGTGTCAGAGGCTGCCTCCCCAAGTTCAGGGAAGGTATTTCTCGGACTTCCCCCAACACGGAACACCTGTGACTGAAGAGAGCTGCGTGGAGTTGTCTCTCGTGCTCCCCCACGCACTGATAATTGTTCCGGAATCCTGATTGTGGGGAAGTTCCACCAACGGTCGGCAGCGCGTGGGTTCTAACGGAATGCCTAAGCTCGTCTCCCCTGAGGGTTTTCCTAATATCTCTGTGCCAGGGAATGCTAGGGGTGTTTGCAGGATATCCCAGTGTCAGAGGCTACCTCCCCAAGGTCAGGGAAGTTATTTCTCGGACTTCCCCAAACAGGGAACCCCTGTGACTGAAGAGAACTGCGTGGAGTTGTCTCTCGAGCTCCCCCACGCACTGACAATGGTTCCGGAATCCTGAGCGTGGGGAGGTTCCACCAACGGTCGGCATCGCGAGGGTTCTAACAGATTGCGTAAGCTCTTCTCCCCTGAGGCTTTTCCGAATGTCTCTGTGCCAGGGAATGCTAGGGGTGATTGCAGGATATCCCAGTGTCTGAGGTTGACTCCCAAAGTTCAGGGAAGCTATTTTTCGGACTTCCCCGTACAGGGAACACCTGTGACTGAAGAGAGCTGCGTGGAGTTGTCTCTCAAGTACCCCACGCACTGTAAATGGTTCCGTAATCCTGAGCGTGGGGAGGTTCCACCAACGGTCGGCAGCGCGTGGGTTCTAACGGAATGCCTAAGCTCGTCTCCCCTGAGTCTTTTCCTAAAGTCTCTGTGCCAGGGAATGCTAGGGGTGATTGCAGGTTATCCCAGTGTCAGAGGCTGCCTCCCCAAGGTCAGGGAAGCTATTTCTCGGACTTCCCCGAACAGGGAACACCTGTGACTTAATAGAGCGGCGTGGAGTTCTCTCTCGAGCTCCCCCACGCACTGACAATTGTTCCGGAATCCTGAGCGTGGGGAGGTTCCACCAACGTTCGGCAGCGCGAGGGTTCTATCGGATTGCGTAAGCTCGTCTCCCCTGAGGCTTTTCCGAATTTCTCTGTGCCAGGGAATGCTAGGGTTGATTGCAGTATATCCCAGTGTCAGAGGCTGCCTCCCCAAGGTCAGGGAAGGTATTTCTCGGACTTCCAAGAACAGGGAACACCTGTGACTGAAGAGAGCTGCGTGGAGTTTTCTCTCGAGCTCCCCCACGCACTGACAATTGTTCCGGAATCCTGAGCGTGGGGAGGTTCCAGCAACGTTCGGCAGCGCGAGGGTTCTAACGGATTGCGTAAGCTCGTCTCCCCTGAGGGTTTTCCTAATTTCTCTGTGCCAGGGAATGCTAGGGGTGATTGCAGGATATCCCAGTGTCAGAGGCTGCCTCCCCAAGGTCAGGGAAGATATTTCTCGGACTTCCAAGAACAGGGAACACCTGTGACTGAAGAGAGCTGCGTGGAGTTGTCTCTCGAGCTCCCCCATGCACTGACAATTGTTCCGGAATCCTGAGCGTGGGGAGGTTCCACCAACGGTCAGCAGCGCGTGGGTTCAAAATGAATGCCTAAGCTCGTCTCCCCTGAGGATTTTCCTAATGTCTCTGTGCCAGGGAATGCTAGGGGTGATTGCAGGTTATCCCAGTGTCAGAGGCTGCCTCCCCAAGTTTTGGGAAGGTATTTCTCGGACTTCCCCGAACAGGGAACACCTGTGACTGAAGTGAGCTGCGTGGATTTGTCTCTCGAGCTCCCCCACGCACTGACAGTGGTTCCGGACTCCTGAGCGTGGGGAGGTTCCACCAACGGTCGTCAGCGCGTGGGTTCTAACGGAATGCCTAAGCTCTTCTCCCCTGGGGGTTTTCCTAATGTCTCTGTGCCAGGGAATGCTAGGGGTGATTGCAGGATATCCCAGTGTCAGAGGCTGCCTCCCCAAGGTCAGGGAAGGTATTTCTCAGACTTCCCCGAACAGGGAACACCTGTGACTGAAGAGAGCTGCGTGGAGTTGTCTCTCGAGCTCCCCCACGCACTGACAATGGTTTCGGAATCCTGAGCGTGGGGAGGTTTCACCAACGGTCGGCAGCGCGTGGGTTCTAACGGAATGCCTAAGCTCGTCTCCCCTGAGGATCTTCCTAATGTCTCTGTACCAGGGAATGCTAGGGGTGATTGCAGGATATCCCAGTGTCAGAGGCTGCCTCCCCAACGTCAGGGAAGGTATTTCTCGGACTTCCCCGAGCAGGGAACACCTGTGACTGAAGAGAGCTGCGTGGAGTTTTCTCTCGAGCTCCCCCACGCACTGACAATGTTTCCGGAATCCTGTGCGTGGGGAGGTTCCACCATCGGTCGGCAGCGCGTGGTTTCTAACGGAATGCCTAAGCTCGTCTCCCCTGAGGCTTTTCCTAATGTCTCTGTGCCAGGGAATGCTCGGGGTGATTGCACGATATCCCAGTGTCAGTAGATGCCTCCCCAAGTTCAGGGAAGTTATTTCTCGGACTTCCCCGAACAGGGAACACCTGTGACTGAAGAGAGCTGCGTGGAGTTGTCTCTCGAGCTCCCCCACGCACTGACAATGGTTCCGGAATCCTGAGCGTGGGGAGGTTAAACCAACGGTCGGCAGCACGTGGGTTCTAACAGAATGCCTAAGTTCGTCTCCCCTGAGGGTTTTCCTAATGTCTCTGTGCCAGGGAATGCTAGGGGTGATTGCAGGATATCCCAGTGTCAGAGGATGCCTCCCCAAGTTCAGGGAAGATATTTCTCGGACTTCCCCGAACAGGGAACACCTGTGACTGAAGAGAGCTGCGTGGAGTTGTCTCTCGGGCTCCCCCACGCACTGACAATGGTTGCGGAATCCTGAGCGTGGGGAGGTTCCACCAACGGTCGGCAGCGCGTGGGTTCTAACGGAATGCCTAAGCTCGTCTCCCCTGAGGGTTTTCCTAATGCCTCTGTGCCAGGGAATGCTAGGGGTGATTGCAGGATATCCCAGTGTCAGCGGCTGCCTCTCCAAGGTCAGGGAAGATATTTCTCGGACTTCCCCGAACAGGGAACACCTGTGACTGAAGAGAGCTGCGTGGATTTGTCTCTCGAGCTCCCCCACGCACTGACAATGGTTTCGGAATCCTGAGCGTGGGGAGGTTCCACCAACGGTCGGCAGCGCGTGGGTTCTAACGGAATGCATAAGCTCGCCTCCCCTGAGGGTTTTCCTAATGTCTCTGTGCCAGGGAATGCTAGGGGTGATTGCAGGATATCCCAGTGTCAGAGGCTGCCTCTCCAAGGTCAGGGAAGTTATTTCTCGGACTTCCCCGAGCATGGAACACCTGTGACTGAAGAGAGCTGCGTGGAGTTTTCTCTCGAGCTCCCCCACGCACTGACAATGGTTCCGGAATCCTGTGCGTGGGGAGGTTCCACCAACGGTCGGCACCGCGTGGTTTCTAACGGAATGCCTAAGCTCGTCTCCCCTGAGGCTTTTCCTAATGTGTCTGTGCCAGGGAATGCTAGGGGTGATTGCAGGATATCCCAGTGTCAGAGGCTGCCTCCCCAAGGTCAGGGAAGTTATTTCTCGGACGTCCACGAACAGGGAACACCTGTGACTGAAGAGAGATGCGTGGAGTTGTCTCTCGAGCTCCCCCACGCACTGACAATGGTTCCGAAATACTGAGCTTGGGGAGGTTCCACCAACGGTCGGCAGCGCGTGGGTTCTAACGGAATGCCTAAGCTCGTCTCCCCTGAAGGTCTTCCTAATGTCTCTGTGCCAGGGAATGCTAGGTGTGATTGCAGGATATCCCAGTGTCAGAGGCTGCCTCCCCAAGATCAGGGAAGGTATTTCTCGGACTTCCCCGAGCAGGGAACACCTGTGAATGAAGAGAGCTGCGTCGAGTTTTCTCTCGAGCTCCCCCACGCACTGACAATGGTTCCGGAATCCTGAGCGTTGGGAGGTTCCACCAACGGTCGGCAGCGCGTGGGTTCTAACGGAATGCCTAAACTCGTCTCCCCTGAGGGTTTTCATAATGTCTCTGTGCCAGGGAATGCTAGCGGTGATTGCAGGATATCCCAGTGTCAGAAGCTGCCTCCCCAAGGTCAGGGAAGGTATTTCTCGGACTTCCCCGAACAGGGAACACCTGTGACTGAAGAGAGCTGCGTGGAATTTTCTCTCGAGCTCCCCCACGCACTGACAATGGTTCCGGAATCCTGAGCGTGGGGAGGTTCCACCAACGGTCGGCAGCGCGTGGGTTCTAACGGAATGCCTAAGCTCGTCTCCCCTGAGGGTTTTCCTAATGTCTCTTTGCCAGGGAATGCTAGGGGTGATTGCAGGATATCCCAGTGTCAGAGGCTGCCACCCCAAGGTCAGGGAAGTTATTTCTCGGACTTCCAAGAACAGGGAACACCTGTGACTGAAGAGAGCTGCGTGGAGTTTTCTCTCGAGCTCCCCCACGCACTGACAATTGTTCCGGAATCCTGAGCGTGGGGAGGTTCCAGCAACGTTCGGCAGCGCGAGGGTTCTAACGGATTGCGTAAGCTCGTCTCCCCTGAGGGTTTTCCTAATTTCTCTGTGCCAGGGAATGCTAGGGGTGATTGCAGGATATCCCAGTATCAGAGGCTGCCTCCCCAAGGTCAGGGAAGATATTTCTCGGACTTCCAAGAACAGGGAACACCTGTGACTGAAGAGAGCTGCGTGGAGTTGTCTCTCGAGCTCCCCCACGCACTGACAATGGTTCCGGAATCCTGAGCGTGGGGAGGTTCCACCAACGGTCAGCAGCGCGTGGGTTCAAAATGAATGCCTAAGCTCGTCTCCCCTGAGGATTTTTTTAATGTCTCTGTGCCAGGGAATGCTAGGGGTGATTGCAGGTTATCCCAGTGTCAGAGGCTGCCTCCCCAAGTTTTGGGAAGTTATTTCTCGGACTTCCCCGAACAGGGAACACCTGTGACTGAAGTGAGCTGCGTGGATTTGTCTCTCGAGCTCCCCCACGCACTGACAGTGGTTCCGGACTCCTGAGCGTGGGGAGGTTCCACCAACGGTCGTCAGCGCGTGGGTTCTAACGGAATGCCTAAGCTCGTCTCCCCTGAGGGTCTTCCTAATGTCTCTGTGCCAGGGAATGCTAGGGGTGATTGCAGGATATCCCAGTGTCAGAGGCTGCCTCCCCAACGTCAGGGAAGGTATTTCTCGGACTTCCCCGAGCAGGGAACACCTGTGACTGAAGAGAGCTGCGTGGAGTTTTCTCTCGAGCTCCCCCACGCACTGACAATGTTTCCGGAATCCTGTGCGTGGGGAGGTTCCACCATCGGTCGGCAGCGCGTGGTTTCTAACGGAATGCCTAAGCTCGTCTCCCCTGAGGCTTTTCCTAATGTCTCTGTGCCAGGGAATGCTCGGGGTGATTGCACGATATCCCAGTGTCAGTAGATGCCTCCCCAAGTTCAGGGAAGTTATTTCTCGGACTTCCCCGAACAGGGAACACCTGTGACTGAAGAGAGCTGCGTGGAGTTGTCTCTCGAGCTCCCCCACGCACTGAAAATGGTTCCGGAATCCTGAGCGTGGGGAGGTTAAACCAACGGTCGGCAGCACGTGGGTTCTAACAGAATGCCTAAGTTCGTCTCCCCTGAGGGTTTTCCTAATGTCTCTGTGCCAGGGAATGCTAGGGGTGATTGCAGGATATCCCAGTGTCAGAGGATGCCTCCCCAAGTTCAGGGAAGGTATTTCTCGGACTTCCCTGAACAGGGAACACCTGTGACTGAAGAGAGCTGCGTGGAGTTGTCTCTCGGGCTCCCCCACGCACTGACAATGGTTGCGGAATCCTGAGCGTGGGGAGGTTCCACCAACGGTCGGCAGCGCGTGGGTTCTAACGGAATGCCTAAGCTCGTCTCCCCTGAGGGTTTTCCTAATGCCTCTGTGCCAGGGAATGCTAGGGGTGATTGCAGGATATCCCAGTGTCAGCGGCTGCCTCTCCAAGGTCAGGGAAGATATTTCTCGGACTTCCCCGAACAGGGAACACCTGTGACTGAAGAGAGCTGCGTGGATTTGTCTCTCGAGCTCCCCCACGCACTGACAATGGTTTCGGAATCCTGAGCGTGGGGAGGTTCCACCAACGGTCGGCAGCGCGTGGGTTCTAACGGAATGCATAAGCTCGCCTCCCCTGAGGGTTTTCCTAATGTCTCTGTGCCAGGGAATGCTAGGGGTGATTGCAGGATATCCCAGTGTCAGAGGCTGCCTCTCCAAGGTCAGGGAAGTTATTTCTCGGACTTCCCCGAGCATGGAACACCTGTGACTGAAGAGAGCTGCGTGGAGTTTTCTCTCGAGCTCCCCCACGCACTGACAATGGTTCCGGAATCCTGTGCGTGGGGAGGTTCCACCAACGGTCGGCACCGCGTGGTTTCTAACGGAATGCCTAAGCTCGTCTCCCCTGAGGCTTTTCCTAATGTGTCTGTGCCAGGGAATGCTAGGGGTGATTGCAGGATATCCCAGTGTCAGAGGCTGCCTCCCCAAGGTCAGGGAAGTTATTTCTCGGACGTCCACGAACAGGGAACACCTGTGACTGAAGAGAGATGCGTGGAGTTGTCTCTCGAGCTCCCCCACGCACTGACAATGGTTCCGAAATACTGAGCTTGGGGAGGTTCCACCAACGGTCGGCAGCGCGTGGGTTCTAACGGAATGCCTAAGCTCGTCTCCCCTGAAGGTCTTCCTAATGTCTCTGTGCCAGGGAATGCTAGGTGTGATTGCAGGATATCCCAGTGTCAGAGGCTGCCTCCCCAAGATCAGGGAAGGTATTTCTCGGACTTCCCCGAGCAGGGTTCACCTGTGAATGAAGAGAGCTGCGTCGAGTTTTCTCTCCAGCTCCCCCACGCACTGACAATGGTTCCGGAATCCTGAGCGTTGGGAGGTTCCACCAACGGTCGGCAGCGCGTGGGTTCTAACGGAATGCCTAAACTCGTCTCCCCTGAGGGTTTTCATAATGTCTCTGTGCCAGGGAATGCTAGCGGTGATTGCAGGATATCCCAGTGTCAGAAGCTGCCTCCCCAAGGTCAGGGAAGGTATTTCTCGGACTTCCCCGAACAGGGAACACCTGTGACTGAAGAGAGCTGCGTGGAATTTTCTCTCGAGCTCCCCCACGCACTGACAATGGTTCCGGAATCCTGAGCGTGGGGAGGCTCCACCAACGGTCGGCAGCGCGTGGGTTCTAACGGAATGCCTAAGCTCGTCTCCCCTGAGGGTTTTCCTAATGTCTCTGTGCCAGGGAATGCTAGGGGTGATTGCAGGATATCCCAGTGTCAGAGGCTGCCACCCCAAGGTCAGGGAAGTTATTTCTCAGACTTCCCCGAACAGGGAACACCTGTGACTGAAGAGAGCTGCGTGGAGTTGTCTCTCGAGCTCCCCAACGCACTGACAATGGTTCCGGAATCCTGAGCGTTGGGAGGTTCCAACAACGGTCGGCAGCGCGTGGCTTCTAACGGAATGCCTAAGCTCGTCTCCCCTGAGGGTTTTCCTAATGTCTCTGTGCCAGGGAATGCTAGGGGTGATTGCAGGATATCCCAGTGTCAGAGGCTGCCTCCCCAAGGTCAGGGAATGTATTTCTCAGACTTCCCCGAACAGGGAACACCTGTGACTGAAGAGAGCTGCGTGGAGTTGTCTCTCGAGCTCCCCCACGCACTGACAATGGTTCCGGAATCCTGAGCGTGGGTAGGTTCCAACAACGGTCGGCAGCGCGTGGGTTCTAACGGAATGCCTAAGCTCGTCTCCCCTAAGGGTTTTCCTAATGTCTCTGTGCCAGGGAAAGCTAGGGGTGATTGCAGGATATCCCAGTTTCAGAGGCTGCCTCCCCAAGTTCAGGGAAGTTATTTCTAGGACTTCCCCGAACAGGGAACACCTGTGACTGAAGAGAGCTGCGTGGAATTGTCTCTCGAGCTCCCCCACGCACTGACAATGGTTCCTTAATCCTGAGCGTGGGGAGGTTCCAACAACGGTCGGCAGCGCGTGGGTTCTAACGGAATGCCTAAGCTCGTCTCCCCTGAGGGTTTTCCTAATGTCTCTGTGCCAGGGAATGCTAGGGGTGATTGCAGGATATCCCAGTGTCAGAGGCTGCCTCCCCAAGGTCAGGGAAGGTATTTCTCTGACTTCCCCGAACAGGGAACACCTGTGAATGAAGAGAGCTGCGTGGAGTTGTCTCTCGAGCTCCCCCACGCACTGACAATGTTTCCGGAATCCTGAGCGTGGGGAGGTTCCACCAACGGTCGGCAGCGCGTGGGTTCTAACGGAATGCCTAAGCTCGTCTCCCCTGACTGTTTTCCTAATGTCTCTGTGCCAGGGAATGCTAGGGGTGATTGCAGGATATCCCAGTGTCAGAGGCTGCCTCCCCAAGGTCAGGGAAGTATTTCTCGGACTTCCCCGAACAGGGAACACCTGTGACTGAAGAGAGCTGCGTGGAGTTGTCTCTCGTGCTCCCCCACGCACTGACAATGGTTCCGGAATCCTGAGCGTGGGGAGGTTCCACCAACGGTCGGCAGCGCGTGGGTTCTAACGGAATGCCTAAGCTCGTCTCCCCTGAGGGTTTTCCTAATTTCTCTGTGCCAGGGAATGCTAGGGGTGATTGCAGGATATCCCAGTGTCAGAGGTTGCCTCCCCAAGGTCAGGGAAGTTATTTCTCGGACTTCCCCGAACAGGGAACACCTGTGACTGAAGAGAGCTGCGTGGAGTTGTCTCTCGAGCTCCCCCACGCACTGAAAATGGTTCCGGAATCCTGAGCGTGGGGAGGTTCCACCAACGGTCGTCAGCGCGTGGGTTCTAACGGAATGCCTAAGCTCGTCTCCCCTGATGGTTTTCCTAATGTGTCTGTGCCAGGGAATGCTAGGAGTGATTGCAGGATATCCCAGTGTCAGAGGCTGCATCCCCAAGGTCAGGGAAAGTATTTCTCGGGCTTCCCCGAACAGGGAAAACCTGTGACTGAAGAGAGCTGCGTGGAGTTGTCTCTCGAGCTCCCCACTCACTGACAATGGTTCCGGAATCCTGAGCGTGGGGAGGTTCCACCAACGGTCGGCAGCGCGTGGGTTCTAACGGAATGCCTAAGCTCGTCTCCCCTGAGGATTTTCCTAATGTCTCTGTGCCAGGGAATGCTAGGGGTGATTGCAGGATATCCCAGTGTCAGAGGCTGCCTCCCCAAGTTCAGGGAAGGTATTTCTCGGACTTCCCCGAACAGGGAACTCCTGTGACTGAAGAGAGCTGCGTGGATTTGTCTCTCGAGCTCCCCCACGCACTGACAATGTTTCCGGAATCCTTAGCGTGGGGAGGTTCCACGAACGGTCGGCAGCGCGTGGGTTCTAACGGAATGCCTAAGCTCGTCTCCCCTGACTGTTTTCCTAATGTCTCTGTGCCAGGGAATGCTAGGGGTGATTGCAGGATATCCCAGTGTCAGAGGCTGCCTCCCCAAGGTCAGGGAAGTATTTCTCGGACTTCCCCGAACAGGGAACACCTGTGACTGAAGAGAGCTGCGTGGAGTTGTCTCTCGTGCTCCCCCACGCACTGACAATGGTTCCGGAATCCTGAGCGTGGGGAGGTTCCACCAACGGTCGGCAGCGCGTGGGTTCTAACGGAATGCCTAAGCTCGTCTCCCCTGAGGGTTTTCCTAATTTCTCTGTGCCAGGGAATGCTAGGGGTGATTGCAGGATATCCCAGTGTCAGAGGTTGCCTCCCCAAGGTCAGGGAAGTTATTTCTCGGACTTCCCCGAACAGGGAACACCTGTGACTGAAGAGAGCTGCGTGGAGTTGTCTCTCGAGCTCCCCCACGCACTGACAATGGTTCCGGAATCCTGAGCGTGGGGAGGTTCCACCAACGGTCGTCAGCGCGTGGGTTCTAACGGAATGCCTAAGCTCGTCTCCCCTGATGGTTTTCCTAATGTGTCTGTGCCAGGGAATGCTAGGAGTGATTGCAGGATATCCCAGTGTCAGAGGCTGCCTCCCCAAGGTCAGGGAAGTATTTCTCGGACTTCCCCGAACAGGGAACACCTGTGACTGAAGAGAGCTGCGTGGAGTTGTCTCTCGTGCTCCCCCACGCACTGACAATGGTTCCGGAATCCTGAGCGTGGGGAGGTTCCACCAACGGTCGGCAGCGCGTGGGTTCTAACGGAATGCCTAAGCTCGTCTCCCCTGAGGGTTTTCCTAATTTCTCTGTGCCAGGGAATGCTAGGGGTGATTGCAGGATATCCCAGTGTCAGAGGTTGCCTCCCCAAGGTCAGGGAAGTTATTTCTCGGACTTCCCCGAACAGGGAACACCTGTGACTGAAGAGAGCTGCGTGGAGTTGTCTCTCGAGCTCCCCCACGCACTGACAATGGTTCCGGAATCCTGAGCGTGGGGAGGTTCCACCAACGGTCGTCAGCGCGTGGGTTCTAACGGAATGCCTAAGCTCGTCTCCCCTGATGGTTTTCCTAATGTGTCTGTGCCAGGGAATGCTAGGAGTGATTGCAGGATATCCCAGTGTCAGAGGCTGCATCCCCAAGGTCAGGGAAAGTATTTCTCGGGCTTCCCCGAACAGGGAAAACCTGTGACTGAAGAGAGCTGCGTGGAGTTGTCTCTCGAGCTCCCCACTCACTGACAATGGTTCCGGAATCCTGAGCGTGGGGAGGTTCCACCAACGGTCGGCAGCGCGTGGGTTCTAACGGAATGCCTAAGCTCGTCTCCCCTGAGGGTTTTCCTAATGTCTCTGTGCCAGGGAATGCTAGGGGTGATTGCAGGATATCCCAGTGTTAGAGGCTGCCTCCCCAAGTTCAGGGAAGGTATTTCTCGGACTTCCCCGAACAGGGAACTGCTGTGACTGAAGAGAGCTGCGTGGAGTTGTCTCTCGAGCTCCCCCACGCACTGACAATGTTTCCGGAATCCTGAGCGTGGGAAGGTTCCACCAACGGTCGGCAGCGCTTGGGTTCTAACGGAATGCCTAAGCTCGTCTCCCCTGAGGGTTTTCCTAATGTTTCTGTGCCAGGGAATGCTAGGGGTGATTGCAGGATATCCCAGTGTCAGAGGCTGCCTCCCCAAGTTCAGGGAAGGTATTTCTCGGACTTCCCCGAACAGGGTACTCCTGTGACTGAAGAGAGCTGCGTGGAGTTGTCTCTCGAGCTCCCCCACGCACTGACAATGGTTCCGGAATCCTGAGCGTGGGGAGGTTCCACCAACGGTCGGCAGCGCGTGGGTTCTAACGGAATGCATAAGCTCGCCTCCCCTGAGGGTTTTCCTAATGTCTCTGTGCCAGGGAATGCTAGGGGTGATTGCAGGATATCCCAGTGTCAGAGGCTGCCTCTCCAAGGTCAGGGAAGTTATTTCTCGGACTTCCCCGAGCATGGAACACCTGTGACTGAAGAGAGCTGCGTGGAGTTTTCTCTCGAGCTCCCCCACGCACTGACAATGGTTCCGGAATCCTGTGCGTGGGGAGGTTCCACCAACGGTCGGCACCGCGTGGTTTCTAACGGAATGCCTAAGCTCGTCTCCCCTGAGGCTTTTCCTAATGTGTCTGTGCCAGGGAATGCTAGGGGTGATTGCAGGATATCCCAGTGTCAGAGGCTGCCTCCCCAAGGTCAGGGAAGTTATTTCTCGGACGTCCACGAACAGGGAACACCTGTGACTGAAGAGAGATGCGTGGAGTTGTCTCTCGAGCTCCCCCACGCACTGACAATGGTTCCGAAATACTGAGCTTGGGGAGGTTCCACCAACGGTCGGCAGCGCGTGGGTTCTAATGGAATGCCTAAGCTCGTCTCCCCTGAAGGTCTTCCTAATGTCTCTGTGCCAGGGAATGCTAGGTGTGATTGCAGGATATCCCAGTGTCAGAGGCTGCCTCCCCAAGATCAGGGAAGGTATTTCTCGGACTTCCCCGAGCAGGGAACACCTGTGAATGAAGAGAGCTGCGTCGAGTTTTCTCTCCAGCTCCCCCACGCACTGACAATGGTTCCGGAATCCTGAGCGTTGGGAGGTTCCACCAACGGTCGGCAGCGCGTGGGTTCTAACGGAATGCCTAAACTCGTCTCCCCTGAGGGTTTTCATAATGTCTCTGTGCCAGGGAATGCTAGCGGTGATTGCAGGATATCCCAGTGTCAGAAGCTGCCTCCCCAAGGTCAGGGAAGGTATTTCTCGGACTTCCCCGAACAGGGAACACCTGTGACTGAAGAGAGCTGCGTGGAATTTTCTCTCGAGCTCCCCCACGCACTGACAATGGTTCCGGAATCCTGAGCGTGGGGAGGCTCCACCAACGGTCGGCAGCGCGTGGGTTCTAACGGAATGCCTAAGCTCGTCTCCCCTGAGGGTTTTCCTAATGTCTCTGTGCCAGGGAATGCTAGGGGTGATTGCAGGTTATCCCAGTGTCAGAGGCTGCCACCCCAAGGTCAGGGAAGTTATTTCTCAGACTTCCCCGAACAGGGAACACCTGTGACTGAAGAGAGCTGCGTGGAGTTGTCTCTCGAGCTCCCCAACGCACTGACAATGGTTCCGGAATCCTGAGCGTTGGGAGGTTCCAACAACGGTCGGCAGCGCGTGGCTTCTAACGGAATGCCTAAGCTCGTCTCCCCTGAGGGTTTTCCTAATGTCTCTGTGCCAGGGAATGCTAGGGGTGATTGCAGGATATCCCAGTGTCAGAGGCTGCCTCCCCAAGGTCAGGGAATGTATTTCTCAGACTTCCCCGAACAGGGAACACCTGTGACTGAAGAGAGCTGCGTGGAGTTGTCTCTCGAGCTCCCCCACGCACTGACAATGGTTCCGGAATCCTGAGCGTGGGTAGGTTCCAACAACGGTCGGCAGCGCGTGGGTTCTAACGGAATGCCTAAGCTCGTCTCCCCTAAGGGTTTTCCTAATGTCTCTGTGCCAGGGAAAGCTAGGGGTGATTGCAGGATATCCCAGTTTCAGAGGCTGCCTCCCCAAGTTCAGGGAAGTTATTTCTAGGACTTCCCCGAACAGGGAACACCTGTGACTGAAGAGAGCTGCGTGGAATTGTCTCTCGAGCTCCCCCACGCACTGACAATGGTTCCTTAATCCTGAGCGTGGGGAGGTTCCAACAACGGTCGGCAGCGCGTGGGTTCTAACGGAATGCCTAAGCTCGTCTCCCCTGAGGGTTTTCCTAATGTCTCTGTGCCAGGGAATGCTAGGGGTGATTGCAGGATATCCCAGTGTCAGAGGCTGCCTCCCCAAGTTCAGGGAAGGTATTTCTCTGACTTCCCCGAACAGGGAACACCTGTGAATGAAGAGAGCTGCGTGGAGTTGTCTCTCGAGCTCCCCCACGCACTGACAATGGTTCCGGAATCCTGAGCGTGGGGAGGTTCCACCAACGGTCGGCAGCGCGTGGGTTCTAGCGGAATGCCTAAGCTCGTCTCCCCTGAGGGTTTTCCTAATATCTCTGTGTCAGGGAATGCTAGGGGTGATTGCAGGATATCCCAGTGTCAGAGGCTGCCTCCCCAAGGTCAGGGAAGGTATTTCTCGGACTTCCCCGAACAGGGAACACCTGTGACTGAAGAGAGCTGCGTGGAGTTGTCTCTCGAGCTCCCCCACGCACTGACAATGGTTCCGGAATCCTTAGCGTGGGGAGGTTCCACGAACGGTCGGCAGCGCGTGGGTTCTAACGGAATGCCTAAGCTCGTCTCCCCTGACTGTTTTCCTAATGTCTCTGTGCCAGGGAATGCTAGGGGTGATTGCAGGATATCCCAGTGTCAGAGGCTGCCTCCCCAAGGTCAGGGAAGTATTTCTCGGACTTCCCCGAACAGGGAACACCTGTGACTGAAGAGAGCTGCGTGGAGTTGTCTCTCGTGCTCCCCCACGCACTGACAATGGTTCCGGAATCCTGAGCGTGGGGAGGTTCCACCAACGGTCGGCAGCGCGTGGGTTCTAACGGAATGCCTAAGCTCGTCTCCCCTGAGGGTTTTCCTAATTTCTCTGTGCCAGGGAATGCTAGGGGTGATTGCAGGATATCCCAGTGTCAGAGGTTGCCTCCCCAAGGTCAGGGAAGTTATTTCTCGGACTTCCCCGAACAGGGAACACCTGTGACTGAAGAGAGCTGCGTGGAGTTGTCTCTCGAGCTCCCCCACGCACTGAAAATGGTTCCGGAATCCTGAGCGTGGGGAGGTTCCACCAACGGTCGTCAGCGCGTGGGTTCTAACGGAATGCCTAAGCTCGTCTCCCCTGATGGTTTTCCTAATGTGTCTGTGCCAGGGAATGCTAGGAGTGATTGCAGGATATCCCAGTGTCAGAGGCTGCATCCCCAAGGTCAGGGAAAGTATTTCTCGGGCTTCCCCGAACAGGGAAAACCTGTGACTGAAGAGAGCTGCGTGGAGTTGTCTCTCGAGCTCCCCACTCACTGACAATGGTTCCGGAATCCTGAGCGTGGGGAGGTTCCACCAACGGTCGGCAGCGCGTGGGTTCTAACGGAATGCCTAAGCTCGTCTCCCCTGAGGATTTTCCTAATGTCTCTGTGCCAGGGAATGCTAGGGGTGATTGCAGGATATCCCAGTGTCAGAGGCTGCCTCCCCAAGTTCAGGGAAGTTATTTCTCGGACTTCCCCGAACAGGGAACTCCTGTGACTGAAGAGAGCTGCGTGGATTTGTCTCTCGAGCTCCCCCACGCACTGACAATGTTTCCGGAATCCTTAGCGTGGGGAGGTTCCACGAACGGTCGGCAGCGCGTGGGTTCTAACGGAATGCCTAAGCTCGTCTCCCCTGACTGTTTTCCTAATGTCTCTGTGCCAGGGAATGCTAGGGGTGATTGCAGGATATCCCAGTGTCAGAGGCTGCCTCCCCAAGGTCAGGGAAGTATTTCTCGGACTTCCCCGAACAGGGAACACCTGTGACTGAAGAGAGCTGCGTGGAGTTGTCTCTCGTGCTCCCCCACGCACTGACAATGGTTCCGGAATCCTGACCGTGGGGAGGTTCCACCAACGGTCGGCAGCGCGTGGGTTCTAACGGAATGCCTAAGCTCGTCTCCCCTGAGGGTTTTCCTAATTTCTCTGTGCCAGGGAATGCTAGGGGTGATTGCAGGATATCCCAGTGTCAGAGGTTGCCTCCCCAAGGTCAGGGAAGTTATTTCTCGGACTTCCCCGAACAGGGAACACCTGTGACTGAAGAGAGCTGCGTGGAGTTGTCTCTCGAGCTCCCCCACGCACTGACAATGGTTCCGGAATCCTGAGCGTGGGGAGGTTCCACCAACGGTCGTCAGCGCGTGGGTTCTAACGGAATGCCTAAGCTCGTCTCCCCAGATGGTTTTCCTAATGTGTCTGTGCCAGGGAATGCTAGGAGTGATTGCAGGATATCCCAGTGTCAGAGGCTGCCTCCCCAAGGTCAGGGAAGTATTTCTCGGACTTCCCCGAACAGGGAACACCTGTGACTGAAGAGAGCTGCGTGGAGTTGTCTCTCGTGCTCCCCCACGCACTGACAATGGTTCCGGAATCCTGAGCGTGGGGAGGTTCCACCAACGGTCGGCAGCGCGTGGGTTCTAACGGAATGCCTAAGCTCGTCTCCCCTGAGGGTTTTCCTAATGTCTCTGTGCCAGGGAATGCTAGGGGTGATTGCAGGATATCCCAGTGTCAGAGGTTGCCTCCCCAAGGTCAGGGAAGTTATTTCTCAGACTTCCCCGAACAGGGAACACCTGTGACTGAAGAGAGCTGCGTGGAGTTGTCTCTCGAGCTCCCCCACGCACTGACAATGGTTCCGGAATCCTGAGCGTGGGGAGGTTCCACCAACGGTCGTCAGCGCGTGGGTTCTAACGGAATGCCTAAGCTCGTCTCCCCTGATGGTTTTCCTAATGTGTCTGTGCCAGGGAATGCTAGGAGTGATTGCAGGATATCCCAGTGTCAGAGGCTGCATCCCCAAGGTCAGGGAAAGTATTTCTCGGGCTTCCCCGAACAGGGAAAACCTGTGACTGAAGAGAGCTGCGTGGAGTTGTCTCTCGAGCTCCCCACTCACTGACAATGGTTCCGGAATCCTGAGCGTGGGGAGGTTCCACCAACGGTCGGCAGCGCGTGGGTTCTAACGGAATGCCTAAGCTCGTCTCCCCTGAGGGTTTTCCTAATGTCTCTGTGCCAGGGAATGCTAGGGGTGATTGCAGGATATCCCAGTGTTAGAGGCTGCCTCCCCAAGTTCAGGGAAGGTATTTCTCGGACTTCCCCGAACAGGGAACTGCTGTGACTGAGGAGAGCTGCGTGGAGTTGTCTCTCGAGCTCCCCCACGCACTGACAATGTTTCCGGAATCCTGAGCGTGGGGAGGTTCCACCAACGGTCGGCAGCGCTTGGGTTCTAACGGAATGCCTAAGCTCGTCTCCCCTGAGGGTTTTCCTAATGTTTCTGTGCCAGGGAATGCTAGGGGTGATTGCAGGATATCCCAGTGTCAGAGGCTGCCTCCCCAAGTTCAGGGAAGGTATTTCTCGGACTTCCCCGAACAGGGAACTCCTGTGACTGAAGAGAGCTGCGTGGAGTTGTCTCTCGAGCTCCCCCACGCACTGACAATGGTTCCGGAATCCTGAGCGTGGGGAGGTTCCACCAACGGTCGGCAGCTCGTGGGTTCTAACGGAATGCCTAAGCTCGTCTCCCCTGAGGGTTTTCCTAATGTCTCTGTGCCAGGGAATGCTAGGGGTGATTGCAGGATATCCCAGTGTCCGAGGCTGCCTCCCCAAGGTCAGGGAAGGTATTTCTCGGACTTCCCCGAGCATGGAACACCTGTGACTGAAGAGAGCTGCGTGGAGTTTCTCTCGAGCTCCCCCACGCACTGACAATTGTTCCGGAATCCTGAGCGTGGGGAGGTTCCACCAACGGTCGGCAGCGCGTGGGTTCTAACGGAATGCCTAAGCTCGTCTCCCCTGAGGGTTTTCCTAATGTCTCTGTGCCAGGGAATGCTAGGGGTGATTGCAGGATATCCCAGTGTCAGAGGCTGCCACCCCAAGGTCAGGGAAGTTATTTCTCAGACTTCCCCGAACAGGGAACACCTGTGACTGAAGAGAGCTGCGTGGAGTTGTCTCTCGAGCTCCCCAACGCACTGACAATGGTTCCGGAATCCTGAGCGTTGGGAGGTTCCAACAACGGTCGGCAGCGCGTGGCTTCTAACGGAATGCCTAAGCTCGTCTCCCCTGAGGGTTTTCCTAATGTCTCTGTGCCAGGGAATGCTAGGGGTGATTGCAGGATATCCCAGTGTCAGAGGCTGCCTCCCCAAGGTCAGGGAA